>NC_083505.1:720000-1415000 GCF_032362555.1 Amyelois transitella
GGAATGCGCGGGACGAATACCGTTTCTCCTCGGGCACATCCTGTCAAAATAACGGCCTCAACTAAATATTTATGTAAGGCTTTGACTTGCAACCTGGTGCCGTTACACAATTTCGGTGGTTTCAGGTTACGTAGCAACATTACCGGTGTACCTTTTCGCAGTGCAAGCCTATGGTATGGAAGACCAGCTGGTTTAAGTGAATTTAAGAATTCGACCGGATAATTTGTAGCGTCGTCTGCATGGCATGGTGTGTCTATGGATTTATAAATCTTTTCTTCTCCGTCGAATGACTTTAAAAGTATGTCGTTAATAAATGCAGCTTGTTCGTTCTTCGGAGTCAAAATAGCTCGTTCGCAAAACCATTCTATAGGCTTGTCTTGTTATGTATGTTAAAGAGACGACTGAAAGATGTCATACAAAGTCTTTTTTTTTTAAGGATGGGAAATCATCAAATGACCTCTCCCGCTCTGGGTGGAACGGAAGGGAGTGTCAGACTTTTACTGACTAAAACCCACCTCGTTCCTTCAGTTGCCCTTTGCGTTCCGGGGCCACGGTATCTCGTTAGAACTTTCCCGCAGCCCCGGCTCAGTTTATCCCGTTTCCCCCCCTTGGGGGTTGACATTTCAAAAATCCCTTCTTAATGCTCACTTATGTTACTAAAGGAACCTCTGTTCAAAATCTCAGACTCCTATACCGAGCGGTTTCGGCTGTGCGTTAATAAATCAGTCACCCAATCGCACCCCCTAAATCACGATTGGAGGGTAGTTTGAAAAAACTTATAATGTCAAACATATTTACTTGCCTATGTACGTGTTCATGCCAAGTTTCAAGTTTATAAACCCAAGGATACCCCTTTTCCCCCCCTTGGGGGTTGAATTTCCAAAAATCCTTTCTTAGTGCTCCCCTACATATCCCAAGGAACCTACATTCCAAATTTCAGCTGTCTACGACCAGTAGTTTCGACTGTGCGTTGTCTGTCAGTCAGTCACTCAGTAACGGAAGAGTTTTATATATATAGATGTGCTGTTGTAGTTAGACAGCGGTGCACAATTTCTGTCTCTCACGTGCCAATCGAGTCTTGTCAGCGTAAAAACAAAACGCATTGTTCTATTACCTGATGACGGCCTCTGTGGCGCAGCGGTAGTACGCTTGTTTGCGACACCGGAGGTCCCGGGTTCGAATCCCGGCCAGGGCATGATGAGAAGAGAACTGGTTGGCTAGGGGTTTACAGGCTAGGCTAAGTACTTACAGTAGACAAGTTTTTGCCCGCGATTTCGTCCAAGAAAGATGAAGCAAAGGAAATATGCAGAGATCGTGGCAAGTGGAAAGAGGTAGTCTCTGCCTACCCCTTTCGGGAAAGAGGCGTGATTTTATGTTATGTTATGTCCACGTTGCACTTTTGTTCGCAATTATTTTTAACTTATTTATTCAACGTTAACCAATGTTGTGAAACCAAAAGATATGACAATTATTAAGTGATATGAAGTGGCCAATAAAAATGAATAAAAATTTTAATATATTTATTTTTAAATTTTGAATAAAATGTAGCTTTCCTCAGCGTCTACTCTATATCTCTTTACCAAATGTCATCAAAATCGGTTCAGTAGTTTCTTCTGCATTCAAAATATTAGTAAGAATCATTTTAGTTATTGTACCTACAAAAAACTATCATATTTTGAGGCAAAGTCCTGGGGTCTTATGAAACTACAAAAAAATTTAATTGGTTCAGTAGTTTCGGAGTTAATAGAAAGACGAACATCGTGGTCTTTCAAAATAATGACCTCAATTTTTATTTACTTGTGCCATAGTCATAATTTTGCAAAACCTATTTTATTAGCGACCCGCCCTATCTTCACACAGGCAGCATTCATAAGCCTTCCTCTTTTGAACATTTCAAACAGGAACAATTCCGTCTACAGCATTCCGAGATTTGTGCATACATACATACAGACAGAGAAAAAAGGGAGACTTTATTTATAAAATGTCGAAATAAACAAGAGAAATAAAGAGGTAAGAAAACACTAAGATCACCTTTTGTTCAAGCACTCGTTGAAAAATAGTTAAATGATTTGAACTTAAAACATGCACTAAAATTAAATTAATTTTGTACTAATTTAATTAAAGTGCAAGTTTTTGATGTGTTTGTACATCTATTATTCACTTTGTAGCGTTATCGACTAATAGCGAACGTTTTTTAATAAAATTAATTCATATTGTACGCAAGGTATTGATATAATTTATTATCTGTTAATGTACTGAATTCGTTATACTATAAATATCACATTATCCTATCTTCCCAACTTATATCTTATATTCTTAAGATCATTATGTTGGAGCTGACTTCAAGACGAGGGCTTCTCCAGCCTGTAGGGTCACCTCATCCAAATCCAAGGTATCTCTGTAAAAAAATGTAAAAATATATTCTCAATAATCAAAATTAAGTATATAAAGTTGAACTAATTTATCTATATAATCTATACGGTAAAGTGGTGAGGATGCAACCGGAACTTAAAAGCACGAGGAAGAAGAATCTATTTTAAACTGAAAATAATAACTCTATCGGAAAGATAATTAATACTTTAATCAAAATGAATAATTAATCTTCAGCCCAACATCAAATTAAATGTCCGAAGTAATAATCACTGTAATTCAACCCGAAAATATGTTTTAATAATTTGTAATTACCGATTTAATATTCAATATCATAAATTCAGTTTCAACTCAAAAACAGTTGGATTGGGTTTCCAAGTGGTGGAATAAAATATAATACGTAAAGATATGGCATTGCATAGGATTGTATTGAAGAAAGCAATTTATTAACATTTGTATGCCGTGTGGTTCCCGGCACTGTGGCGATCTGTGACTATTTTAATATCAATTCTGTCAATTAGCCAAATACATAGCTGGACATGGCCTACCAGACTTTTCAAGACTGTTGGTTTTGTCTACCCCGCAAAAATCACATAGAATGGAGTTAAAACCTTGGGTGTTTTGTGACTACGATTAATTTAGGATCGTGATAATAACGATGACCTACCAAAAAAAAGCTATGACCATGTCAACCATTTAGGTTGACTACCTGAGTTTTCTTGACAGTTTAACCGTGATTGGCCGTATTAACTCCGTTAGACATATATAGAAACAATCTATAAACGTACCAAAGCGTTAATTCTGTACTCTCTGTATTTTACTATCACCTCACAAATAACTAATGATTTGGAATGAGCCTATGTAATTCCACTTAGTGTGGCCGTTTCCGGCCGGAGCCCCTTCTCACACAGTCCGGTCCGACTGTACGGCAACCGAACAGCCGGCGACGGGGCCGTATCGTGTTCTTTAATGATCAGAAAAAAGGTTTTTTTTGTTATACTTGCCATTATTATGTCTTAGTTCAAGTGACAGTTCTCAGTAATAGTCAAAGTCTTTCAAATATATTCTATTGATGGCCGTTACGTATTCTTTAATATTTAGAAAAAAGATTTTGTTTGTTATAATCGCCATAATTATGTCTTAGTTCAAGTGACAGTACTCTATAATAGTCTTTCAAATAGATATTTACTCATACTTTTTAGTTAAGAAATGATTGAGGAGGGAAAAGATAAAGTCCATTGTCAACTTTTTAAAGCTAAACATATAAATTTCAATATTGTAAGAACTTTAATCTCTCAAATGGTATTTGCTCCTATCGAAAATAAATTATGAAATCTTTTGTAAATATAGTACCTACTGATCATGATCGTAAATGGACATCTGATTTTTCTATTTGCAATTTTGCAAAAGTTGAAATTGGTAGAGAATGTGTCTTATTATTAAATTCACCTATTGTAGCATTAAGGCACAATGTAGTATTAAATAAATAAAATACCGAAAATCCTATTGTATAAAATTATAATACAATTTCAATAAACCGTATGCCCGACGGGAAAACCGGATGGTGTGAGCGAGAACTATGCGTGCAAATAGCGGCCGGTGCCAGCGCCTGTCCATTTTATACCGCAATGTTGTTTAGTGGCGTTGCAATGTTATTTCTACAGGGTTTCAATGCATGCTATGAGTATATTTGAATTGATTCGCATATTATGATCTTTATTAGACTGGATTAATCTAGCAGCTTTGAATCATTTATTAATCTACAGCATGCTCTCATGCTGTTCTATTAGTGAAGTAAAAATGTAGTTTGTACCGGCTGTTTCTCTTCCCACGAAAATTGCACAAGTCAATCAAACGTGGAGCTTTCAAACTTCGTATTCTTTTAGGCGATGGATGCCTAGCAATTTGTTACTGCTCCTGAATCTCTATTCCGTCACTAAGAACTGCAACTGACCTTCGAATTATTATTGAGATTATTGAGGGATGAATACGTGATATACATATATGTATGTAGATACATACATACATAAAGTTACGTCTATATATCTTGCGGGGTAGACAAGAGTCAGCAGCAATCTTGACAGACTGATAGGCCAAGTTCAGCTGTTAGGCTTAATGATAGAATTGAGATTATAATAGTGACAGGTTGCTAGCCCATCGTCTAAAAGAAGAATCTCAAGTTTATAAGACTATCCTTTAGTCGCCTTTTACGATATCCATGGGAAAGAGATGAAGTATGTATGTGTGGAAGTATGTAGATGGCGGTTACTTACCCTGCAACTCTATTAGAATGGACACTGGAAGTGTAAACGTCAAGGGATCCACTCAGGTATTCGACCCTGGACAAGTTGACGGTATCTGTCTGGTTTCCCACGTTGAAGACCAGGCTGTAAGTGTCGTGGGTGACGAGGTACCGGACCAGGATCAGGGTATTCTCAGTCAGAGCCTCGATGTGGTAGTTCCCGTGAGTGAGGGTCGGCTCTTGACGGAGTTTTGTTAAGGATTGGTAGACCTGGTAAAAGTTTTGAAGGTATTATTAACATTATTAAAGCTAGCATTACAGAAGATTATGATGAGATATCACAAGCTTCCGCTGTTTTGGAAGTAAGATTTCTTTAAGAAGGGGACCATAATAATATCCTACTACTATTATAAAGGCGAAAGTTTGTATGGATGTTTGTTACTCTTTCACGCAAAAACTACTGAACCGATTACCATGAAATTTGGTATGTAGGTAGCTGAAGACCCAGAATAACACATAGGCTACTTTTTATCCCAGAGTTCCCGCGGGATTGATAGGGTTTCCATGCGGACGAAGTCGCGGGCGGCCTCTAGTCATGCATAAAATAGATATTGCAAAATTAAAAAAGAAATGTTCAACAGTTGCTTTTTTAATCGCGTGGATGTTCGATTATTCCGTGAATGTCCACAGTCTCAGATTCATAGAAATGGTAATAATTTCACTCGATTTTTATAGTCATAATTTCCAATCCGTAGTCTGTATTGTTTAAAAAAACCACGATGACAAATAAATGTGACAAATGACAAAAGTAACAAAAAAAATTATCTATACCTTATAATGACTCCGTGGTGCCAACTTCTGCGCAGCCAAGTTAATTACCAAGTAGTCGTTAGCCACCGGGAGCCAAGTGCTGATGTTTGTGGAGAACCCAGCGCTGGTGGAGGAGTCCCAGTGGTACGGAGTCCTGGCGGGGTCCCTGGAGAACTCCAAGTAATTGTCTGGAGAAATAAAATAAAGGAGATGAAACACGACTTGAAAGAATTTAAAGTTTGTGGCTGAATAAGTAAAAAAGATGACGACATTTAGATAAGTGCTTCGGGGCCCGAGGTCAGATTTCCAACTTTGATATCTATAGGGGTGTAAAAGTTAAAATCATTAAATCATTATGATCACATTATCCGCGGAGCTTTCAAAAATCTCGGCTTCATTAATAGAATCTCCAAGCCCTTTAAAAATCGTGACACTATCAAGATCCTCTATTTCAGCTTTGTAAGATCCATTTTGGACTTTTGCAGTAGCATCTGGAATCCTAATTATCAGGTTGATATGGATGCAATTGAGAGAGTGCAAAAGAAATTTTTGAAGATTCTTAACTTTAGAACATGCTTAATAAATACCTCTTACAATGATTCCCTTGTTCACCATAAGCTACTTTCCCTAGAAGATCGTCGAACTCAATTCGACATAACATTTTTGTACAAAATTCTTAACAGTTTCGTGGATTCTCCTACTCTTTTGTCAAAGATTAATTTCATTAGTAAAGCTCGTCTTCCGGTTCGTAACACTCGTCATCTAAACATATTTGTGCCACCTCGCTTTCTCAAGAACTACACTCGAATAAATTTCTTCTACCGCAGTTTGAAACGCTATAACAAGGACTTCACTGACATTGACCTTTTCTCGCAATCGCTGCAGACTCTAAAAAGGAAATTATTCCTAGCACTTTCAACAGCATCGTAAAATAATTAGATAAATTCTGCTTTAATTTATATGTGTAAACCATTTATGTAATGTAATGTATTACGTTAACCAGTTATTTATTTAGCTATTTTGTAAATTGTTATGTTGTCAACACACTAGCATAATTTATATGTTTTTGTAAAATTTTCGGCGCTATTTGTCTATTTAATATGTAATTCTAATTGTAAAAATGTTGTAATGACTGTTTGTGCCAAAATAAACAAAAAAAAAAAGAAAAACGTGGTACGTTTTAAAATAATTCCCACCTTTTCCTTGGAGTCACATTGTGTGATGTGTTCAGTTCTTATAAAACTAAAGTAAATGAATCTCTTGATGTCTCCCAATAGACTAAAATTATCAATGAAGGAAATCACAAATCAAAGATATATTGAAACCATTTTGACCCACAAAAATTAAAAGACTAACGATCACCTTACCTTCATTGCCTTGGTTAATAGCGTTGACATCCTGAGTGTCCTCCCATGAGACGAACCCGTCTCTCATGCCGATTTCCTCCCCCTGGTACGTGACTGCTACTCCTGGCAGCATCAAGTTCAGAGAGTTCATGCCGTCCACCATGTCTGTGCGGAACCTGGAGGGAAGCCTGTTGTTGTCGTGGTTCCCAAGCTGTTCCAAAATAAATTGTGTCTTGACATTTGTCCGAATACAGGTGGGTTGCACCATGATAACCAAATAATAAAAAGCATTTAACTTATTAATCAAAGTTTGTGTTGCAACGCTTAATTTTTTATACTAGTCACTTTTATTGTTACGCTTAACTAATATTATCAATAATAACCAAGGGTATGGAAAGAATAGTGATATCCGTTTTATTTAAATGTTCTTCAGAGTGGACAGTTACCTTTAATGTATTTAAAGATTTCAAAAAGGAAAACGGTTTCTATGTTTTGGAATTGACACACTAACAATATAATAACGATATAGCAATATGAACGCCGCTGAAAAGGAAATAGAATAATGCAAATGTACCACAAAGAGTAGATGAAGACAATTTTACAGCTTAAAAAAAGACACATTGATAGAGATAAGACAATATTACATAACAACATGAAGTTACTATCCGTACTTACAACCCAGTTAGCTACATGCCCATGAGGCATGTAAGTGAGCCACCGCTGGATGACGTAGACGAAGTCGCGGGCATTGGACCTGGCTGAGAGGCTGGTGATGAAGTCGAAGTTGAAGGGGAAGTGCGCCCCGATCCGGCCCGCCTCATCCCCATAGTACAGCATTGTCATAGTTATGTTTGCGTAGGCTTCGGCGAAAAGTACTCTAAAAGGAACATGATCGGTTAATTTAGTGTCTTCTTCAGCAGAAAGATCAAAGGAATCTGAATCGATTCGTTCTGTAAACTCTACTCAACTGATCTTTGTACTAATACATACATACATATGGTCACGTCTATATCCCATGCGGGGTAGACAGAGCCAACAGTCTTGAAAAGACTGAATGGCCACGTTCAGCTATTTGGCTTACTGATAGAATTGAGATTCAAATAGTGACAGGTTGCTAGCCCATCGCCTAAAAAAAGAATCCCAAGTTTGTAAGCCTATCCCTTAGTCGCATTTTACGACATCCATGGGAAAGAGATGGAGTGGTCCTATTATTTTTTGTATTGGTGCCGGGAACCACACGGCAGGCACATATTAGTACTGCAGCCCGAAATAGTCCAGGAGATAGGTCTAATGGCTCAATTGGCGTGACCGTTTGAAGTGCTTGCGCATGTTCGTTATCTTGTATGACATTTACTTAGTCTAGGAAATAAAGTATTTTATTTCGATTTCATCCTTTTTAATGAAGCTTTTGAAAAAGTTGTTACCGGTGTGAATACATTTCGAGTAATGTTAGTGTGTAAAGAGAAACTGATAACACGAAAATTATACAATTTCACTGTGAAAATATAAATAAATAAATAAATAAATATATACGGGACAAATTACACTGATTGAGTTAGCCTCGAAGTACGTTCGAAACTTGTGTTACGAGATACTAACTCAACGATACTATATTTTATAATATAATACGTATATAGATAAACATCCAAGACCCAGGACAATCAGAAAAAGTTCTTTTCTCATCATGCTCTGGCCGGGATTCGAACCCGGGACCTCCGGTGTCCCAGACAAGCGTACTACCGCTGAGCCACAGAGGCCGAACAAGCTGCCATTAAACAGAAAATAATCCACATGTATTTCTTCAAGAGACATTTGATCTATCAGACAGATCTATGAAGTGTTAGGGGGTCTAAATAATCTTTAAAACGAATTATCCTTCGCAGATAATAAACATCCACTTACTAAGGTATTTAAATTTGAAAGATAGTATGCTATCGTTTATATCAATACTACCCGAAATAATCTAATCGTTTTATTATAATCTAATTATGTATTTATAGAAAATAAAACGATAATGATAAATTGACATAATAATCTCAAAAGCAAGAAAAATTTTCATGCCATTAGAAGAGCATTTTATTATTAGTAGAAATCACAGGGTAAATTGAACTTTATGAGCCACAATCAGGAATAGAATACAAAGAGTTAGCAAGAACTAGGAGAAAAGTTGATAATTGAATTATCAATGACTTTCGGAAAATAATCATATTACTTTTATCAATAATTAGAGGCCGCCCGCGATTTCGTCTGCACGGAAACCCTATCAATACCGCGGGAACTCCGGGATAAAAAGTAGCCTAAATGTTATTCTGAGTCTTCAGCTATTTACACACCAAATTTCATCGTAATCGGTTCAGTAGTTTTTGCGTGAAAGAGTAACAAACATCCATACTGACATCCTGATATACTCAACAACTATCGCATTTATAATATTAGTAGGATGACTGATTATTGCAGTATAGTAGAATATATTTTATTCCACTCGTATACAGGAATGTATGAAAAGTCTAAATTATTTTTCCGAATAAGTATGACACGTCTTAGGGCTATTTTCACAAATTTCGATGGTTGAATTCATCACATACATATCACCTAGTCAAATATATATATAGTACATATGTCATAATTTTCCTTACTTGGTTTCCCAAGAGTTCTGCTGCTGCAAGTTATCCACATACTCCCTCCATTCAAAGAAGACATCATACAGTTCAATTAAGTCTCTCACGTGAATCTGCGTGGTGTACCCAGGCTGATCAGGATTCAGGAAACAATTTCCACTTAGAGGTTCGTCAGGGTAAATCCCGTCTGAGTTTGGAGGAGTCTCGAAAAGGTGAGGAATGGCATCAATTCTGTAGCCATCTGCGCCTTTTTCAAGCCAAAATCTCATGATGTTAAGCATTTCTTGCTTGACGACTTCTTGTCTGAAGTTGAGATCAGCCTGTTCTATAGCAAACTGATGGAGATAGTACTGCTGGCGTTTTTCACTCCACTCCCACACGCTGCCTCCAAACTGACTGATCTAAAATTAGAAAGATTTAGTTTAGTAGGTGAAGGTGTATATTCTTGGAGTTTAGTTTATGAAAAATTGATAAAGTAAGCTGTTATTCACGCGGCTTCTTTGGTCTTGGGCGCACTACTTCGCCGATGACGCAAATCCCACGGAAACAACGTACTTTTTCCACAAGTTATTTAATGTTCTTGACATATTAACATATATTACATATAATCACGTCTATATCCCCTGCGGGGTAGACTGAAAGGCCACGCACAGCTGCCTGGCTCAATTGCCAACATGTCAACGGAGAGTATACATATATTAAGTATAAGCCTATCCCTTCGTCGCCTTTTACAACATCCATGGGAAAGAAATGGAGTGGTCCTATTATTTTTTCTATTGGTGCCGGGAACCACACGGCACCAAGAGCGTGAAGAGAAGACATATAAACATCTCACGTTCATAATATTAGTTTGGAAAACTCACCCAGTTAGAAGGTACCAGTCTATTAGTACTGTTTTCAGGGTCTGGTCTGGGGTCCGACCAGACGAAGAAGTCTTCATACCCTGGCTCCATGTCCTCGGAGCGCTTGAAATATTCTGATTCTGTGCTGGCGTGGTTTGGTATGAGATCCAGGATGACTTTGATACCTGACATAAACAATTTTTATGAGTTCTTTAGCATTCCGTTTATATCCATCCATATTAGGATAAAATGGGGGAAATTAAATGGAGGAGGATAAATTGGACACGGCTTTTCCCCTCACGGGGTAGATAGAGCCAACAGTCTCAAAAATTAAAGTACCACGTTGTTGGTACATTTTCTGAATTAACTTTTCTTTACTTGCATAAATGTATATAACAAGGTATATTCAGACCTAATTCGTGTGCCTTCTCCACCAGTTCTTCAAAGTCCGCCATAGTGCCGTATTCGTAGTGAATCTCGTAGAAATTGCTGATATCGTACCCGAAGTCCACCATGGGCGAGGTGAAGATTGGTGACATCCATATTGCACCCACTCCTGTCTCCACAAAATGCTGTAGTTCGCTTGTTATTCCTGTTTAACAGAAAAAATGTTGTGGTTAATTTTAACAGCACTTCAACATAAAATAAGCTCTTGCAAACTTATTCCTGTGTTTACTTTTCTTTTAAAGAAATTGGTCTAAAAACCATTTAAGTTCGATCGAAATTTGTAATATGAATTAAGCATAGTCAAGGAATCACATCACATACTTTTTCTGATTGTCCTGGGTCTTGGATGTTTATCTATATAAGTATTTATTATAAAATATAGTATCGTTGAGTTAGTATCTCGTAACACAAGTTTCGAACTTACTTCGAGGCTAACTCAATCAGTGTAATTTGTCCCGTATATATTTATTTATTTATTTATTTATACATATGATCACGTCTCTATTCCCTAGGGGTAGACAGAGCCAACAGTCTTGAAAAGACTGATAGGCCACGTTCAGCTGTTTGGCTTAATGATAAAATTGAGATTCAAAAAATGACAGGATGCTAACCCATCGCCTAAAAAATAATCCCAAGTTTGTAAGCCTATCCCTTAGTCGCCTTTTACGACATCCATGGGAATGAGATGAAGTGGTCCTATTCTTTTTTGTATTGGTGCCGGGAACCACACGGCAAATTATTTTCGTACTATTTGTTTTACTAGATATTACCATTGGATTACTTGCCTTTCAAGTCTCCAATGCCATCCCCATCGCTGTCCTTGAACGACCTTGGGTAGATCTGGTAAATAACCGTCCCCTCCCACCAATCCAGGTCAATCAATTCTGGAGGATCAGGGGGGTCGTCTCTGGAAGCTAATATAGCCCAGGTCAGGGAGCCAGCTATAGCACCAACAACTATAATAGACAGTATGCTATATAAGACTATTTTCAAACAAGACGCCATTTTGACTGGAGACCTAGATGGTGACTGAAATTTTGATTTGAATATCAAAATTGTATTAACTGATAACTGACCATGATTAGTTACTCGTAATATCAGCAATAAATGTTGTCACTCATTTTTATATTTGGCTATTTATTGTGTCAAGATAATTAATATGGGTAACGATAAGGACATCAAAATATAAAATGAGCATAGACTTCTAAAGTTAATATTGTGTAAATAGTGTGTTTTTTTTTTATTTTTCGTGTGTTCCCGATATCTACACTAATCTTCTAAAACTAAATCTATTTGACACGTGAACTTAACGTACTAGGCAACTAAATATATAGAAAAAAAATTGATGGCTCACGAGTATAATAAATAAATGAATATATACGGGACAGATTATACAGATTGAGTTAGCCTCGAAGTAAGTTCAAGACGTGTGTTTCGAAATACATACCCAACCATTCTATGTATATTTTATTACTTTAACTTATAATTGATACACATCTAACGAAATTCCCGTAGGTATTATCACATCTCATTATTTTTGTACTAGTCTCTTTTAGAACTCTATGTGCAATCAATCAGTCACGTCAGAAATACCTTGCAAGAAATTATCAATATCTTTGCACTTCGAACTATTTTAATCTATAATTTAAATTTTGTTTGTATGTAAGGGGTAATTTTATTAAAAGCCGAAATATGTTTTATAATTTTGAAGATAAATGTTTAAATTTATATTCATTCGCGCGAAGCCGGGGAGTAGAGTAAGTGAAGAAGGCAAATCGGTAATACTGTAATTGAAGAACTCTGTGTAATGAGAAACGAATAAAAAATGTACGTATTTTGAAGGGAAATAGAAAGTATACGTGTTAATATTATGGTGTTACTGTGCTTCGTTTTCTATATACATACATATGTACATACATAATATCACGTGTCATTGTTATGTATTAATTAGTGGCAAGTGCCGTGTGGTTCCCGGCACCAATACAAAAAAGAATAGAACCATTCAATCTCTTTCCCATGGATATCGTAAAAGGCGACTAAGGGATAGGCTTACAAACTTGGGATACTTTTTTAGGCGATGGGCTAGCAACCTGTCACTTTTTGAATCTCAATTCTATCATTATGCCAAATAGCTGAACGTGGCCATTCAGTCTTTACAAGACTGTTGGCTCTGTCTACCCCACAATGGATATAGACGTGACCATATGTATATGTATGTATATATAATATCACGTTATACCTTACTGATTATGAAATTAATTAACAGTAAAATTATTAAATATATTTAACAATTATGTATTTACATTACAATACAATTATTAATAACAACTCCCGTTTACAAATTTATGGAATAAATATGGATAAATAGATAAACTCTTTATTGCAAAAAAAGATAGAAAATCTGTGAGAGAAAATGAATAATATTTTTATTTTTTTTATTTATCTTTATTAGGGATTATTATTAATAATGCCTTATAATATGATGCATAAACCAATAAAGTTTCCTCTGCTTACTAATACATAGTATCGAAAAGACAAGAAAATTATTATATAAATGCAAGTGTGTTACATAGAGACATAATTATTATTAATTTCGTAAAAAATTTACCAAAAAGCCATTGATCTTAACAATTTTGAATGAAAATAAAGAATATAAAACTCATTAAGAAAGAATGCAATCTGAACTATACAGAGGAATCTATACATATAATAAATCTGTAGAAGGGTCAATTCTGTACATTGAAAATATTGAAAAAATATATAGCAGGGGGTGTTACTGGATCGATACCAAACACAAATATGTGATTATAAAAATTTTTGTCTGTCTGTCTGTATGTTCAGGCATCACGTGAAAACTAACGGTTCGATTTTGATGAAACTTGGTATAATAAACAATAAATGTAATTCATGAGCATACGAAATAATTTAATCATGTCGGATATACCAAAGGATGAAACGTCATAAATTTCTCATAATTGATAGGCATTCACTGACTGAACGCTGATCCTGCACTGGTTATTTAAAAATGAATTTTATTTCATTGATAATTAATTATCTTGTCCTTTGCTGCTGAGTTTGCAGATTCCCGAAAATTGAGTGACATCGGATAAAATGATATTCGATCCTTTTTAATCACATGGAAATTCAAGGAGGAAATTTTGGAGATTTACTATACTCGTACGATAGTAAATGGTATATCTATGAGTGTCGATGGTCGAATCGGTTAAGATGTGTGTGGCGCAAAAAGGCACAGGTTCGAATCCCACTATTTTAGAAGTTATGTACATTAGTTTGAATACCAACCGATGGTCTTACCGTGAAGGAAAATATCGTGAGCAAACCTGCACATTCAGTCCTGAAAGTGTAACCATGGTCGATCCAATACGAGTTTAGCCTCTTCAAAGGTTGCGGAGGTCAGTCGGGAGTCGCTTCGTGTAAAAACCTGACTCACCCAATCCAGGATACGGTCAAAGGCAAACCCTGGGCTCCTCTCCAGAGAGGTGAGGATGCAAAAGGAACTAATAGAAGGAAGGGAGAATCACGTCCCTTGCGGGGTAGGCAGAGTCAACAGTCTCCAAAGACTGAAAGGCCACGTTCAGTTGTATGGCTTAGCAAATACAATCTATATATATAAAACTCTTCCGTTACTGAGTGACTGACTGACAGACAACGCACAGTCGAAACTACTGGTCGTAGACAGCTGAAATTTGGAATGTAGGTTCCTTGGGATATGTAGGGGAGCACTAAGAAAGGATTTTTGGAAATTCAACCCCCAAGGGGGGGAAAAGGGGTAAAAACGTTTCTATGAAAAATCTTATTCCTTGGGTTTATAAACTTGAAACTTGGCATGAACACCTACATAGGCAAGTAAATATGTTTGACATTATAAGTTTTTTCAAACTACCCTCCAATCGTGATTTAGGGGGTGCGATTGGGTGACTGATTTATTAACGCACAGCCGAAACCGCTCGGTATAGGAGTCTGAGATTTTGAACAGAGGTTCCTTTAGTAACATAAGTGAGCACTAAGAAGGGATTTTTGAAATGTCAACCCCCAAGGGGGGGAAACGGGATAAACTGAGCCGGGGCTGCGGGAAAGTTCTAACGAGATACCGTGGCCCCGGAACGCAAAGGGCAACTGAAGGAACGAGGTGGGTTTTAGTCAGTAAAAATCTGACACTCCCTTCCGTTCCACCCAGAGCGGGAGAGGTCATTTGATGATTTCCCATCCTTAAAAAAAAAGACTTTGTATGACAACTTTCAGTCGTCTCTTTAACATACATAATTATGTACATACATGCATAACATTAATAACATCACGCCTTTAAATCCCTATTCTAACGTCCTTCGTTAACACTACCTACCCATACAAACAGCTACGAAATTTGTCCGCATCCATTTTCACCTAAATTCTTAACGTTAATGAGATTTACTTTTTATTATCAGGTCAACCTAATAGCCTCACATGTACGTATAACTTCGTAAGAATTTTCTTTCAACTCCTAACCGTTGAGGAGTTGTACCTTCCATCATCAGCTCATTCACATGGGATGATGACTATCAGACGCAAATACTTAAACAGATCTATGAAATTGTCAAAAACGTAATTGCCTGTAAATTTGAGGTTTGCCCTTGATTTCCCTGGAATACCATCATCAGATCCTGACTAGGTAACAACGGGACCAACTTGAAAGTATACTCTACCGAACAAAAAAAGAATCACGTAAATCGGTCCATAAATCCTGTTTTTTTTTTTTTTTAAGACGATGATTTTGTCTCGCTTTACTTTTTCTATATAGATTTGTATGTATACTAATATTATAAAGAGGAACAATCTATTTTTTTATATGTTTGTTTGTTTACACATGTAATCGATAAACTCCGAAACTACTGAATCGATTTCAAACATTCACCACTATCATCCCTGAGTAACACAGGCTATATTTAATTCCAGTTGTAACAAGATTTCAGCCTGTGGAAGAAAAAGCCCTGTCGAGATCATTAAAAAACGCTATATATAACCGAATTACACGTGGGCAAAGCCGCGGGCGGAAAGCTAGTGCAGTTATAAATTGGTTTTACTTAGTTTCTCATGCATTTTTTTCCTTATCAGTAGAATCAAATTCCACACGCGCCATTAGCGTGATCGATAAAGGGGGAATTAAAACCAATAAAACAGTTATTAGGCTATCAGCGACCACACTCGGCTTAATCGTTTGTGCTTTTGATATAAAATTATAAATGATAGCATTATTCATAACCCCCACGGGAACCAGGCGTGATTGTTTTGTACCTACAAGTGTATATAATGTGTCGTGTGGTTCCCGGCACCAGTACAAAAAAGAATAGGACCACTCCACATCTTTCCCATGGATGTCGTAAAAGGCGACTAAGGGATATGCTTACAAACTTGACATTCTTTTTTTAGGCGATGGGCTAGCAACCTGTCACTATTTAGATCTCAATTCTATCATTAAGCCAAATAGCTGAACGTAGCCTATCAGTCTTTTTAAGACTGTTGGCTCTGTCTACCCCACAAGGGATATAGACGTGACCATATGTATGTATGTCCATTTCTGTGGCGCAGCTGTAGTGTGCTTGTCTGTGCAGTAGACCGCGGGTTCGAATCGAAAAGAAATATTCTTTTTTGTATTGATGCCGAGAACCACACGGCACAGAAATACACATACATACATAAGTAGTATTTAAACGAACAGACGCTACTGTTCATATTTACAAGTGCTGTTCCAAATCTCCTACTATACGAAATCACTAAATATAACTCTGTAACTAAATTATATTTTCAACCCTTGAAATCAATAATAATAACAATCGAGACACCCCCGTAACCTTATGACCTGCTGTTCCACAGAGCAAGAACGCTCTGGCCCCTCGGCCTTCGTTGCTCTGTGTTCCATTACTGTTACGTTAACGAGCTAGAACTATAACAACGTTTATATAACTGCCTTTGACTTTGAGTATGGCTACTAATTACATATATTTGGTACACGATACATTTTGACTCTTGGTGAAACTTGGGAGTTGTTTTTTACATACAAATTACCACGTCCCTTACGGGGTAGACAGAGCCAACAGTCTTGAAAAGATCGGAAGGCCGCGTTCAGCTGTATTGCTTTGTAACGGTATTATGATTCAAATAGTGGCAGGTTGCTAGCCCATCGCCTAAAAGAAGAATCCTCAGTTAAAAAGCTTATCCCTTAGTCGGCTTTAACGACATCCACGGGAAAGAGATGGAGTGGTCCTACTCTTTAGTGCCGGGAACCACACGACACCTTATGTGTTTTACACAGTATTTCTTGTGCGTTTACAACAAATTGTAAACTCGGTATTCAACATTATGGTTTGTTATTTTGACAAAAGACGCAATAATTTTACTTGAAAAAAATCAAAAATAAAAAACGGTCGGTTATTGAAATTCTTTTATTTTATTCAACACGTTTTTTTCGGAGTCGAACGAAATACAATAGTTTCACCAGGTTTTAGTTTCAGGATGTTTCGCTTTATTGACATTCTGAAAACACAAAAACATACCTATTTGAATTACTTTTTTTTTGCAAGGAAAACCCCGGATCATAATGAGTTTAATTCAGTTTAAATATAATAATAACAGAACGCTTGGACGTCCCAGATTTGATCAAAATACGTTCTTTCACACTCTCCTTGTATATTTTCTTTTTCAACCTGTTTCCATTATTGTTCCGTGTGATTTCCGGCACTTTAGAATAGAACACATATCATTTCCATGGATGTCGTAAAAAGCGAGTAAGTGATAGGCTTAGAAACTTGAAATTCCTCTTATAAGCGACAGGCTAGCAACTTGTCACTATTTGAATCCCAAATCCATTATGAAGCCATACAGCTGAACGTGGTCTTTCAGTCTTCTCGAGACTGTTGGTTCTGTCTACTCCGCAAGGGATATAGACGTGACTATATGTATGTCAACCTGTTTTAGTTCATCCTTATTAACGTTAGAAATATCTTACCCCTCCTGAAAATTTGAAAAGCCACTGGATATTATAACTCTAGCAGGTAATTTCACATGAGGAATCCTGTTCAAATCCACTTCATCTTCTTCATTGCTCACGTTGAATACCATGGTGAAGGAATCGTACCCTTTGAGTTTCCTAATTACGAAGAGAGTTCTTTTTGACAATGTGTTGATTTTGTATTTGCCATGTGATAAGGATGGTTCTTTGCGCAGGCGTGTTAGTGACTGGTATATCTGAAATTGAAAGAATTATTAATGAGTAGAAGCACATTAAATATCTATTTAAATCTATCAACTATTATGGATCTGTTTAAATTAATCTGGGAATAAAACCTACCTAGGAAGTTTTATTTTAGGTATATTGAACTTTGATCAAAAGAATGACGTCTGAGAGGAAAAATATGAAAATCTAAGAGATTTCGCATACGACCTACGGTGCCGTGTGGTTCCCAGCACCAAATAAAAAAGAAAAGACCTACTCCTTCTCTTTTCCATGGATGTCGTCAAGGGCGACTAAGGGATAGGTTTATTAGGATTTTTCTGTCACTATTTGCATCTCAATTCGATCATCAGGCTAAAAAGCTGAATTTGGCCTATCAGTCTTTTCAAAACTGTTGGCTCTGTCTACCACCATATTTATGTTTGTATGTAAAGAACTAATTTGTGGTATTTGTGCGCGGAAGTAGACGGATCATATTTTTTTTTTCTCTGGCCTTTACCGGTTACGCCCTCCTAAGAACGGAGCCCAGGGTTCACCTATGAACTAAAGTCTTCAAAATAAGAATGTTTACTTTGTAATGACTCCTGTTGTTAGCCTTCTGCTCTGCCAAGTTGATGACCACGTAGTCATCAGCTACGGGAAGCCATGTGACCTCATTGGTGGAGAATCCCGCACTGGTGCCGTTGTTCCAATGGAAAGGAGTACGCGCTGGGTCTCTGGAGTATTTGAGATAAGTTTCGTTGTCGCCTGGAAACAAAATGTAATACTTTTCAACTCAAATCAACAATCGAGACATCGAGAACATTCCTTTAGTGCCGTGTGGTTCCCGACACCAATTCAAAAAAGAATACGGCCTCTCCAACACTTTCCCGTGGATGTCGTTAAAGGCGACTAAGGGATAGGCTTACAAACTTGGGATTCTTTTTAGGCGATGGGCTAGCAACCTGTCACTATTTGAATCTCAATTCTAACACTAAGCCAAATAGCTGAACGTGGCCATATGTATGAATGTATGTATGAGAACATTCCTTCGGTTGAAGTCATACTTTGAATACGCGGGTATCTCTACACGCGACTGCTATGAATGCCAGGCTAGCTGATATTTTAACTGTGGTCAAAAGGCGTGTTTCCAGAGACGTTAGGATTTGACCTGGATTAAATCCGGGAGATAGAGAAGATTTTGGATCATCAAACACTCAAAGCTCTGGAAGCTATCAACAGTTTGTTCATCATCTTAAACCCATGTTTGCTTTCCATCAGATTATAGAAATCATATACATATACAATGTATACATATACATATGTATATTATACATACATATGGTCACGGCTATATCCCTTGTGGGGTAGACAGAGCCAACAGTTTTGAAAAGACTAATAGGCCACGCTCAGCTATTTGGCTTAATGATAGAATTGAGATTCAAATAGTGACAGGTTGCTAGCCCATCGCCTAAAAAAAGAGAATCCTAAGTATGTAAGCCTATCCCTTAGTCGCCTTTTGCGACATCCATGAGAAAGAGATGCAGTGGTCCTATTCTTTTCTGTATTGGTGCCGGGTACCACACGGCATAGAAATCAAACGCACTTATTAAATAAATAGAAGTTCCAATTATTTTCTCACATACCTTTGTTGCGAGCTTCGACATCCATCGTATCTTCCCAAGACACGAAGCCGTCTTTCATTCCAATCTCTTCACCTTGGTAAGTGACTGCTACACCAGGCAACATCATGATGAGAGCATTCAAACCATCCACCATGTCTCCACGAAATCGAGAGGCCATTCTATTATTGTCGTGGTTACTGAACTAAATAAAAAATAAAAATAAATAAAATTATATACGGGACAAATTACACTGATTGAGTTAGCCTCGAAGTAAGTTCGAGACTTGTGTTAGGAGATACTAACTCAACGATACTATGTTTTATAATAAATAAACATAATAATGGCCGAGCTTGCATGAAGAGAGTTACGAATGTGGATGAAGCGAAGGTACGAAGTATGCAGAGATCGTGGCAAGTGGAAAGAGGTAGTCTCTGCCTACCCCTCCGGGAAAGAGGCGTGATTATTATTAGTGACATAATAATAAACTATAACATATGAAGACTGTATTTTATTCGATGTTATTAGATTTTGAAAAGAAAGAAAATATGAAACACGATAATCGTAAATAGAATACTCGAACACAGTCAACAATAGTGCTATCGTGCAGACTGTCGGAACAGAAAATCATATTTACATTGGAATTGAGATTGAATAAGAAAAATCTGTGAAGTATTCTCGTTGCTTCAATATTACATAGACTAAATATCTAGGAGAAACTGCACTAGAGTATTATTATTCTAGACTGAACAGCACCAAAATACTAAGTTACGAGTATAAAGCAATATTCTGATTTCTGTAGTCTGCAAAATCTTACAGCCCAACGAATACATTGGCTGATACTAGCTTTTGTCAATACAAAGCGGGATTTTTTTACGTAAATAGGTTAAGCAAATTTAAAATTAGGACAGGAAGAAATATACATCTTCATATTTGAAAATTCTATATATAAAGTGAATAAATAAATAATAAATATATACGGGACAAATTACACGGATTGAGTTAGCCTCGAAGTAAGTTCGAAACTTGTGTTACGAGATACTAACTCAACGATACTATATTTTATAATAAATACTTAAATAGATAAACATCCAAGACCCAGACCAATCAGAGAAAGTTCGTTTCTCATCATGCCTTGACCGGGATTCGAACCCGGGACCTGCGATGTCGCAGACAAGCGTATTACCGCTGCGCCACAGAGGCCGTCAAATAACCACTTACCAACCAATTAGCGACGCTCCCACTAGGTTTATAAGTGAGCCACTTGAGGATAGCGTAGACGAAATCCCTGGCGTCAGACTTGTCACTCAAATCCGTGATGAAACCGAAGTTGAAGGGGAAGTGGGAGCCGAGAGAGCTGGCATCGCCGCCGTAGTAAAGCATTGTCATAGAGATGTTGGCGTAAGCCTCGGAGAACAGAACTCTGGAAATGTATAATATCTAGTTAATATTGTGTTAACATAAATTAAAATAGTGTTTCATAAACCAATTTCTAGCTTATTTATTTTTGTATAACCATAACATAAAAAAATAAGACTAGAAACTTGAGAGCTAAAGAAAACTTTCTACAAAGGCACTACAAATTTTTTAACTTTTTATTTATATTATTCTAAATATGCTAACTACTTTAAAAAAAATTAGCTGAAGCTTCTTGTGAAATGTTAACCCCTGAAACAATTAATCAAAGCCAAAATTTATAAATAAAATAAAATAATAAAAAATACACACCGTGTGTCACCACCATTAGTAGTTCTGTAATTATCGACAAATTTCCTCCATTCGTAAAGTACATCGTACAATTCTATAAGATCCTTAGTATATATTGGAACAGTATATCCAAGCTGGTTAGAATTGAATTTGGAATTTTCACTCAGCGGTTCATCTGGATACCAACCGTCGAAGTCATCAGGGTTCGCTTCTATTAAATAAGGCATCGCATCAAGCCTAAATCCATCTACCCCTTTATCTAGCCAAAACTTCATGATGTTAAGCATTTCATCCTTCACAGCCTGGTTTCTGAAGTTGAAATCTGCTTGTTCTGTAGCGAACTGGTGCAAGTAGTACTTCTGTCGAGACTCGCTCCACTCCCAAGCTGACCCTCCAAAAAGACTCACCTGTAAATTTATTAATTTGTACATACATACAAACAAAATCTTTCCCGGAGGGGTGGTCAAAGACCACATCTTTCCACTTACCACGTTCCCTACATACTTCTTTCGCTTCATCCACATTCATAACTCTCTTCATGAAAGCTCGTCGGTTTCGGGTATTTTTGACCTGACCTTATGCTAGAACATTACCTACTTGAAGGTACGTTTGTTCTATTAATTAAGTTGTAATGGTAATTATTACTTTAGTATCTTAGTGGAAGTAAAAAAAAACGATGAACTTTTAAGGGAATTATATAAAATTAATGTTTAGTAAAGTCTTACGTTCAATTTTCAGTTCGTTTTAACATTCTGTATATATGAGTAATCTGATTCGAAATGGATGATGCATTTTATGTTCAAATAAAGTCTATAACTTATTCATGAGTTACAGAAGATATGGAAGTTATAGATAGATTCGTGAAAGATAAAAATAAGACTTAGCGAAGTCGTGTCCAGAATTCGGGACGTCTCCCGCCCCGGACACTGAATCCGAAGTTGCAGATTCTCATTAAAAATTCACAGCGCCATAATAAACTTTCCCATAGTGCTGTTAATGTGCACAAGGGAAATTTATTATTCAAGCAGTCGCTCGTATAGTAATCCTTTTGGAAGTGGGTGTAAGTAGTAAAGTAGATAAGTAGTTAATGGTGGCACGTGCTGTTTCATTAGCAATTTCATATGCACGAGAATACGGTGGACCGGCTTGGCCTTCTGCAACTTGTGCTGTGTTTGTTGCTTTATTAACGGCTATTAGTTTGTGCCGTACCGTGTGGTTCCCGGCACCAAATACAAAAAAGAATAGGATCACTCCATCTCTTACCAAAGGATGTCGAAAAAGGCGCCTAAGGGTTAGACTTATAAACTTTGGATTCTTCTTTTAGGCGATGGACTAGCAACCTGTCACTAGTTGTATCTCAATTCTATACTTAAACCAAACAGCCGCACGTGGCCTATCAGTCTTTTCAAGATTGTTGGCTCTGTCTACCCCGCAAGGTATATCTGAATAGTAGAAGTTATTTGCCACTCAAAAACATGAACCACCTTCTTGTCAAGGGTTTGTAGGATTAAACTGATGGCCGTACTAGAATGAGTGTTTTTGTACAATTTTTTACATTAACAATTAAACAACGTTAATTTTTTTTTATTTACTGGCCTTTAAACCTTTTATGCTTATCTTGGTTTCCCGATTAAAATGAACAATATGTTTCATCAGTGGTTTTTAGATTATGTTCTACAACAGATATGGATTGGTTTTCAATGATTCAATAATATAATTTACCAGTACGTTCCAATATATAATATTTTAATTTAATTTTCTCGGTCTACGATAATCCCTAGGATTTATTTTAAGAATAAACTTTCTTACAGAAATACACTTAATTACACTTAATTTATATGCGAAGAGTTTTAACACTCCAGAAGCGGCAAATATCAATAAAGACTCAGCACTATTGAGTTGCTGCCGTAGCGACAAAGCAAACTATGATGATAAAACCGAACTTTGTTTTTGCAAAGAGAGAATTAAAAGTAAATTCAGCAAAGCAGTAAATTTAGGTAGCTACCATCAAACGTGAAGTAATCAGCTTAACAAATTCAATCCCTAGATTAAAGCTAAGGATACAATTAATAACATTGATATTGGCAATGAGATTAATTCTGAAGTAGGTAACTCAAGACGACAGTCTTTCATGTTTTAATCAATTTAGTTACCGCGGCTTAGAAACCAATAGAGGGACCTTGAAACGTGTTGGATGAATAAGAAAATGTGAGGTGTTACAAAATAAAGTTTTGTGCTGTTCAGAAGTAGTGTGCTGATTTCACACATATATGATGGGACTAGCTGTTGCCCGCTACTTCGTCCGCGTAAATTTCTAGTTGAATCCACAATAATTTGAAATAAATCAATATACTTATCATATGAAATATTAACTTAAATATGTGACCTTACCTTATGGCTGCAACTTATACCTTGAGTTCATTCAAATGACGATAACTTTTCTTTTTGTGAACCAATTTTGATGAAACAAACTTTAAATGTTTTTTTGAGTTAAAACAAAGCAATTGGTGAAAGTTTTAAGTAAATCGGTTCAGTACTTTCGGTGATAAGCGTGATCATACATACAGACAGACAGACACAAAAAATTTAAAAAAAAAATTTTGATTTCTATTATGCATTATAAGTGTCCCTCTATCCATTTCAGTCAAAAATACTTAATGTACAGACAAAATATTTTTACAGTTTTATTATATGTATAGAAAAATATGAGGTAGAAAGCAAAAATTTAACCCAATTCGAAGGTGGTTGCCGCTGTGACTCATTGCCTAAGTCCGAGTCTTCCCAGACAGGCTCGGCCCACACAAAGAAGTCTCTAAACTCAGGTTCACCAGCCTCAGATCTTTGGAAATATTCAGATTCGATGCTAGCATGGTTCGGAACAAAGTCCAATAGGACTTTTAGACCTGTAAATTTAGAGAGTAATGTTAAGATAGCCACATAGGAGAAATTATTTATTTTGTCAATTTAAATTAGTTAGTATGTGAAAATTAGTTAAAGAATTAGAATTATCATCCAATAATTCTCCAGTGACTTTATTATCTTCTTCTTCATGGATACAAAAATAGGCACTCGCTTATAAGTGAAGTGTTTGATTTTTTTCAGATATCAAAAATATTCGTATAGAATAGTCTGTGAGGTGTTATGTAAACCCTACTTCCTGCTAATATTATGAATGCGAAAGTTTTTATGTCAGGATGTCAGTATGGATGTTTGTTACTCTTTCACGCAAAAACTAACTGAACCGATTACGATGAAATTTGGTATGTGGGTAGCTGAAGACCCAGAATAACACATAGGCTACTTTTTAACCCGGAGTTCCCGCGGGATTAAGAGGGTTTCCATGCGGACTAAGTATTTCATATTTAGAGAAATAAGCAACCATATTCCCAACTTCAATACTGATTTACCCCTACCCTCTATACCTTATGGACACTAAAAGCATGATGATTTAACAAAAAGGCTGTATTATCCACAAAAAAAAAACAAATTTTAGTTCTAGACAATGAATCCTGCTCACCTAATTCATGGGCTTTCTTAATCAGCTCTTCAAAATCTTCCATAGTTCCGTACTCGTAATGAATGTTGTAATAATTGCTGATGTCATAACCAAGGTCTACCATGGGGGACTCGAAGATCGGTGACATCCAGACGGCATCCACTCCTGATTCTACAAAATGATTCAGCTCATTGATGATACCTGAAATCATAGTATCATTTTGAAAAGTTGCCAATTGATTTCGGCAGAGTATGTTTACATATTTGAAAATTATTTCTGTGAATGTTATGAAAAGCAATCAGAAATATACGAGTAAACAAATAAAATAAGTATTACTCATCTATGAGTTTCCCTTCAAACACTCAAACTCAGACTACTTTGAATTTAATTATTAATTAATACAGTGAACTTAAGTAGTGGTGACTGAATAAAATAGTATTTTAGTATAAAAATAGTATATAGTATAGTACTATAGTTTGTAACTCGGGTTGTAGATCTAAAAATACCAATGCCTTTAAAGTTAAAAGAGTAATTATTTTGGCACAAAATTGTAATTTAATCTTGATAAAATACATAAATCTAAAAGTCCCATCTGAATATAACATGGCCTGAAAATGTGGAGACTGGAATAAGATTTATCGATATATTACGAGGTTATAAGAAGTATAGTGGGTCTGTTCTACTTTGGAGAAAACCACACGGCCATTTTAACATTTTGTCAGATGCGTAGGGTGCAGTGATACTAAAATAAGAACAAGCAGGTATAAACACTACGTTTGATAAATTTAGTCTTCGAGATGGACTAGGCCTTTAGGAATAAGCTAACATACTTTATTTCTGGAAATTCTTACGGGTGTGAATGATCTGGTCAAATTAATAGTTCATATATAAAAGTCTGTCTACCCCGCATGGGATATAGACGTGACCATATGTATGTATGTATGTATATAATAGTATGGAAATTACAATAACTAATCACCATCGTTTGAACCGGAAACCATGATTGTTTCGGCTGCAATATCGCAATACCAAAGCTATTTAGAATCCATCAACAGGTGACAGCCCATTGTATCGCAAAACATCAGTGTTTCGTCAACCAAAACATAATTTGTTGTTTGCGTTTATTTTGCTACAATATCTAACTTAATAATTTATATTTACATCTGATGGTATTTAAAGTCTTTTATATTTAATGTTCTGTCTTTTATAATCGTATTTATCGACTGAGTGATTGACAGACGACTTATTAATTTATTTAAAATTTTATTGCACAAAAAAATGTACAGAAAGCGGACTAAATGCAGTTTGGCATTCCCTAACAGTCAAATTATCTAATACTCTTATTATTGGGTGTAGAGACACGAAGGGGAAATCTTTGATTAATTCTTTCTTTTTTCCATTTCTTCTATTAAAGACATGGAAAAAACTTATCACATAACACTATCGTTAACCTCACCGAAATTAAAAAATAAAAATGCAAACCTCTCAAATCTCCAATGCCATCACCATCACTGTCCTTAAAAGACCTGGGGTAGATCTGGTACAGCACGCAATGCTCCCACCAGTCCAGAGACGACAGGATCTCATGAGCGGGAGACACCTCGGGGCTTCTTAGAAATGCCCAAGTTATGGCAGCTGTAAAGTCCAAAAACTTGGAGTTTTGGGGGAAATTTTAAGACTAGAAAACATGTAGTGTTTCTGTTTCTTTTAGTTAATAGGAAAGAGAAAGCAGAGGTTGGCAATTTTAGGTTGATGGATAGGTTGCTCTAGTTACATCTGATAATCATCAAGATCACGTGTGCCGTGTGGTTCCCGGCACCAATAAAAAAATGAATAGGACCACTCCCTTTCCCATGGATGTCGTAAAAGGCGACTAAGGGATAGGTTTACAAACATGGGATTCTTTTTTAGGCGACAGGCTAGCAACCTGTCACTATTTGAATCTCAATTCTATCATTAAGCCAAATAGCTGAACGTGGCCTTTCAGTCTTTTCAGGACTGTTGGCTCTGTCTACCCCGTAAGGGATATAGACGTGATGATATGTATGTATGTATCAAGATCACTCCTATTGAAATGTTTTTTAATGTAGACAATGTGCATTTGTCCACGATTTAGTTTTAAGAGATCTATATTTCTAAATTGAAGTCCGATGAAAATGCTGCAGTGTAACTACACTGCAGCATCCATCCAGCATCCAGCATGCACTGTTCCGCTTCTACACATTAGATTTAAGTATCCAATTTTGAAAATAAATCTATTCTATTCTATACTCCGTCTATAGGCTTTGTATATGGAAAATCAGGATAGGAAAAACATTAGTTCGGACTCGAATGTTGAACGTATTGAATTTTGTATTTGAGACTTTAAAGGTTCTGTAGAGGAATACATTTTTGAACTGTTGCTCCTCATAAGCATTTTGTTACTGATCTCTTTTACCTAAAGTAAGTAATCTATACTAATATTATAAAGCTGAAGAGTTTGTTTGTTTGTTTGAACGCGCTAATCTCAGGAACTACAAGTTCGAATTGAAAAATTCTTTTTGCGTTGAATAGACCATTTATCGAGGAAGGCTTTGGGCTATATAACATCACGCTGCAACTATAACGAGCAAAGAAATAATGGCAAATGTGAAATAAAACGGGGAAAATTATTCATCCTCAATGATGTTCAAAATAACTATTCCACGCGGACGAAGTCACAGGCACAGCTAATACACCGATAAAGCCTACCTCCAATGATCCCACAGGTAAGGAACACGGCTCCTCCAATACACAGCTCTTTGGTCAGCTTCATGTCAAACTACTGATTCATACGCTCCATAGAATCGTTCAGTCAGTTCAGATACGTCTATCTGTCACGGCCATCTATGATGGTCACTGGTGAAGTAATTTATGTGGGTAATTTAGGTATGTATGGTTTTCCGCAGAGCAGTAAAAAACCATTCTAACAGAGCAAATCTTTAAACTTAATCCTACTTGTATGTATTAAGATCAGTATATGTACTCTATTCTAAGTTTGGATATTTGTGAAGTTGACATACATACATACATACATAAAATCACGCCTCTTTCCCGGAGGGGTAGGCAGAGACTACGTCTTTCCACTTGCCACGATCTCTGCACACAGGGTTAGATCAAGAGTACTCGAAACCGACGAGTTTGCATGAAGAGAGTTATAAATGTGGATGAAACGATAGCAGTGTGCAGGGATCGTGGTAAGTGGAAAGATGTGGTCTCTGCCTACCCCTCCGGGTAAGAGGTGTCCTCCACTAATGATGATTTTAACCTAACTTTCAATGCGATAGTTACTCTATAAAATGTAATCTGGTTTCTGTCATAAAGGCAAAAAGAGTATATGTATAGTATACCACCATGTGTTAGTCTAGTCTATTGCTGATACCATGTTAATAAGGGCACGTGAGGCAGACGAGAATCGTTTCGTTTTCACATTATTGACGCAAAAATGAATTGGTCCAATCGACCGACACCCAAAGTAAGAGTAAAACCAACAAAAGCACCAACGTATCTAAAACTCAAAACCCATTCGAACCAATCCCTCTCCCCTACTCGACCTTGACGGCCATTAAAAAGCTCTCAACAAGATTCGAACACTTCCGCAGCCTCCTAACACCTCCCAAATTGATTTTTCCGATGTATATTTTTTCGTGAACGCATTAATCAAAGTCTTTGGGTTAATTAATCACCCGGGCAGCAAAAAGGGCGGTTTTCGCCCTGTCGATGGCAGGCCGGGATGTGGAGCCGCTTATAAAGAAATTAGACGTTAATATTGGAAGCGAACGTGGGCGGAATAATAAGTGGTGTAGTGATGATGTCTTATTGTGGTTCGTATATATGTAGTTCTAGCGGTATATTTTGGTATGTGTTTCGGGGTGTAGATTCTGTTATGAGATTGGGATATCTGTCACACACATATAATATAATCAAGTCATATAAAAACAGCAAAGCTCTGGGTAACATATAAGCAGGCTTTTATTTTTTTTTGGAAAATTGGTACACTTAACGGAAATGCATTATAAATTGACTAAATTATATTATAGAAATGATGCCTTAATAAAAGTTATCAAGCCTGAGGAGTATTTTAGGAGTAAAAATCGAAGATCTGAAACACCTGATAGAGAGTCATAATATCCCAGTGCCATGTGGTTCCCGGCACCAATATAAAAGAGAATAGGACCACTCCATCTCATGTTTATGGATGTCGTTAGGCGACTAAGGTACAGGCTTATAAACTTGGGATTCTTCTTTTAGGCGATGGGCTATCAACCTGTCACTATTTGAATCTCATTTCTATCATAAAGCCTAACAGCTGAACGTGGTCTATCAGTCTCTTTAAGACTGTTGGCTTTGTCTACCTCGCAAAGGATTTAGACGATATGAATGAATGTACGAGCACTATATATATCTCATAAGTCATATCTATATCTCTTACGGGAAAGACAGAACCGTTAGTCACAATCCTCAAATTAGTTCTATCACTCTCAACGATTGATTTTCACTTAATGTCATCGTAGTCAACAAAACCTGCAAAAAGATGTAGTAAATAAAATAGTAACGATTCTTGAAATCGATTCCGTTCCACGTAATCCGATAGCTTTCACTGAAAACTTAGTTTTTTATTTAAAAAAAAAACACCGTTTTCTGTTATCATTGCTTTGTTTGTATAAGTGACTGGAAGTATTGTAAAAAGTTCTGAACACAATCTTAGCAACGTAGGTAAAAGGGAAAGTTTCGAACTGGCGAGAAAACTATGGACTTGGAGTTTTTGGATTGAGTTAAGTTATGTAAGTTAGCCACATCCTGGGTGGACGTCATGATATGAAAGATGACATGTGAACCAACGGACTGAAAACTCAGGACGCCGGAGTGGAGACCAAGTGGAGAGAGAATAGTCGGAAGGCGGAACTCGGGCCCCGAAACTCCTGTGGAGGGTGCAACTGGGAACACACAGAGATGATAAAGATCTCAGTTACCTTCATCGTCAAGCTGAACAGAGTGTTTTGAGACTATTGGCTCTGTCTACCCAGAAATAAATTAAAAAAATATTCTATGATTTAGATAAGTGTAACGGGAGTCAAGCTGAGACGGTTGGCTCTGTCTACCCCGAAATGGATAAAAGAAAGATATATTAAGTATGATTTAGGTATGTGTAACGGGAACGATGTTTCGGGCTCGACCGCCACAAAGGGAAGATCTTCTTCAGGGCTAGGTGCCTGGGGAACCGCGCGACAGACCATGTTATAAAGGTGGTTGTATTAGGAACTAATTTGTAAAAACTTTAATAGCGCGATTTAGAATGTTTCACTATTATAACAGTTGTGGCGTGTAAATGTCGCCACACAAGCATCCTTTACGATTTAAAGATAGTTTTGCTAGATTCATACACTTGCGATTGACAAAAGGACAACATTGAACGATTTATAATAGGATAGACCTATGCAAACGGTAAGAAAGAACGGGGTATTTTAGACAAATACCTTGATCAAATCTGGGACTCTCTGGTGCAAGATTTCGAAGGCCACTTCAGAGGGCTAATAAGTACTTAGGTAGTTCGTAGCTTGTAGCTAAAATTCAATTAATTGATGCGAAAAAGTGCCCGCGCAGGCCTATTTTCTGAATAAAATATTGATTTTAATTTCGAATGAAGCAAAAAAGATGTAGATTTACTACGATCCTGACAAGTGGAAAGTCTCTGCCTACTCCTCCAGAGCAAAAGCGTTAAAAAATTAAGGTAACTATGTAGGTATGTATATCGATCTAGTGAATAGACTTCCATTCGTTTAAAACTTTCATTCGGAACCAAGATTAATGGGAACATTACAAACTGTTAGTGACATTATTGTATTGTAAGTTTCTGACATGCCATTTATCATGATCTATTTGTTGTTTTTTTTATTGTTTGTAACATACAGACAGACAAGACTGTAATATATCAAAAAAACCTTGTCTACTCAAAATCATGTTGTCAAATTCTTAAAGGATTCTAATGGATTTTTTATAGTCATAAACAAAATAATTTCAAGAACATTAAGCGTTTCAATTGAATAAATAAACGTACATAATATTACACAGTTAATAAATAAATCGATAATTTTTACAAAAGCTTATTTCTGAAATTTGTCAAAGATGACATTAAAGTAATCTTGATATATTAATAAAGTAATTTTTCTAATTAGGTTATATTTATTTCGTAATCATTTTATTTAACAAAAAAAAACCCCTAAAATTTCCAAAACAACCTAATTTGTTCAATAGAAGGCAAAATTTAGGGCTACCCTTTCCCGAGTAACTGTTATGGGCCAATATCGAAAGAAACTGAACAAAAAATAATCCCTGTTTTCGGCTACGAGACGCTACGACGCTACGCCGTAGGGGCCTACGGCGGGGCGCGGGGTGAACGACCTCCTCGCGGGTCGATACCCTCGCGGCCGCCCCTCCCTACCCTCATAAGATGAACCGAGTCTATGGCACACAGGACTAAAAGGCTTTCGTAGTTCCTTTTTTTGAAAATTTCTCAATTGTTATTTACGCAAGTGACAACATTTGGAGAGTCGAAGTTCTTGGGCTAAAATGACAAATCGTGCCTTCACACTTAAAACTGAGTTTCAATCACAATTGGGAATAGAATAATAGAATACATACATACATATAGTCACGTCTATATCCCTTACGGACTAGACAGAGCCAATAGTCTCGAAGAGAGCGATAGGCCAAGTTCAACTTTTTGGCTTGATGATAGAATTGAAATTTAAATAGTGACAGGCTGTTAGCCAATCGCCTAAAAGAAGAATTGCAAGTTTATCAGCCCATCCCTTACTCGCCTTTTACGACATCCATGGGAAAGAGAAGGAGTGGTCTTATTATTATGATTATTTTTTAATTGGTGCCGGGAACCACGCGCAAATATTATAAAATTACACTTAAGTCAATGCTTATATGTATGTATTGTGTAAAATTAATTCTATTGATCTTTTTTATAAAAAAAAAACCATTATCTTCACTATTGACTCTGCCTATCCCATGCTCCGATTTACTTGGTCGAAGACCCGATGGGATAAAGACATATTTTACTCCCGATATATTATAAATGCGAAAGTTTGTGAGTATGTCAGGATGTCAGTATGGATGTATTGTTACTCTTTCACGCAAAAACTACTGAACCGATTACGATGAAATTTGGTATGTGGGTAGCTGAAGACCCAGAATAACACATAGGCTACTTTTTATCCCGGAGTTCCCGCGGGATTGATAGGGTTTCCATGCGGACGAAGTCGCCGGCGGCCTCTAGTGTGTTATATGTGTGTAATGAGAATAACACAACAAAAGTAACGAACATTTTTTATTATCCCCTGATCGGCTTGTATGTCGATGTTTGCGGACGAAACGGAAACCATAAAACCTGAATTTATTGGTTTCGAGAAACGCAGCTAGTGTTCATTGGTTTACGTCGTTTTCTTTAACGGGACTGACAGAAGGATAACCTTAATTACTGACAACTTATACTTTATTTTAATAACTATTTAATATTTCGTGCCGTGTGGTTCCCGGCACCAATGTATAAAAGAAAAGGGCCACTCCACCTTGTTCTTAAGCAGTAAGCAACGTGAGTATGATTCAAACAAAATACGACTAAACATCTTTATAAAATTATTTTTCTTAATTTTTCACCATTTCCTTTTTGGCTTCAGTCCTGATACATTCCAGTCACCTCTCTGTTTTGAGGTTGATAGGGAGATTTTTACATTAAGTGACTTCAGTCTGTTCTCTGCAAGATAACCTTACGCATATTGGATCTTGAAGATTCTCATTTATCCATTCCCCACAATGAGTCCGGTCACGTCAGCCAATCAAAGCGAACCTTATCCCACTCAAAAAAGATGTCACGCTAATTACGTAAACCCGACACGCACGCGGCGTCACCATTCTTTGCGTGTCACGTCGCCTATAACATCGGCATCGTCTCGTTTTGTGCGAAAAGGATCCGCATAATCGGAACTTTAGATAATATTTTAAGCCTTGGTTGACAAGGAAGTTTATTGGAAACAAATTTAAGGCTAAATAAAAATATATATATTTCCCTATCAGCCCTTAGCCAAATACCACCTTAGTCTTTGATGTTATGTTGGTCTGTAGTTTTGGGATAGTTCAATTTTCTTGAAAGTTGTGTGATTCTTTTTAAATTGAAACCCCTTTTTTATAAATATGTATCCTTTTGGTTATACAATAAAGGTCTTTTTTTAGTAAGGATTCAGGTACTAAATTTTTTCTACTTTAGAAAAATACCTAAATCATTAATTCTATCACTAAGCCATGCTTACTCATAGTGGCTCTATCTATCCACTATGTAAGGCATAAACGTGATACCAATATTTAATACGAGTAAAATGTAAATCGACCCCAAATAATATCATTTACACCCTATTTCAAATCTGAATACAAAACAGTTGTAGTATATAGTTAAACATTTAATATAATTTAAACAACGTGTCCTTTATATAACATGACAGGCAAAGCCTTGGCAGCATTGCTATCGATTGGTAATTATTAAGCAGGACAATAGGCAGCTCACGACCGACACGCCGAGTCCGTGTCACGCTCCGTGCGTATTGTGGCGTGACACGATTTACACAATATTAAATAAACGTGACACAATTTATAGACACTTATGCTTTTCGACGTGTCAGTTGTCCTATTGTCCTGTTTTATAATAAATAAATAATGCAATGCAACGAAGGCTTTTCTTGTTTAAAACCATAAAAGATGACACTAACTGACTGATTGATTAACAAATCAACTCACAGTGAAAACTGCTGGAACTAGGTTTGACATGTATGAAGGTTTAAGAGGATTTCCCAAAATTCCTACGGCGACATAAAATGCATTTACGCGGACGCACGACAGTATTGACAAAACGTGACACAATTCACACGATATTAAATAAACGTGTCACAATTTATCGGCAATATTAAATTAAACAGTGCGGTCGGAATGCTCGCCATTTTTATTGCGGGACGGTTTCGGTCGGAACTGGCGTTGCTATTATGTTAGCGGAATAGAATAACGTCTGTTTACAATTTTATTATTTGTAGGTGATGTGCCGTTTAGTGCCGTGTGGTTCCTGGCACCAATACAAAAAAGAATTGGACCACTCCATCTCTTTCCCATATATGTCGTAAAAGGCGACTAAGGGATAGGCTTAGGCAATGGCCTAGCAGTCTTTTCAAGACTGTTGGCTCTGTCTACCCCGCAAGGGATATAGACGTGACCATATGTATGTATGTAGGTTATGTATGTTTCTTGGTCTAGTAGCCGTGTGTTTTGTATGTGTAGTACAAAATGAGCTTACGTAACTTAATGTAACTTAACAAATTCGCTAAAGTATACTATGCCGTGTGGTTCCCAGCACTTTAAAATAGAACCACTCCATATTTTTCCAAAAGAAAGGCATGGGTAATAAACTTGAGATTCTTCTTGTAAGCCGTCGCCTACAAGAAGAATCGCAAGTTATTAGGCCATTGCCCATCGGTTAGCAACCTGTTACTTTTTGAATCTTAATTCCATAATTTAGCCACACAGTTGAAAATGACTTTTCAGTCTTTTCAAGACTATTGGTTAGACAGTACCCCGCAAGGGATATAGACGTGACTATATGTATGAAAAAAATCTTTTTCTATATTTAAAATCAGTTAGAAAAATTTGATCTAAAAACTAATAGAAACGCGTGTGCCATTGGCCAGAGCTCACGGAAAAATCCAAGCACAATTACAATTACAAAATCTGTGATTGTTTCTATACGGATTCTATTCTACTTTGTTCAATTTCACAATGGCAACACTGAAAGTGCTTCAGATTTAGCGCTAAAATGTCTGTAATGGCGGCGTCTCTGGCAGTTCTCAAATAGGATTTCAGATATGTCAGAGCCGAGGACCGGACGGCGTTTGTAATTACTCTACGATCCTTCCGCTTCCGCCCGCTGATGGGGGAGGCAGTAGAGTAGGAGGGTATAGAGACCAAGCTAGATGCAATTGTACAAATAGCAAACTGTGTTTGAGCAAGGATAGAAGCCTCTGTTTGTAAAAGTAATTTTAGTATACGGTTGGATTAAACTTTTCATTGCACCAAGAAAATTGAAATAAATCTATTACTAAGGCTTACTAAACTTATATCTGACTTAGCTTATATATATAGGTTATTCCACTCTATCCCTTTTTTGTATAAATACAGTCATCCACAGCTTGAAAATACTTTGATAATCATATATGTTTGTACTCATTTTATATTTGTAAAAAAATATATATTAACCAGATATCGGAACGAACATAAATAATTCACTTGAAGAACAAAATATCGTATTATGTTCACTGATTAAGTTTTATTTATGTATTACATTAAGATAAAAGAAAGGGGCCAGGTCAAGAGTACCCGAAACCGCCGAGCTTGCATGAAGAGAGTTAATGTGGATGAAGCGAAGGAAGTATGCAGAGATCGTGGCAATTGGAAAGATGTAGTCTCTGCCTAGCTCTCCGGGAAAGAGGCGTGATTTTTGTATGTATGTATGTTCATTAAGATACAGCGTTTATTATCTAGTAAATAGGGGAAGAAAACAGGTGACAGGAAGACTATGTTTGATAAAAAAATGCCTTGGATAACATACCTATATATGAAAAAAAAAACAAAGTAAATTTTAAAACAAAACTGATAGACTCCCTATATAAAATTACTCTGTAGCAAGAGTACAGAGAGTACGGGAGGGGGAACAAGGGTGTGTGTGTGTGTGTATGTAGGTCAGTGTGTCGTGAGGACATAAACTTTTAATGAAAATTGAACCGCTTCGAAATCCTTCGGTTTTATTAACGCCCAATATTGTACGGTTGAACTGTTAGTTTGAAATTTTTACTAACATACATACATACTTACTATATGATATAAGATACGAGTATGTTTTAGTTATCTATACTTATATTATAAAGCTGAAGAGTTTGTTTGTTTGTTTGAACGCGCTAATCTGGTTCGACTTGAAAAATTCTTTTTGCGTTGATTAGAGCATTTATCGAGGAAGGCTTTAGGCTATATGTATAACATCACGCTGCAACTATTAGGAGCAAAGAAATAATGGAAAATTTGAAAAAAAAAACGGGAAAATGATTTATTCATGAGGGCTTCGATGATGCCCATAATAACTATTCCACGCGAACGAAGTTGCGGGCACAGCTAGTTTTAATAATAATCGAATATATTGAGGGATAATCTGTAAAAATATAGTACCAAGATATTGTTTTAATTGTTTTTTCAAAACCACCCCCACCCGCGTACCAATACAATAACAAAATATTTATTACATTAAAATTTATAACCTGGCCCAAATGTCAAACAAAGTCTTAATAGAAAATTCCAAACTCAATGATCGCAAATTGAGAACGACATATTACGGCTTGTAGTTCAACATTTTTAAAGCTAAAATCTTTTAAATGGACTCCTAATAGCTAGATGGGGAAGCTATTACGTGCTCGGGGTGAAAAATTACGTTTCCATTTATATTTAATGGGGATGAGAGACATCTATCTCGGGGATGGAGTATGCTGTATTAAGTATTGTTAGTGTCATGCCATTATACTCGATGTTTTCGCTTTGCGTCGTACTTAGCGAGATTTCTGAATAATTAAGATGTTCTTTTTGAAATAACTCGTGTAGTTTAGTGTGGTCTTTTTATTGTTATTTTCAGCGCAGTGTGGTCATTTTTGGCATCGATGAACCATATTATCTTTCCCGTGAATATTGTAAACGGCGACTAAGGGATATGCTTATAAACTTCGGATTCTTTTTTTAGGCGATGGGCTAACGACCTGTCATAATTTGAGTCTCAAGTCTATCGCCAAACTGCTGAACGTGGCCTATCAGTCTTTTTAAGACTGTTTGGCTCTGTCCATCTCGCAAGGGATATAGACGTGACTATAGGTATATATGTATGTATGTTTAAATAATGAACAGTTAATTTATTGCACACCTTTATCTTAAACATGCGAGGTTAAATCAGAAGAACTAACATCTATACTCAATGCATAGTCTCATAGTCACAATTACTTCTAAATTATGTAGTTCTTAATGTCTTCGGGACAGGCTATAAAGTTCTGCTAACTCGGCCCAAGTTTTATTACTTTTATTAATTAGACGGTAGAAGCGTTTAGGGTGATTCAGTCCCAAGTGTCTTGAATGAATGAACAATTGAGTGAGTTATACAAACTATGGATTTGTGTTCAGCATTCGTATAAGGAAATTGTGTGTTTGACGACCCATTCTCCGGCTTGGCGGGATCTGAATACGCTATAACTATTCAAACTTGAATGATTTTATCAATGAAGTTGAAGGAATGTTTTGAGAAGATTTAGGTAAATCCTCGTTTTGTTAGAAGTGGGTGAAAAGGATAAGTTTTAATCAGACAGGATGTATTGTGATAAGAAGTGAAATGAAAATGAAAGTCGAAAAAGATTTATTTTTCAAATAAATCTATTCTATTCTATTCTATATACGACATACATTTATGTAATTTTGCTTCTTTCCCAGAAGGGTAGGTAGAGACTACATATTTTCACTTTCCACGATCGCAGCATACTTATTTTGCTTCATAATGATGAATTTATTAATGACAAATCGCTGGATTTTGGCAATCTTAATATGACCCGTTCCTTGTAGGGGGATTCAAATTCAAAACTTTTTTATTCATTATTATTGGATACTATCATATCGCTTTATAATTGTCAAATCTTTGGTTTCACAACATTGGTTGACGTCAAACAACATACATACATTTGATCGCTTCTATATCCCTAGCGGGGTAGACAGAGCTCAGCTGTTTGGCTTAATGATAGAATTAAAATTCCAATAGTGACAGATTGCTGCTAGTTTGTCGCGTAAAAGAAGAATCCCTAGATCATAAGCCTATCACTTAGTCGCCTTTTATGACATCCATGGGATGTGAGTGAAATGGTCAAATTCTTTCTTTTCAAATTGTGTTATAACGTCTTCATCGCGGCTTGTACATACATACAATATGACACGCTACCCCACAACAAACAAACTTCCATCACGACATCCCCTAAATATTGTGATATTGTGACTTCAATCCAAATATTTTTCTTGAGCCGAACCAAATACAGATTTCCCTTGAGGCCGACTTCGGGCGGATTAATTATTCGGTCATCATCATGGAATATTAGAGATTGTTTTTTGGGTCTAAATATATGTATTATGCCGTGTGGTTCCCGTCATTTATAGAAAAAATAATAGGACCACTCCATCTCTCTCCCATGGATGTCGTAAAAGGCGACTAAGGGATATGCTTACAAACTTGGGTTTCTTCTTTTAGGCGATGGGCAATCAACCTGTATCTATTTGAATCTCAATTCTATCTTAAAGCCAAATAGATGAACGTGGCCATATCAGTCTTTTCAAGACTGTTAGCTCTGTCTACCCCGCAAGGGATATGGACGTGATTATACGTATGTAGTAGTAAAAAGAATAGAACTACTCCATCTCTTTCCACCCCCAAGAGATATAGACGTGATCATATGTATGTATGTATCACTACATAGTATAAAACAAAGTCGCTATTTTAGTCTGTTTGTCTGTATGCTTAAATCTTTAAAATTACGCAACGGATTTTGATGTGGTTTTTTGTAACAGGTAGAGAGATTCAAGAGGAAAGTTTTTATGTATAATTTTTTCCGAATTTTGCACCCGTGCGAAGCTGGGGCGGGCGCTAATGTATGTATATTCTATTATTTACTAACTTTATCTACTAGTTTATATATATATATTATCGTTTACCCCGGGGCTGTCAGTAGACCCAGCCTATCCTAATTCTGTACTGAACATGTCAAAACTTACTCCCCCCTCATGGTCAGCAAAAAAGGTCGCGACAAACAATGTTGCTAACCCTACCTCATTTCCTTATGACAGACGCCAGATTAGCCCATTCTAAAGTTTATTCTTCTTAGGCCCGGTTTAATTGCTATTTTATCCTGGATTGAGATATAAAAAGTCTTATAGATTTCCAGCGTTTTGAAGGTATCTTTGCTGGTTATAAAATTGTAGGCGTTTGGATAGTTTTCAGTGTTGCAAATTATTAAGGTGCCGTGTGGGTCCCGGCACCAGCAAAAAACTAATAATAGGACCACTCCATTTCTTTACCATGGATGTCGTAAAAAGTGACTAAGGGTTCAATCATCACGCCAAACAGCGCGTGAGCGTGGCCTATCAGTCTTTTCCAGACTGTTGGCTCAGTCTACCCCGCAAGGGATATTAACGTGATTATATGTATGTTTGTTTGTAAATATTATTAAGGTACAATGGATGAGGGCTTTAACAGTATCATATTCATATCATATACCTTTAAACGGCCCGCAGTCCGTTGCAATAGTTCGTTCAGAAATCTCTGTTTCGTTAATCAATATTTTAAGCTCTGTTTTGTATATATATACCTTCAATAATTCTGCAACTCTCATTATATTTAATTGATACCAACTTCATCACAACATCCTACTACTATTATAAAGGCGAAAGTATGTATGGATGTTTGTTACTCTTTCACGCAAAAACTACTGAACCGATTACCATGAAATTTGGTATGTAGGTAGCTGAAGACCCAGAATAACACATAGGCTACTTTTTATCCCAGAGTTCCCGCGGGATTGATAGGGTTTCCATGCGGACGAAGTCGCGGGCGGCCTCTAGTCTTAGATAAATCAAATAGTAATATTTTTCCTCAGCTGGAACTAAAAAGGTCGTTATTATAGATCTGTCGGGGGCAGATCTCGATAAAGCAGATCTGCAGACGAATGTCGACTCAGGTCCGCGTTCGAAATTCGAACCAGCCAATAGGAGAATGGAGCTCGGATTAAATCGTACTATTTCGGGAAATTGACGACCTTATCATGCACTCGGATATTGGAATTCCACTTCATTTTATAAAAGTTTCATTTGAAAATGGAACATTGTTTTGCTGGCTGTTAACAATTCTAAGAATTTCATTTTCTTAAATTGAGTAGCGATAGCCAGACGTTCCATAGACTGACTCCAAAATCTATACATTGACCTGCGTACCTATTTATAAATATTTCAGGTTTTTACTTACTTTTAACATTTTATATCGCTGTGCGAGTGAGACACCATGCTTAATAAGAAACTTATAACGCCAAGAATAATTATGTAACAAAAAATTTAAATTAAAAAAGTTTTCCGAAAATTTCGCCATTCACTAAAATTCTTTGCTTTTGAAATTTTCCTTTACATTTTAAGTAGGTACATGGTTTTTCGATTATTACAATATTGAGAAGACCGTTCTGTAACAAGATAGGGATTCGCTGAATAAGTAATAACCACCGTCTGGTCTGAGTCTAGACGGACATCTTACGCCTCGCCCGCTTTCTTCCATTCCCTTGCATAGATAAATTCATTTTCATTTTAGGAATGTTCTATTTTAAAATTTAGATACATACATACATATGGTCACGTTGATATCCCCTGTGGGGTAGACAGAACTTACAGTCTTGAAAAGACTGTTCACGTTCAGCTATTTGGCTTAATGATAGAATTGAGATTCAAATAGAGACAGGTTGCTAGTCCATCGCCTAAAAAAGAATCCGAAGTTTGTAAGCCTACCTTTAGTCGCCTTTAACGACATCCATGGGAAAGAGATGGAGTGGTCCTATTATTTTTTATTTATTTATTTAGTGGTCCTGCTATTTTTATTTATTTATTTATAACTTTATTGCACAAAAAAATATTTACAAAAGGCGGACTTAATGCCGTTTGGCATTCTCTACCAGTCAACCAGCTGACCAAACAGAAAACCTTTTTTTTGTTTTGGTGCCGGGAACCACACGGAAAACTTTAGATAAAATGTGGAATTCTTTCATTTCGATAAAGAAATCTCTCTCTCTCTCTCTCTCCCTCTCTGATATTTAGGTGTTCCCGGTTGTCCACTGCAATGCTTCAGTCTGAGGTTTTTGTCAAAATTACCCTAAATTTAAGTAGGTAAATAAGAGTAGCATAATTATTGCCAAAGAATACAATTGTTGTTTTTAATGATAAATAAAGAAATGCAATTTTATATAATTTCTTAAATATTTATTAAAAAATATGAAAAATACATTCTCATTTAGTATGCTATCTCGTACAGGCGTCCTCAAAACTGATGTGTTTTTCAATTAATGAAATGTCTACCCAAAAAACCATTTCTACCCAAAAAATATTGATCTTTAAAAAATCACTCTAATATCTTCATCAATTTTCAGGTTAATTTTAAATTTTGATACATGCAACATATTGTACTGCAAATTTTTTTTTGTTTTGAGTAAACACACCACACCAATTTTGCTGCATGAGAGAACATCAATTAGTACTAATTCTCATAACGTCAACTCCTCTGTTTATATTCAGAGCTTTATTAACACCTGTGATGAAGTGCCGTGTGGTTCCCGGCACCAATACAAAAAAGAATAGGACTCTCTTTATAGTTCATCTCTTTCTCATGGATGTCGTAAAAGGCGACTAGGGGATAGGCTTACAAACTTGGGATTCTTTTTTAGGCGATGGGTTAGCAACCTGTCACTATTTGAATCTCAATTCTACAAGTATCATTAAGCTAAATAGCTGAACGTGGTCATTCAGTCTCTTCAAGACTGTTGGCTCTGTCTACCCCGCATGGGATTTAAACGTGACCATATGTATGTATGTGATGGAGTAGTCATAGCCACACTCACTGCCGTGAATATGCATGTGCTATCCTCACCTGTACATTGAATAGTCACTAAGTTTCGTTAGTTTTGTTAACTCTGTCTCCAATACTAACCTACCCATAGTTTTGATTATGTTTTAATGAATGAGTCATCATGAAATAATAAATATTACCGTGATCATTCATCATTTCCTTAATTTCACTTTTAAGACAATACAATGCTTTAGCTGTAACTTTTGACACATTTTGCCAAACAACGTTAATTTCATTTTATGCTTTTTCTTCGGCCTAGCTACGAGTACCAAGATAGAAAAGTTCTTGTCAAAATGGTCATATGCTTTAAAATTGTGTTGTGGTTAAAAGTGATATTAATATAAAATTATGGGATATACACAGTCTGTTTAGTTTTATTTTGGTCATCACATCTTATTATATATATAACTAAAATGATAGATGTAATATAGTCAATAGTTTTACTATAGTCTTTGTTTTAGTACACACTTCACTTCATATATGTCATTGGTTTAACTATAGACATTATTGTTAGCTACTTAAAGTGCATTCCACTTTATATATCAATCCACTTTATACTACTTTACCTATCAATGTACTTTACTTCGTGCGTTTCCCTTCACGTTCTTTAGTATCTCGCTCGTAAATTCTCAGTACCTATCAAAGGCAATATTACTTCACCGTTTACAGTATACGTGTCATTCAATCCTCCGCTCTTAACAATACGTTTGATAGCAATATTGTTAGGTGTTTTGTGAGCACTCGAATTCGATCGCAATGAACCGGCATCGTGCGAGCTCGTTTGATCTCTTTTTACTAAAATAACTTGAGAAGGGACTTCTTAATTTTCAGACGAGCCACAGATTTGTGTCCGTTGAAAATTTGAGTGTGTTTGACCTTAATCTGTCCGATGCTAAGGAAGATGAGGTCTAAGATGGTGCGCGCGAGTCCTATTGACTTGAAAATCTCTAAGTTGTAGAACAGAGTCGCGAGGATTTTAAAGAAAGAAAGATAGTAGGCATGTTTCAAATTTCTGCTGCCTTTGTAGTTATGGAACTAACTATTATTATTTGTATCGACTTACAACCTTACTTCTATGATTTGTTAATCACCATCCAAGTGTTCGCTATCACATTAAATACAAAATAAGCATATTTTTAAATAAACTAAAAATACCTTTCACAGATATCGAGTTATTGCTTAGAAATTTTTATGACTTGATTATAGTCACAATGCTTTTCTAATTACTACTGAAAAAACATGTGTACTGAACGAATACGTGTATAGTGAAAATATGCACTCAAGCTTTCAGAAATGTGTTCCACAACACCCCCTATATTTCCTCCATAAATCTGTGTTGAGATTGTGAGCATACTCTCAATTTGACAGACTCGCTTGCTTAATATTTCGGATGGTTCGCTGTTTAGCACCATTTCTGCTGAGGCACGTGCGTCCAACGATTTAAGCTTTCCCCGAGAGCTGGATTTTTGGTAATCGACTCTTGAATATTTAACGTGGAGTGTCTCTTCACTTTAGACTGTTACAACAAGCTTTTAGTGCTAATGGTCTCTAAAATCGCGGCATTAACTTCATTATCGTTTGTAATATTATCATCGTTACTGCGTATTAGTTGTCTTTGGCCTCCATTATCTACATTTTAGATTTTAAGATCATATTATGGTCGTGCTGTTGCTGCATATTATTATTGTTTCCTCTATATTTTCAGGTTTGATCTATATACTTTAAAAATTATTATCAAAATTTAAAACCAGTTTAGGCTCTATCTGTACGTCGTCATATAAGTTTAGTTATTTTAATGATTTCATTGTCCTTTTTGCATCTTTTTCCATTATTATTAGCATTTATTTTGGCATCACTATCATAAGTATTGAACAACATTTCACCTAATTCGTATACACCTCAATATTTCCCTGGCTGTCAGTGTACACGTTTATCACTAGCTGCATAGCACCAGTTCCTATTCCCGTGCTGGCGATCAGGTCTCGAGGTACCTCTAAGCCGGTGGTGACTCCTGTGACCAGATTGAGAAGGCGTGGTGTTGGTGCTGAAGCTGTACTGGCGAGGAGCAGGATAAAGATGACAGGCGAAACGCCGCAGTTGCCCCTGAAATAAGAATAATATTAACATTAGATTTTGTATGTGCTGCTTTCGATGTATAGATAGTTAAAAAAAAATTCTCTACTGAGGATGCCTTAATTAATGAAACCTGTATGGTAAATTAGAGTAAAAGTTTAATAGTATGGGATGTGCGTTGATAACAGAAGATATATTAGACCTAATAAATATTGTTTTTATCATATTTATGGGCTAGCTGTTATTATCGGTGATTTACCTTATTTCTCTAAAGTAAATCTAGTGTTAAGTCTCGAGAGGGCTCTTTATATCATAAACCAAAAGTTGAAATGTATCAAATACTTTTTTCTAGAATTATACAATAGAAGTTTTTAAATAATTTTGACAAATAAACTAATTCCCACGGTAACTGAACCCAGTTTGATAGCTGACTTAGGTAATCAATACTTATTTGAAAGTAATAATTATATTGCTGACATAATGACTGAATGATGTCATGTGGCCTCACTAGCAAAAATTCATATAGGTACCCAAGAAATTTTGTCAGCAGTTGAAATCACATACATTATAGGTTTAAAAATTTAGGAACATCCATAGGGGTAATATCGGAGGGGTAGGCAGAGACCACATCTTTCCACTTGCCACGATCCCTGCACACTTCTTTCGCTTCATCCACACTCATAACTCTCGTCATGCAAGCTCGTCAGTTTCGGGTACGCTTGACCAGAACATACCTTCTTATTTATTTATGTGCACAAAATAATATATACAGGAGCATTTAATTCCAGTACAAAGGTGCTCCTTATTTCAAAAGCAATCTCTTCCAGTAAACCCATGAGAGGAGAGATTCTTCTTAGTTTATCAAAAATTCCTTCACAACTACATTGTGCTAGATCAACCTATATAACGAAGCCCAATCATAATCACACAGACAGATAATACGAAAAAATGTGAACACTTACATAGCTAACTGCGCGTAGGGCACTTTCTTTCACCTATAGGTACTTTGCACAGTAAAGTCACAACCTTTCTGACGCCAAAACCGAGTCAGCCGATAACCTGACAGATATTCGATAACATCATCTTATCTACCAAACTCTTCAATGATATCCATCTCGAATATAGCTCTTATCGATTGCAAGGTAGAATCGAGTTTTGATAAGCGAAACCTTAAGAAAGCGATGTTGGTACAGGAAATAAAAGTATGGGAATTTCGATAAAGTTATTAAGAATGCGATTATATTTATCTGAAATATCTACGGCTTCAGATTTGGGTCTTTCATTTTGTGGTACTGTATTCTCAGAATCAATACGATCGGTAAATGTTTATAAATGGATTGTGATGGTTCAAAATTGTTTTTCCCACTTTTCATGAATGCTTTTACATACGTGTATATTTTTGTAAACAATTATTTTGTTGTTGGGACTTTTAACTTGGCAATTATATTAACATTATTTTTATTTACTTTATGTTTTTAGTTAGAATCTAAGAAAGGTTTTAGTATTCACCTTTTTTTGTATAACAATACCATTTTTTATGTCCTTACGAAATGTAACCATATAAAATATGATTGAATCTTACAATAACTAATTCCATCTCCTCCTTGTTCCCAGATTACATGGACTCCTTATGCAAGGACCACTTCCTACAGCGTCAGTACAGGAAGCTGGACGGCGGGGTCCTCTGGTCCCGCAACGAGCGGAACCTGGACTGCACGGTGACGTTCCAGACCCACAGCATCCTGCAGCGGTTCATGCTGCACTTCGATCTGCTGCAGCTGGACTGCAACGATCACCTGTACGTGTACGATGGCGCGCACGCTACGGCTCCTCCAAAGGTCTATATTGTCTTACTTTTTGTTTTCTTCTTCATATCAATACATACATACATAAAATCACGCCGCTTTCTCGGAGGGGTGGGCAGATACTACCTCTTTCCACTTGCCACGATCTCTGCATACTTCCTTCGCTTCATCCACATTCATAACTCTCTTCATGCAAGCTCGGGTACTTTTGACCTGACTCTTTACCAGGACGTCCTTAATTTGATCAAGATACGTTCGTCTAGGTCTTCCCTACTTTGAACTTTCTAATAAATAAGAGACTAATTTTATGCGTTAATTTACAGCGGGTGTTCTGATCAACCGACCGACCTTTCCCTCCACACTCTCCTTGTACATCTGCTTTGTCAACCAATATATAGTTTATTTATAACTGTAAGACTCTTTAAAATCGGAAGATTGATTCCGGATGCTATGACTCTTCCTATTAGTCTTGAGTCTATGCGTTGTCTTTCTCTTGTCAATATATAGTGCATCATTGTGACGGTGTTTCATCTTGTGTGGCGAATTTAATATTCGCCTTGTTCAATTGGTACTTATTCATTATTTACTATAATCAGTGTCAGTGATTCCATAGCAATACTATCACGGGGAGTGTCAAGATTTTGGATTCAATTGTCGGTAAGATAATGATGAAAACTATCCTTTTCTCATTTTCATCAAGTGATTCCAACTGAAAGCTGGCGGAGAAAAATTAAAATTTAATCCACGTTTATCGCAATTATAATTTTCTGGCTCAGGATTTTTACGCTCTTATGGTAATTCTGATCCACTAACTCACATATCAACTAATTTCAAACAATTGCTTAATCAATTACAATTCCGAAATCAGTATCAAATGACAATTACACAAAACCTAGCTCTAGTTGCTGGGACGATATCGCGTTAATTTGGAGACATTCCAACCCGCGCCGGTGGCACCAATTATCCCGGCGATGTCCCATTATTCCCGAGTCCGATAGCCGTTATTAAAGATGCCGCCGGTAATGAGCCTGAAGGAATGCCCGTCCCAGCTCGGCATGGACTAGTCAAATTTCAATATTCAAATAATGGAGAGTGAGAATTATCGATAAATTACTGGGTATTTAATCTAGATATTTGCATTTCCATACAACTTAAACCACCGGATTTCATAAAATAGAAAGATAGGAAATATAGTCACATAGATATTTGTAAATAAATATTTTTGAAAATTTTATCCTTGTTCAGGTTAACTAGCGATGGAAACAACAAAAAAGTAACTTTCTAAAACAAAGGACGAAAGTTAAGCAAAAGATTAAACAATAACGGATTTAATTTATGTATTTGGCCGTGAGAATGCTAATCCTGAGAACGGTAGCCGTCAGGTGTCCTTCCATCTCCCAAATAATTAACACGCGAATGAAGACGCCATGGACCAATTTTAAATTCAAATCGCGGAAGTTTTGGACAACGCGAACAAAGGGCCTTACAGCGAGTTACGTCGGAGTCCGTCCACTTTCTTTACCTTCCATTATTTCGGATTTGTTTGGCATGAAACTCCTTGCATTAATTTAATCTACATTTGGTTTTGTCTTCATTATCTGTTCATTGTTCGATCCACTGTGTAAATCCTTAAGGTTAACAGATAACTACATCCATTGAAATTTTTTCTTCAGCAATCGTCATTATTGGGTAAAGTAGTTTTACCGTACGATTTCCTTAAGGATAGAAACATGAACACACAACAGAAAATGATAGATATATAACTACTCTATCATTTTCTGGATGTTATATTACGCTTTGAGGTCACAGTAAATAATAAAATACATTTCATTATTTGATGTTAAAATTACAGTTAAGATTTCCATCTCTCCTTTACTTAATTCAAATTCTTCTCTATCACACACACCAACACCGTCAAAGGCAAACTCATCAACAAATGCCGTGACCTTTTCTGCATACTTACGAGTATCACGATAGCCCAGAAGTTTGACAAGCGGACAGGGATCGCAAACTTGTGGCGCACATTGTTGCGAGTTGCTGCGAAATAGTTGTCGCGTTGTCGCGTACAGGTGGTCGCACAAGTTTCCCTTTGTCGGCTGTGTAATGAATCCGTGAACACTGCAACCCTCCCTGCTTTGCGTACCCTGCGGTTTGCAATTTATCCCATTTAAGTTTCGCGTTCTAGAGTTTAATAGAAATAAGTTTGTTCGTGTTGAACAAAACTAATCCGTGCGAACTAATGGATGATGCCTATTTCTGCTGTTCTATTAAGGTCGATGCGAATTTAGCAATCGATCTGTGTATTGTTTTTAGAACGAAATTTGACTTATTGACAGATAGAAATTAGCCATACTTAATGAAATATATTGATATTAGTGTTAAGCGATTCCAATATTAGTTTGCATTAAAAAAAAGACATGACGAAAAATTGCTATGGGAAATGTTCGCAAAAAGCTGTACCTAAGTTATTAATTCTCGCTCTAGAAATTTCTTAATAGTTCACAAATTAAAAATAAAAACGGTTTCATCAAAAAACTAGTTCACAAAACAAATCAAAGCCTTAAACGCCTCGAGCCCGAGAATTTATAAAGAATTTTTAATATCCAGCACGATCTTTATTAAAACGGGAATATAAAGGGAGCGAGTGCAAAGTCCAGGCTTTGAATGCAGCTGGGAAGTAATGGAGTGGGTTCCCGGGAAAATCCCGGGGCGGCACGTAGAAGCGATCGGTCTTGCTGAAATATGACGACGATATAATGCCGTGTTCTAAGCCGGCCGATGAAGAAAATATTGCGGGCGCCTGAGCGATCAACGGAGGCGCACTGTAGATTTGTTCACGTCTCGTAAAGGACGGCGCGATGCGTCATCGTTCGATGGATTTATGATAGCAAGGAAAAATGTTTACGTTTCCTGCTCTTATGTTAACCCATCTTCTGGTTTTATTTAGTGGTAGATCTCGCTCGAAAATTCAACAGTACCTAGGTACTTTGAATTTAAAATGTTCTATCCTAGTTTAGTGCTCTCTGAAAGATTCCAAGATTTGATGTTCGTAGTTTTAGCAGATTATCTTATAAATATTAATCTTAATCATGGGTAACACTAGAAAACTTTGTTTTCTTTTATATATTTATTAAGATTGACCTCAAATAAAGTTCTCTGGTAGACCCAATGGTTGGCTGGTAGATAATGCTTCTAGCATTCCACCAATTGTGCTATACATTTGTAGGTATATTGTACAATGAAGTTTAAATAAATAAATAAAACTGATGTTACTTGGGGGTAAATCTTAAATAGTCATCAACAACACCGAATCATCTAAAAAATATGGCTACTTCACCAAATAAAACCCATCAATATCCAAAATGAGTTATGATTACACTCCAATGAATATTGAGGTCGAAGGTCCAAGAAAGTTTTGAGGTTGTTCAGCACATATTTATTAGTTGGGAGTTGTTAATATCGCCCACCTCACATCGCCTAATCTCGTTCCATTGGTCCGGAATACAAACCTGGATTATCCGGCCTTTTATAAGTTTAACCTGTAGAGATATATCTGATTATGCTTTTACGATGAAAAAAATCATGTATTTTTTTTTTACTATATATTAAACAAGCGATCCGTTTGGTAGGTAGCGTTTATAGATATAAAACTTTCTCAGAAAACTCTCCTTCTAAAATTTCTGGAACAAAATCCGTCCACAAATTTCCGAGATCAGCGCATACATATAGACAGAGAAATTTGGGGGACTATAATATGTAGTGATAGTGATGATGATTTGAATGTTATACTTCTCTGTTTCTACGGAATCTGACGAGTAGGTAAGAAATACCAAATGAAATGAAAATACAAGTGGGATTATATTTTTGCTAGCAGAATGTCTCCCAGAGACCTAACATTTGATAAACAAGCGCAGAAATGGAAAATTAACGGTAATGTTTAAATTCCGAACAATAAAACGTCTCATATGTCTCTGGTATTAAAATATACATCTTATAAAATAAAGGTGCCATTTTACAATATTCTTGTCTTTTAACTTGTCTATTAAAAACGGATAAATAATTTAGAAAAAGCCTTATAGCCTTAGCCTTAAGTCCACACCGCAGCATAGGTCCACATTATTTCCGGGGTAGTTTAGTTTAAATAAATTATTTTAATTTTATAAGTTAACCCTTGCATTCCAGGCCGACCTGTCCTGCAGGAACACCAAGCAGCAGGTGGGGGCTCTCTTCACCCGAAGCAACTTCGTCACCCTGAAGTATGTCACTGACAACTGGGGGACCGACGCCAACGGGTTCAAACTCGTCATCACTGCCGTCAAAGACCCCAGTAAGTTATATATATACGTTAAATTAAGTCTTTAGACTTTACGAGGTAGAAAGTGCCAACAGTGGCAAAAAGACTGAAAGGCAACGCACAGCTTAATGATGTTATTGAGATACAATACCTAGTTTGCTACAATAGGTTGCTAGTCCAACGCCTAAAATATTGAATCCGAAGTCGTAACTTCTCTAACTACATCCACATTCATCAATTATTTCATGTAAGTGTTAGTTGATGTAAAAATAGAAAAGATTTCAAAAAGTCCTGCAAAAGAGATTCAGGTATATCAGATTCAGTAATTTTTGGTTAGAGACAAATTTAACAAAGACTTTAATATTCGCCGAAAAATAAACAGGAAAAATTGAAATCTGATAACAGTAATGGAAATTTCGAATGAAATCAATCAGCCGAGAGATTGGTGCAATACACACTTGTATCTGTATAACTCTGTCATGTCACAATTCGGACCCTCTTTAATTTGGCCTGATGTTTATTTATTCGTACAACCAGCCGACAGGGCAGTTCGTTTCACATTCGCCCTTTATATACACTTTTTATTACGAACCCTCAGCGGATTGCGAGTTTCACTCTCGTCTTTAGCCACGACACTCTCAACATGAAAGGACCTGTTGCGACTTACGAATGAGCGTGTAGCAATTTTTTTTATCGTCTCTTTGACTTCGGCGTTTATTGTCTTACTATAACCGCCGTATGTATCATCGTCGACGTCTGCAGCGTGATATACGAGTATTTCATCGCTTTTGACTTATGTTTCTAGTTTCGTCTCAATATCTTTCGCAATAGGGTCGCCTTTTACAATTTCAGACAAAGTATCAAAGAAAGTATCTCCAAGTGAATTTCTTATAATCGTCTTTTTGAATAGAGTTGTCTTACTGTGAGTGGCGGCTTCTAAATTGTTATTGAGCCCATAATGAGTATTCCGATGTCTATCCGAGCGGATACACTTTGGGGCTCTGATGTTTTTCTCGTTCCGTTTTATCCGTTTTCTTTGCTCAGAAATATTTTGTGGTCATGATTATAATAAAAGGTTTTGAATTATTTTTCGCTTCCTGTGGTAAAGAATAGATGCTTAATATTTTGTTTTGAATTTACGAATTCGCGGCCATTATATTTGAAGTTATGTTTATAATATATGAAAAAATGGTTTGTTCACAGCGTAATAATTGTCTTTCACTATTCTTTAGACCAAAATAAAATATTTATTCATTCTTTTTGATATTACTCCAGTTACAAAACTTTATTACAAAGAAAACATCCAAAACATACAAGGCATATTACAGCGAGCACCCAGATAGGTATTCAAGTATTTACAAAAGCAGCTGGGAACACAAAGACCCCTGTTAAATTGTCTGCATACGTGTCTTGAGCTTCTCCAACCTTTGTTGCATATTCGTCTTTTGAAGTAAGAGCATCAATTAAATTTTATGCTTGGCTGACTGGAAAAAATTACGTTTAAAAGGGATTTTACAACTTTGCACCCACTTTGCTGGAGAGGATTAGGGGAAATATGATGGCAGCCTTATTCTTTGCGAGTTCATGATTTTTGACATTAGAATGAATAAATTGAGTTTTATTGCGAATACTTTTTAAAACGTGCTTGAGAGAAATTGTTATGGTTGGAGTATGATATTTTAATTACAAGATGTGAATCTAACCTTTCTGAATAGGAATTCATTGACAACAAATTTGACCAATGAACATGAACGTACGCAATCGCATGCATATTAAATGTGATAATAGTTTTGATAATACTTATTTATCGCAAATAAAATGGCAACATTACATGATACCCGGTAGTGTCGTAATATTTTTATTCTCATCGTTAAACCAGAGGATTACGTTTATTGAAGAGCAGCGGTAAAAGTGGGATCGAAAACTGCTTTATTAGTCTTCTGAGTATTTTATCTATACTAATATTATAAAGCTAAAGAACTTGTTTTTTTTGTTTGTTTGAACGCGCTTATCTCAGGAAGTAAGAAGTAACTAAGTGGTTCGAATTGAAAAAATATTTTTGTGTTGAATAGACCATTTATCAAAGAAGGCTTTAGGCTATATAACATCACGCTGCAACTATTAGGAACGAAGAAATAATGGATAATGTGAAAAAATCGGGGAAAATTGGTCATCCTTGAGGGCTTCAATGATGCCCAAAATAACTATTCCACGCGGACGAAGTCGCAGGCACAGCTAGTAAATTATATTTGGCTTTTGCTTAACCTTTTTTATCTTCAAAGTTTATTTAAACCTCATTATCTAGAAGAAAATTTCAAATTACAAACACAATAAGCTCATAATTAAAAGCGATAAAATTCCTCACCCTTGAGCGTAGTTATGTAAAATCTAATGAAATGTTTCCGAAGTTATAAATTTTACTTGGTGGTTTTCGCGACGGAAGTGTTGATTCATAATATGGAGTTTGTAAGGTTGTGCGTGGTCTGGGTAAGACTGATAATGTGGAGTGTTGGGGGGACGCAAACTTGGCCCATTAACGCGCAGTTAGCAGCGGAGGACCTCCGGCTGCAGTGGCAACTGTAGTTGTATCTTCCTGTGCTTATTTCCAGATTGTTAGTGTTCTATTTGATATAATTTCTGAATATCGAAAAGGCTGTCTTTAATTTTAACTTCAGTCTGTTTTGAATTGTAAAACCCAACTGACATAGCTAAATAATTTGAGGAATCTGTCTCTTTTCTTTTTGCGTGGTTAAGATCATTAAAAAAGGAAACTTAACAGCCGATTGTTTGGGTGAACACTTTGGCTTTGTGATATTGGAACGTGTTAAAAAATAGTCATCGTTTAAAATGCTGCAGTGCAGTTTGTTACCGCTTCTTCTGCACTGACACCTTGGAAGCGGCAGTAAACATAGTTTTAAGTAATTTATTTGACGTCAACCAATGTTGTAAAACCAAAAGATATGACAATTATTAAGCGATATGAAGTATCCAATAATAATTTTAAAAAATTTGAACTTTGAATTTCTGAATTTAAGGTAGCATTTCGCACATGACTTTCAACAAACAGGACGGCCTTAACTAAGCTTTATGATCATCATATCATATGATATCATAAACAATGAAACTAAAACCAAAAATTTGTTCGTTGCCAAAACAGCCTAGCATATTTTTGCACATGAAGCTAATTTGGATATTCCCGGACTTGGCACAAGCCACTATGTTTTAGCACTCGCACATGCTGAATTATGCAGCAAATTCAGCGACACATGCTTCACGCTGAACGCTTAAAATTTTAAACAATGCAACATCATCCTCCTGACGTTAAACCTCCGTTGCGTCTTCATAGATTTATATGTATATCTAGATGTTCTACCAAATTAACGCATACAGCATCAGTTATCAGAGTAATGAACTAATTACGTACATACATATGGTCACGTCTATATCCCTTGCGGGGTAGGCAGAGCCAACAGTCTTGAAAAGACTGATTGGCCACGTTCAGTTATTTGGCTTAATGATAGAATTGAGATTCAAACAGTGAGAGGTTGCTAGCCCATCGCCTAAAAAAAACCCTAAGTTTGTAAGCCTATCCCTTAGTCGCCTTTTACGACATACATGAGAAAGAGATGGAGTGGTCCTATTCTTTTTTGTATTGGTGCCCAGAACGACACGGAACATAAACTAATTACAATGAAAAAAAAACAGAGATTTTACAGTTAAATAATTACTTTGTATCTCAAAAATATTTACATGTATGGTTTTACAATGTCACCACGATTTTGGAGTGAGTCAATCAGAGTAAAGTTACTCTTGTCGATATGTCATATGGAACCTTGCGCCGGAGTCGATAATCCTGTATCATGCTAACACATACATCTGCCTGATCGTAGAAGTTTCTACACGGTGGTTTCCCTACCCTAAACATGAAATTTAAAACAAACCTTATAGTTAAATAACATCTTAGCAGTACAGGCTTATAAACTTGGGATTCTTCTTTTAGGCGATGGGCTAGCTACCTGTAACTATTTGAATCTCAATTCTATCTTAAAGCCAAATACGATTAGCTGAACGTGGCCTATCAGTCTTTACAAGACTGTTGGCTCTGTCTACCCCGCAAGGGATATGGACGTGATTATATGTATGTAGGTATGTATCTTAGGCTTAGATACATACATACATACTTAGATTCTAAGCAGTATAAGAATGTTTTGGATCAAAAACGTTTTCAGAAAGAAATTCTGCAAAATATTTTGACTTCCCTCCCTCAAGGCAATGATCTTTGACATTCACTTATCCCTTGTCATCTTCATGCTTCGCCCTATTTTGTATACATATTTTATTTCTCTTTGATATCACAAAATCCCACCTCATCTTTTCCTTAGTAACAATTTACGTATCATTTAGAAACAGTTTGTATTTTATTTTCGTTATTTGAGTGGGTAGAGATCATTATAGTTATTTTTAAAAAAGTCTATCGTACATTCCTACATATAATCACGTCTGTGCGTCGTCTGTCCGTCTTTGGCCCTGTCTACCCCGCAAGGGATGCGGGGTAGAAAGGGCCAACAGTCTTGAAAACACTGATAAGGTCAGTTTCAGCTTTTTGGCCTAATGATAGAATTGAGATTCAAATAGTGACAGGTTGCTAACCCATCGCCTGAAAGAAGAATCCCAAGTTTATAAGTCTATCCCTTAGTCGCCTTTTACGATATCCATGGGAACGAGATGGATTGGTCCTATTCTTTTCGAAATTATAAAATAATATGGAACGGCGGGCAGGTTTATGTCGGCTATTATGTTGAATATAACAAAAATAAAAAAATAAATAGGTAAGTAACGTTTGCCGCCCTACAGTAATTAATTGCATCCAAAAGCATATGAAATTAACATCCTTTTTTAAAAAATTGGTGTTACTTTGTTATAATTTCTAGCAAAATATTTTTCAATTCAGATTCAAACCTGTTATACTATTGGTAGCTCGTTAACGCCCTCCATTGTCTGAGAGATGTTTTTAACGATGACTTTTATTTAAAATGCAACGTCATCAAATCATTGTTGTTTTTTTTTTACGCGACAAGGGCTCATTTTAATTGATTAAAAAGAGAATGATCGATTTTTGGATGACAGTTAAGGAATGCAAAATATTTATATAAAATTTAAAGAGTCTGCTTTTGAGTAAAGCGGTCGGGTAAGTTCAGTATCCATTAGTTGTAAACTTAATTGAGCTTAATACTTAAAGCATTATCTACGCCATAGAAATAAAATAAATAAATAAATATATACGGGACAAATAACATTTATTGAGTTAGCCTCGAAGTGCGAGACTTGTGTTATGAGATGCTAACTCAACGATACTATATTTTATAATAAACTAGCGACCCGCCCCGACTTCGCACGGGTTTAATTCTGATACTAAATACACCACAGAACAAACTGTGACTATTTTTTTTTTACTACAATTATTACATTACGGAATGTCTTTATATACATCGTTCACAGCTTTCTTGTCATTAGACAATACAAACATGTTTTCTCTTGTAAATACTTATATATATAAATAAACATTCAAGGTAGAAACATGAAATCACGCCCCTTTCCCGAAGGGGTTGGCAGTCTACATCTTTCCACTTGCACACGATCCCTGCATACTTCTTTCGCTTCATCTACATGCGATATAATATCTAATGAATAAAAATTTTGAATTTGCATTTAAGATTAAATTTAAAAATGCATTAAATTCGAGTTTGTATGTAAGTGTAGTGTCTTTTATTGCAGAACACGGCTGCAAGGAGTTCAGATGCAAGCAGCGGGAGTTCTGCGTAAGCGCAGACCTAATGTGCGACGGCGTGGACCACTGCGCAGACGGCTCCGATGAAGACACCGCCGCGCTTTGCCCAGGTAACTATGGCCAATACAACAAGCTTTGGAGAAATTTATCTTCGGCCTTTAAGTAATAAGAATTAAATCTTTAGTATCCATTGTAATAACTAATCGTACTTATTTCCATTACTTTCGTTATCTGGAAAATAAGAAGGAAATTTGAGTTTTTGAATTTTCGATTCAAAATTTCTACTCAAATTTCCTTCTTCTTTTTCAGTCATGGCTCATGATACGCGCATCAATGATCGAAAGTGACGTAGATAAGGCTTTTCCCCTGCTTTTTGACATTATCACAATACGTCTGAAATTTCATGTGTAAAAATAAAGAATAGCTGGTGCGTCTACTAGTGGATTTCTCCAGCATTTGACATAAAAAATGGATTTTTAATTTTGTGTATGCTCAGCATTTGATATTCGACTGGATTTTTAATATTGTGTATGGTCTCCGGTCTCCAGATAGCGGCGGAGCTGGCGCCAACAGCGCTTGGCTGGTGGTCGGCGCTGGAGGAGCCATAGTGGCCGTCCTGGTGGCAGTCGCAGCTGTCTGCTGCTACTGCCGTCGGCGATCAGCCGCCCAGCGCACACATTTGCAATGTGAGTCTCTAGAACATTCTGTCTGATTGATTGAGCTGGTGATCGGCGCTTGATGACAGACGGTTGCTATTCTGATGGCGATCAGCCGCCCAGCGCACCCATTTGCAATGTGAGTCTCTAGAATATTCTGTCTGATTGATTGAGCTGGTGATCGGCGCTTGATGACTGACGGTTGCTATTCTGATGGCTACTGCCTGCGCAGCGCACACATTTGCAATGTGAGTCTCTGGAATATTTTGTCTGATTGATTGAGCTGGTGATCGGCGCTTGATGACTGATGGATGCTTTTCTGATGGCTACTGCCTGCACAGCGCACACATTTGCAATGTGAGTCTCTAGAATATTCTGATTGATTGAGCTGGTGATCGGCGCTTGATGACTGACGGTTGCTATTCTGATGGCTACTGCCTGCACAGCGCACACATTTGCAATGTGAGTCTCTAGAATATTCTGTCTGATTGATTGAGCTGGTGATCGGCGCTTGATGACTGACGGTTGCTATTCTGATGGCTACTGCCTGCGCAGCGCACACATTTGCAATGTGAGTCTCTAGAATATTCTGTCTGATTGATTGAGCTGGTGATCGGCGCTTGATGACTGACGGTTGCTATTCTGATGGCTACTGCCCGCACAGCGCACACATTTGCAATGTGAGTCTTTAGAATATTCTGTCTGATTGATTGATCGGCGCTTGATGACTGACGGTTGCTATTCTGATGGCTACTGCCTGTACAGCGCACGCATTTGCAATGTGAGTCTCTAGAATATTCTGTCTGATTGATTGAGCTGGTGATCGGCGCTTGATGACTGACGGTTGCTATTCTGATGGCTACTGCCCGCACAGCGCACACATTTGCAATGTGAGTCTTTAGAATATTCTGTCTGATTGATTGATCGGCGCTTAATGACTGACGGTTGCTATTCTGATGGCTACTGCCTGTACAGCGCACGCATTTGCAATGTGAGTCTCTAGAATATTCTGTCTGATTGATTGAGCTGGTGATCGGCGCTTGATGACTGACGGTTGCTATTCTGATGGCGATCAGCCGCCCAGCGCACGCATTTGCAATGTGAGTCTCTAGAATATTCTGTCTGATTGATTGATCGGCGCTTGATGACTGACGGTTGCTATTCTGATGGCGATCAGCCGCCCAGCGCACGCATTTGCAATGTGAGTCTCTAGAATATTCTGTCTGATTGATTGAGCTGGTGATCGGCGCTTGATGACTGACGGTTGCTATTCTGATGGCTACTGTCTGCACAGCGCACACATTTACAATGTGTCTTCAACCCTTAGATCACCATTATTCTGACAGTTTTTAAACCGTAAAAGCTGTCACAAGCGGGTACAACACTAAGCTACAACCTGCATGTACTGCTGCAGCAAATCTTCCTAATATAGAGCAGGATAACATTATCATTGAAAAATATTTATTTCAATCAAACATTTCTGATTAAGGACGTCCTGGTAAAGGGTCAGATCAAGAGTGCCCGAAACCGCCGAGGCCGTGATAGGCCACGTTCAGCTGTTTGGCTTAATGATAGAATACATACATACATACATATGGTCACGTCTATATCCCTTGCGGGGTAGACAGAGCCAACAGTCTTGAAAAGACTGAATGGCCACGTTCAGCTATTTGGCTTAATGATAGAATTGAGATTCAAATAATGACGGGTTGCTAGTTCATCGCCTAAAAGAAGAATTTATAAGCCTATCCCTTAGTCGCCTTTTACGACATCAATGGGAACGAGATGGAGTGGTCTTATTCTTTTTTTTATTGGTGCCGGGAACCACACGGCACACTCATATGTATGTATTTCTGATTCCAGTGCAACAAATGGCGAGCAGCAACGGCGCCGGCACGAAGCCCGGCGCGTGCGGCTCGCCGGGCAGCGCCACTCGGCTGCCGGGAAACTGGGCGCTCCCTGCGGGCCCGCGCGGGTACAGTGCGGCGCGCCCGGGCCGCCTCCGGGCGCGGGCGCACCGCTGAGCACCGCCCCGCACAAGGACGAGTGGTTCGTCTGAGGCGGCCCGGTCGGGCCCGCAGGGCGGGGGCGCCGTACCGGCCCCCAGGGTTCCGAGCCGACCGGGACCGAGGCGCGCCGGCTCCCGATCCGACTAGAACTTGTTAACGGTGTATGTAGTTGACATATCACACTCTATCATATCAGTTTTGTATTCGATGTCCTCGCTCGGCTGGCTTGGTACTCGAGCGTTTTTGTATTTTATTTGTGATCTCGCGTTAATACTTGATGAGTTATTTAGACAGCTAAACGCGAGATCGGAAATTAAATTATAAAACGCCGGTCCGTGATTCGAGTTCCGAAATACAATTGCAGCGCGTTCATTGGTCAGTTCGATTGTCGCAATAGTTCACTATTGATCGTCGCATTGCCCAATGAGGCACGAGTATTCTCTCGGTCGATTCATGTAGTAGATTATCGGGACAGCCGAGCGAGGACAGTCTGCCGGGCCGCGTGGTCTGGTCCCCGGCCCGGCCCGCGCCTGGCCCCGCCGGGGCTCCGCTGCACCGGCCTCTCACTAACGTCGATAAGTCATATGTCTTATCTCTCTTACTGTCATTACCAAAGATAAAGAAAGGGAAACTAGATGAGACATAAGTCTTATTAAGTTTAGTGTGTAGACCCTATGCTGTAGGGTCGGTCGGGCCCCAGCCCCGGCTCATCTATCCGAACGTATCTATGTATGTACTACCTGATTTAGCGATGAATTTTTTTAGGTGAATTTTTACTCGTTTAGTGGTGGCGCGCCGCGCCGCACGCGTGTCGTGGGTGTCCATTTTTTGGTGTTACGATAAACGCAATGTAAATTTATCGATATGACATTAAACATTTTTGGCTTATTGTTCGTATGTTATTGGGTTTTATTGTGAACTCGTGTCCTGTTTTACCTTGTCATCCCTTTTTTGACTGTGTACTGCAATAAAAGCTTTCATACACACATATATATTACTTTTTATCTCATACTGACGAGTTTGTATGATCAAAAGTAATGGGGATAAATCATGGGAAGATGTATGGATAGTTACAAGTGAATAATTCTTTTCATTTACACATACATGCTTACGTCTATATCCCTTGCAGAGTAGACAGAGCTAACAACCTTGAAAACACTGATAAGCCCCGGTCAGCTGTTTGGCCTAACTTTGAGAAATTGAGATTCACTTGCCATGATCTATACCTCTTCTTTTCCTTCGAAGTAGGAAAGGAAAGTTTTTTTTGTACTGTTACGAAATTAAAACAAACATAAAAATACAAGTATGTACAAAGTATAGAAAGCTCGTGGCAAGTGGAAAGATGTACCTAGTTTCTGCCTACCCGTCCGGGAAAATGGCGTGATTTTATGTAGGTATGTATGTATGTATGTACGATCGCGTTCATATCTGCAGTCATAGTTTTAAAATTCTTACGGGTTAAAATAGCGTGCACTGTGGTTCCACTAGATACACACACACATGCATATTTAAAAAGGATAAATATTCCATCAAATGAATACGGTCTTTAATACCAATGATTACTAAGTAAAACAGTTTATTATTCTATGACATATAACATAACAAAACAGAAAGAGACGGTAATCAACGATGGCCGAACTGGGCCCGATAATTGTCGATCGAGATATCGTCGTCTCTCATTATTTGCATAAGATTTGCCTATAGAGGGAAGCCTGCGACTGCCAGACTTATGTCATTTCAATAAAGTTGAAAGTTTGTCTGCACAGGACCCTAACATAGGTAGTGGTTCCTTTGAAAGTTATTGGGGAGCAATTTTATTACTTCGTGTGTGCAAGTGAGATCTAAGATATATTAGATAATCTCGCTTGCTCACACTCGCTTGTTCTAGTTACTAGCGGATTCCTAAGTTATTCAAGGAATTTTTGTCTATTTAAAAAAAAAATATTGTTACTGACAATTTTTAATGTTTCAAGGTGCCATTTGAACTAAGTAACTGACTGACTAACTAACTAACTGATATCTAAGAATTACAATACCCGTGTCTTCAAACACGGAAATCAGCAAGAAATATTTATTAAACAAGAGGGAGCAAAATAAAACATTCAATAATTAAAATTAGTAAATTTTATTGAAACAGTTTACCTATAGTTTTGTTTACATATTGATGATTATAATAAAGGTATACATACAGCATATTACACTAATTTACTTCTCATTTACTTATCTCCTGTTATTAAGGTTACAGCTTAATTATTCGTTTTCATAAAGAAAAGATATTGAAGCTGTCCTTAAAATACTATCTAAGTAGTAGTTTTAATATAAATTGGCAGAACCTTTCACGCACTATATGGACTCGATGCACAGGGTAGTTGTCTTGCACAAATGATATTGTTGGCATATCATCAATCGGATAAATACACCGCACAGTTGGTAACATGGTTTCTTGCAGCACTTGCACATGATGAGCAGCTGTAGCGCGTCCTGCTATCCACACCTGTTCTCCAGGTCCAGCAGCACTCATCCAGCCCCACATATTTACAGATATGCGTCCAGAGTTCATATTAGGCACAATATTTTTTTCTTCATACCGAGTTGCATTTCTTCGCCATAAATGAAGCCTACCATGTTGCGATGACGTAAACGAACTTTTCGTCCGTAAATATCGCTTTGTTCCAGTCAAAATCCAAATACTGCCGAGCAAATTCTAAATGTTTTTGCTTATTTATTTTGGATAAATACGGCTTTCTTGCTGGCTGTCCGTGGAATAGTCCCTCACGGTGCAAACTCGACGAACAGTAACCACTGATGTGTCGAACTGTTCCGCAAATATTCTGGTCGGTATGAAGCCATTATTTTCGTACTGTTCCACCATGGATCTTTGCTGTGTGGCGTGTCGCTGTGTTGATTAGCGGACGACGGTCGCTGCGCGGTCGATTTTTTACACTACCCTCTTCTTGATGGCGCGTTACCCTACGGTTCACCGCTTGTTGTTTATTGTGTTATTTGTGTGAATGTGTGAGTGACAGCGGTGACTGCAAGCAATAAAGTTTTGCGAACTATGACTGCAATTATGAACGCGACCGTACAAAATAAATGGTATTCCCGCTTATTGCTGGCTGATCTTCTGTGGATACCCGTGTTGATGTAACTGACAACCATAAGGACCTATAAAACACAAAAAAAAGAAGAGAAAAAGAACAAAATAAAAAACAAATATACATAAAATTACATCACTGCGTGGTTAAATGCCGACTGAAATAAGTCGGAAAGTGGACCCCAGGGTCCGAAGCATTGATGTGATAGATACAAATACATAAATATACATATAAGAGACAAAATACACAGATTGAGTTAACCCCGAAGTAAGTTCTAGACTTGTGTTACGAGATACTAACTCAATGATTTTATATTTTTTAATAAATACTTATAAGTACTCGTATGTAGATAAACATCCAAGAACCAGGACGATCAGAGAAATATATCTACATGTAACGTCTATTTCCATGACGGGTACACAGAGCCAACAGTCATGAAAAGACTGACACGCCCAGCTGCTAGCCTAGTGATAGAATTAAGATTTAAATACTGACAAGTTGCTAGACCATAGCCTAAAAGAGGAATCCCCAATTAGTTTATTAGTCTATCCTTTAGTCGCCTTTGACGACATCCATAGGAATGAAATAGTGTGGTCCTATTCGGGAACCATACGGCAAATCATATCGAAATTTTTTTTTAAAATTACCTACCTACAGGGAGATCCAAACCAAATTTATGTATAAATTCTTCCTCCTGGCATCGAGTCCCGGTTGCATCCTCACCACTCTGGAGAATAGTCCGGGGTATGCCTTTGACCATGATTCCTGGATTGGGTGAGTCAGGTTTTGACACGAAGCGACTCCCATCTGATGTCTGCAACCTTTGCAGGATAACCTAACCAGTATTGGATCGATCATGATTACACATCCAGTTGCCTGAATGTGCAGGTTTCCCCACGATGTTTTCCCTCACCGTAACAGCATCGGTTAGTATTCTAACTAATAACCACTGTCAAAACCACGAATGGATAAAATACGTAATGAGTATATAAGAGGAAGTATGAAAGTAGCGCCAATAAATGAAAATATATAAAAGGTTAAATAATGAAAGGTTTTAGAAACAGGAGAAGACCGAAAATGAGATGGATGGATGACGTAAAGGATAGTATGAGGAGAAAGAGTGACCAGTGAGATGGCAATTGACAGAAGTAATTGGAAAAAACTAACATAGGTACTGTGCCGACCCCACGTAGAAAGTGGGAAAAGGTAACGACGAATCCTTGTCAAAACCAAACTCTTCCAATAATGTTATGGAGATCTAATTTAGCCGGACGACTAAGGGATCTTTAATTGCAATACGCTTCACCTGTCAAACACATCAAGGCTTTGACGGATTTCGGACACAGATAACCGAACAAGCTATTTACCTTTCGACCCTTACAAAGGATTAATTTAGTGAAAAGGTCGGTATTGCTGTCCGTAGTGTACATAAACGTACTATTATGATCGAAGGTTAGGTAGAATCACAGAGTCGAGTTGGCTTTTGTTTTAAGATAATAATTCTCACTATATACAGCGCACAGGCAATAATTTTAATAATATCTCTCGTGAATTGGATATTGACTTATTCACTACGAGCATAGCGAGAGCTAAACGACTTTTGTATGAGCACTTACAGGATTAGTAGTTTTTATTAATATTTTATATTTTGTTAATTCTTAGACTTTAAGCACTTGTCAGCCACTTTACTTGTTGTAATCGATTGCGAGTGGCGTGTTTAGTTTTGTTCAACTTTTATATCACCATTGTATTTCTATTTGTGAGGACCTATAATTGGCTTCCTTGTTATGTATCGTGTTTATGTATTGTCATATAATTAGCTGTTGGTCTTCCTTGTTAAATAAAATAAAATAAAATAAAATAAAATAAAATAAAATAAAATAAAATAAAATAAAATAAAATAAAATAAAATAAAATAAAATAAAATAAAATAAAATAAAATAAAATAAAATAAAATAAAATAAAATAAAATAAAATAAAATAAAATAAAATAAAATAAAATAAAATAAAATAAAATAAAATAAAATAAAATAAAATAAAATAAAATAAAATAAAATAAAATAAAATATAAGTATTTATTGAAAATATATATCATTGAGTTGGTATCTCGTACCTAACACAAGTTTAGAACGTACTTGGCTAACTTAATCTGTGTAATTTGTCCCGTATGTATTTGTATATTATGATACATACATATAATCACCTCTATATCCCTTGCGGGGTAGACAGAGCGAACAGTCTTGAAAATACTGATAGGCCACGTTTAGCTGTTTGGTTTAATGATAGAATTGAGATTCAAATAGTGACAGGTTGCTAGCCCATCGCCTTAAAGAAGAATCCCAAGTTTATAAGTCTATCACTTAGTCGGCTTTTACGACGAGTAGTTCTATTTTACGCTTGAAACTTGTTTTTTTTATCTTTGATTCCACCTACATCCGTGGGAAGAAGTGGAGTGATTATATTATATAGTTCTGAGAACCACACGGCACTAATTAATAATAAAACCTAAAACTACCTACTTGCCTGAAAAAAGCATATGATAACGCCATCTAGTATCGAGTAGCGGTATCGAGTAGAAAAGCTCGGTAACAGTGCACTCCATCCACTTACAACCTTATGCTTTCGAAGGCACTTAGAGCTTTCGAGCTTTTGCGAACGATCGCAAACTTACTTCAGAACGCAGCACAACTAATTTGCATCCAAACTCTTCAAATTTATCGCTCCAATAATCAAATTAACTTTAACAGGTAAAAAAAGCAAAAAAGCTTAGAAATTGAACATGAGCTTTTGTTTATTTTGCGGTTACTTACAAGCTTCGGCTAGTGACCGCCGGCGAACCGGCTTTACGACAGTGTTGCCAACTTAGCACTATCGGTGCTAAATTTAGCGCTTTCTTGGCTTTTTCAACGCATAAACTTTGTGGTTACTTCGTAGTAAAAGAAAACAAACTTTTATTTTTATGATTGTATTTTTATTTATTTTAGTTTATTTTAAACTAAACGTTTTCACCAAACTGGAGTTGTAATCGTATATAGGTATATAAAGATTTCAGGCTGTTTTCAGATTTAACAAAATTAATTTATGATTTAAAAAAACCTGACATAAAAATTAATTTGGCGATAAAAAAGTAATATTTACTCAAACTAACTATTTACCTAAAATACTCGACAGATGCCAAATTTTTGAAAGCCATATATTTCAATCTGGTGTAATAAAAGATCTCATTTACCTTGACAATATAGCGCTTTTAACGTCCGAGTTAGCGCGTTTTCAATAGAGACAGTTGGTAACCGTGCTTTGAGCTTTCGTCCGTCTCCGTCAGTTTGCTTCTGAGCTTTGGCAGTGGAGGAGCTTGCGTTCGCTCCTCGCTTTCGAAAGATCGTAATTTCGAACGTGAACTTAATAATATTCGAAAAAAGTGAGAACAACTCATAAATTAGAAATATTTCGCGCCAAACGTGTTATTTTTTTTACGCGTAATTAAGATAATATTTTATATAGGAAGTTTTTTTTTAAAATCTTAACGCATTGACGCCTTAGTGATTTAAGAACAATTTTTTTTAATATTTCTGAAGATTTCGTTCATGGTTTTGGTGTTCAGTGGTGATTGAGTGATGGTGTAAGATGTGGGGGAGGTGGTGGATGCTGGTGCTGCTGGCGACTTCCGCCGCGGGGAAAGGAAAGAAGCATCGCCATCAAAAACCTGGTAAGTAAGAAATGAAATGAAAAGATTATGAAAGTTTGAGTTTATTACCTACCTGGCGAATTAGGTTTTTGTTTTTATTTTTATTTTATTAGGATATGTTGATATTTAAATGTGCCGTGTGGTTCCTGGCACCAATAGGAAAAACAATATATCCCTTGCGGGGTAGACAGAGCCGACAGTTTTGAAAAGACTGAATATCCACGTTCAGCTGTTTGGCTTACTGATAGAATTCAGATTCATATTAAGTGACAGGACCCGTCGCCTAAAAGAAGAATCCCAAGTTTATAAGCCTATATCTTAGTCGCCTTTTACGACATCCATGGGAAAGAGTGGTCCTATTCTTTTTTCATTTTTGCTTCAAACCCTTGGAAAATCTCAAATGAAAATCATCATTGGGACATGTAATTTCTGACGGCATAGAACGACGTAGACGGCATAGAAGTACTCATAGAATGTTCGTGTAATGGTCAATGTTTACCATAGGTACCCTGTTCCCGGAACGAGCTGGAATGCGGGAGTTAGTTACATGACGCCTCGCAGCTTCCCGGCCGTAACGGGCTAACTAAAGCTTATTATGAAGCTGGGATTTCTATTAGGTATACCTATAATGTCATGGTGTGACTTAGACATATTTTTTTTTTGTTGAAAATTTCACTGATTGAGTTAGCCTCGAAGTAAGTTCGAGACTTGTGTTACGAGATACTAGCTCGACGATAGTATATTTTATAATAAAAACTTATATAGATAAACATCCAAGACCCAGGCGAATCAGAAAAAGTTCTTATCTCATCATGCCCTGACCGGGATCGAACCCTTCTCGACCTCCGGTGTCACAGACAAGCGTACTACCGCTGCGCCACAGAGGCCGTCCGTCCTTCCTACTAATATTATAAATGCGAAAGTTTGTGAGTATGTCAGGATGTCAGTATGGATGTTTGTTGCTCTTTCACGCAAAAACTACTGAACCGATTACGATGAAATTTGGTATGTAGGTAGCTGATGACCCAGAATAACATATAGGCTACTTTTTATCCCGGCGTTTCCACAGGATTGATTCCACGCGGACGAAGTCGCGGGCGGTCTCTTGTTAGGTATATTTCTGCGACAAATCCAAACTAATCCTACTTTCTACTATCATATTTGTTTTATTATTCAGACCTTTTTTAACACATATGTAATTTAATAATGGCTCTTAGCTTATGATCCCAAATCAATAAGTCTTGATAACTACGACCAACTGCAAGGCATTATCGTCAATTTGTAGTGGTCACAGATTACTTTCGGATATTTAAAGTAATTTATTTTACTGGTTATAAGCATAAAATGTTAGGAATGGAGACTTCATTTACTCTTGCTGACACCTTTTGACCCCACGTTTCGATGCATATTTGTTAAGTATACATAAATTTTAATGAAAACGTAGTAAATTTATTGAAATTTTATCTATCAACAGTGTGAATAGCTGACAATAATTAAATTTTTCATTGAAATTGAATAATCAAAGCAAATGCATTACATAAGTACATACATATAATCAGGTCCACATCCCGTGCAGGGTAGACAGAACCAACTTCTACCCTGTCTAATGTTAGGTCAAGTCTTGAAAAAACTGCTCACGTTCAGCTATGCGGCCCATTGATTGGTTGTTATACCATCGTCTAAAAGAAGCAGAAGCCTATCCCTTAGTCGCGACATCCATGGGAACAAGAAGAAGAAGCCTATCCCTTACGACATCCATGGTAATAAGACGGAGTGGTCTTATTCTTTTTTTTTATTGGTGCCGGGAACCACACGGCAAAGCAAGTACATACATTTGAAATAAAAACATGTAGAAACACGACACTGAAAGTCTTTAATTTAAAGACGCAACTGTGAACACGAGAAAATAAAGAAAATAATTCTTGTTTGTTTGTTTGTTTGTTTTGTAAAAAATAATCCTAAGCCTCACAGCTGACCGTGGTCTTCCGGTCTTTTCAAGACTATTGGCTCTGTCTACCCCGCAAGGGACATAGACGCGGTAATAGGTACCTATGTATGTATGTATGAATGTCAACATTTCCTATGGGCTGCATCATTAATTCTACCCGGTTTATACCTCTTAACACCTAGTTAATCAACAACACGTCTTGTGTAGTTCACGGCGAGACTAAATATAAGCCTGGGGGTGTCTCCCATTTTGTGTAAAGCTGAGCTGCTGACAAATGAAAGAAAGATTTCTTAACTTGAGTGAAGCGTTGAAAATAAAAGGAAAATAAAGGGCATGATGAGAAAAGAACTTTTTTCTGATTTGCCCTGGGTCTTGGATGTTTATCTATATACGTATTGATTATAAAATATAGTATCGTTGAGTTTGTATCTCGTAACACAAGTCTCGAACTTACTTCGAGGTTAACTCTATATCTGTGTAATTTGTCCGGAAAAAAGAAAACAAAACAAAATGTCGTACATTATGTTAAAGTAGCAAGTGGGCTAGTTAATTATACTAGACCATACATACATACACACGTCTATATTCCTTACGGGGTAGGCAAAGCCAAGAGTCTGTATTTGGTTCAATGATGGAATTCAGATTCAAATAGTGACAGGTTGCTAGCCCATCGCCTAAAAGAAGAATCCCAAGTTTATAAGCCTAGCCCTTAGTCGCTTTTTACGACATCCAGGGGAAAGCGATGGAGTAGTCCTATTCTTTTGTCTACTTACTACTGGATTTGTGAATAGAATATTTATTTATTTGTGTCCAATCAATGGCCGAATTTCCCAAATACATTTTGTTTTTGTGTTCGTTGAAAGATATAATATATAATATTGAATTAAAATTCAAAAGTTTTATTCAATATTATGGGACATTTCAACATTTCCGTGGGATAAGGACAATCCTGAATTCTTTTTAAGGTGGCGCTAAATTCGTCGTTTTTTGTAGGTAGCGTTTAATTCGTTCCTTATTTTGTAGTTGATGCTAAATTGATCGCTTTTAGTAGACGTCGCCAAATTGAACCGGGCGAAGCTGCCGCGTAAAAGCTTTGTTATTCCATAAACCTATGGATATCACGGCGATCTTGTTAATGTAAATAAACATAGACACGAGATGCGCGCGCGCCGATGCATCGCCCGCCGCTCATTTATTTATAGACCGTGATAAAAACATCGATAATGGAAATATGGGTGATTGATCGTGTTGTTAGTTCGCAATATTGTTAACCTTCAGTTATATGTCGGGTGTGATGCGTTTCTTAATTATATGTTATGAAGAATGAAAATTGTGTGCCGTGTAGTTCCCGGCATCGATTAAAAAGAATAGGAACACTACATCTCTTTCCCATGGACGTCGTAAAAGGCGACTAAGGGATAGGCTTATAAACTTGGTTTTCTTCTTTTAACCGATGGGCTAGCAACCTGTCGCTATTTGAATCTCAATTCTATCATCAAGCCTTCCATCATCCATCAAGACTGTTGGCTCTGTCTACCCCGCAAGGGATATAGACGTGATTATATGTATGTATGTATGGAAAAACTGACAAACTTGACAGCAAATCGCATTCAATTCTTTGTGAAAAATATTAATTTTACAAAATACTATTCTATAATTCATAGTCAAACTACTTACTCTACAGTTAATTGTATTCGTCCGTATATTCACACTGCGTAAACATTAGTTCGCACTTCAAAGCGTCGAGGGCCCCGGGCCCGGGGTCCGTGAAACAAAGGGTGCTTCCGCGAAGTTCCTACCTGCCTCAGATTGACACTGAGGTATAATGGCGCTCTTGTTTTTTTGACTGAAAACACTTGTCCGTATTGAGCGACGGTGGGCGAGTGGTTAAATTTTCGGATTTTTAAAGAGATGGGTCGAGTTACATGACTTGACGGCCTCTGTGGCGCAGCGGTAATACCTACGCTTGTCTGTGACACCGGAGGTCCCGGGTTCGAATCCCGGTCTGGGCATGAGAAAGAGAAACGAACTGCTTAGTTCTCTTAACTTCAGTTGTGGAGGTCAGACAGGAGTCGCTTCGTGTAAAAACCTGATTCACCTAATCTTTGATCGTGGTCACACGCTGAACTCAGGCTCCTCTCCAGAAGCGGAACTAATATTATGAGTAAGCAGATAAAAACAGCATTGGTTTCTTCTTACTCGAGATGTCATTTACATCGCGCGATGCCTTTTTTAACGCGCGTAAAACTATGGCTGTCCCGTTCTACGTCATAATAAAAAGCGAAACAGCGTAAGCTTTTCAATGCCATGCTACGAGGGATGGGCTTTTGACTATAATCTGTTAACTTACCTAATTATACAATCAGAATTCCTTTCTCAGTTGTTCTTTAATAAATTACAATAATACATCTTTATACTCCTTGTAGCATGTTTCATTCATTCATTCATTCTCTATTTTTTCAATGACATCAAAAAACGCGGCTAACTCGAACGTCAAACAGCAAAATCAGTATTGCCAACACATGACAATAAAATAGGTACTATTTTTTTTATAATGTTAACAAATCCTAGATTGGGTAAGTCTGGTTTTCACACGAAACGAACTAGTCTGTCCACCGTAACTTTTACAGGAGACATAACACACAGGATCATAGGTTATACATCCAGGCTCTTCGATCTTAAATTATCGATCGCTGTAAGTACCTACGTCTTTGTAATAGATATGTGCTTTGTAATCAATATGCACTCTTATGCAACGTTTAACAACCTTACCCGCCTGCTTTGGAGCCGGTTATGTTTATCCGACTTGTTCAAAGCGGTACATGCTCCGTTTACTACCGTTAACATGATCACAATCGTTTTAACAGCACGCGCTTTTGTACACTTGACATGATGATGTTATTCTCTGCTGTTTATTTATAACTCTTTCTTTTGAAGGTGGTGGAAAATGTAGCCTAAGTTACTTAAAGAAATTCATACATACATATATACATTTAATCACGTCTATATCCCTTGCGGAGTAGACAGAGCCAACAGTCTTGAAGACTGATAGGCCACGTTCAGCTATTTGGCATAAAGATAGAGTTGAGATTCAAATAGTGACAGGTTACTAGCCCATCGCCTAAAAAAATAATCCCAAGTTTATAAGCCTACCCCTTAGTCGCCTAAAAAGAATTTCGTAACATAAAAGTACCAATTTTTTGTCTTTATTATATTAAATGAATCGAAAACATATTTGGACAAGTGCGCACGTATTGCGATTGAAAAATATGTAAGTCTTTCCAAAATTACAAAATTTAATAAGTTGGTCAATTAAAACAAAACCAAATCTAAGAATATGCGCGCTAATGGAAATGTCACCGCGGTTAATGAAGCGAGCGGCGCGCGCGCAGCCAGGAAGACCGAACCTGCTCTTATTAATATAATCCTTTCATTTAATACTAGACATTTACCTGGGATATCGGTAAAATACATATATATTTTAAATCTGCCCTTATACCAAATTCAACAACGTATTTGTCAATATCTTATCGTTCTCATAAACACCAGTTCAGTTCTCAATGGTTTAGACGCAAAAACGTTATAGTCAGGATAGGCTTTATGGGGATTAAATATGTATTATCTGAAGTACACAAAATTTTGCAATAAAGGTGATTTAATTTCATCAATAGTATCTCATATAAAATGTCATGTTTAGTCTTAAATATAACTTGACCTTACCTTTTCTCTCTTATCTTAAAATCTCGGATAAACTGCCTTATCGTGCAACCTACAGCAGTTGCAATTTTTTGTTATACATATAAGTAGTATCTTAATCAAATTAAGGGCGTCCTGGCAAAAGGTCGGGTCAAGAGTACCCGAAACCGCCGAGCTTGCATGAAGAGAGTTATGAATGTGGATGAAGCGAAGGAAGTATGCCCGCCTACCCCTCCGGGAAAAACGCGTGATTTTTTTTATGTATGTAGGTACATAAATACAGTATTACATTAAGATTTCATAGTATTTTTCCAGTTAAATGCCCAAATACTTCGCTACATTGTCCGTGGCAGATTCTGAGTCAGACCAAATTACTCCATTATAGATTTCCAAGCGATTTCTTACGACGTAATTTTTATGTACTTACAGTTTGTGATTTTCGGGAATTCTGTAAACATGTTGCTGTAATTTATTTTATTCTTTATGATTTATTATTTATATATAAATTTTATTTTAAAATTGTAATTGTGAACCTTGATGTTTAGTTAGCAGGTTCATATAGGCTAGTTCAAATTTGTGAGCTACTATTTGTGTGTAGGTATGTGACTATATCTACTTTTTACAATTAAATCGTAGCAAATGAAAAAAATTGTTTTCATTTATGTTTAAAGACACAATTTTTAACAAAATAAACCACGTCTATATTTCTTCCGGGGAGACAGAGCCAACAGTCTTCAAAAGACTGATAGGCCACGTTCAGCTGTTTGGCTTAATGATAGAATTGAGATTCAAACAGTGACAGGTTGCTAGTCCATCGCCTAAAAGAAGAATCCTAAGTTTATAAGCCTTTGTCTTAGTCGCTTTTTATGACATCCATGGGAACGAGATGTAGTAGTCCTATTCTTTTTTTCATAGGTGCTGGGAATCAGACGGCATTAGTCTTCTATCTAACTTTTCAATGAATTATAAGTAAGTATGTTTGTTTAAAATTATCACTGACATACATATATATCGTCATTTGTATAATTTACTCAATGAAGCGGTAGTGGGGGCGCAAATAAATATAGCTTTTCTACGAGACAGAGGAAGGGGAGAGGGGGAGAACGACACTAATATAGACCTGACACAAACCTAAACATCTGAAATCAATCGCAAGACAAGGAAACACCTGCTTTGCAGACCTAGAAATAGAGTAGAAATTAAAATGGCAGATGGTGATGATTGTGCGATATGACTGGACGATGCTGAGTCACCGGTCACTTACCTTCGTGAAGTTAAATAAGTTATACACACATACATATGGTCACGTCTATATCCCTTGCGGGGTAGACAGAGCCAACGGTCTTGAAAAGACTGAATGGCCACGTTCAGCTATTTGGCTTAATAAAAGAATTGAGATTCAAATAGTGACAGGTTGCTAGCCCATCGCCTAAAAAGAATCCCAAGTTTGTAAGCCTATCCCTTACGAGTATATGATCGTATCTATGAATAATAAGTAATTAGTTATCAGGTGAACGATAAATTTAACATACATACATATAGCCAACACTCTTGAAAAGACTGACAGGCCACGTTCAGCTGTTAGGCTTAATGATACAATTGAGATTCAAGTAGTGAGACGTTCCTAGGCCATCGCAGAAGAATCTCAAGTTTAAAAGCATATCCCTTAGTCGCCTTTTACGACATCAATTGGAAAGAGATGGAGTGGTCCTATTCTATTTTCTTTAGGTGCCTGGAACAACATTGTACGACAAATTGTACCACGGATTATTGTCAAAACCATTCTTCCGCACATTGTACTATACTAGACAATATGTCTCGTGCATTGTGTTCTAAATATACAGCATTTAAAACCAGGACAGTGATTCACTGCCACCGAGCGGCGCGGCTAAGATTAGAGTGTCTTCGAGTTGTCTCGGGAAATTGATGGCTTTGATACGAGTGTTTGGGTGTCACGGTGTTTGATGTGGGATTTAGCTTATTTACGGGTTTATTAACAATTTTAAGGCGATGGGCTGGCAACCTGTCACTATTTGAATCTCAATTCTATCATTGGGCCAAACAGCTGAACGTGGCCTTCCAGTCTTTTAATGACTGTTGGCTCTGTCTACCCCGGGAGGGATATAGACGTGATTATATATGTTAATTGACAATTCTTTATCCTAGTGTCTGTCTCTTGAACTCTTTGATGAACTAATTTTCAATCTAGTTAATGACTGAAAACTAGCACAGATGGGACCAGTGCGTAATTTAAAAAAAATGGATAATTTCATCCAATATTTTGTTTCTTGTGGCAAACTATCAAAAAGAGGACATGGACAGACGGAAACATAAAAGGGTTTCCCGAAATTCCCGTGGGAAAGATTTTTTTCTCTTCACGCGCATATAGGTACTTCTAAGCAAGGCATGCTAAAATACGATGCCTTTCAAAAAATGAACCAATAGGAACAATCATCATCCGTCTCTTTCTCATGGATGTCATAAAAGGCGACTAACGGATAGGCTTATGTACTTAGGATCCCTCTTTTAGGCGATGGGCTAGCAACCTGTCACTATTTGAATCTCAATTCTATCATTAAGCCAAACAGCTGAACGTGGCCTTTCAGTCTTTTGGGGACTGTTGGTGCTGTCTAGCCCGCAAGGGAATATACCCGCATTAAACGTGATTATATGTCATCTATACTAATATTATAAAGCTGAAGATTTTGTTTGTTTAAACGCGCTAAACTCAGGAACTACTGAATCGAATTGAAAAATTATTTTTGTGTTAAATATACCATTTATCGAGGAATTTAGGATATATATACTTACGCTGAAACTACTTGTATTAGGAGCGAAGAAATAATGGAAAATGTGAAAACAAAACGGGTAAAATAATTCATCCTTGAGGGCTTTAATGATGCCTAAAATAACTATTCCACGCGGACGAAGTCGCGGGCACAGCTAGTGTTACAATAAAGGGGTAGAATAAACAGAATGAAATTCGAAGTATTTAGGTGCTACGTCAAGTTCCAATTAAGAAAGAATATCGCAAACAACCAAAAATACGTGATGCACAGTCGGAATTTTTACGAAATCTCAATTCTTTTACCTTTTACAGGGGCAATTATTTTACTTAACAATAAGCAGTAGCCCAAATTGACCGTCGTCCATGAGAAATGCTACACATTCGAAGCCCGCGGCCCGAACCGGTCCCAAATTACTGAGCACACTGAACAGGCCTCCGCTAATTGGCTCCTGCCGACCTTAACGTATGTTCCCTATGGACCTCTCAGACTAAACATACCTTAACAAATTCATAGAATGGATGTTTAAAAGGACAGTCACAAAGGAATTGGTGACCCAATAGCCTAATCAAAAGTCGCTTTAAGTAAGATGGATTATTGTTGGAATTTATAAAAAAACTAGCTGTGCCCCCGACTTCGTCCGCGTGGAATAGTTATTTTGGGCATCATTGAAGCCCTCAAAGAGGAATAATTTTTCCTCATTTTTTTTCACATTTTCCATTATTTCTTAGTTCCTTATAGTTGCAGCGTGATGTTATACAGCCTAAAGTCTTCCTCGATAAATAGTCTTTTCAACACAAAAAGAATTGTTCCATTCGAACCAGTAGTTCCTGTAGTAACACATCACCCTGAATAACTTTTGTCAAAAGATAACTGGATGTCCTTTTTTAAACTCAGTAAAGTTGTTAAAGGGGATTAATGGATAGGCTTATAAATTAAGGATTCTTCTTTAAAGCGATGGGCTAGCAACCTGTCACTATTTGAATCTCAATTCTATCATCATCAACATATAAATGGAGTGGCAAGAGATCAATTTTTTATTGGTGCCTGGAACCACGCCACGAGAAGACAAGACCAGCATGTAATCTATTTCTGTTACCGATTAAAAATAAATCTATGTGAGGATGACCACACAAGTGGAAATAAATTGAAGAGTCAGGCGTCGGTGCAGCCACCTATTGCAGCTAAATTTTTATTTGTCCAACAAACTGTAGCTGGTTTTAAACCTCGGCGTAAATTCGGAGCTAAAGCGATAAGTTAAACCACATAATAAAAAATAGAGGTATTTTTAAAGACCGTTCTTCTTTTTGTTTCTTCTTAAATTAAAAAGCTTACGCTTGTCAGTGGAACGTCCTTTCTTCATCTCTTTTCTCTGTTAATAATAACAGATTATAATAATGTGAATAAATAAATATATACGGGACAGATTACACAGATTGAGTTAACCTCGAAGTAAGGTCGAGACTTGTCTTACGAGATACTAACTCAACGATACTATATTTTATAATAAATACTTATATAGATAAACATCCAAGACCCAAACCAGAGAAAGTTCGTTTCTCATCATGCTCTGGCCGGGATTCAAACCCTGGACCTCCGACGTCACAGACAAGCACAATACCGCTGCGGCACAGAGGCCATCCAACGAATGAGATAGCAGTAACCATATTGTGTACTCTCCTGCCGAAGTCTTTTTAGCAAATACCTACTTGATAAGCATTGATAAAATAACTTTCTTCCATTTTTGTAGCGGCTTAACTAACCTGTATTTATTACGGAATCTGTGTGCCGTGTGGTTCCCGGCATCAATAGTAAAAAGAATAGGACCACTCCATCTCTTTCCTATGGATGTCTTAAGAGGGGACTAAGGGATAGGCTCATAAACTTGGGATTCTTTTTTTAAGGCGATGGGCTAGCAACCTGTCACTATTTGAATCTCTATTCTAACATTAAGCCTAACAGCTGAACGAGGCCTACATACATTTTCAAGACTATTGGCTGTGTGTACCCCGCAAGAAATATATACCTACATGATTATATGTATGTATGTATTTCGGAATCTCAATTTTATTACTTAAGTCATAGTGCATAAAATCGTTAATATCGTTGAGTTAGTACCTCGTCACGAGTCTCGAACTTACTTCGAGGCTAACTCAATCTTATATATATAAAATTCTCGTGTCACAATGTTTGCCTCCGTACTCCTCCGAAACGGCTTTACCGATTTTAACCAAATTTTGCATGCATATTCAGTATGGTCAGGTCTGAGAATCGGCTAACATCTATTTTTCATAGCCATTAGTGAACTTTTTTTTTTCTAGAAATTACTTAAAAATATTTATATGACAAAACAACGTTTGCCGGGACAGCTAGTCTGTATATATTTATAGATATATTTATAAAACGCTTCAGGCCATAACTTGGGCGAGGGTTAGGACAACAAGCCGTGGTATGCAATTGAGTGTTTGTTGATGACCAACTTCGTGGGAACCGACCATTACGAAATAAGCCTCTTTTGGGCAACTGGGTCACGTGCGATCTTCGTAAAGATAATACATACATACATACATATGGGTACGTCTATATCCCTTGCGGGGTAGATAGAACAAACAGTCTTGAAAAGACTGAATGGCCACGTTCAGCTATTTGGCTTAATGAAAGAATTGAGATTCAAATAGTGACAGGTTGCTAGCTCATCGCCTAAAAAGAATTCAAAGTTTATAAGCCTATCCCTTACTCGCCTTTTACGACATCCATTTGAAAGGGATGGAGTGGTCCTATTATTTTTTGTATTGGTGCCGGGAACTACATGGCTCGTAAAGATAATAGGAGGTAGAATAGCTGTTATCTGGATAATCAGTCGATGGTTGTGAAGTTTGAATGTACCTAAGTCTATAATGTTTGTTGTGCCGTGTGATTTTCGAAACTAATAAAATTATAACAAAATTAAATTTATAAACAAAACAATTTAAATCGGAGTAAAAAGCGTGGGGTGCTTGATGTAGTAAATATTAAAATCATTCTATTAGCATATATTTATGATAAGAGAGTTATGAAAATGAAGTAAAATGCACCCCACGCTTTTTACTCCGATTTAAATTGTTTTGTTTATAAATTTAATTTTGTTATAATTTTAATCGAAAGTAATTGACTATAACTGATTGTTCGACTTGCTACTACTGTTTTATAATTCCTTTGTCATTAATTTTTATTTTCTATTTTTTAGTTCGATTAGCAATAAAAGCGTAGTTTTTTAGTTTTTTTTAAACTATTATTTATTTTCTATTTTTTAGTTCGATTTGCAATAAAAGAGTAGTTTTTTTATACGATAATTTTTTGGAAGTTAACACTTCTAGTATAATTATCTTACTAGAAAAGACCTTCGCAACCATCTAAGACAAAGAGATAACAACATAATATACTGACATAATTAACATGCAACAGACTTTTTTCAATATAGATCATTGTATGAAGGTCGAGCCTTTATGGTTCGATATATTTGTATTATATTTAATTCCTTCTTTATCGACTGTTAGTCCAAAGCTAGGCCAGGACTGACCTTGACACAAAATCAATCAGAATAGATATAACGGGCAGAGAGAAAAGAAACCGAGGGATATATTAACACAATCAAAACGAGATGCAAAGTTCCAGGTTGGTTTTTTCAATTCATTTTTGTTAATTTCATTTATGTAGATTATAATCTACTCGATAATTGATGATTAAAATTATTTTGATCACGATAAATTCCCTCTTTACTTCCGAAAGTTTTGTTTCGTAAAATAATTTACAAGTTTATGTTCTGATTAATTTATTGTAATTATAATCTATGAAAAGCGTTAATAAATCGAGGTTGTCATCAAACATCTTATATAAATGTCAAATAGAGTAAATCTACGTGTATGAGGCTTATTAGTATTCACGCAAGTTCGAAAGAGTAAGTCGTTAACTCCAGAAATCGCTAGCGTGCTAGCTCTGTCTCTCTTACTCTCCTACGCCTTCGTAGGAGAGTAAGAGAGACAGAGCTATCTAAAACTGAATTTATTAATCCTGGCAGTTTTAATAAGGATAATGAGAAACCCTTATCAAAATATTGCATTGTCATCGGTCCCTGATACGTGTGCAAAGTTCCAAGTTGATCAGACGTTTAGAAACCAGTGAAAATTAAGCTCAAAGATTCCGTTACATACATAGATACAACCCAAGCTAATAAAAGCGTAGTAAAAAGAGATCTCAACTGTGTCGCCGCTCTTTATAATTTTTTCAGAAATCTGTACCTTATATTTTTAAAGGCGACTAAGGGAATAGACGGACAGTTATCTAGTGCAAGCTTCCATGATGGCCTGATAGCGCAGAAAAAAAACGTAATATGTGCCAGTTACTTTACTTCCCGTGTAGTTTGTAACCAAGTATCACGTCTAAGATCTCGTCTTAATCGCTTGCGGGGTAGACAGAGCAAACAGTTTTGGAATGACTGAAAAGTTACGTTAATCTATATGGCTTGATAATGGTATTGGTATTCAAATAGTGACAGGTTGTTAGCCCATCGCCTACAAGAAGAATCACAAGTTTATAAGCCTCCTTAGTGGCCTTTTACGCATTCTATAGAAAATAAATCGAGTACCCAGTCTTTTCGCATCTCAATTTCACGTTCAGCTTATTGGGATGATAGAATTGAGATACAAATAGTGACAGGTTGCTAGCTCTCCTAAAAGAAGAATACCAAGTGTACAAGCCTAGTAAATTTGTAAGTGATATAAACTGGTATGTGTGTACTTAAGTCTGCGCTGTCAAGACCAATTAAGTATAAATACCAGTACCAAATACCAGTTTTGTATGGTATCCTTTGAAATCGCAGCCGAACTAATCCGTCCTAATCCACTTATATTACTGTTAAGCTTAGCAACGACAATATGGGTGTAAATTGAATAGGAGCCTCACATTTCTATCGCTTTCATACAAAGTGCTAAGTAATATTTAGTAACATGGAAGGACAATGTGAATAGTCGGTTAATACTATTATGACTGTTGGTATTCATAGTAGCATGTATTGAGTAGATCCTTTATTTGTTGATTGATGGTGGCCCAAAATCTGAAAAAGCGTCGGTGGTTGAATAGGCAAGGTCACGGACGTATGTAAGGGGGGGAGAGGGTTTGGGGGTCCGGACGCGGGTTTTTTTTTATTTTGGGACCCCCTTGTCGAAGCTATAACTACGTCCGTGGGTAAGGCTCGGTTGAAATGTGTGTGGCGCAAAAAGGCACAGGTTCGAATCCCACCTCGGCCACTTGATTCAAATTCGATACAAAATAGATACCTTGGGGTGTACAAAGTCTTCTTTCATTTTTGGAAATTCCCAAGGAAGCGAAGCCCCGGGGTAAAGCTAGTAATTTATGAAAAAATCCGAGCCGCCTATTGTCTTTATTACACCAATTACCCGGTAAGTTGACGGGTTAACGACTTACGAAAAAAAATGTATCCTCTTCATTAGAACCTTCCCAAGGAGGTGGAAAACTTATAGAATTCCAATCTTACTCAAAAATAATAATATTATTTTTAAACTTATTCGTTTCCGTTTCAAATGAAAATTTGTTTTTTTTTTAATGCTGATCTTATATGTGAATTCCGCATATTTTGCGAACGTCAACTTAAGGGCAAAAGCAAATATATATTATGTAACCTAAAATTTCGAGTTCAAAAGGGATTTGTCTCTATTGTGGTGTGTTCATGGTTTTGAATATGTTTCCTCATAAAGCTAATAAAAGTAGTTGAATTTACATTCTGTACATATTATTTATATATCTCTCTGATTTTGTTATATACTGAAAACCTTGCCAAATGTATTTACTATAACATTTGTTTACTGTGTTTACAATAATCCTCGCATTAAAGCCAAATGCTGTAAATTTTGTCGTTTAAATGATATAATGAAATACATTATCATACCATACTATTTTTATCCATCGACCAATAATGAATATATATATACTAAATATATAATATAATAAATATATAATACTATATTTTATAATAAATACTTATATAGATAAACATCCAAGACCCAGGCCAATCTGAAAAAGTTCTTTTCTCATCATGCCCTGGCCAGGATTCGAACCCGGGACCTCCGGTGTAACAGACAAGCGTACTACCGCTGCGCCACAGAGGCCGTAAAAGGCATTAAGTCCACCTATTGTATTTTACAAATTGTAATTGTAACAATAAAAAAATAACTAAAAAAAATATGCTGAGACAAATTATAAGCATTATAGAATCATTTTGATTTCTGTGGTTAGCGTTCTCCATTTAATTCGAAGCTCCATGACCGCGGCTCATACGAGTCATACAATGATTAATGGGAATGAAAGCCGGCGTTTTCTAATTTTACGGCTTCAGGGACGTCGTAAATTTTAATGGGAGACATTAAATCGTGATGGCTGTTAATGCTCCTGGGTATTGTTTCTATAGTAGGTAAGAGTTTCTTTGTATAAGTTCATCATCAAAGCCATTTTTGACTTGGTACAAATAAATTTTAGGTACTAGATGAGAACCGTCTACTTATTTCATACATTTATTACATACATACATACATAAAATCACGCCTCTTTCCCGGAGGGGTAGGCAGAGACTACTAGACTTATGTCATGACTTTGTTTTTTGTTGATGGTCAGTTTCATTTTACACTAGCGTTATGGAATAAATTAAATGAATTTATTTATATTTGCATCCGATGTCGGGTAATAAAAAAATTCAATTTTGAATATTTGACTAAATTTTAAAATCATTGCAATGAACTGAAAATTAGCTGAAGAAAATTTCAATCCAAAATTACGAATTCTTCTCTCTTTTTCTCGAAAAGAGAATCATTCATTCCATGACCTACAGCTTCAAATAAAGATTCTTTGAAAGATACAAATCGCTTTTATTAAATTTTCAGTAACAGAAGCAATCTTAGAACAATTCAGCTATTAAGAAAATACATAAAGCTATAGATTATATTAGTATTAGGTTCGTCGAGCTTTCATTGACTGTCATCACCTCCACTTGTATCTTGGCCAAAGTTTATTTTTAATCAAATAGACACCATTCACTGCAGCACTATACTTATGAAACGATTGAGTACCATCTCTACGTCCACGGCTATATCAAGTCTCGTGACCTCCCAAACATTTCACTTTTGAATTGATTTCAACCACGAACAGGCTATCATTCAGTGGGATTTCGTCACAGATCGTAAACTAACTCGTAAACCTCTACAAAGACCGTTGTGCCCGGTTATGTTTCAATAACTGTACCGTCATACAGTTCCTTACATATGGTCATGGTCGTCTATATCCCTTGCGGTGTAGACAGAGCCAACAGTCTTGAAAAGACTGAATGTCCACGTTCAGCTATTTAGCTTAATGATAGAATTGAGATTCAAATAGTGACAGGTTGCTAACCCATCGCCTAAAAAAGAATCCCAAGTTTGTAAGCCTATCCTTTAGTCGCCTTTTACGACATCCATGGGAAAGAGATGGAGTGCTCCTATTCTTTTTTGTATTGGTGCCGGGAACCACACGGCACAGTTCCTTTGAAGTATAAAATGCTATTCTACCATACACATTTACATACATACCTAGAACCACGCCTCTCCCGGTGGAGTAGGCAGAGACTACATATTTCCACTTGTCCACGATCCCTGCCTAATTCTTTTTCTTCATCAACATTTATAAGATTTTTCAAGCAAGCTCATCTGTTTCGGGAACTATTGACCTGACTTTTTGTCAATTTGAACAAGGTACGATCTTCTAGGCCTTTGGGGTAGACAGAGCAAACAGTCTTGAAAAGACTGATAGGCCACGTTCAGATTTTTAACAAAAGTTCATTGTGAATTTCTTACTTACTGTAAAAATTTAATTTTTGTGAAAAGATACGCAAAATTTTATACGGTCGTTTTGGGAATTTTCGTGCATTAGTCGTGACTGCATACCTTAAAACCACTCCATCTCGTTGCCATGGATGTCGTAACAGGCGACTAAGGGATAGGCTTATAAACTCGGGATTCATCTTCTAGGCGATGGGCTAGCAACCTGTCACTATTGGAATCTCAATTCTATCATTGAACCAGGCTGCTGAACGTGGCCTATCGGTCTTTTCAAGACTGTTGGCTCTGTCTACCCCGCAATGGATATAAACGTGATTATATGTATGTATATTATCTACATGAAAAGAAAGAGTGATTTCTAATAAAACTGCCGGATATAAGACATTTAATATAATATTTTATCGCCGATCATCACTATTCGACATAAATTATAATCTAATTGAGACTGCTTATTGCCGGATCGTTATATCTATGGCCGTGAAATTATCGCCTTGTCGTAACAGGGCTTCATAGAACCTGTTGATATACAGTAGCAAAATTGCAGAAGTGTAACATTGTAATTAAGAAAAAACAGATGAAAGTTGCAGTGGAAAAGATCGAAATTTATTTCCTCATTATTAGTTTATTTCAGCAAAACGTGATGTCTTTCTGTTTTTCTATTATTATTATAAAACATATTAGCTTCATCATCATTATCAGATTGCCTTCCAATGGATTGGATTATTATAATCAGGGTAATCTTCATCATTGTCATTTTCTATATCGACTAGGTCAAATTTTCCATACATACATACATACATACATAAAATCACGCCTCTTTCCCGGAGGGGTAGGCAGAGACTACCTCTTTTCACTTGCCACGATCTCTGCATACTTCCTTCGCTTCATCCACATTCATAACTCTCTTCATACAAGCTCGGCGGTTTCGGGTACTTTTGACCTGACCCTTTACCAGGACGTCCTTAATTTGATCAAGATACGTTCTAATTTTCCACTTTTACTTAATTGAGGTTATAAGTATTTTACTCGACCATAGGGGTTAACATCTGTGACCTCTATGTTTTGTGCAGTGTGTGAAGCCGATGCACTCGCATTAGCGGGTCCAACAAGCGGATCGTATTCCTCGGACGTTTTGGCGTGATTTGTTTACATTTGAACATAATCCGAGTGTGAAATGTTTAGTTCCCAATCGTGGTGATATGTTAATGTGGATTTGAAAGCAAATGCAGTTGGTTTAAATGTAAAATTTTCAACCGGCTTCGATGAAGGAAGTTCTCTTGTTGAACTGTTGTTTCTGAGTTGTATGTTTGTGATTTTCTGTCTTATGATATAATAAGGATTTATCCTATTTAATATTATATTATTTTCCTGCAACTTTTAAATACTTTTTCTCCACTCGCTTCCGTAAGGATTATGAGAAATCCTATCTAGTAGGTAACCAAATACTCGATAAATAAAGCTATTTATCTATCACTATAATTATCAATTTATATATCAATTCTATCATCAAGCCAAACACCTGAATTTAATGTGGCCTATCAGTCTTTTCAAGAGTGTTGGCTCTATCTACCCCGCAAGGGATATAGACGTAATTATATGTATGTTTGTATTAAATATCACTTACGGTGCAAAGTGCCAAAATTGTTTTAAAAAATCTTGATCGCTTCGTGCAGTTAGCTTATGGCTTCATGGTAAAGCTATACAAAAATGTAAGCTTTCTTAAATCATTGTTTTTCGCTGTAAGTACTTCCAAATTAATCTTTATCGTTTTCCAGAATATTTTCTTTTTCACCTTTCAATTCTTTCCATATCATAACGGTAGCCAACCAAACCACCGTATCTAAATGGCCATAACCAGATCCTAACTACGATAACATCTCTAAATTATGCATAATGATGGCCTCTCCGAAGCCCAGGGCTCCATTCAGGGTCCCAGTAATTTATATCAACTCTAACAGCTATTTTATATCTATTTGTATCTTCAAATCACGTATTTTACGAGTCGCTTTGTTGTGCCGCCATGTTTCTGTTTGACTTAGCGTTGGTATATCTCTTTCAATTGGTTATTTTAATTAAAAAGAATTAGTGGCATTACTGTTATCTGTAATAACTTTTCGTCTAATAGGATGGAAACATTTTTCTTGCGGTTTTTTTTTTTTTTTTTTTAATAAAGTCTGTCTTTTTTTAAAAGTAGAAATTGAATATTATATTTGTCGCCATTTTTACTTTGATTTTTAAATGTTGAAATACTTTTAATTTTCCCTGTATATATTCTATAATAACATACTTTTATTTCGTGTTTCAGTTTATCCTGACGAGATCAAATCTTTATATTATTATTAATGATATTATTTGTATTTAAATTACCTGACCTTACAAATAATTTCAAACAAGCTTTCGGCAGACAGCTAGTGTAGTATTTATTAAAAAAAATCACATCATCGTCGACTATTCTTTCTAATTAAGCAGCCGACTCGGCAAGAACCACAGAGAAATATTTCGAAGAATAATTTTCATAAACATTATGAAATAAACAACACGTAAGGTCCACAATCGTTTATCATAAATTTGTATGGAATATGTTTAAGTATGCATTGAAAAGGCGTGAGTGGTATAAAACGGTTTGAAGATGTGATCCTGTGAAGCTTTGATAAGAAATATAAGTGCGGTTAGGGTTGGGTCTGTATAATAATTATTATAATTCCTGTTGTTAATAATGTTGTGCCGTGTGGTTCCCGGCACCAATAAAAAAAAGAATAGGACCAATCCATCTCTTCCATGGATGTCATAAAAGGCGACCAAGGTATAGGCTTATAAATTTGGGATTCTTTTAGGCGATGGGCTGGCAACCTGTCACTATTTGAATCTCAATTTCATCATAAAACCGTACAGTTAAACGTGGCCTTTCAGTTTTTTAAGACTGTATTCTCTGTCTACCCCGCAAGGTATATAAACGTGATTATATGTATGTATGGAGCCCCTGCTTTGTAATAAGGATTCAAATAACGCCCTACCGGTTTGAAGGCCTACAATGGTCCTATGAGGATGATTTTATTCATATCATTGTGAGAACTGAATGAAATAACATAGCGTGGTCTGTCTGACAACGGTCTCGACTTTCATAAAAATTAATGACAACTAGGGTTTAAAATCTGTGGGAGATCTGTCACTTAATTTTTTTTAGTTTAATATATATTTAATTACTCAATTTAGAAATTACATGAAATTATAGCTGGTTGTTCTTCTTGCTATTTATTATAAGAATTAAGATTGAAATGGAGAGTTTTTTTTTGTTTGTTTGTAAAGAAATTAAAAAACAGTTATTGCATTAAGAAGAATGTGTACAATGGCGGACTTATCCCAATTGGGATTTCTTCCAGTCAATCGAAATATAAAGGGAAATCCATAAACAAAAAGGCAGCGCACATAAAAAGCATGGAGGATGCGATGATTGATAAATATTTTTATTCAAAATTCTGCGGTAATAGATGAATGGACGATATCAACATGTTTTACAGTGTAAGACAAAATAATTATGAAGAAAGGACAAGACTTTGCACAACAATGGGATACAAATAAAGACATACATATAATCACGTCTATATCCCTTGCGGGGTAGACAGAGCCAGCAGTCTTAAAAGACTGATAGGCCACGTTAGGCTGAATGAAAGAATTGAGATTGAAATAGTGACAGGTTGTTAGCCCATCGCCTACTAACCTTTAACGACATCCATGGGAAAGAGATGGAGTGGTCCTATTCTTTTTTGTACTGGTGCCGGGAACCACACGGATGTTAAAAGTAGGGTAAAAAGGACTGACATTTGTAAATAAAGTCTGGACACACCCAAACAGGATAGACAAGTCTCACTCATTTGCAAATCAAATTGTTGTTTCTAGTTAAATGCATGAAGACGTCTGAAGTTAAGGCTATCATTGATCTATGAATGATATTATGAGCTGATTTGAAAAAGTTTTAGCGTCAGTTGACTGCCTGGCGTAAAACCCTTGAAGAATAGGGAATATTTTCTTTTTCTGAAAGGATAAATACATTAGACGTATGTGATATCTCCTCCTGTGATTTGTTACATTAATTTACAAATTGTAGTCCCTGCATAGCATCAACATGCGGGAGTGTGCCCAGAAGGCTGGCAGCATTGCCAATTTGAATGGTAATACTGATTCTCTGAGCCAGATAATTTCCAGAGATATAGCATTTATATAGCGGTATCACCTGATGATGAAAAAAAGTTTCCCTCAGAGTGGGACCACTCCACCTCTAACTTGAGATGACGTAAGAGGCAACGAAAGAGAGGCAACTGACCATAGAACTTTGCCTATAATGGTGTCATATAACCATTTCTTTCTACATACATACATACACATATGGTCACATCTATATCCCTTGCGGGGTAAACAGAGCCAAGAGACTTGAAAAAACTGAATGGTCACGTTCAGCTATTTGACTTAATGATAGAATTGAGATTCAAATAGTGACAGGTTGCTAACCCAACGCCTAAAAAAGAATCCCAAGTTTGTATGCCTATCCCTTAGTCACCTTTTACGACATCCATGGGAAAGATACGGAGTGGTCCTATTCTTTTTTGTATTGGTGCCGGGAACCACACGGCACATTCACATTTCTTTCTGTCCCAAGTTATGAATGTCAGCAGTCAATACCTGGAAAGATTCAAAATCATATCACAAAGGTGGTCTATGTCGACCAATCCAATGCAATGCATAGAAACACCTTAGCTCAAAAACGGTCTGCCTTTTCGGAGTCTCTAACATCTCAGCGCACCTCACTACTTTACCCTATAACTTTCAGCAGACTGAAGAGTCTGTATTCTGTATGCTGCCTATGATAAGGCTCTTCCAGTAGCTACATAGCCCTCGCAAATATAAACTGCTGGAGTCGACAAGCTAAAGAACAGTACATACATATGATCACGTCTATATCCCTAGCGGGGTAAACAGAGCCACCAGCCTTCAAAAGACTGATAGGCCACGCTCAGCTGTTTGGCTTAGTGATAGAATTGAGATCCAAATAGTGACAGGTTGCTAGCCCATCGCCTAAAAGAGGAATCCCAAGTTTATAAGCCTATACCTTAGAACAGTTACGGTAGCAAACCCTTAATTGGAGTTCCCGTACAGACGCATGATTACTGAGAACTCACACTTAAAATTAATGTAATAAAGCACTCTCATTAATGCTTCGTTACGCAACAAAAGACTTAAACCAACCAAATTCGGCATCACACATTTGCACAATAGACCATGCATGGCGGAAGGCGCCTACCGGCTCCTAATATGGCTAACCTAACGAGGCATGCGCGGCCATACACGGGTATACAATCGACGCGCCATCACAATTCGACCGGGTAATGAGTACCACGCACCTAAAGCTATGGCCTTATTATCAATTTATCTGGAATCGACCGGCTTTCCAATGTTTTGTTGGCAGTTGCTCAAATTCTTGAAAATTGTAGATACAGTTCGTATTTCGTAGCATCTTATTCGTCACCTGACCTCATCGTTTTCTTATTTTATCAAATCATCCTTATCCTTATGTTATCAAATCTAATTTCCCGATATGATTTTGAATCTTTCCAGGTATTGACTGTTGTCATTCATAACTTGGGCAGAAATAAATGCTTATATGACACCATTATTGGTCTACATTCATTCATGTTTTTTAATATAGACAATGTGCATTCGTCCACGATTTAGATTTTAGAGATCTATATTTGTAAATTGACGTCCGATGAAAATGCTGAAGTGTAGTTTGTTCCGCCGCTTCTTCTACACATGCATGCGCTTTGGAAGCGGTAGTAGTTATAATTAGATTTAAGTGATGTGACGTCAATAAGTGATACCTTGTTTCCAATTTTGAAAATAAATCCATTCTATTCTATTCTGTTCTATTGGCAAAGTTAGAGACATTGACCGCCTCTGTGGCGCAGCGCGTACGCTTGTCTGTGACATCGGAGGTCCCGGCCAGGACATGATGAGAAAAGAACTTTTTTTGACTGGCCTTGGTCTTGGATGTTATCTGTATAAGTATTTATTATAATATAGTATCGTTGAGTTAGTATCTCGTCACACAAGTCTCGAACTTACTTCGAGGCTAACTCAATCAGTGTAATTTGTCCCGTATATATTTATTTATTTAGTTTAGTTTGGATTCGTTTCAGAGACGTCATTGGCAACGTTAGGAAGTAATCGTTGGTAGTAATACAATTTGAGAAAATTCCAGTCTTTTCTTTCCAGTGTTAGAATTTACCACTTAACGGACATTTGCTATGAATAATTAGGAATTTATTTTGGGCGATTTAACCTCAGAATGTAAATGTCTGTGGTAAGTCCAATGACGACAAATAGACCGCTCTTTTAGTTAGTCCTGATGATTTTAATAAATATTGATTCAATTGCTATCAAAGATAGAAAGCTTTGCCAGAAACAGTTGGATAATACTGTAAAGTTTGAAAGATGAAAAGGTTTGTTGATTAATACCGGTCTTTTAATGAAAATTGATTATGTCGTCACAATTAAATGCCAGGGTCAAAATTGACCTCCCAATTTGTCTGGGAAATATATTGCTTCTTATTCATTTTAAAGATCACTTAAGTACGTATAGGTACTCCACATGTGCATTATAACTTGAGCGTACAACATTTTAATTCAAATCAATAACTTGAGAGCGGAAGATCTATACCATAAAATTTTACAGCTTGTCAAACAACGATTGGTAACTATCCCATGAGATTTCATTTTATAGTCATAAAACTATACTTGAACCAGTTCAATATTAATTTCGTGGCTGTATATGTCGATCTGTCGTTGCCTGCTCGCCATGTTTTTTTTTATGAAGCTATTAGAGGATGCGTCACGTCTGGGTCACAGAGCGTGGGAATTGAAAAAAGAAATGTTTTGAAGGGAAAGGTTTTGAGGTTATGTTTTTATTATTGTAATTAGGATGTGTTAATCTGAAGTGTTAATAACATATTTTTTCAGTTTCTTTTTATTTTATTTTTGTTGTACCCATTATTAAAACAATGAATAGTGTATTAGTTAGTTAGAATTAAAATGTACAAAATGATTTATTTATTCATATATTTATGTACATCAAGGGAAAAGTAAGAACAGAACTTAAACTTAAGAGAAATTTTGAACAAGTGCATGCAATAAATGAATTGAAATTAAAGTTAACAAGTTTTCCCTGTTCCGAAAGATAACTCAAAAGGTTCTTCTTTAAGAGAGGCGGAATCATTATGATTTGATTAATCTATTGCATGTTAGCGGAAAACAAAATTGACGCGGAAAGAAACAGTATGTTGTTATTTAAGTTGCATCATCTTATCCCTTTTATGAATAAATTCTTCTTACTTTGTTTTTTACTTTATATAATTTTTTACCATGTTCATCTATATATTTACACTTAATTCTTTTGCATCACATAAATTTATTTTTTTACATTAACGCAATTAAACGCTACACATCTGACATAATAAAATCACATTTTCCAAGAACTTTCAAGCTATTAAAAAGTAATATAACTTTTTGACTGTCTGTTCCTCCATTTGTCACGGGCCACGTCGGTCGCTGGCAAAGGTTTTAAGGCCATAATGCCATAAATTGTTAATGAGGACCCTTTAGATTTGACGCCAGGTAAGGGCACCCGCGGAGAAACATTATCAACAAAATGGTAGGGCGCAGATGTGACATTTCCTATTTTGAGTAATATTACGTATATACTGTCTTTATCAGGTGAGAAAGTGACTGCAGAAATCATACATACATTTTAATCATGTATCCCTTTCTTGTAAATACTGATAAGCCACGTTTAGCTGTTTGGCTTAATGATAGAATTGAGATTCAAATAGTGACAGGTTGCTAGACAGACCATCCCCTAAAAAAGAATCCCAAGTTTGTAAGCGTATCCCTTAGTCGCCTTTTACGACATCCGTGGGAAAGAGATGGAGTGGTCACCGTACGGCTATTAACTTTAATTTTTGATTTTTCAACGAATCACACTTCTAGAGTCTCATTAATTTGTGACAACAGTTTGTCACTTAAAATGTGCACCCTTAAAAGGCAATGTTTGCTCCTTGGATGCATGTCTTTAATTGTTTGTAGTTATTTATTGCGGTGACTCATTGTTGGAATGTGTTCTGAATGAACGAACATGTTCCCCTTTCTATTGCTGGATAAAAATAACTAACTTGAGTAGATTTTTTTAAATATATTTTTGTTAATTAATGATATTGCCGTGTGGTTCCCGGCACCAATAGAGAAAAGAATAGGACCACTCCATCTCTCTCCCATGGATGTCGTAAAGGGCGACTAAGGGGTAGGCTTATAAACTTGGGATTATTTTAGGCGATGAGCTTGCAACCTGACACTATATTGTACGTCCTTATAGAATTGAGACTCAAAATCTCATTCTATAAGGACGTACAATATATGAACGTGACATTTTAGTCTTTTAAAGACTGCCGGCTCTGTCTGCCCCGTTAGGGATAAAGACGTTATTATATGTTTGTATGTAATAATTGGACAGAACCTTCTAAAGCCATTGTGTCGCTCCGGGTTCGTTAACTCCCGTCTGAGACGAAAGTGATCCCTTAGTCGCCTTGACAGAAGAGATATGAAAATGTTTATATTCTAAACTACCGACAATCTACTTGGAATTCCCAATTGAATGTAAGTACATAAATTGAATACAGTACATAAATTAAATTGATTCGTTGCGCTGTCTGAGTCAGATTCCCGCAACAAAAGCTTTAGCTTAGAAGCTGTCAACTGAGTGGCCGCCCCCGGCGCCGGCGCTTACAAAGTTACACCTGCGCTGTATTGCAACGTACAATCACGTCTTTATCACTTGCGGGGTAGACAGGGCTAACAGTGTCGGAAAGACTGAAGGGCAACGCGTTCCACTGTATGGCCCAATGATGGAATTAAGACTGGTAAGCCAATCGCCCAAAATAGAATACCAAGTTTATTTATACGCATATATCTAGAAACTAACACTATTTCTTAGACAGCCTCTGTGGCGCAGCGGTAGTACGCTTGTCTGTGCCACCGGAGGTCCCGGGTTCGAATCCCAGTCAGGGCATGATGAGAAAAGAACTTTTTCTGATTGGCCTGGGTCATGGATGTGTATCTATATAAGTATTTATTTTAAAATATAGTATTGTTGAGTTAGTATCTAATACAAGTCTGGAACTTACTTCGAGGAAAACTCAATCAGTGTAATTTGTACCGTAAAAAAACTATCTCTAAATTTCCTGTATTAGTAAGAAAGTGAGTTATTAATATAATAAATGAAGCTTTTTATTTATCTTTCCCTAACCTTTATTAAAATTAATTAAGTTTTACAATCTGTACGGGAAGAGAAGCTGAAAACCTTAGTCGCCTTTTACGACATCCATGAGAAAGAGGTGGAGTGATCCTATTCTTATGTGCAGGGAACCACACGGCACCTTGAGTTTTTTGAGGACTTGAAATTGTTATTCGCCACGCACTCGATTCTCGCAAATATTCAGTCGATTCACGCAACAAAAGTTAAGAGCTTCAAAGCTGTCAATCTAGTGGCCGCCCCCGGCGCCGGCGCTCACAAAGCTACACCTGCCTTGTATTGTAAGGTTATGTTAAATTGTTTCATTCTTTGTTCCGCCTTACACGCACGAACACAAACAGGCGCTTGCGCACACGCAAAACGCTTACATACATTCACACACACACACATACCATAAATAAATAGATAGAATAGTATAGGTTTATTTCCAAAATCGGATACAAGGTATCACTTATTGACGTCACATCACTTAAATCTAATTATAACTACCTACCGCTTCCAAAGCGCATGTGTAGAAGAAGCGGCGGAACAAACTACACTGCTGCATAATAACTCATAGTAAGTGTGTAAACATTGTTATCACTTCGAGCAGCCTGACTCCCATAACACCTAAAGTAGAAGCCAGTACCTACAATAATATCAGTAACAAAACTTAGAATATTTTATTTCATATTTGAAACTTCTACACTGCAGCATAATCTATTATCCTCTCAGGACAGGAGACCATACATATAATCACGGCTTTATCTCTAACGGAGTGGACAGAGTCTATAGCCTTGAAAAGACTGAAAGGCCACGTTCACTTGTTGGAGAAACCTTAAGAGTGACCTTAACCGACGATCTTGCATGAAGAGAATGATGAATGTGGATGAAGCGAAAGAAGCACGTAAATACGCAGGGATCGTGTCAAGTGGAAATATGTAGACTCTGCCTACTTTTCCGGGAAAGAGGCCTGATTGGTATGTGAGACCTCCAAATCATGTAAGTAAGTACTATTATGTTGTCGATTTATGTAAGCTGTTACTCATATCATATCAAATGAGCCGTCATCGAAAATTATTGATAAGAGTGTGAGTCGCGGTCTGATTCATCAACTCTCAGCTAAGGATTACCCCATGATTACTCATACCCACGTACACTAAACAATACACGCTTATATCACGTACGGAGTAGACAGAGCCTTTAGTCGCGAGGCTAAAAGGTCACGTTTAGCTAGATGACTCAATGATAGTATTTTAAATTCACAGACAGAGTCATGTTGAATTTAATTTGAATGGGCTAAATTTAATTCTATTTCGCAAAAACGAATGTCCATTTTTTAAGCACACACACAAATAATCACGTCTATATTCCTTGCGGGGTAGACAGAGCCAATAGTTTTAAAAATACTGATAGGCCACGTTCAGCTGTTTGGCTTAATGATAGAATTGAGATTCAAATAGTGACAGGTTGCTAGCCTGATCCTGTCGCCTAAAAGAAGAATCTCAAGTTTATAAGCCTATCGCTCAGTCACCTTTTACGACATCCATGGGAAAGAGATGGAGTGGTCCTATTCTTTTTTCCAAAGATGCCGGGAACCACACGGCATTTTTTTAAAGCATTTACTTACAATATGCGCATGAACTGCTTCTGAAATTAAGACATGTAAAATAGTTGCAGTTTTTATTTTAGACTCAATAATTATAACCACACTGTATTTTTTACCATCCAAAGTATTTCTGTTAGTGCTCTCCTACATTTTCTCAAACAAATATTATATGTAGTACTATTTATTGGCTAAATTTCATCGTGCTACCCTCTGCTGTGTCGGTTGATTATCTTGTTTGTATGTCCGTCTATCACCATGCAACGCATGAATTTTATAACTAAATGTAGAATAGAAAAAAATTATTTTCAAAATTGGATACAAGGTATCACTTATTGACGTCACATCACTTAAATCTAATTATAACTACTGCCGCTTCCAAAGCGCATGTGTAAAAGAAGCGGCGGAACAAACTACACTGCAGCATTTTCATCGGACTGTTGGCTCTGCTACCTCGCAAGGGATATAGACGTGACTATATGTATGTATGGTAGACGTAGACTTCTGCTGAAGAAACATTCCTGTTAAGTCTCATTGGAGCCAAGATCTGCGAACAAGATTGATATCATCTATCGATGAGTATGACGAATCAGCTACCGTATCTCGCGAGCCGAGACAAAAACCCATGTCCATATTTGGGACGGCTAATGAGCCGGTGCGAGCCACCGCTCCCACGGGCACTGACGTTTTTATTCCCCCTTACTCCCCTTTTGGTCGACTCTAACTATCCCTGTCGCTTGTTATAGAAATTCTATGAATACTGCGCGTCCAGTTTTTTAAGAATCATGTTGGTATGGTCGGTGGCGTTGAGTTGTTGTTTAGTTTGCAATAGTTTAGTACATACATATGGTCACGTATATATCCCTTGCGGGGTAGACAGAGCCAACAGTCTTGAAAAGACTGAATGACCACGTTCAGCTGTTTGGATTAATGATAGAATTGAGATTCAAATAGTGACAGGTTGCTAGCTGATCGTCTAAAAAAGAATCCTAGTTTGTAAGCCTATCCCTTAGTCGCCTTTCTCGACATCCATGGGAAAGAGATGGAGTGGTTCTATTCTTTTTTGTATTGATGCCGGGAACCACACTATTTGAATTTCAATTCTATTATTGAGCCTATCAGCTGAACGTGGCCTGTCAGTCTTTTAAGACTTCTGGCTCTGTCTGCCCCGCAAGGGATATAGATGTGATAATTTGAATTAATGAATAGTTTAGTTTATTTTTAAAGCGCTAGTCTTAAAATTTGTTAAAATCTACATATTTGACGTGCTTCAAGGCATAAAGGCTACCTATTTCTAAGATATGAACTTATTTACCAAATCAAATCTGACCAGAGTACGTGCTACAAAAAGGTTAAGTCAAGTTCAAATCTGCAAACATTGATGAATGTGCGATTTGAGCATAAGAAGTTAAATCGGTCTTCGATCGAGTTGAGACTATTGGCTCTGTCTACCCGTCTTCTTCTGTCTTCTCAAAGGGGGCGTAGGCAATATTCAATCAAGGCTCCCCACTTATTACTTTACTATGTTACTTTACTACATTTTTTTTGACAATTTACACAGATTGAGTTAGCCTCGAAGTAAGTTCGAGACTTGTGTTACGAGATACTAACTCAACGATACTATATTTTATAATAAATACTTATATACATAACATCCAAGACCCAGGCCAATCAGAGAAAGTTCGTTTCTCATAATTCCCTGACCGGGATTCGAACCCGGGACCTCCGGTGTCACAGACAAGCGCACTACCGCTGCGCCACAGAGGCCGTCAAATTGAAAAGGTAATTTCCACTTCGCGGTCAATTCTTAGCATTTCCAAGGAACTATTACCCAGCTTCTCCTGAACGCCCCCGGTTTCTGGTGTAAATAGAAACAAACCAACCCAACCGGCAAGTAAGGCCGGTTCGGTAAACACCACACTTATTTTAAACAAGGAAGCCATGCTCTGAGGCGTCAGGTTTAAGTGTCTTTATAAACATACCAGTGTTAATAAACGGAGCAATTACTTTGGAGTAAGGTTTCGTTAATTTCTCACGTTTAACATACATACATACATGTATGTTACATATACATACATACATTTGGTCACGTCTGTATCCCTTGCGGGGTGGACAGAGCCAACAGTCTTGAAAAGACTGAATGGCCACGTTCAGCTATTTGGCTTAATGATAGACTTGAGATTCAAATAATGACAGGTTGATAACCCATCGCCTAAAAAAGAATCCCAAGTTTGGTGAGCCTATTCCTAGTCGCCTTTTACGACATTCATGGGAAAGAGATGGAGTGGTCCTATTCTTTTTTGAATTGGTGCCGGGAACCACACGGCCACACGTTTAAAGATAGTGCTAATTTTAACGTGGAAATTAAAATAGAAAGGCACTTTTGGTAAATAACGCTACGACTCCAGGAACTCTTGAGGAAACTGCCATCAGCTTCCTTTTTTTAAAGAATTAACCGTTTTTTCATTCTCGAGATAGGAATGGCCGGGAGACTAGGTATACCTAATCTGAGGCGTTCATCATAATCGCGCGATAAATGACAGCTGCTTCTCTTTGTATTTGTGAACGGGACAGCGATGAAAACGGCGTCGCGAGTGTCATTCTACGGGGTTTGGAGTCGGTTTTATTTATTTGATCTTTTCGGAATGAAGGGATAATCTTGCCTAGTAGTGTGTAACCTGCTTAACATTAGATCAATTCAGTTTTTGTTGACTTTGACGTTCTTTCCATGCCTTCTGCCTGCTCATTAAAATTGTCCATTAATTAACACGCTAAATTTAAAAAAGGCTCCACACATGGAACGACTTTAGGTGTAAGCATAGGTATATATTTAAGAATTTCTTTAGAGATAATAAATAAATATATACGGGACAAATTACACAGATGGAGTTAGCCTCGAAGTAAGTTCGAGACTTGTTACGAGATACTAACTCAAAGATACTTTATTTTATTATAAATACTTATATAGATCAGCATCCAAGACCCAGGCCAATTAGAATAAGTTCTTTTCTCATCATGCTCTGACCGGTATTCGAACCCGGGACCTCCGATGTCACAGACAAGCGCACTACCGCTGCGCCACAGAGGCCGTTATAGATATATAGGTGTACGTACGAGTACATAGGTGCTTAATGCCAGAAAATCGTTTCTTCTTGTTGCAAATATCAACGATTTACTAAAGAAATGAGGCAAATGAACCTCCATTTTGAGCATTATTTTATGACAACAAAGGCATCTCACATTGTCTCAAATTTATTTCACCTTTAACAGCTCCTCTGAAACGCTAATTGGTCATAACTTTAAGGCAAGAAAATCTATTTGCCCAAGTAAGTTCTCCTGAGACATAAACCGGCCGCAATTATTTCAGCACGACATTTAACTGTCCAGTACAGTCTTGAATTAATTTTAAACGAGGGTAACAAATAACCGTAGAAGTGGCTTGACGTCGAGATATTGTGGGTGACTGTATCTTGCAAGTGGTGGTACGATACTCAGATGACGGAAAATATGAAATGTGACATCAAAGTCAACGAAAACTGAATTGATCTAATGTTAAGCAGGTTCGGGACTATAAGATGAGTGAAGGATAGGATTGAAGAATGGAGATATCCATCTCTTCCTTCATGTAATCTTTATCTAATAATATTATTTCACGAGTCTTCGATTTTTATGATGCAATCTAACCAAGCTAGCAAAATGATGATTAAGACTGAATAAATAAAAAAATCTTACCCCAATTCAGCTAAGAAATACGTATAAAAGCTCAAAACAAAACTGCGTAAGTTTTATTAAGGAATAAACTTAACGTATGTGATAAATACATAATAAACACTTATATCCGGTCCATTACATAGAGACAATATTCCTTAATAAATTGAGGTTAATAAAATATTTGATAAAAAGAAATTAAAGAAAAAAGTGGAAGTATTAGCTACTTTCGTCCGCAGTTACGATGAAAAATTATACATATGTATATCGAGCATTCCCTTTGCAAACTTCAGTAATATCTCCCTTGTTTCCATAATCTACGTTGTGGCTATTAACAGCGCGTGTGGTCCCACAGACTGACACGTAAATAACGTTTGGTGGTGGTCGCGTTACTTGACCCCGAGTGCGAATACATGCCCATGCTGGTCATGTAGCGATGCAGTTGTCGACGTCTGAATAGGCTGGTCTGGAGCGAGATCGTTTAACAATTTATTAAATACTAGCTGACCCGGCAAACGCTGTTTTGCCAATTATTTTTATATATTATTACGGAACCCTATTTTTTTCCAAAATAAAATATAGTCTATGTTACTCGTGGATAATGTAGCTTTCGAATGGTGAAAGAATTTTTAAAATCGGTCCCGTAGTTTTTGAGCCTATTCATTACAACCAAACAAACAAAGTTTTCCTCTTTATAATATTAGTGTAGAAATATTAACCTATTATTTCTTAGTAAGATTAAAAAAATATTTACATATATATGCTTTATCTTTATCTAGGAGGCCCGCGACTTCGTCCACGTGGTATAGTTATTTCGGGCATCATTGAAGCCCTCAAGGATTAATAGTTAACCCCTTCTTTCACATTTTTCATTATTTCTTCGCTCCTAATAGTTGCAGCGTGACGGTGTATATAGCCTAAAGCCTTCCTCGATAGATGGTCTATTCAACACAAAAATAATTTTTCAATTCAAACCAGTAGGTAGTTCTTGAGATAAGCGCGTTCAAACAAACAAACAAACAAACTCTTCATCTTTATAATATTACTAAAGATGAATAAGGTATTCAAAGACCTACCCAAAGGTACTCTTTCTCTCTGGTTTTGTCCAAACTTTCCTCAGTATATCGTGATGTATCGCATACACGTCGATTTAGCTAGACTTTCAGCTTTGAAACCAGTGACTGCGTGAAGAAGATTCTCGAGGAATAATTATATCATGCTGGAATTAAAAATAATTAAATAATATTTTAAATAATTTAAAAAAGTAAAAGTAAAGTTCTTTTTTTCCTCATTTTCAGTCCGACATGAAAGATGCGCAGAATTAGTTATACTTAACAACATAACTTAATGGCCTCATTTAAGCTGCAAAGATTTTATATCTCCAAGATAAGATTTCTTTGAGATGCGGCGCCGGCACACGTGCCTTAGCATGGATAGTTCAAACTAGACTAGTCGAGTTGACTCGGCCGAGTTCATTTCGATCTACATAGTGCGTGCCGGCTGCTTCTCTTACCGCGTGTTTAATTATGAACTAATGAATTGGTTTGCCACTTAAAATAAAATAAAATAAGACGGGATAAATAAACTTTTGTTATTTGAAACTAAAAAATCCCGTTCCCGGCACTAATACAAAAAATAATAGGATCACTACATCTCTTTCCCATGGATGTCGTAAAAGACGACTAAGGGATAGGCTTACAAACTTGGAATTCCTTTTTAGGCGATGGGCTAGCAACCTGTCACTATTTGAATCTCTATTCTATCACTAGCTGTTGCCCGCGACTTCGTCCGCGTATATCGATACCTATATCGATCAATGTGAATCATGAAACCATAGTGCTCAAGCGAGCCTGCCTATTGTCTAGATACCAAAGCTGGCGGACTGTGAAATTATCGATTCCAACAGATTTATCGAGCTCTTTGTCTTACAATCGGCTTGCATTTGCTATGTGAAGCGAAACGGCTGTCTTTATGCAAATTGCATTTTGTAATTATTTGAGTACGCTAGTTGCTGTTTATACAGCTACAGTATAGTTTGTTCCGCCGCTTCTTCTGCACATGCGCTTTGGAAGCGGTAGTAGTTATAATTAGATTTAAGTGATGTGACGTCAATAAGTGACACCTTGTATCCAATTTTGAAAATAAATCTATTTTATTGTATTCTATTCTATACACGTAACGAGGTAAATCGATTGTCGGAATTCTTTATGGTTAAAAATTTTAAATGTCTGTGTAATGCCCAAATTGAATTTTCTAGGGAAATAATATTTTACTTTTCTTTTATTAGACGACTAAGTGATAGGCTTATAAACTTGGGATTCTTCTTTTAGGCGATGGGCTAGCAACCTGTCACTGTTTGAATATCAATTCTATCATTACAGCTGAACGAGCCCTGTCAGTCTTTCAAGACTACTACTGGCTCTGTCTATCACGCAAGGAATATAGACAATTATAAAAATAAAAATATATTCTTCAAATTGAACGAAACAATAATGTTTCATCATTCGAAATCGATATTTTATTATTATATGTATCAAGTAGGTACTTACTTACTAAGTACATCAAATACAAATATTTTCTTATAAATCACTCATACACATCATTGATACATTTATAATGCAATTGTCATGTCATTGACCGTACGTAGGTATCGTAACACAATCTCGAGTGAGCAATTATCACCGGACCCTCAAGCTGATGGTTTCAACCAGGTGGTCCTGGGTTCACACCTGTTGCAGCCGCCGGCGATGCTTCGTCTTTGAAGATAATTTATGTGAGGAAATGGATGATGTTGATTCCATTTTTTTTTTTAAGAAAAACTACTTTGTACTCGTAACTTCGTCCGCGCGAATTTAGCGCCACTTACTTAGAAGATTGTATGTCAGGATGTCAGTTTGGATGTTTGTTACTCTTTCACGCAATAACTACTGAATCGATTACGATGAAATTTGGTATGTAGGTAGCTGAAAACCCAAAACAATATATAGGCTACTTTTTATCCCGGAGTCACGGCTATATCTCTTGCGGGGTAGACAGAGCCAACAGCCTTGAAAAGCCATCTTCAGTTATTTGATAACAGAGTTGAGATTCAAATAGTGACAGGTTGCTAGCCTATCGCCTGAAAGAAGAATCCCAAGTTTATAAGCCTATCCCTTAGTCGCCTTTTACTACATCCAAGGGAAAGTTAACAAAACAAACATCACGTCTTTATCCTATCCAAAAGAGCCAAAGAAAAAAAAAAGACTAAAGGAGCTAGTAACTTATAAAAAATCTTTTATTTATTCCTAAGCGAGTATTCAAAGTTAACAGCGGAAACAAGAAACGGGTTGCGGCCACTTCACGATCAAATAAAGCTTTCAAAGCTCGCCCGTCTGTTTGTCTGTCTGTTTGTCTGTCCGACCCTCCTAAAGTGGAAACAGGGTTCTTTAATAGCGTTAATAGAGTGAGTATGGATGTTTTAAATTCACTGCATTTAGATATTTTTTTTTATTTGTAGCTACAAGACAAATAAATATTATTTACACAAACGCCGTGTGGTTCCCGGCACCAATAAAAAAAAAGAATAGGACCACTCCATCTCTTTCCCATGGATGTCGTAAAAGGCGACTAAGGGATATGCTTACAAACTTGCGATTCTTTTTTTAGGCGATGGGCTAGCAACCTGTCAATATTTGGATCTTAATTCTATCATTAAGCCTGAACGTAGGTACCTCAAATAGCTGAACGTGACCGATCAGTCTTTCCAAGACTGTTGGCTCTGTCTTCCCCGCAAGGGATATAGACGTGACCATATGTATGTATGTATGTTTCCCTTTTCCTTTCCCTTAATTGACTTTTACAACCTGGGAAGAGTTGTAGTGAAGGTATTTATAATTTTATTCGATCGTATCGATTTTAAAGTAACGTCATTATATAGAATCTTATTCATTTTACAGAGCACAGAAGGAATTTCTTGCTCTGTGGTCCATTCACACTCCCGCGAATAAACATATCACTGCCAAGATGGCGCGATAGGCCTGTCATCTCAATTTACAATCCTTGTATTTAAGAGCATGTCGTAAGATGATAAAGTTGTATGCTGTCAGGGTCTTTGTAAATTGGAAGGCTTATACCTTAGAAAATAATGTTATGAGATTAAAGAGGTCATTACCTACTTAAATAATAAGAGATAATAATTGATAATGTACTTCCTATAGCTACAAATAAGTAAAGTGAAAATAAACTCTTGACATTGTTTCATGAATTTTTTTAAATATTTATGGTAGCTAAAGGTTTGCCTTGCACGTAACCAATCATACATTTCGCTACAAATTTGTCCTGTTTTTAAGACACAAACGCAACAGCTCACAAAAGATCTTTGTTCCTTTTCACAGGAGATGGCCATTTCTATTGACATTAATTTCACCTTTTTTTGCCATTGTACTTAGCTGCAGCTACTATCCGTTTACATAATATGTTTCTTTGAAATACCTGGTTGACTGGAAGAAATCCCTGACAGGGATAAGTCCGCCCTTGTACATCGTTATTTGTAATGTAATTTCATGTACTATTTATATTTTGTTACGTACAATAAAGAATTTACAAACAAACAAACAATTTCACAATCGTCGTAAGTTGTTCTATTCTAAGTTTAATTAATATTGTAAAGTTGACGTTGTTGAAGAAAATGCTGCAGTGCAGTTTGTTACCGCTTCTTCTGCACTGACGCCTTGGAAGCGGCAGTAAACTTAGTTTTTAAGTAATTTATTTGACGTCAACCAATGTTGTTAAACCATACGTTTTGACAATTATTAAGCGATATATAGTATCCTATAATAATGAATAAAAATTTCGAATTTGAATTTTGAATTTGAATTTTGTTCACAAGCGCAACAATTTGTCCGCAGGTCGGGCGCTGTTAGACCGGCTGACGAGTACCAATGAAGGCGAGGTCATATTGTCGAGCGACAGCGGACTGCTGCCCGCTCCGCTCGACGTGGCGCCATACACGATTGTCGAAGCGAACGCCACGTGTGGCACAGATGGCGCTGAGGAGTTCTGCAGGGACACGCCGGCCAAGTATGTAATGTACCTACATAATTAAGTGCTCGATTATAGTACAAAATAGTTACAGAATAGTCCCGGCAGTGCCGTGTGGTTCCCGGCACCAATACAAAAAAGAAAAGGACCACTCCATCTCTTTCCCACGGATGTCGTAAAAGGCGACTAAGGGATAAAGCTTACAAACTTGGGATTCTTTTTTAGGCGGTGGGCTAGCAACCTGTCACTATTTGAATCTCAATTCTATCATTAAGCCAAATAGCTGAACGTGGCCATTTAGTCTTTTCAAGACTGTTGGCTCTGTCTACCCCGCAAGGGATATAGACGTGACCATATGTATGTATGTATGTAGTTACAGAATAATCGATTGTTCTACTGAAGATTGTAAAAGATTATGATATGCATAGGTTGTGAAGCCGCCTTAGTCGCCTTTTACGACATCCACGGGAATGAGACAAAATGCCCTATTCTTTTTTTATTGGTGCCAGGAACCACACTGCATTATATAGACTAGCTTGCATTAAATAAGAGTGATGATAATCGAGGAAGCGAAAAAAGTTTGCAGGGATTCTCATTCCTGATAAAATTATCTTCTATAACAGACGGGGCTTGGCTTGCGACGTGTGCGAGGGTCTCGACGGTTCAGCTTCGCGCCGCCACCCAGCTTCGTTCGCCGTGGACGGAGACCCCAGTACCTGGTGGCAGAGCCCTACGCAAGCCTCGGGGGAAGAATACGCCCATGTGGAGTTCATAGCAACTCTGCCAGCTGTAAGTATCTTTTTACCTCTTTCTTACTAATATAATAAAAACGAACAACGGAGATATTAAGCCTGTTTGGCGAGGGAAGATTAGAAATAATTATGGCATTCTATCAGAATGAACATAAACAATGAAGCGGCCAGTTTTTACAAGGGTGGGGACTGTTTTGAATTAATATCGATATATTTTGAATTAATATCGATATATTTTGAATTAATATCGATATATTTTAAATTAATATCGATTCCGCTATAATGCACTGGTAAACAGAAATTCACCGTGGAGCCACCCATGGTTTTCAAAATAGTCCAAAAACCTTGAACTGATTTAGATTGGGTATACGGTGGTCAAAAAGGATTCGCTTTATGTAATTAAGTACCTGACGTTATAACCTGTGTATTGTATCATAGACAGAGCCTGGGCTCCTCAACAGGGGGGATTTATCGGAGTACAGACGTCAGGAGAATGATAATAAAAACATTTAAAAAAATAAATATATACGGGAATTTGTCCCAACACAGATTGAGTTGGCCTCGAAGTAAGTTCGAGACTTGTGTAGCGAGATACTAACTCAACGATACTATATTTTATAATAGATACCTATATAGATAAACATCCAAAACCCAGGCCAATCAGAAAAAGTTCTTTTCTCATCATGCCCTGGCCGGGATTCGAACCTAGGACCTCTAGTGTCACAGACAAGCGTACTACCGCTGCGCCACAGAAAGAGACACCATAATTATGTCCTATTGCGCCGTTTGAGAGCTTTAACACAAGGCAACATTCTACATAATTTTGTTGTGTATTCTTACGTAATGAACTTCCCGTTACATCTCGCATTTACCGCAAATGGTCATACTTACATCATTTACATTTACTTCCTGTAACACCTCACATTGTCGCCGGGTCGGATGCGCAAGCGCGGCTACCATTTTAGGCGCCCGCGCAGACTCGCCGCTGCGCTGACCCGTGACCTCACGCGTGGGCGCACTGTTAGCGGCGGTTCATGTTTGCTTTATATTAGTTACTAACGCTATGTGAAAACTAGGTTTTAACTGAGACTTAAATTTTTAAATTCTTTCGAATATTTTTTTTACTCTTGGCACTTTATATATGACCACTCCATACCTCACCATACCACCATATATCACCTACCTTACTAATAAATAAAGTTGCGGACAAATGTTACTAGTCCTAATAATATTATAAATGCGAAAGTTTGTGAGTATGTCACGATGTCAGTATGGATGTTTGTTACTCTTTCACGCAAAAACTCCAGAACCGATTACGATGAAATCTGGTATGTAGGTAGCTGAAGACCCAGAATAACATACAGGCTACTTTTTATCCCGGAGTTTCCGCGTGATTGATTCCACGCGGACGAAGTCGCGGGCGGCCTCTAGTTTTGTTTAAATAAGCTATTTTTTTCTGGAAGTTACCACGGGCGCGAACGCCCGCACCAAAGCTAGTATCTCATAAAATTACATTGTATAAGAATGTAACTCTTTATCATCTCAGTCAATATCTGCAAAGGGCAATGGCGATAGTTCGATGACCTATGTTTCCTTTCTCGATACAATTGTGTTTTGCGGTCATTGTTGCCTGGGAATTTGGGAATTCCGGGAATCTGGTGATCTTTATCCTTTTTCAACCTTCTCGGTGTTAGACCTACTTTTACCGAGATACATTGATTTTATACTATAAAGTGCCGTATGGTTCCCGGCGGTCCAGTGGACCATACCTATTCAGTAAAAGCATGTGTCGGCCAAAACCTACTTTTTATAGGTATTTCCTACATAGTTATATGGACATCGCCGGTAAAAGACATTGTAGCAAAATGCATACTATTTAAAGAGTACAGTCTCTCAAAAAATCATTAAGGACCTCTTGATATATTTTTCATGGAATTCGTAGAGGGCGACTTAGGGAAAGGCTAATAAACTTGGGATTCTTCTTTAAGGCGATGTGCTAGCAACCTGTTACTATTTGAATCTCAATTCATCATTATTGGGCCATACAGCTGAACGTGGCTTTTCAGTCTTTGCGAGGCTTTCTACTCTTCAGCAGTACTTTCGTTTTAGATTCCCACGATAATTTATCACTATTAGAGATTCGATTACTACAATCTTACAATACAAATTGTGCAATAACCCAACACTACAATCACATCACTACATCGACACAATCCGGTGTATCCACTGACCTCTATAATGTACTCTGGACCACAGATTTAAAAACATTACCTGTGTCTGGACTCGATATTGGCGATGAAAAAAGCGCTTACTGATTTTCGCCATTTGGCGCTAATTAAACTGATATTGTAACAAAATTTCAGAACATTCTGTTTATTTTTTCTGATGTCAATCAATGAAGTTTGTGTTCCATGGATTTATATTACAAAACAAAAACTAAATGCACTTAGCATTTTTTCACACTTTCATAATTGTATGATTAATTTATTAATTTTATTATCACGACGGCAATATTTACTAAATGTCATTTTATTATCCGAAACACTCGCTTCAAATGGGTGTCAAAATTTGCCTGACATTTTATGCAGATTAATTGATCCAGCGCACTTGTGTTATTCACGTCAGTGGGTTTATAAGTGACCGGTCCTTAATTACACAGAAGTGGGCACTCAATTACACCGAGCCGAGCCGAGCCGAGGCGAACTTACGTTCATTCGACTAATTGTAGAGATCTTTAAAAACACATAAATTGTCGCTGTATTGGTGTGGACCGCTGCTTTTGGCTGTTCAAAAATTATTGTTAATAGCAGCTTAAAATAAATTGACGTGCCGTGTGGTTCCCGGCAGTGCCGTTTGGTTCGCGGCACCAATACAAAAAAGAATTTGGCCACTCCATCTCTTTCCCATGGATCTCGTAAAAGGCGACTAAGGGATAGGCTTACAAACTTGGGATTGTTTTTTTTGGCGATGGGTTAGCAATCTGTCACTATTTGAATCTCAATTCTATCATTAAGCCAAATAGCTGAGTGTGGCCATTCAGTATTTTCAGGACTGTTGGCTCTGTCTACCCCGCAAGGGATATAGACGTGACCATATGTAGGTATGTGTGTAATAAATTGACAACTAAAGACTGATTTCTAGTGCCGTGTGGTTTTAACACACTTAAGAATAGAAACACTCCAAGTTTATTGGTGGAAATTAAAACATAATATTAAAATTAGTAATCAAATAAAATATGGTCAGCACCAATGATAATTATGATTGATTAACTTAAGATTTCCTTATAATTATTTATTAGATAACACCAGTTTACGTTATTGATTAAGTTATTGGTGATTCTATTTTAAATTATTTTAATCTGATAACTGTTGTTTAGAGATAATTGACAAATGGAAAAAGATTAGGTATAAAATCGACGGCATCTGTCGCGCAGCGGTAGTACGCTTGTCTATGAGATCGGAGGTACAGGGTTCGAATCCCGGCCAGGGCATGATAAGAAAATAACTTTCTCTGATTGGCCTGGGTCTTGGATGTTTATCTAAATAAGTATTATCGTTGATTTAGTATCACGTAACACAAGTCTCGAACTTACTTCGAGGCTAAATCAATCAGTGTAATTTGTCCCGTACCTATATATTTAAAAAAATAACAAAATAACAGATAAATAATAATATGGCTATGAAAATTTTTTTGTCCTCGGGTTATTAATTCATCATATTGCATAGTATTTTCTCGTCCACATATCTAATTTGAGCAAACATTATTCAAATCCATAGTCCTCATTTCAAAGATGACGTTGTTCAAGAAAATGCTTTAGTGAAGTTTGATACTACTTTTTTTTAAACTGACATTTAAAAAAAAAACAAAATCGAGTGATTCTAATTTTGTAAAAATAACTTATATATTCTGTAATCTTAATATTTTGTGATCAGCGTCAGCGCAGATTGCACTACAATAGCTGCCGCCGGCTTATCTGAGCAGAGACAATAAATCGTAGATGCGCGGGCGCATGCTATGACTATGGCCACCATGAGCTTTGGCCTGATAGGAAAACCGAATTTCAATTATAATAAATATGTTCATGTTATTGATAAACTATATCGTTTTTTAATATCGAGTGCTATCTGGTTCAAGGAATATATTACTTCCGAAAGTTTGGTTTATTTTAATATTTTATTAATAGTTCGCCGTGTGGTTCCCGGCGCCAATAAAACAAAAAGAATAGGACCACTCCGTCACATTCCCATGGATGACGTAAAAGGCGACTTCCAAGGCTTTTAAACTTGGATTCGTCTTTTAGGCTAGCAACCTGTCACTATTTGAATCTCAATTCTATCATAAGGCCAAGCAGCTGAACGTGGCCTTTCAGTTTTTTGAAGACTGTTGGCTAGGTCTACCCTGCAATATAGTGGGATTTAGACGTGATCATATGTATGTATGTATGTAAAGTTTTTTTATGAAATGTAAACTTGCAAATTCGACGGCAAGACGGCTCAATTGAGATTCAAATACTGACAGGTAATAGCCTACAATAAGAATCTAACATTACCGTTAATCGCCTTTTACGACATCCATGGGATTAGATTTATTGAAAATTATCCTGAAATGATTGCTCATTTACTTACACTGACTGCGTCAAAGATTAGTTTTAATTTTTTTATAGTTTTAAGACGATTTCTCTTACTGATTATTTTAATACCCATCTGTATCTTTATTTTAATTATTGTTTTATCTTTAAATTAGAATCAAAATACAATAAATCATGTCTAGCTGTTCGTACATACATACATACATAAAATCACGCCTCTTTCCCGGAGGGGTAGGCAGAGACTACCTCTTTCCACTTGCCACGATCTCTGCATACTTCTTTCGCTTCGTCCACATTCATAACTCTCTTCATACAAGCTCGGCGGTTTCGGGTACTTTTGACCTGACCCTTTACCAGGACGTCCTTAATTTGATCAAGATACGTTCGTCTAGGTCTTCCCACTCCGACCTTTCCCTCCACACTCTCCACTTAGCTGTTCGTAAATCTATTGAAATTAGTTTGTTTTGGAAAAAATATAAATATCTGGAATTTTTTATTAAAATATTTACGTTTGCTTAAACGGACTTGTTATATAATTTATTCCCAAAAAAAAAATCATGGATCTCTAAATAAAGTATTTGTCCGTTCTTGTCTGTTTATCTGTTGCGCAGCATGACATGAATGGCCGGGTGATATGGAAAGGTAAAAATGTGGAGTAGCCATACCACTTAAATTCTGTAGATAACCATTTTGAATGTGAAGGGTGGAAACATAAATAATGAAAGGAATTTAGATACACAGAATTCTAAAAATCTACCTAATGCGCTATTATGAGATTTTTTTTACTACATACATACACATACATACATACATATAGTCACATCTATATCTCTTGCGGGGTAGACAGAGCCAACAGTCTTGATGCGACTGAATGGTCACGTTCAGCTGTTTGGCTTAATGATAGAATTGAGATTGAAATAGTGACAGGTTGCTAACCCATCGCCTAAAAAAGAGTCCCAAGTTTGTAAGCCTATTCCTTAGTCGCCTTTTACGACATCCATAGGAAAGAGATGGAGTGGTCCTATTCTTTTTTGTATTAACTGGGAACCACACAGCAGTGCCAGGAAACACACGGCACATTACATTAACCAAACGTAACATTGGTAGTTTAATTTTCTTTTATTCACTTCTACGTCTTGGCATTCATCTCGGTCACATCCCCACCTCTCTGCAGAAGAGCCCGGGGTGCGTCCGATCCTGATTGATGATCCTGGATTGGGTAAGTCAGGTTCTAACCCGAAGTGGCAGTCTGAATTCTGAATCCTTATCATGGTAACCTAATTCTCGATGAATCACAGAAAACGCTGCACATGTCGTGTGCCTATTCTCTTAATCGCCTTTTACGATATTCATGGGATAGTTCCGTGTAGTTTCCGGCATTAAAGAATAGGACCACCCGATATCTTTCTCATGGATGTCGTAAATGGCGACTAAGAATAGAATAGAATAGAATAGAATAGATTTATTTTCAAAATTGGATGCAAGGTATCACTTATTGACGTCACATAACTTAAATCTAATTATAACTACTACCGCTTCCAAAGCGCATGTGTAGAAGAAGCGGCGGAACACACTACACTGCAGCATTTTCATAGGACGTCAATTTACAAATATAGATCTCTTAAATCTAAATCGTGGACGAATGCACATTGTCTACATTAAAAAACATGTATGAATGTAGAACTGATTATGTCAATACGAATATTTCGTCAAATAAAATAAATATAAAATAAAATATGTACATACCTACTGTACAAATTATGTCAAGATCATGTCAAAAATACACAAGCATTTAAGAGGCCATTATGTCCAGCTCGGGCCACACATGTTTATCATTAATATAATCATCCGTGCTGTAATAGGCTTTCCTACAAAGCTCAACTTTAATATACTGTTTGAATTTTCTATCATTCATTTCAAGAACACTTTTTGGTAATTTATTATAAAATCTTCTTAAAATTATAAATCAGAAAAGATTTCCCTACCTTAGCCAGCCGATGTGCTGGGATCGACAACTTGTAATTGTTCCGCAGTGATCTACTAGTACATTCACCTACTTTTTTGAAAGAGTCTAAGTTTTTCCTAACATGCATGATGTTATCGAATATGTATTGGGAGGGCAAAGTTAAAATATTTAGGTTTTTGAAAAAATCTCTAAGGGAATCTCTTTGTTTAAGACCGTAGATATATCGAATTGCCCTTTTTTGTAAAATAAAAATAGTTTGTATGTCTGCTGCTGATCCCCAAAGCAGTAGACCATATGACATTAAACTATGAAAATAACTAAAATATACTAGCTTAGCAGTTGCCACATCCGTCAAATGCCTAATACGACGAATAGCGTATGTAAGGGTAAGGCTAATGACCTTGGGACTTTTCTTGTAGGCGATGGGCTAGCAACCTGAACGTAGCCTTTCAGTCTTCAAGTCTGCCTCTTTCCCGGAGGGGTAGCCAGAATAAAATAAACTGTCTTTCACACTAGTAGGTAAATTAAAGATAGTATTTTCATTATCACTGATAGTATTTATTGGATTGTATCAGAACAGGTGGGTAAGAACCTAATCTTATCAATAGCGATAGAACATCTGCGTAATACACGTATTTATCAATACAGAATTATTTCAGTTTTGCGTCTTTTTTGCGTACTGTGACTTTGCTAGTGCCGTGTGGTTCCCGGCATCAGTACAAAAAAGAATAGTACCACGACATATCTTTCACATGGATGTCGAAGAAGGCGACTAAGGGACATGCTTATAATATATATAACTTGCAATTCTTCTTTTAAGCGATAGGTTAAAGTAACTCAATATTAAGATCTCAATAATACATAATTAAGCCGTACAGCTGAATGTGTTGCCTTTCAGTCGTTGCGATACTGTTGGCCCCGTCTACCCCGTAAAGAATAAGGACGTGATTATGTTTGTATGTAGGTGTGTTCTTGCACAATATGTTCGTAATACAAATTTAATGAGTAACATCCTTATCAGCGATTTCAATTTTCCTCTGACGTTCCCTGGGACCCAACAATGGGGGTTGTTGGCCCACAATGGGGCAAATGGGTGCAGTAATGGGCCCGATACGGATCTGTATCATGGGACGACGTAATGGAGCCGTGGGGCGCCTAGTAAATCATCCTGTAGGGTGACCATGGGTTTGGGAATGTGGGACTTAAAAAAGGGTAATGTTTCTACATTATCATCTAAAAACAAATGACGCACGCAATAGGTTTTTTTTTTGGTTTATAATTATGATAGGTCACGCATAGGTATAATGAACAACGCAAGTTGATGCTATAACATAACATAACATAAAATCACGCCTCTTTCCCGGAGGGGTAGGCAGACACTACCTCTTTCCACTTGCCACGATCTCTGCACACTTCCTTCGCTTCATCCACATTCATAACTCTCTTCATGCAAGGTCGGCGGTTTCGGGTATACAGCTGTACAATTTGTAAATTTAATTTAAGTTTGTAATCATATCTTTTTTTTTCTTTTTTTATGAGTAGAAAAATTTATTTTATTAGGAAAGGCAAATTTAAAAAAAAAGAACTAAATAAATAACTTATTGTTTGGGCTACAAGACACAATGGAATTTATTCAGCTCAAATTTCTTTATTGTAAATTTTATGGGAATTTTCACCGGGACTATAGGTACCCGTATGGCCTGCTCCAGACTCTTAATTATATATGTATATATTTATATATACGTGATTTTTCAAGAAGATTAATTCATTTGATAATCCGTGAACTGTTTACGAACATACAAACAAATAGACTCACATTTATTATCCACACTACAAAATATAAAACACAAAAATATGTCCACCCGTGCGAAGCCGGGGCGGGCCGCTAGTTTTCTATAAGTTCGCATTTATTATGGTAATTTCGAATTTGTCCGCGTAAACTTATTTGCAGGCAAACTCATGCGTTGAGTTCGTTCAAATGACGATAACTTGACGTGAACCGTGTTTGATGAAACAAACTTTAAATGTTTTTCTTAGTTAAAACAAAGTAATTGGTGAAAGTTTTAAGTAAATCGGTTCAGTACTTTCGGAGATAAGCGTGATCATACATACAGGCAGACAGACAGACAAAAAATAATAAAAAAATATTTTGCTTTCTATTATTCATTCTAAGTGTCCCTCTATCCATTTCAGTCAAAAATACTTAACGTACAGACAAAATATTTTTACTGTTTTATTATATGTATAGATATAAGTTGGGATTGGGAACTGCCAATGTAGACATATGGAAATCGTGACATTCAATCGTTCCATTCACTTTACATTTTTAAGGGCACAAATTCAAGGAATGTTAATGAGAACCACACATTGCTTTATACAATTGTATGTCTGTTTACCGCTGAAGCTGGGTGTCGGCGGCTTTAAACATTTGGCGAAACCCCAAGATCGCTATCTATACTAATATTACAAAGCTGAAGAGTTTGTTTGTTTGAAAGCGCTAATCTCTGGAACTACTGGTTCAAATTGAAAAATTATTTTTGTGTTAAATAGACCATTTGTCGAGGAAGGCTTTTAGACTTTTATATAACATCACGCTGCAACTTTTAGGAGCGAAGAATTAATGGACAATATGGAAAAAAAATCATGGAAAATTATTAATTAATCGTTGAGTGTTTCAATGATGCCCATAATAACTATTCCGCGTGGATGAAGTCGCGGGCATAGCTCGTAGTCAGTGCATTAAAATTCGTATTGGACCTAATTATAAAGATGAATTGTTTCACAGTGGAAGCGTAATATGCATACCTAAAATTTATATTTTCACTTAAAGAAAGTGCCGTGTGGTTCCCGGCACCAATATATAAAAAAACATAGGACCTCTCCATCTCTATTTCTCTCCTATGGATGTCATAAAAGGCGATTAAGGGATAGGCTTATAAATTTGAAATTATTCTGTTAGCCGATGGGCTAGCAATTTGACACTATTTGAATCTCAATTCTATCATTAGGTAAGTAGGCTGAACGTGGCCTGTCAGTCTTTCAAAACTGCTCGCTCTGTCTACCCCGCAAGTGATAAAGACGTGATTATATGAATGAATTAATGAAAAATTAGAGAAAGTATACTTATAATCAAATTTTAGGATTTACTTTTAAATTTTAATTTTTTTTTTATACTTAGTCTACATCTACGTAGTTTACAGACGCATTTAACACATCGCCGTCACCTGTTCATTTTTGTTGTTTTCGAAAGAGATTTAATAAACTCCTTTCTTCATTAATCAAAGCGATAAAATCGCTGTTAACCTTTAAGCCTTACCTTTGGGGTTACCCGCTAACAGCAATTAACGAGGCGATTTACAGCTTGTCCCGTCAACGGCCGGTCAAGATTTTAAAAGCTCATCACTTTTGGCCGACACTTTTTAACTCACTTCAAAATTGGAATGGAATGTGCAGTGTGGTTCCCGGCACCAGTAAAAAAAATAATAGGACCACCCCATTCTCGTTCCCATGGATGCCTTAAAAGGCGACTAAGGGATAGACTTATAAACTTGGGGTTCTTCTTTTAGGCGATGGGCTAGCAACTCGTCACTATTGAAATAGGTATCAATTCTATACATAATTGTGTGTAACTGTCTACCCCGTACGGTATACAGAATTTATTATATGTATGTAGGTGTTATAATTCATTAACTAATTAACCATTTTGTAACAGACGTGTTCAAAATTGACATAATTAATCTGCACTCCAAGCGACGATTAATTTAATTTGCCTCAATTTGGTTTAAAGTTTTAAGCGTACATTTAAGATAACGCTTCATTGTATATCTTAACGGGGCACGGTCGCTTTAAGTGGTTTATTTTACATACAAGTAATTCTGATAGTGTTGCGTTAACGGCCCCGCTGAAAGCATATCTGTCGGTAGTGAGATAAAATTGTGGATTTTATTTTTAAATAGAATAGAATGGAATAGATTTATTGTCAAAATTGTATACAAGGTATCACTTATTGAAAGAGATAGGCTTACAAACTTGGGATTCTTTTTTAGGCGATGGGCTAGCAACCTGTTACTATTTGAATCTCAATTCTATCATTAAGCCAAATAGCTGAATGTGACCATTCAGTCTTTTCAAGACTGTTGGCTCTGTCTACCTCGCAAGGGATATCGACGTGACCATATGTATCTATGTATGTAAACAATTAAAATGACCACCCAACAGGACATTGTTATGCTTTAGGTCGTACTTTTATTTTCTGCTAATAATTTCGCAAAAAGTAATTGAATTAAAAAAAAATATTTGATAACTTATCACTTTCTTGGGCTAGAACAACTCTTTAAAAAAAAACAGGTTTCATAATAAAACAATGGATAAATAAAAATATATTTTATTTAACTACTATAAATGCTCAAATTAATCTTCATCATCATTCCTCATGAAGTTAGAAGAAAAACAGACAAAACAGCCTTTTAAAAACATTCTGATCTAGAGATACCAGAGTATCACCATCAGAGATATCAAAATTTAACAAATTTTCTGAATCATTTTAGCTACAAATAGGCAAAGTGATACTATAACCACTATACATACATACATTCATATACTTACGTCTATATCCCTCGCGGGGTAGACAGAGCCAACAATATTGAAAAGACTGAAAGGCCACGCTCGGCTGCTCAGCTCAATGTTAGAAATGGAATTCAAATAGTGACAGGTTGCTAGCACATCGCCTAATAGAAGAATCCCAAGTTTAAAAGCCTATCCCTTAGTCGCCATTTACGACATCCACGGGAAAGAGATGGAGTGCCGGGAACCACATGGCACCACTATGTTAACCAAAAAATACAAATCTGTATGATTGTGAATACATAGTGAACAAGTTCTGTCTGTCTTTGATATCAATGAGAAAACATCTTCTTATAAAGAGAATACACACAGTAATAGATTAAACACACAAGTAATAAAATCTCATAATAACCTTATTTCAAATTCAAATTAATTTTTTTTTCATTGTTATGTGACATTTCAATATCACTTAATAATTGTCATATCTTTGGGTTTCACAACATTGGTTGACGTCATATAAATTAGTTAAAACTAAGTTTACTGCCGCTTCCAATGCGTCAGCGCAGAAGAAGCGGTAACGAACTGCCCTGCAGCATTTTCATCAATAACGTAATCTTCACAATTATCCAAACTTCGGATAGAAATGTAGACGAGAGTATACATTGTTGTGGTCATTTGATTTTTACGAAATTCAAAAATAAAATGAAAATACATATCAGTATTAGAACCTGTAACTTCTGGAACAATGATGACAGTTTGTCGCATCTTAAATTTATCTTATCTAATCTTGTCTTTCTCAAAATATACGAAAATTTATGTTATCATGTCACATACATTATTTGAAACGTAAACAACGTTGCATTATAAGGAAAAATCTTAAAACTAAAAACTGTATAATTTGACAATGTATTTAATTATAAACTCAACAATAATCAGGAGAAACACTCCACTATATTAAATTAAAATAATAAATGTCAAATAAAACCAAAATATACACCATCATCCGGCAAAAACGTCAATATACATAAATAATAGAAGTCGAAAATCCATAGATATTAATTCACTTTGTTTTGATCGTTTAAGTCATGATTAGCATCAGTCTTGTTTTGTTTCTGTAAAATTTTCACCTTATCACCTTTCAGTCCACTATTTTCTATAATCGATGGTCATTCATCATCAATATTGTTTTTACAATATTTCATAGAGTGGGTATTACCGATGCATTTTCTTCTTTCAAATTCAAGTTTTATTGCAATGTCATTCAACAAACTTGATCTCGTGTTTCGGATGAAAATTTTGTAGGTCTTCATAATATTTTTTTTTATTACTTCGTGGATCAATTTAGATTAAACAGGTCGTTGGATCTGCACTAATCAGATTAATAATAAAAACACTTCCACTATTTGCCTGCCAACTTCCTGCTCCTACTCTCCAACCGGGTTACTCCTGAAGATGCCTCCAATGACGTCATCGGCGCCAACATTCTTAAACGCGTAGCTGATGGAGAGTCCGATGAGGGCGCCGAGCAGGATTCCGACTGCTAAGGCCAGAATTTTCTGACCATAGGGCCATTTGGAGCACGCCCAGTACTGTTCGCGTATGACACTGTAAAGAAAAATGTGTAATTAATATTAAAATTAACAAAGGTCACTTCATGGGATAAGTCCACCATTGCAAGTGATTTGTTTCTTTTATAACTATGTACTATTTTCTTGTTACTGTGTAAATTTCTATGCAAAAAGATATTACAAACAAACAAACAAACAAGGTCGTCCCCACAAATAAGAAAGATAACTAACTTATGAATACTAATCTATCAGTCTTTCTGAACAGTTTCCTCATTTATGAACTTAACTTGACTGCAGATCCAATCAACGCCTCTGGTGCCTTGCTTAATGATTTAGTATGATAATTAATAACATGAAAACTATAATTTATCTAAACATTACAAACAGTTATAGTTTCCAATTTAATGTCCACTTTAAACGAGTATTCATTTCGAAGGTATTAGGCATGAACAAAATCAAATTACCTACTTCAAAGTTGTAATTAGAGTTCATCTAGGATTGGCACAAGACAAAAAACTGAAAATTCCATTCGAGTAACAGCATTAATCTAATTCATCATTAATTAACGTCGATGATTTTGAAAAATTATATCTAGATGTTAAAACAAGCATCTAAATATAATTAACCCTATACCTATAATATCGGCTATCGACTTCAGAATGTCTAAAGATAATATTTGCGATAGATAAGATACTAGTACCGGCTCCGTCTAGGCACGAGACACTTGTACTTTTAATGTAAACAGGTATTCTAATGCCGTTATTATACGTGATTATACAGCTTAGTATAAGATTGCCTGTACATGTTTAATACAACTGTTTACATATATGTCTCCCTTTTGGTTACTACTGATGACATATCCTAATTTAGCTATTTGTGTATCTGTGTGCAGGAGATTATTTTAATCGAATTTTTCTTATCTATTAATTTTAGATATCTTATCAATTTATTTATTATGTTTTCGTGCAGAACGTAAAAGTTTATCTAAAAAAAATCTCAAATTCATCATTTAACTATCTATCAATTATTGGGTCTTCCTCGTGAAAAACAAAAGCATGAAGGATATAGTTGCTTTAAAATGATTTTCTTGTTATCAAATAGTCATTAGTAATATCAGACAAATGAAATCTGATTCTTCAAGTCATAAATTAGTTCTAAAACCAAATTTACACACAATTCAAATTGTCCCCAAAATGCTGATGAGATAACAAGTGTAGATTCACATCAAATTGCCCGTCCCGCAAATATATTAACTTTCTGTGATATGATTATGACTCACGCTTATAACGTTCGCCGCATGGAAGACTACTTCGACAGTGATCGAGTGTGGAAATAAAAGAAAGAATAAAAATCAGTAATTTCCATGAAAATTTTGATGACAGTCCAATTTAAGTTTTTACTAACCCACTCAATATAATTTCTTTTGTTTTCTTCATTCCTATCGGAGATTTTCCATGTCCATATATTGCCATCCCATATTTAATAAAAATAAAATAGTTATCATCGTTTTAACTCTTCAGATAAAAAAATGGTGTCAGACGAGGCTGACCAAAAACCAGCTTGAAGTATTGAAATAAGGTATCACCACTCACAAATAAGCATAAAGAATAAGCAGCGATGAAAGAAAGGGAGAAGATATAGACAGAGAAGTTGTAAAAATCCTGTATATGACAAAATTCCAGATAAAAAGATACTTACGTCGTTGGCGGATCCTGGATCCTGTCCACACTGTCACCAGCGATATTATTAACACTTCCCACAAAGGCAGAGTTCACATACACATAATCACTGCTCCTACTGGACAGTTTCGCAATTCCTCTACCATCTTCTGTTTCGAGTTCGACGCAATGGGTGTGTCTTCTAGGCTTTATGATATGGACTTTCACCTCTCGAACTCCTCCTGAACCAGAATCCATAGCATATTCTTTCCCAGACATAATGTCAGGTCTATGTGCTATCACATTTCGCGAACAACTGAATTTGATATCAACCGTCCGATGTACCTTGATAAGGTATCTGATACAGGTACTACTTCCGTTCCGTTGTGTTGTAAAGTGTTTGCAGTTTGATAAAATTCATTGTTGTTAAGGTTTTCGGTGGGATTTTCTATGTATTTATTATTAATCCCTCAACCTTGTCATTGTGTTTGTTTATTTTTAGAATTAACAAACGTATCATTTGTTTTAGCAGCTCATGCGCATTTTTGTGGGTTTTTATTCGGAAGCTTCAGTAACGGCTTACTATATTATGCCATATGATTATTCACTAAAGTCGAGATTAAATTAAGTAGCGATGCTATGGTCATTACAGTAGTCGCCAAATATATATTTCATCCTCTTTCAACGAATTTGGTCTAGAGAAAACCTGTGCAGTGGTTTTAAATTTTAAAAGGGGTACACGTAAAAATAATGCAGTTAGCAAAAAAAAAAAACCATCGATCGTTATGATGTACTGTGAAACCAATTCCTAATTAATCCCCGTGCAACCCGTCTGGATACAAGAAACAAAATGTCCGGCATAGCTCGCGTGCCGTCACTAGCTCATTAGCCGCGCCATACATGGCGGAGATCACATCGACGCCAGGGAATGCCGCCTTAAGTGGACGAGGCATGGACGTAGGGCATAAATCATAGTTTTACGAGAAGCCTGGCTGCAGTAATAAATATAAATATATATTTATATACCGGACAAATTACACTGATTGAGTTAGCCTCGAAGTAAGTTCGAGACTTGTGTTACGAGATACTAACTCAACGATACTATATTTTATAATAAATACTTATATAGATAAACATCCAAGACCCAGGCCAATCAGAAAAAGTTCTTTTCTCATCATGCCCTGGCCGGGATTTGAACCCGAGACCCCCGGTGTCACAGACAAGCGTAATACCGCTGCGCCACAGAGGCCGTCAAGTAATATTTATTTACTTATCCTTAAATATGATAGACGTGCCAATGTGAAGGATAAATAAAGAAAAACAGACACCAGACACCGAAACCCTGAAGAACAGAGTGGTGGAGGGTGCAATTGGGAACACGCAAAGATATTGGAGAAGGAGTTATATACAAAGGATATTTCATAATAAGTGGTAATGTTGTAAAATCTAATATTTTTGTCAAAACTCATGCACTTGACCATTGAATATATAACAAAGTAGCGATAATGATTGAGACGATAAACTTGACTGATAATTGTTACGTTTCTGCATTTAACTATAACTGATCTATTAACAGTAATGAAAAGCAGCCAATTTTTATATTACCCAAGATGTCTTGATTTCTGTAAACAATTTCAACATTTCTAGTACAAATAAGAAAAAATGGTGCAGAAACTTATAATTTTTCATTCTGCTGATGATTACCGTGGTTGTCACAAGTAACTTTTGTATAATAATATAAACAGTCGCATCCTTCGCTTATATAAAAAAAAAGTTGAAGCAGAATGTTACTAGCCTCAACACTATCAAATCATGACTACATAACGGAATCCATCGTTTTGCGTCCGACTGAATGATTGATCTATGAGCAATTGTGTATCGCTCAAAGTTCTTGTCGAACCGAACTAGAATTCATCACACAGAACGCAATTCTATCAAAGCCATCTACTAAGATCAGGTTTATGATTAACCACCATTTACCATGGATGTCGTAAAATGCGACTAAGGGATAGGCTTATAAACTTAGGATTCTTTATTTAAGCGATAGGCTATCAACATCTCACTATTTGAATCTCAATTCTATCATCAAGCCAAACAACTGAACGTGGCTTTTCAGTCTTTTCAAGACTGTAAGCTCTGTCTACCCCGCAAGGGATATAGACGTGATTATATGTATGTAAACTATGACTAACAAGCAAAATTCCAGTTTAGTACTCGCATGCGATTCATCGTTTATTATTGAAGCATCTTCATCTTTCTTAATAATGTCCCTAATGAGCCTCTTTAGCATATTTAACCTTTTTTCGCGAAATGCCAAACCGTATAAGGGCAGCCGTAACTCTCCCTTAAGGATCTCGTCTGTCCACCTGATTGCCTGTTGAATTGATTATTCAAATGAGCCACTATCGTCCAGGCTTTCACTCTCGCCCTTACCCGCTTTATCAGGATTGTAAGGAAATGTTAACAGGGTGTTAGCTAGTGTTTTATTGTCAGTTTGTAAAACAAAGTGCTCTTTGATTTTATCGTCAGTGTTTGTTTGATTTAAAACGTTAATTTTTTTACGTGCATTCGAACCCAAATTAAACATACATACATACATAAAATCACGCCTCTTTCCCGGAGGGTTAGGCAGAGACTACATCTATCCACTTGCCACGATCTCTGCATACTTTCTTCGCTTCATCCACATTCATAACTCTCTACATGCAAGCTCGGCGGTTTCGGATACTCTTGACCTGACCCAAATTTATAACAGCACCAATTTTGACTTTTGAGTCATATTGTACTTATAAAAAAAAAATTATGTTATCGCGATGCAGTACAATTTAAAGATCAGTGTTAATTACTTTAAATATTTGTTTTAATGTTAGGTTATTATTTGATAAGATATTAATTTAGAACATGTCACTCTTGAGTACTCAAATGTCGAATGATCTTATTACTGTATGTCTTTTTTATTATATTACACTTACTCCCAATTTTTATGTTTACTTTACAGCTCATTAACATTGTATTTTTATTTATAATTAGCTAATGTCTCTGATTTATTTTATCGTTACAAAGGCTAGCTTTAGTTAGTAAAGTTAAGTAAATATCTTTTGTCTTTTCTTATTTTGACATTTTAACGTTTTCTGGTACCTATTTCTATTGCACTAACCCTTACCGTCTCCGTCAAAGTTAAATTGTATAGACTGAACAACTTCAAAAGAATCCTGTTCTTAGTTGCATTTGAGGAATACTTTTATATAATATACTTTTTCTTCCAAATATTCAGGTGTGGTGTTAACAAGTTAATAACATATTCCCACGTGTGGGCGTGGGGGTGTTAATAGCACTAATTCGTCAGCCACGGCTCGCTCGTCTAATACCACAGTGATTTTAATTCTTCGTTTGCTTTGACATGGCGTTAAATTTAAGAATTTAGGATCGATAAATATAAAAGTCTAAATCCTTTGCGGTATAGACAGAGCCAACCATATCATTATATGCATAAGTTGAATTTCATTATTCCTACTCGTATCATAAATACATTACTGATTAATATTTTATCTGCTTTATTTCGGCTTTGCTTTGTTGTTTGGATCTGTAGAATGTTGTTTACAGCCAGCATTATGCTGAGGTGAACCTTTGGGAACACCATCCTTTTTATACTCTTTTTTTTATTTTATTTTTTTGTTATTATGGTGTTCATTAAATCAATACTTTTTACTTTTACTTTTTTTTTCAGAAAATGGAGCTCCTCCACGTTATAATAAAGTCCGGCCCATCTCCCCGACCCCTCGCGTGGTCGCTGGAGGTTTCTCCATCAGATTCTGGTGAAGACTGGCGCATGGCTCGAGCTTTTGGTGATAAGGAACATTGCAGGTATACATATCTGCCTTCTGTATTTTGTCTTCAAACTATGAATGTAGTCTAATGCATACTATAGAGTATTACATGATTTGACGCAGTTTTCAAAAGATTGTCTGAAAGAGATTGCAATGCGATTGCGAATGATTGAGAATGATGCCTTCTGTGCCACACCTATTTACGATTTAATATTTTAATACAACAAAGGAAATTTTATCCATTCAAAGAATTTTTATAAGTCGGCTATATTAATTATCTTACATACAATAGCTCTTTTTCGTCACTTCGCCTGCCCGAATTTATCGCCACCTACATAAGAATAGGTCTAGTTTTTTTCGCAAATTTCACGGAAACTTTAGTTTTAACCTGGATGAAAAGTATCCTATATTCTCCTACAGGCCCTTTATTATATACGTAGGTATTAGCTGTCTCGGCAAACGTTGTTTTGCCATATAAATAGTTTCTATTTAATTTCTAGATTAGATTCTCAGACCTAATCAATATGCTAACAAAATTTTATGGGATTCGGTCAAGCCGTTTCTGAGGAATACGGGAACGAACATTGTGACACGGAATTTTATATATAAGAAACATAAAACTTATTACTACTTATTCGCAAAATTTTAAGAAGCTTGGTTTAGAAGATAACGGGTGAAGGGAAAACAAACAAACAAACTTACTTTCTGTCTGTTTGTCTGTGTCTGTCTTTCGCATCATCTCTCTCATCATCTCGCATCATATCTGTGGGATTGACGCATTTCATGGATTTTTCATATAGGTACTTACCAAATATATGTATGTATGTATGTACTTACCAAAAAATGTATTTCGTCCTAGTGATGTCATATGGTTGGATCTTATCGTGACCGTTTGGACTTTATCAAAGAAACGTAATTTCGAATTGTTGTAAAGGCATTTTAATTCACAATTGCGCATGCGGATATGCGCATCCTTACACCAAGATAATTAAATTCGATATTATTCTAAATTAATAAACTAAAAGTTGAAAATATATATAGTGTCAAAAAGAGAAATTTACACTAAACACGCCCGGTGTTTAGTGTAAATTTCTCTTTTTGACTTTCTCTTTTCTCCTGAAGATTCTATAAGATCATAAGGGCTACATTATGTACACGCCAACATTGGTTGACGTCGACGACGCTTCCAAAGTGTCAGTGCAGAAGAAGCGGTAACAAACTGCACTGCAGCATTTTCTTTAATAATTTCAACTTTGACATCTAAAATAAGGTACGTAAGGGACACATTTAGCGAAGCGGTAGTAGTTATAATTAGATATAAGTGATGTGACGTCAATAAGTGCTACTTTGTATCCAATTTTGAAAATAAATCTTTTCTATTCTATTTTATTGCGCTTGTACCTTGACCGTTCAACATTTCTTCCAGGAAGCTATGGAACTTACGACCGGAGAGAAGAAGAAGGAAAGCAAGAGGTGCTAGAAAAGGTCGCGCTGACAAACCCACCTGCTCTTCAGAGTTCTCAAGTCCAAAGCCATTGGAAAATGGTCAGGTAAGAGCGAAATTCTACTCCTCTCCCTCTAACCATATAAATAAAGAAACGAGTTGGGTGATCATTGCTGACACGGTAGTCTATACTAATATTATAAAGCTGAAGAGTTTGTTTGTTTGAACGCGCTAATCTCAGGAACTACCGGTTCGAATTGAAAAATTATTTTTGTGTTGAATATACCATTTATCGAGGAAGGCTTTAGTATATAATATCACACTGCAACTATTAGGAGCGAAGAAATAATGGAGAATGTGACAGAAATCGGGGAAAATTATTCATCCTTGAGGGCTTCAATGATGCCCAAGATAACTATTCCACGCGGACGAAGTCGCGAGCGGCCTCTAGTAATGGCATAAGTCGTGCAGCCAGCCATTATGTTGCAAAATATCGATTCATTGGGATTCAAAATGGGAGATTCAATTGCCTCTTGTTCAGCACTTGTAACGGTGCGGGGATCTTCTCTAATTTTCAGGGGTGTTTCGAAGTCTGAAGCTGAAGTAAATGGTGGAGAGAGTAAGAAATAATAACGCAAACATCATCTTCAAGAGTTTCTTACACCGTGGGGAGCATATTAAGAGGGAGTTTAAGCAATACGAGCCTTTGCCTCCAACAAAATCTGATCAAATTTTATCACTATTCCAAATTATTTTTCAGATGCACGTAAATCTGGGCGAGGGTGTTCTGGCCCGCCGAGTGAAGGTGTCGTTCCGAGCAGCCCACCCTGCGCCCGCGCAGCGTCGGTACTACACTCTCCGGACCCTGACCCTGGCTGCGAGATGTGTGTGTCATGGCCACGCTCGGCAGTGCGCTGTTGATGCTAAGGTCAGATTGTAATATGATAGCAGTAATTATAAAATTGAAGAAATATTAAATATTGAAGTGCCGTGTGGTTCCCGGCACCATTAGAAAAAAGAATATGACCCGTTCATCTCTTTCCCATGGATGTCGTAAAAGGCGACTAAAGGATAGGCTTATAAACGTGGAATCTTCGTTTAGGCGACAGGCTAGCAACCTGTCACTATTTGAACCTCAATTCTATCATTAAGCCAAACGTGGCCTATTAGTCTTTTTAAGACTGTTGGCTCTGTCTACCCCGCAAGGGTTATAGACGTGATTATTCATTCATTGACAGATACTTAGAGGTTTACCCTTTCACATTCTGTTGTTTGTTTCATCATTTCCATAATAAAGTCTATTGTTCACTACTGGAGCATGTTGCTACTGGTACTACCCATTTCCGATAATGGGAAGAGCGACAAATATAATTCTATATTCGGCTCAATACCACCCATTTGCTGATCATATCATCAGTCTCGCCAAGACCATTACGAACCTTCACAATATTACCCGACCAGCTGGACCCACTAACCTCGGTACTTCTACTTCCAGGGCGTCAAATGTGACTGCATCCATAACACCTGCGGCCCCCAATGCTCTAGATGCTGTTCAGGTGGACCCTGGCGACCCCAGGAGCCGTGTGACGATGGCAAAGAGTGTTCTTGTGGAGATAGAGGTGCCTGTACCTTTGACGATACGGGTACTATTGTCTGCGTTAATTGTACGGTAAGTTGCTTGTACTAGTGCCGTGTGGTTCCCGGCTCCAGTAAAAAAAACTAAATTGACGGCCTCTGTGGCGCAGCGGTAGTACGTTTGTCTGTGACACCAGAGGTCCCGAGTTCGAATCCCGACCACGGAATGATGAGAAAAGAACTTTTTCTGATTGGCCAGGCCAATCTTGAATGTTTATCTATAAAAATCTGCCGTGTGGTTCCCAGCACCAGTACAAGAATAGGACCACTACATCTCTTTCCCATGGATGTCGTTAAAGGCGACTTAGGGATAGGCTTACAAACTTGGGACTCTTGGCGATGGGCTAGCAACCTGTCACTATTTGAATCTCAATTCTATCATTAAGCCAAATAGCGTGGCCTATCAGTCTTTTCAAGACTGTTGGTCTTTTCAAGACTGTTGGTCTACCCCGCAAGGGATATAGACGGGATTATATGTATGCACTTAATGTTTTCAGGAAAATCGCGCTGGACCGTTATGTGACCGCTGTCTCCCAGGATTCTACAGCGTCCTACCTGATGGGGTCTGTCAACCTTGTGAATGTGACCCAGAAGGTTCAAATGGTAAAAAAAAAATATCTTATGTTTGCGTGTTTCAACGCAAGCGCAACGGTTCGGGATTCAGGGTCCGCCTGATCCTAAATTTGCATAACCCTAATATCAACCTCAATTGGTGATCTGAAAGACCAAAATTAATACGATGGAATGGTTCACCTTAGTATCCGATATGTATGTTTACAACGATATGTGGCCCGAGCTTGACATAATACAAACATACATACATAAATCACACCTCTTTCCCGGAGGGTAAGGCAGAGACCACATCCTTCCACTTGCCACAATCCCTGCATACTTCTTTCGCTTCATCTACACTCTCTTCATGCAAGCTCGTCCGTTGCGAGTACTCTTGACATGACCTTTTGCTAGAACGCCTCCGATTTGATCAAGGAGACCTATTTTATTCATTGTTACACATCCAGATACCTGAACGTGCAGGTTTCCTCACGATATTTTCTTTCACCGTAAGAGCATAGGTTAGTATTCAAACTAATGTACATCACTACGAAAATAGTCATAGACGTGACTACATGTATGTAATTATGTATTCTTGACAGGAACGTGCAAATGGAACAAGAAGAGTCACCAGATCTCGTGCTGGTGCCGGCCTGGATTCGCGGGCGCGCGGTGCGACTCCTGCGCAGACCCGGCGGCGGCGTTCCCCAGCTGCCTCACGCCGACGGAGCCTCCGTGCTACTGTGACCCCAGGGGCATCGTGGACCCTACCAGGATTTGCGACGAAGTCTGTGAGTGCAAGGTATGTCATCATACATACATAAAATCACGCCTCTTTCCCGGAAGGGTAAGCAGAGACTATTCCTTTCCACTTGCCACGATCTCTGCATACTTCCTTCATGTATGTCATCATGCCTGTTTGTTTATTTGTAAACTCTTTATTGCACATTAAAAGGAATATAACAAATTACATAACAGTTCTTGGATTTAGAAGAGTATTATGTCCAATGGCAGACTTATCCCAATTAGGATTTCTTTCAGTCAACCAATATTGGTATTAACAGAGTTCTGTATCGTTCCTGAACTTTGGGATTCCTGAAATCAGAATGTAATGATGATGGAGCTCAGCTAAAACAATATTAGGTAAGGTTTCCACGGTCAGTCTTTCAGCTGCTTGCCTAGAAATAAAAAAAAATATAACGTATTAACAACTACTTCTCTTCTTATTTATTTATTTTATTTATTTATTTATTTATGTACACGAAATTATAAACTTATCTTAAGTTATCTTTATTGCAAGAAGAATATTAGAACGACTGGTGTAGCGGTAAAACAATTATTGAGGTCGCTGGATTTTTGGTTAAAAGTGAAAATTGAGCGGGAAAAGCGGGAAGCGGGAATGTGAAACGCACAACACGTTCCTTAAATTCTTGTTGGTTGGCTTCTTGGGCCCTGGCCTGGGTTCTTCTTGTTTCAGAGATTAAAACACGCACTTTTACTAGTTTTTATTAATTGTGAACGGAGCGGTCAATATGCGGCCATATTTTTTTTTTTCAATCACTGGTTTAAATTTTAAATGTTCTATGGCTCCATTCGTAGTAAGGTCATCGAGTGTTTTCGAGCTCCGAAGAAACCACATATGCTGTCAATATCGTATTGTGCGGAATGAAAACGACTTCGGTATAAGACTATTTGTTTAATTGCAATATAGTAAATGTTCTTTGTTTTTAAATTTCTGTTTCAGAAAAACGTAATGGGCGACCGTTGCGACACCTGCGCCCTGGGTCATTTCGGCCTCAGTGCTGACCTGGCAGACGGCTGCCGGCCATGTTATTGCTCTCATATCACCGACTCCTGTACCACCGCCCCCCATCCCGAACCGGAGAAACCAGATGTAAGTGGAAGTTTTAATTATGTACTTATATTTGTATGGCAGAGACTATCTATATATATAAAACTCTTCCGTTACTGAGTGACTGACTGATAGACAACGCACAGTCGAAACTACTGGTCGTAGACAGCTGAAATTTGGAATGTAGGTTCCTTGGGATATGTAGGGGAGCACTAAGAAAGGATTTTTGGAAATTCAACCCCCAAGGGGGGGAAAAGGGGTATCCTTGGGTTTATAAACTTGAAACTTGGCATGAACACGTACATAGGCAAGTAAATATGTTTGACATTATAAGTTTTTTCAAACTACCCTCCAATCGTGATTTAGGGGGTGCGATTGGGTGACTGATTTATTAACGCACAGCCGAAACCGCTCGGTATAGGAGTCTGAGATTTTGAACAGAGGTTCCTTTAGTAACATAAGTGAGCATTAAGAAGGGATTTTTGAAATGTCAACCCCCAAGGGGGGGAAACGGGATAAACTGAGCCGGGCTGCGGGAAAGTTCTAACGAGATACCGTGGCCCCGGAACGCAAAGGGCAACTGAAGGAACGAGGTGGGTTTTAGTCAGTAAAAGTCTGACACTCCCTTCCGTTCCACCCAGAGCGGGAGAGGTCATTTGATGATTTCCCATCCTTAAAAAAAAAGACTTTGTATGACATCTTTCAGTCGTCTCTTTAACATACATAACAAGACAAGCCTATAGAATGGTTTTGCGAACGAGCTATTTTGACTCCGAAGAACGAACAAGCTGCATTTATTAACGACATACTTTTAAAGTCATTCGACGGAGAAGAAAAGATTTATAAATCCATAGACACACCATGCCATGCAGACGACGCTACAAATTATCCGGTCGAATTCTTAAATTCACTTAAACCAGCTGGTCTTCCATACCATAGGCTTGCACTGCGAAAAGGTACACCGGTAATGTTGCTTCGTAACCTGAAACCACCGAAATTGTGTAACGGCACCAGGTTGCAAGTCAAAGCCTTACATAAATATTTAGTTGAGGCCGTTATTTTGACAGGATGTGCCCGAGGAGAAACGGTATTCGTCCCGCGCATTCCTCTAATGCCCAATGACCTTCCATTTGAATTTAAGCGCCTTCAATTTCCTCTAAAAGTTTGCTTTGCGATGACGATAAATAAGTCTCAAGGGCAAACTTTTAAAGTCGCTGGTGTTGATTTAAGAGAAGATTGTTTCTCTCATGGACAACTGTATAGTATGTTGCTTGCTCGCGTGTCAGCTCTCCCTCTAACCTGTTCATACTGGTAAATAATAAAAAAACTAAAAATATTGTTTACAAGGAAATCCTGTAAGGCCTCTTCGTCCTATAAATCCTGTTTTTTTTTCTTTTGAGACGATGATTTTGTCTCGCTTTACTTTTTCTATATAGATTTGTATGTATACTAATATTATAAAGAGGAACAATCTATTTTTTTATATGTTTGTTTGTTTACACATGTAATCGATAAACTCCGAAACTACTGAATCGATTTCAAACATTCACCATTAGAAAGCTACATCATCCCTGAGTAACACAGGCTATATTTAATTCCAGTTGTAACAAGATTTCAGCCTGTGGAAGAAAAAGCCCTGTCGAGATCATTAAAAAACGCTATATATAACCGAATTACACGTGGGCGAAGCCGCGGGCGGAAAGCTAGTATACAATATTAAAACTATTGACAGAAGAGAAATAAAAACAGAGGGAAGTCCATCGTTGACGATGAACTTATACCCAGCGTGAAATCCAGATATGGATACAACACATAACCTTAATCTGCGAATTCAGTTAATATTCACCGTAATAAGGCACCGCTCCAGAATGCGGACTCTGTTAATGTTAACAGCTTGGCGGAACATTCTGCCTGCAGACGGAACAGTAGCCGGCTGGTTTTCAATCGTGATTCTGTGAACTTGGGATTCTTCTTTTAGGTGATGGGCTAGGAACCTATCACTATTTGAATCTCAATTCCATATTCAAGCTGCCGGCTGAACGTGGCCTTTCAGTCTTTGTGAGCCTGTGGGACTGCTGACTCTCTCAATCCTTTTCCAGATCATGTTCCCACTGGGTGAGGCGTGGCTTGTGAGCGACGCCCAGGAGAACCAGACTCTGGAGTCTTCCGTTGATGAGCAAGGAAAACCATATATTGTCAGCTATGAGGTGATTACACTACGCATACGTATTTGATTGATTATTTGTAATAACTTTAATTCTGTAATCACATAGTTATAAAAGAAATAAATCACTTGTAATGGCGGACTTATCCCATGACGGTATCTCTTTTTCAACCGTTTAGTTTCTCGTAATGTTTGCTTGTTTTTTACACTATCACTAACTATAAAAATGATGCCAACCGTTTCATGATCAGTCATTCCAAAAAACAGGATATTAAAGGTTAAGAAAAAACGAACGAACTGCTAAAGATATCGACAGATTATGAATAAAACATCATAATGATGTTCAGATATTTTTTGAACTACTCATTTATAATTTTAATTTAATTGGGTTGACTTTAGGTCTTTTTGACATTTGTTTTTATTTTATTTTTTGATATGTTCATATATTCTTATTAATTCCTTTCAAAAATGTATACATTGTTTTAAAACTTGATACAACATAAAAATAATAAATTAAAATGAAAACCTGTACAGTCATAATTAAATAGAATTTTTTTTTTTTTATTCGTTGACATAATTTGTTCCCGCCTTAAAACGACATTGTTACAGGTGGAAGGTTGGGACTATTTCTACTGGTTCACACGTTCGTGGCGCGGCGAACAGCTGGACACATACGGAGATCTGCTGCAAGCTACCATCTCCTGGAGCGTGGTCCGGGGAGACACTGAGGGGGACCCCACATTGGCTCCAGACTTCATACTGGTCGCTGCTGGTGAGAAATTCTCTTTATCGTTATGTTAGGAAGTACACTGCTGAACAAAGTTTTCATGTATAGGTGGTATCTTCTTCGACCTGAAGTCTCCTTGGAAGCCTAATCATGCGTCCTCATAAAATGTTATGCATAATACCATCGGTCCAATTAGTTGGTAGTTGCATTGCTTTACATACACGGTCACGTCTATATCCCTTGCGGGGTAGACAGAGCTAACAGTCTTGAAAATACTGACAGGCCACGTTCAGCTGTTTGGCTTAACGATAGAATTGAGATTCAAATAGTGACATGTTGCTAACCCATCGCCTAAAAGAGAATCCCAAGTTTGTAAGCCTATCCCTTAGTCGCCTTTTACGATATCCATGGGAAAGAGACGGAGTGGTACTATTCTTTTTTTTTTATTGGTGCCGGGAACCACACGGCATTTTCCATCGATGCGATAAACCGACAAAGTGATGTTATAATTTCCCTTAGTATACGTTCAACAGATGGCACCAAATTGGCTTCCACCAACACCACCCACGAAGCAGCTGGTTCCATCCAGTTGTCAGCCCCGTTGATAGAAGGCAACTGGTTCATTTTGGGGGAGGATTACTTCCCACTGGCTACCAGAGTGCAGCTCATGGACGCCTTGAGGAACCTTCGGGGATTGATGCTGCGTGCTCACTTCCACTTTGATCAGGACGAGGTTTGTGTCATTTTTAATAACCTAAAATGAATCAGCGTGCCGAGATAAACGACTATATTCTTCTCCGAACTTTTAGTTATATGTAAGTACGCATAATTTTAAAAAGACTAGCTTAGTTGATAACGCGTGACAACGTGACAACAAACAAACAAATACACATACTCTCGCATTTTAATGGGTTGCTAGACCATTGCCTAAAAGGCGAATCCCAAGTTTACAAGCCTACTATCCTTTAGTCGCCTTTTACGACATCCATGGGAAAGAGTTGGAGGTGACCTATCCCTTTCTTATTAGTGTCGGAAACTACACGGCACATTTATAATATTAGTTGGGATACTAACTTTCTTCCGGAATCTGCTCGCCTGAAATTGAAATTAAGGACGTCCTGGCAAAGGGTCAGGTCAAGAGTACCCGAAACCGCCGAGCTTGCATGAAGAAAGTTATGAATGTGGATGAAGCGAAGGAAGTATGCAGAGACCGTGGCAAGTGAAAAGCTGTAGTCTCTGCCTCTCCCTCCGGGAAAAAGGCGTGCTTTTATGTATGTATGTATGTAAAATGAATCAACTTTATCTTCTCTTCTACTACTTCTACGTCCTGAAGAAAGGTCTTCTCAAGAGAACCCTAAACCGTCACAAAGTCACTGCCTACAATAAGACTCATCTAACTAAGCTGAACATCTTAACCTACCTCAATTCCTAAATTCCACTTCAGGTCAGCCTGGAAAGTGTCCAGATCCAACGCAGATCCATCCCAGGTACCCGAGAGCACTGCGCCTGCCCCCCCTCGTATGCCGGCGCTCACTGCTCGCACTGCGCGTGGGGGGCAGCCAAGATACCTCGCTCGCCGCTAGCTACGCCACAGTTCGAGTGCGTGCCTTGCGCTTGCAACGGCCACGCTGGATGCGAAACTGGTATGTACTCATACATACATCATCACGTCTATATCCCTTACGGGGTTGACAGAGCCAACAGTCTTGAAAAGACTGAAAGGCTGCTGTTTTGCATTTTGATAGAATTAAGATTCAAATAGTGACAGATTGCTAGCCCATCGCCCATCCCTTAGTCGCCCTTTACTACATTCGTGGGGAAGAGATGGAGTAGCCCTATTCTTTTTTTTTAATGGTGCCGTGAACCACACGGCACTCATTTGCTATCGTCCATGTGTATGAAGGGAAGTTCCGTCTGACAGAAGCCTATGGTCCTGATGTGGCATCAATCCAGGAGTATTTAAATAAATAAATAAATATATACGGGACAAATTACACTGATTGAGTTAGCCTCGAAGTAAGTTCGAGACTTGTGTTACGAGATACTAACTCAAAAATAACTCAACAATATTTTGTAATATAATAAATATTTATATAGATAAACATCCAAGACCCAGGCCAATCAGAAAAAGTTCGTTTCTCATCATGCCCTGACCGGGATTCGAACCCGGGACCTTACCGGGAATTATACCTTATTATCCTGGGCATAAAATGGGATACTTTTTATCCTGGAAAAATACGTAGATAACAAAATCTTAATTTTTCAGTTTAAGTGATTTTCTCTTACTAAAACATCGAAACAGCATAGCCGTATTTGGGTCCAATATATTCTACCTTAGCATCCTAAGGGTGTATGCACAATTGCTTACTTAATTAGATAATAATATAATTGTTACAGTTGACGGGCCGTGTGGACCATGCCAACACAACACCACGGGGCCACATTGCGAACGATGCTTGCCGGGACACTACGGGAACCCCGTTCAGGTAAAATATTGTATCAATTGGTCAAAAATATTGTATTTTTGACCAATTTGCCACCGGGACATGTCTTTTCCTGTTTAGACTACCAAAATCACCCACCTATATTCATACATATAATCACGTCTATAACCCTAGCGGGGTAGACAGAGGCAGTATTGAAATAGAATTGAGATTCAAATAGTGACAGGTCGCTAGCCTATCGCCTAAAAAAGAATCTCTAGTTTGTAATTCTATCCTATATTTAGAAAGAAAACATCTAATTTAATTATATTAGCCCAATACACGTGTCGTGCCGTGTGGCTCCCGGCACCAATACAAAAAAGAATAGGACCACTCCATCTCTTTCCCATGGATGTCGTAAAAGGCGACTAAGGGATAGGCTTACAAACTTGGGATTCTTTTTTAGGCGATGGGCTAGCAACCTGTCACTAGCAGAATTTCAATTCTATCGTTAAGCCAAATAGCTGAACGTGGCCATTCAGTCTTTTCAAGACTGTTGGCTCTGTCTACCCCGCAAGGGATATAGACGTGACCATATGTATGTATGTATATGTAGCCCAATAAATCGCTTGTATGTAATTAATATTTTTATCTATTAATAAATTTATCTATACTAATATTATAAAGCTGAAGAGTTTGTTTGTTTGTTTGAACGCACTAATCTCAGGGACTACTGGTTCTAACTGAAAAATTATTTTTGTGTTGAATAGACCATTTATCGAGGAAGGCTTTAGGCTATATAACAGCACGCTGCAACTATTAGGAGCGAAGAAATAATGGACAATGTGAAAAAAATAAATGCTAACGAAGTCGCGGGCACAGCTAGTTTCACATAATATTTCAAATGAATGCGCTGTTAAAATTTCAAATGAAAAAATGTGCAATGGCTCTTAACTTTTTTTTTAAATCAGCTGACTTATCAACATACCCTTCAGCCAGTAGTAAATGACAGTCCAATCTCCAGGGAGCCTGCAAACCTTGCGCATGCCCACTCTACCTGTCGACCAACAACTTCAGCCCGAACTGCGCGCTCGCAAGCGCTGAAGGTGACGATTTCGTGTGCACCCAATGTCCGGACGGTTACACCGGGGATCATTGCGAACTGTAAGTCTCTTGCATCAGTCGAAAGTGACCTTCCAATGAACTACTCGTGACTTCCCTGTAAGTGTTAAAGAGTTGTTTTTTGTGGTGTGTCTGAAGGGACCATTGCAAACTGTTAGTGTCTTTAATTGCTTCTTTGTTATTATTATATTATTATTATGTTTCTCCTCTTGGATTTCACGGGTCTATACACCCCGGATTTTTGAGAGGCTTGCGTGGGGATATAAATCCAACACGTAGAGGCCCTTTGGAGAAGTTGATGTTATGTTGATATTATTATATACTTTAAACACACTAGCAGCTCATTAAGCTGACGCGTGTGAATTTTGATGCTTGCAGATTTTTAAAGTTTGTCTAGCCGATTGACTGAAGGAGCAGTTATGACACTCGAAGGAAGCTTGTTCCAGTCTGTAACAACACGATTCGGGAGAAAATTTTGTAGTGGATTCTTTTTAGCTTTCGAGCGGCATAACTGTTGATCTAGGAAGGAGGAATCTAGGAAGAAGGAGGAGCATTGTTGGTCTAGGAAATAAAGTAAAAATATAAAACTAGGACCACTCCATCTCGTTCCCATGGATGTCGTAAAAGGCGAGTAAGGGATAGGCTTATAAACTCGGGATTCATCTTTTAGGCGATGGGCTAGCGACCTGTCACTATTTGAATCTCAATTCTATCATTAAGCCAAACAGCCTATCAGTCTTTTTAAGACTGTTGGCTCTGTCTACCCCGCGAGGGTATAGGATATAGAGGTGATTATATGTATGTATGTAAATATAGTCACGGCTACAGACACTCTACTTGCCAGACAGAGCCAAAATTCTCGAAAGACTGAGGCCACGTTCAGCAGTATGGCGTCATTATAGAATTGACAATTCGGGAAATTCTGAAGCTATCAATTTCCACCTTCTACTATTGAAAGTTTCAATTTATTATTACCTTTTCTCCTAGCTGTGACTTCGGCTACTGGGGCTCCCCGACCACGGAAGGCAGCAGCTGCCGGGAGTGCGCCTGCGGCGGAGCGCCCTGCGACAGGAACACAGGATTGTGTCTCACGTGTCCCGATAATACTGAGGGGGCGCGGTGTGACCAGTGCAAGGTGAGGGCTGTTCATTTCTTTACACACACACACACACAATCACGTCTATATCCCGTGCGGGGTAGACAGAGCCAACAGTCTTGGAAAGGCTGATAGGCCACGTTCAGCTATTTGGCTTTAAGATACAATTGAGATTCAAATAGTGGCAGTGACAGTTCATTTCTTTACTTACAAACAATTTAACGATTCATAGATAGATAGATAAATTTCTTTATTGCATCATAAGAGTAAAACAGTGCCGTGTGGTGTTCCCGGCACCATTACAAAAAAGAATAGGACCACTCAATCTCTTTCCCATTGATGTTGTAAAAGGCATTTAAGGGATAGGCTTACAAACTTGGGATTCTTTTTAGGCGATAGGTCACTATTTGAATGTCAATTCTATCATAAAGCCAAATAGCTGAACGAACGTGGCCATTCAGTCTTTTCAGGATTGTTGGCTCTGTCTACCCCGCAAGGGATATAGACGTGACCATATGTATGTATGTCTAAACCTATAGGCTTAAGAGGCAGACGGTTTGTTGTTTATCACTTATCTGTATAATAAATTATAATTATATTCTTTATAATAATTCTTGCAAGATCATCATTACTTACTTATAATCACTTTTTTGTACCCAGTGATAATGACAAGCATATCCTGCGTCATGCTTGTCATTTCCCGATTCCTTATTTTTTAAATATAATCTTTATTAATACAATAAAATACCAAGCTATAAAACACAGCTGGACAATAGGTACTTCCCTGTTCCAAAACTTGTTGAAGCTTGCAACATCTCGTACATATTAGTTAACACGCAAGCCATGAGTATTTATAGGCAGGTAGTTTCCCTTGAAGCTTTGGATGCCTTAAATAGTGATTAATTGCAGAAAACAAACTTGTAGAATAAGCTACAAATGAGGCAGTCTATTTGCATTATCGGTAAAGAGAAGCGATTAATGATTGTACGAAACGTGATATTCAGGATACGAATTATTACATCTAAGAACTACACCACCGTCTCATACATACATACATAAAATCACGCCTCTTTCCCAGAGGGGAAGGCAGAGACTACATCTTTCCACTTGCCACGATCTCTGCATACTTCCTTCGCTTCATCCACATTCATAACTCTCTTCATGCAAGCTCGGCGGTTTCGGGTACCGTTTACCAGGACGTCCTTAATTTGATCAAGATACGTTCGGGCTTCCCACTCCGACCTTTCCCCCCACACTCTCCTTGTATATCTTCATAGTCAACCTGCTTTCATTCATCCTCTCCACATGACCAAACCATTTTAACATACATACATATTATCACGTCTGTATCTCTTGCGGGGTAGACAGAGCCAACAGTCTTGTAAAGACTGATAGGCCACGTTCAGCTATTAGGCTTTAAGATAGAATTGAGATTCAAATAGTGACAGGTTGCCAGCCCATCGCCTAAAAGAAGAATCCCAAGTTTGTAAGCCTAGCCCTTAGTCGCCTTTTACGACATCCATGAGAGAGAGTTGGGAGTGGTCCTATTATTTTATTTATTTTTTCCTTAACAAAGATCAAACAAAAACTTAAAAACTAACGTAATTACTTATAGCTATTCTTTTTTTCTATTGGTGCCGGGAACCACACAGCACTGCCACCGTCTGAACTTGTAAAAAATCAAATTAACAATACGTCTTAACTACAGGAAGGCTTCTGGTTCGGCCCTGAAGGCTGGCGCGGTGCCGGCACTACCTGTGTTGCGTGCGGGTGCGGGCCGGGGGCGCTGGCCGTAGCCTGCGACGCCCGCACTGGGCAGTGTGCCTGCAGGGAGGGATGGACTGGGCGGTCATGCGATCAGTGCGCCGAGGGTCATGGAGGTGAGGAGTTTATGCTACATCATCGTAAAATCCTCCAAGGGAACGATGATCAATCTATCTATACTAATATAACAAAGCTGAAGAGTTTGTTTGTTTGAACGCACTAATCTAAGGAACTACTGGTTCGAATTAAAAAGTTCTTTTTGGGTTGAATAGACCATTAATCGAGGAAGGCTTTAACACGCTGCAATTATAAGGAGCAAAGAAATAATGGGATATGTGAAAAAAAAAAACGGGGAAAATTATTCATCTTTGACGGCTTCAATGATGCCCAAAATAACTATTCCACGCGGACGAAGTCGCGGGAACAGCTAGTATATAATACAAGGGTTCCCCTGCAATGGTTCAGTTCAAACCGGAGTGGCTACTTGTAAAAAAAGGGCTTTTTCAATATAGACACGGTAGCATAGCACGCGCGTCGCCGTTTTCATCGCGCGTCGTAACTATCGCTGTATCGCAGACGATGGACATCGAGCTTTTCACTAGAGAATTGAGAACGCAAACTGGAGTCATGTCAGGAGGACGGTGAATGCTCGTGGATTAGATTTGACGTCGGCACAGTGCCGTGTGGTTCCCGGCACAATAAAAAAAAGAATAGGACCACTCCATCTCGTTCCCATGGATGTCGTAATAGGCGACCAAGGGATGGGCTTATAAACTTGGGATTCTTCTATAAGGCGATGGGCTAGCAACCTGTCACTATTTAAATCTCAATTCTATCATCAAGTTAAGTGGCCTATCAGTCTTTTTAAGACTGTTGGCTCTGTCTACCTTGCAAGGGATATAGACGTGATTATATGTATGAATGTCCGCACTGGGCGGTGTGCCTGAAAAAAAGGTTTTTAAACGGTTTTATTTAGCTCACCCCGTTTGTTTTATTTATTCTTGGGTCAAATTTAGTAATTCAAATTTCACCCTCTTCCTGTCAACCGATTAATCTGAAATTTTGTATACACTTTGGATTTTGGTGACAATATAATTATGTTTATTCATCTATACTTATAATAAATCTGTAGAGAGGTCAATTCTGTACATGGAATATATTTTCAAAATAACTATCAGGGGGTGATTAGTGATCGATACTGATGCCAAAAATGCAATCAGTAAAATTTTTGTCTGTCTGTCTGTCTGTCTGTCTGTCTGTCTGTCTGTCTGTATGTTCTTTATAGAAACAAAAACTACTTGACCGATTTTAACGAAACTTGGTACAGTTATTCTTCATACTCCTGAGCAGGTTATAGTATACTTTTTATTACGCTACAATCACTAAGAGAAGAGCAGTGAAAGGAAATGTTGGGAAAACGGGAGAAGTTACTTGATTTTTTAAGCTTCCGTCGCGTGTGCAGCCTTAATGGTTAAAGATACAGCGAAACCATGTATTACGAAAATATTCTACATAAAATTATTAAAAAAATACCCCAAGACAGCATAAGTCTATCTTTTATGGTTGACTCACAATAACACGTGTAATTCCTAATAGCTTAGCAGTTCGGAGATTTCTGATTATATTTCTTTACTCTGATGTTTATAATACCAATAACACTCACACTCATTCATAATTCTTAAAAATTAATATAAGTACCTATTCAATAAAAAAAGAATCATCGAAATCGGTATAGGAACACCAAACTTATACATGAAATAAAATACCCTAAAAAGCCATCGCGCGTAAATACTGAATCATGCTATAAGGATTATTTTTGCGTAACGGTTGCCGCGCTCGACGCGGCTAGCGGAGGCAGGGTATAAAAGGAGCAGGAGGCGAGCGCAAGCTTCATGACCAAGGCAGCCAGGGGAAGACTTCACGCAGTTCTCTCCTCCAACCTCCCCCTGAGGACAAAGCTCGGGATCTACCAAACTTACGTCAGATCCCGCCTCACGTACGCGGCCCCGGCGTGGTACGCATTCTGCTCTGAGACCAACAGGAGAAGACTCAGAGCCCAAGAGAACCAAAGTCTCAGAGCAGTCGTCGGAGCCCCGCGCTACGTGAGGAACTCGACGATGCTCAGGGACTTGAAGTGGGAGAACCTAGATATTCGAGAGGGCGGACGCGTCATCACACAGCCACCTGCGCGGCATCACGCCGCTCCACTCCGCTCCCTCCGGGCCTTCGGGTCCTCACCCCTCCCCTCGCTGCCTTGCGGCTGACGTCGTCAACCAGTGACGACGCCGCCGCTGATGGGAACTCCCAGTGTATGAAGACGTGAAGACCCAGGCCGTCACGGCCGCCCCATCGACCTGCCTACAGTCGTAGGCAGCGATGATGCCATTGAAGAGGGCCAAAAGCCCTGACCAATCTACTCCGACTCCACTAAGGGAGTATGGGAAGACCCGACGACGGCAAGACAGTATTGCACAGGCGTTTCAACTTTATTTTCATTTCTTTTTCTTTTGTAGTTGTAGGTACATATTTCTGGTTATAATTCTATTAGAATATTTTTTTTAGTTTAAATAGGCACTTAGATTTATCTATACTAATATTATAAAACTGAAGAGTTTGTTTGTTTTTTTTAATGTGTTAATCTCAAGAACTACTGGTTCGATTTGAAAGATTATTTTTGTATTGAATAGACCATTAATCGAGGAAGGCTTTAGGGTATATAACGTCTAGATGCAACTATTAAACTATTAGGAGCGAAGAAATAATGGAAAATGTGAAAAAAATCGTGGAAAGAGCATCTTTGAGGGCTTCAATGATGCCCAAAATAACTATTCCACGCGGACGAAGTCGCAGGCACAGCTAGTTATCATAATAAATTCAAGATGGCCGCCGTTACAAAATGGCGGATAATTTAGGTTTCATTAATCCCATCAATATGGGTATCAAATGAAAGGGCTCAACAAGCAGAATACAATATACTATAAAAAATTGAAATCCAAGATGGCGGCCTCTACAAAATGGCGGATAACTTAGGTTTTATCAATCCCATCAACATGGGTATCAAATGAAAGGTCACTATCATGGGCTTCTACAATACATAAAATGCAGGGCAGCACTGTGGATCACGCAGTCGTATACTTAGGTGCGAAACTGTTTGAAGAAGGTCAAGCCTACGTGGCTCTTAGTAGAGTAAGATCTTTGCAGGGACTACGTATAGAGGAGTTGGACTGCAATAAACTAACGGGCAAGAAACCTTGCAATAATGAAGCACTAAATGAATTAAACAGAATGCGAAATAAAAACTAAAAACTAGAAAATAAAAATAGGTAAAAAAACTTTTTAAGTTAAACGGTTTTATGTTAAACATACATTGCAATGTTTAATATAAATGTACTAAAAACCAAAAAATAATAAAATAGATACAGTCGTGGGAATTATAAACATATGCATAGACTAGACTAAAATAAAACCGTGGGGCACGTCAATTGTCTACAAATTATAGACTTAATGTGCGATAGAAGAATCGTTTAATTCGTCGTTAGGCAGTTGGCCCGCAGACGGTGCGCAAATTACTTACTATTTTGCTGGCTGGCGAGGAATCGTTTCACTGCTCGTAGTTTGTCTTTAATCGACAAAACTTATGATAAAAGTACTACTCGCTCAACATTATGAAACCCTAAAACTCGCTTAATCGAGCTTGCTAACTTGTTTCCACATTCTAGCCCTACTTATCACACGTCCATCGTTGTCGGTTAAACAACTGCCTAATTATAGTGTAACATTACAAAACAAACATTTTAATCAACGATTGTAGACAATTGACGTGCCCCACGGTTTTATTTTAGTCTAGTCTATGCATATGTTTATAATTCCCACGACTGTATCTATTTTATTATTTTTTGGTTTTTAGTACATTTATATTAAACATTGCAATGTATGTTTAACATAAAACCGTTTAACTTAAAAAGTTTTTTTTTCTTTCGAACCTAACTCAGGTAAAACGCAAAACGACTACCTAAATATTAATGGATCTTACTTTAACCAGGGGTAGAAGAAGGTTGTCCAGCCTGCCGCTGCGGAATCGCAGCCCGTAACAACGACTGTGACACTGCGACCGGGGAGTGCGCGTGCGCAAGTGGAGCAGCGCCGCCTCGCTGCGACGACTGTCTCCCGGAGCACTACGGGGTGAATGCTTCTGGCTGCTTAGGTGAGTGCTTTTATGTCTGTTTAGTGCAGCGATGTTCGCATAGATGGCGTTGTTTGTTTTCAGATATTTTAGGACGGCTACGACTTTTTCAGGTATTTTTTGTTTTCAGTTTTTGATAATGCGTTTTATGATTCATAAGAACATTATAAACACATGATGACACAATTTAGTGAAATCATTTCTCTCTATATTGTTTTAACAATTTAAAAGACTAAAGTATTAAATCAAATAATAATCTAAAACTTACATGATTTAAAAAAACTAATGAGTGACATATTCCGTATGCCGTTTCGACTTAAAGATCGTGTTCAGAAGTTAAACATATAATAAGTTTTTATATGTGTATTTTCAAAGTAAAATCCGTGTTACTTTGTTGCTTGAATATTATTATGATTATGATATTATGATTTATATACCAACAAAACAAAAACAATTGACTGTTTGTTCTTCAAAACAATCAGTCTTTCATAACATTCTTCAGAGTATCTCAACTCAACCGGATCACCTAAGGCGAGCCACGCTCGGCAATTTGCCAATGTGTGATGGGCCTTAATTTGCAAACGACTCTATATGATTCTAGGCTTATTAGGGTTGCCATTGAAAATAGTTAAGTTATATTCACTGGATATGTTCTAGTTTATAGAGCATTCGAGGGTTGTGTTACTTACGGATCTCTTTATTGTAGCTGTCCTCCCCGCAAGGGATAAAGACGTTATGAAAGGAATCCCGATTAATTGATATATTCATACATCATGACATACACACATACACAAAATCACGTATATATGCAGGGTAGACAGAGCCAAAGTTCTTGAAAAGACTAATAGGTCACGTTCAGCAGTGACAGGTTGCTAGCCCATCGCCTTTTTATTTATTTATTCCCTTAGCCGCCTTTTACGACATCCATGGGAACAAGATGGAGTGGTCTTATTCATTTTCTTTTATTGGTGCAGGGAACCACATGCCACAAAATTAATTTCATTTGTTTGCATATTTTCTGTACAAAAGATATTTCTGGTTAAAACTTGTAAAAACTGTTTGAGTAGGTGTAGAAAAATTCCGTATATTTAAAAAGTAAGTCTTAATTTTCCCGAAATTATGGGTATATACACAAAAATTGAACAATGGCAACCCTAAGCATGACCTACCGCATACCTCCACCCGCGGCTATTTCCACCCCACGCCGTACACTGCTGCGAACCTATCAAATCATAACGAAGAGTATTTATACGGACTTCAATGTATCGCTTAAAATTGGCATGAAATTTGATGTCGTATACCACCCGAGATGTATCCAATGGTTAAAGGGTCTTACACATTAACCCTTTGATACCGCCATGTGCAATTGTAGGGAGTCTGTCAAATCTTCCCTGACATGCCAACTACATCAAGTACACACATAATCATTTAACAATTAAGGAAAAAATATAAATAAATATATACGGGACAAATAACACAGATTGAGTTAACCTCGAAGTAAGTTCGAAACTTGTGTTACGAGATACTAACTCAACTATACTATATTTTATAATAAATACGTATATAGATAAACATCCAAGTCCCAGGCCAATCAGAGAAAGTTCGTTTCTCATCATGCCCTGGCCGGGATTCGAACCCGGGACCTCCGGTGACACAGACAAGCGCACTACCGCTGCGCCAAAGAGGCCGTCAAAAAAATTGGAAAGAAAACAATAAAGACTAGGCTAATAAATTGAACTAGTGCCATACTGGCACGTTTATCTGTTAAACTTGAGGCGTTCATATGGTCACGTCTATATCCCTTGTGGGGTAGACAGAGCCAACAGTCTTGAAAAGACTGATAGGCCACGCTCATGTGTTTGGGTTAATGATAGAATTGAGATTTAAATAGTGACAGGTTGCTAGCCCATCGCTTAAAAAAAGAATCACAAGTTTGTCAGCCTATCCCTTAGTCGCCTTTTACGACATCCATGGGAACGAGATGGAGTGGTCCTATTCTTTTTTGTACTGGTGCCGGGAACCACACGGCACTTAGTGATTATATATATATACCAATTATTCGTTTTTGTATTGATGCACGTTTTCAGCGTTCTACTCGTCCGTTATCATAATGCAAACTATTAAATTGATTTTAATCTACAATTTGACTCAACAAAATCGAATAAAAGTTAATGGAATATGGTATGATTTTTTATATATTTTTTTCTGTTTTTCTTTTCCTTATGGTGCAATAAAGAGTTTATCTATCTATAATTTAAATTTTCAAAACATCTTATGATTTATATTTATTTTAAATTTCTTATAAATATTATCTCCAAATATAAGAGGACAGTTTTTTTTAAATTATATATGTTCCATATTATTTAAAAATTGCGATGCCCAACAGGGTTCATATTGCACCTACATTGGTATTTATACACAGTAACTGTAATTCAACTGATGGACTTTATGATATGCAACAAAGATTTTGAAATGAATTAAAAAGGGGTACGGAACTCCATGCGTAAGAACGACTCTCACTTAGCCGATTTTCTTACCGTATAGTGTGAAAAAGCCTTTATATGATGACGTCACTATACCTACTCGCGGGCCGAGTGGCAATTTCGCGGCATTATGCGAGATTGCACGTTGTGTGTTTTCATCATAAATTATGTTCGGCTATTACGACGGTCGAGTATCGAGACGTTTAACGTTAGCCGTTTACATTGCGTAAATCAATTTGACGCTGGATTTTTTCACACGTAGAATGTTGTTCGCGTATTATTCACATTAATTGCTCAAATTACATTTTATACTATTTATATATAAAAAATATTATAAAAATATAATTTAGATTTTTGTGATTGGTTTGCCGTGTGGTTCCCGGCACCCCAAGTAAAAATAATAGGACCACACGCATCTTTTTTCCTTGGATGTCATAAAAGGCGACTAAGGGACTTATAAGCTTGAGATTCTTCGTTTAGGCGATGGGCTAGCAATCTATCACTACTTGAATCTTAATTCTATCATAAAGCCAAACAGCTGAACGTGGCCTATCAGTCTCTTCAGGACTGTTAACTGGACAAATACTTGTTGAATTGTTTTGTGCAATTGTTTAGATGCACTGAACAACGCAGCGCAGGTTATGCACCGCGTTGAATTCGCACCCATTATACGAGTATAAATAACGTACACTTTCGAGCAAAGATTATTACATAAACTAAGGAAATTTACAGATTTAATTTTATAAAAAGGCTTCTTGATATTTTTATAAAAAAAATACATTAATGGATTACTAGAGGCCGCCGGCGACCTCGTCCGCATGGAAACCCTATGAATCCCGCGGGAACACCGGGATAAGAAGTAGCCTATATGTCATTCTGGGTCTTCAGCTACCTACATACCAAATTTCATCGTAATCGGTTCAGTAGTTTTTGCGTGAAAGAGTAACAAACATCCATACTGACATCCTGACATACTCACAACCTTTCGCATTTATAATATTAGTAAGATATATATATATATATATATATACTCGTGCTACTACTAACGCAAGTTATGATGCCACATGAATTTGCCCTACAGTGTAATTCTAGTTTAAGCGTTTCAGCCACTGTTTATTTGTGTTTGTTAACAAGTGTAGGTGGTGGTCTCACTTCAAAAGTATCAGTTGGTTTGTATCAAACTAGCGATATGAGAGATAAAGAATAGAATATAATAGATTTATTTTCAAAATTGGATACACCTTGTATATCACTTATTGACGTCACATCATTTAAATCTAATTATAACTACTACCGCTTCCAAAGCGCATGTGCAGAAGTAGCGGCGGTACAAACTACACTGCGACATTTTCACCGGACATCAAATTACATAAAATCTTTAGATAAAGGAAAACTCGAATCTATGTATCTCCAATGTATGTAGTACCTATACGTATTAACACGTCTATATCCCTTAGATAGACAAAGCCAACAGTCTTGAAAATACCGAAAGGCCACGTTCAGCTTAATAGCTTTATAACGGAATTGAAGTTCGAATAGTGAAGGTTGTTGGCCCATATCGCCTTTAAGAAATATTCCCAAGTTAATTAGCCTATCCCTTATTCGTCTTTTATGACATCCGTTGTATAGTATTTATTAAACTTTTTATAGTAAACTAACTGTCCCGGCAAACGTTGTTAGGCATTTTGTGGGTATGAAAAATAGATGTTGGCCGATTCTCAGACCCACTCAATATGCTCACAAAATTTCATGAGAATCGGTCAAGCCTAGGAGTACGGGAATGGACAATGTGACAGGAGAATTAAATATATAAAAGATAAAATGTCATATGATTAGGCAGCTTATTATAATCAAATTCCAAACGATGTTGTGAAAAAAATACGTCAATATTTTTATGAGCGCGTAATTTTTGTACCATCGATGTTTTGCTTCCTAACGAAACTGAGCTAACTTTTTACACATTCAGCAATGTAGGTCATAGAGAACTGTTCAGTTCACTGCACATGTAGTGATGTGGCTTTGACATACAAACATGCCATTTCAAAGGATCTTTGATGTTTTCAAAACTGAGTTTCAAAACAACTTTCTCTTTTAGATTGAACTTGGACATTCTCAGTAGAGATTTGTGTAACTGTTTAGGAGTTTTGATTTGTTTTACAATATTAAATCAACATGAAAATAATTTGAAATTTATATATCTATACCTAATCTACATAATGACAGGCTTGCCCATCGCGTAAAAGAAGAATCCTAAGTTTATAAGCATATACCCAAAATGGAATACCATAAAGGAGTTAAACAAATAAACCATTTAATTTTCTCAAATTTCATACCTAAGTCGCCTTTTACGACATCCATGGGAGCGAGATGGAGTGGTCCTATTCCTATTTTTGTAAGCGTCGGGAACCACACGGCACCAAATACTGAAATATGCCAGACGCGTAAATCTGTGCAGCGTCGCGCTGTCTGCCTGGACTGTCTGTGTGTTCAAATTAATGGCCACACTTGTTGCCCTCAGCCATGTTTACGAGTATTTCTAGTCGCACGAGATAAACAACAAAACCAAGATGGCGGACCGTGTGGCATAGCGCGAAATAATTTGGTGTCTGTAAATAAATAGCAGTGTATATTTGAGACACGGTAATTCTATAATACTTACATACATACATATGATCACGTCTATATCCCTAGCGGGGTAGACAGAGCCACCAGTCTTGAAAAGACTGATAGGCCACGCTCAGCTGTTTGGCTTAGTGATAGAATTGAGATTCAAATGGTGACAGGTTGCTAGCCCATCGCCTAAAAGAGGAATCCCAAGTTTACAAGCCTATCCCTTAGTCGCCTTTTACGACATCCGTGGGAAAGAGATGGAGTGGTCCTATTCTTTTTTTCTATTGGTGCCGGGCACTCGTTATACATGTATGTATTTCTGTACTACGTTCAAGTCGAACAATCATGGGGCCTCATTGTACCAGAATCAGGATTCAAAAGCCAGATTAGATTACGGTCACTCCGCACCCATCAGCAAACCATTGTGTTTACTTTTTTGTATTCACAATTAAAGTAAAGCGATACCTACTTACTAAACGATACTATATCTATACTTAATATTATAAAGCTGAAGAGTTTGTTTGTTTGTTTGAACGTGCTAATCTCAGGAACCAATGGTTCGAATTGAAAAATTCTTTTTGCGTTGAATATACCATTTATCGAGGAAGGCGTAAGGCTATATAACATCACGCTGCAACTTTTAAGAGCGAAGAAATAATGGAAAGTGTGAAAAAAAACGGCGCAAATTATTCATCCATGAGTGCTTCAATGATGCCCAAAATAACTTTTCCACGCGGACAAAGTCGCGGGCACAGCTAGTTTTACAATAAATAGATAGGCCAATCAGAAAAGTAGTTTTGTCCATCAAGACCTTGTGGAGGCTGTCGGTTTAGGCTCTTGTTTAAACAATGGTAATAATAGGTACTTGTGTTAAGACTACACAATAGGTCTTGAAGTCAGATATGGCTTATCTTATCAAGGGCTTCATCTAATCTAGGTCTCCATGAAACCTGAATATGGACATCTGTAGCTCCTTTACCTACATTGTCAGTTGAGTTGTATTTCCTTACCGTAATTAGGTTTATAGGTCTATTGTTTTGAATGACTGATTCTATGAAGCAGTTATATAGTTCTTGATGTTTACCGTGAGGTTTGAATCCATTTTTGCATATCATAATATGTAAATTTTATAGTTCTGCTTCATGTTCAACAAAGGTACTAAATGTTTTCGCTAATTCGTTATATTTTTATTGAGTTGGTCGAATCCAGAACACAATAAGGATACTTAATTACACAAATTGAATCTGTAACATACGATTTCTTCCTTTGAATTGATTTTTGCTATAACTATGAGACTATAATAGCGTATAATAATAATTAAGAATGAGTGACAAATGAAACGAGAATTGGAAAGGTACCACGTTAGACCTCATCTTGCTTATAATATTTTTTCTATTTGCGGTACTTATAATTACTTCTTCAATTTAGAATTTGAAAGAAATGCCCAACTTTACCGTTCTTTTGATAGAAATCTGAGTAATAACAAATTTCTGTTAGGTTTTACACATGAAACTTCACGAGAATGGAAAATGAAATGATATATCTTAGCACAGGAATAGACAAAGCATCCTTTGATCCAACGCTAGCTGAAAATTAAGTGGACCGTGTTGTTCAGTTATCACTAATCAGTTCTTAGAAGTACAGTATTGCCGCTTGTCGATGTTTCCTGCAACAACTGAGATGGTATCGGATGTTGTTGGCACAAATGTTTGAGCAAATGTTTGAGTATTTCACCAATATTGTTTTTGTCACTATTTCATATAAAAAAATCTGATTTTTATCAGAACTCTAACGAGATATGAAACATTTAAATTCATTACATATATACCTAAGTTTGTTAACTAATATTTGCTCAAAAGTTTTTTTTTTGTTCGAAATTTAAACAATCTATCTTAAGCGGTTAGCGTTGTTGTATAAATTTCTGTATGCCCAAATTTAATAAGTACTTTTAACTCAATTATAGACGTGTCATCAATCACATTAATAAAAGTAATTTTTCATAGGAGTTTTTGAATTAATTATGTCCACTAACTATGCTGAAGTTTGGCGGATAAACTCAAGACTTTTTTAATCAACAGGTCTCACATCACAAGACCAATGTTTGACCAAACATTGCGATCTGATGTGAACTAGTGAGTCATTGTTTCTGCTTTATTCGCCAGTCACGACCTATGCCGTTAGATTTACACATTTTATACGTTTATACGGCCACTTTGCGACTGTTAGCGATATGCCTCATTTGAAATACATCATTAAGTCTCTTTATGAATGGGTTTATGCCAAATTGTAGCCTCATTGTCTTATCAAAGGCTATCATGATCATCATTTATTATTTTTTGTGATTTAACAGTTCACTGACTCTTGTGTTGCTATTCAGTTTTATACGTGCTGTTATCATTATTTAGTACTCTCTTCATTAGAGTTGTTTAACTTGTATCAAAGAATAGATAGTCTTTTTGTGGACATATAAACAATACTGACCTAGTTCCAAACTATCATAATTTTTAAACAAAACATTTCAATGTAATACAATAAAAATTTTGTGGTCGAGTTTTCAATCTATGTATTAGTATTAGATTTGCCTTCTATTAGCTAACGATGGACTTGAAACAGCTCTGCAAAATTAGGTAAAGGAATTGCTTTTGCATCAAACCGATCTAATAGACGCGGCAGGTGCTTTAACACCACTAACGTTACACTACACATTTTTATTTATATCATTATTGTACTTAAAACATTCGACTTCCCAAAGAAGAACATTCAAAAGTCATAAAGTAACTTAAACAACACGCGCAATTCTATTAACAGTTGACTTCGTGACATTAATAGTTTTATTGGTACTATTTATATCAACTCTATTTCTGATTGACACCGGCGTCGTGACGAAGTCAGGATCTAACTGCTGATCGTGATGAATGGGCCGTGGAGACAGATATATAGCCTCTTTACCAGGAATTGGTTGGACATTAACCGTTCTGGTTCAAAGGATGCCTAATCTGAAAGAAACCACAATAGTGAACAGTTAGTATAGAAGTTTATTACAGTTAAGATTTTATGGTAATCTGCTGTAAAGTATATTTTGTTATTATTTAAACAAGTAGTCGTAGCTTTTGCGTAATACAAAGCTATGCGAATAATCTTATTACCAACATTTATCATCTCGTTGTTTACTTACTCAATTACTACGGAATGCGTTTCACGAGCCATAACTGCTTTTTAATCTGCATAACTAGTTTACTCTTATCTTTTATCAAATACAACGTTTATGTCTTTCTGATGAAATTCATGCCGTGTAATTTTATCTCAGAGGAGCTATAGAAAAATCGGTCTTATTTCTCCTATTCTTTGACTTTACATTGCTATTAACAGTGGGTATTCCTTCATTTATAATTCATGGTGGTTGTAAACTAAGGAATTAACTAGGAACAAGGAAATGTGATCTCGAAATGCGACGGAGCATTGAAAAGGTGGCATCGAAAACGTGTGAAATCATATCCGATGGACAGCTAGGCGCTATGCGTGCGCCGGACGATAACCATCTCAGAGCATTAATTGGAAAACGGGCCGATATTTCAAATGAAGTGACAGATGCAAATGTGGTCTCTAAAGAGAACAGCATAAAGATGTTGATAGCATGAGATATGTGACGTCGCATGAGAACAGATCTCTGTGTCGCGACCACCCGCGGGTTTTTATCATCCACTATCAGCGGAGCAATCTCTAGATCCGAGCATGGCCTAATTAGTGGACTCGCGTGCCGCCGCTGTCCATGAAGTCAATAAAATGTTCCGTGTCTCAAAACTGGTTGTACTTTGATGGTATTTCACTTTATCACCCGCAATAATAGAGGGAACCTTACGTCTAACAGTCTAGGAAACAATTCTTCCAGTACATTATTATATTCATCCTGATTGCTTTCGTGATTTAGATGAAGTACTCCAGTTTTATCATCGTTGTTAATAGCTTAATTAAAATGTTAATAGCCTTTGGCAGCGAGGTTTTAGCGTCCCAGGAGTGCCGTGGTTCTCCGGCGTCTCCATCAGTACTCCAGTCGCCACTGGACCGGCCGGGCGAGCGCATGACCCATAGAAAGCCGCGCCTGCGCGGCCGATCGCGATAAATCGTGCTATCATAAGTAAAACTAATATTAATTTTACAAAACAGTCATGTGAATGAATCATACTTAAACTTTTAACTATGTTCAGTTTTAGTGAAACGATTAATAGTGATGTTCTTAAAAAAGTTTTGATAGTTGATATAAAGAAATGACAAATGGATGTAAATAGTAGTGATGCGGTGGTGGATGTTGTCGTTAGTGGTACTGACCACGATACTGGTGTCAGGAAATGTGACAGGACCCAGGAGATGTGCTGGTAAAGTGGCATTGGAGCGCTTGAAAGCAGCTGAGAAGATAAGGGATAAGAGGTTCTATCTGTACTGCTGCACGCCAACCTGTGTGACACCGTACAGGAGGCCTAGGCCTCCGCCCTCTTTCAAACGTTACCAGCCGTACCATAAAACTTGGTATGGACTTAAATATGGTATGTTGTAATTCATATAAGATTCCCCTAATTGATAACCAATAAGTACCTATTATTAAAGAACATGAGTGCTCGAATCTGCAAAAAAGCTAGAAATTAATATTTTTTTCTTGCAATATACTGCAGCAAATAACTTTTTGTTATTGAATACTCAATAAATTTCACTAATTATAACGTTAATTTATGTAAAACATTAATTTTGACATTAGCAAACTTTGGGTTGAAGACCAAAGAAATCTATATACGTGCCTAAATTAAAATTGGTATTACGAAACGGCTACTAATAAATCTACTGCTAAAGCTAAAATAATTTTGTCAATAAATATTATGTACTTACTCAATAATTATCTTAATAACAAATTGCAAATCTCAGACATGTTTAATTACAACTCACACTCACATACAGAGCTTAATAATCATAAGATTTAGACATTAAAATCGTTAAAGCAAAGTTAAATAATGATTAATGCATTCCGCAAAGGAAACTCGTGTCCATAGATAATAAATGTCAAGGAATAGGCGATGTCGGAATTGTAAATACGATGAATGCGAACTGCGTAAACCTTGGTGACATTACTATGCAAGATTCATACAGACGATATGCATTGCAGTGGAATTGAACGGATGAAGTTATGGTATCACGGTGGATTATGAGAACCAGGAGTGTGAGTTGAGAAAGTCAAAGAAAAGTCTATTGAACCCATTCTGTTGAGATCTTAAATAGTTTTTCACAATGAATTTATGTGAAAAATTCTTTAAAATTTAGATATTGTTTGACAAAATTCTTTATTAAATCTATTGAAAAGAGCCAATAGATTCTGTTACTAATGAACTGTATATAGTCAAACAAAACAAAAAATCTTTCTTAACACTACTAGGTACTTTCAGATACGGGGAGACAAAAGCGATGATACTTATAAGGCAGGTAACCGGTCTTAAAAACTCAATCCTACTTATTTTTCTAGAATATAGTTTACTCACATACAAGACAATTAAGTTGATATATACGAAACAAATTGCACAGATTGAGTTAGCCTCGAAGTAAGTTCGAAACTAGTGTTACGAGATACTAACTCAACGGTACTATCTTTTATAATAAATACTTAAATAGATAAACATCCAAGACCCAGGCCCATCAGATAAAGTTCTATTCTCATCATGCCCTGGCCGGGATTCGAACCCGGGACCTCCGGTGCTGTAGACAAGCGTAGTACCGCTGCCCCACAAAGGTTGCCAAAAATTTGATACTACTGATAAATTAACTGGAAATTGGAGACAAAACACACTAATTTTCATCAATTATAATCAATGCACTTGCTAAGAGCATAAAAACACAGAAATAACATTCAAAAGTAACATATAACACGCTTTTAGTACTAACACTTATGTACGCAACTAAAATCAGCTTAACAAGTATAATCATGATAACTTTAATACGCCGAAAGACCCCAATAAAATTTGTTCAACCCATGTTAATGTGTTACAAGAAGATGCCAATAATTATGGTGTTTTTATCGTTAATGCACACGACGATCAGAGAACCAGTGGTATTTTGTATCTGGATCGCAATGGAGTGACCTTTGAAAATGAGACCGAAATGCTCTCACGAATCTCAGGGCTGAGCAGATACGCCAGAATGTATCAAACAAAAAAATATTAGGATTCTGAAAAAAGGAAGAGTGTCACATCGTTAAACGCGTATGGATGTCGTAAAAGATGATTAAGGGATAGTCGAATACTCTTGGGATTCGGTCATAACGATTACAAACAGCTTTGTAAAACTTAATTTGACTGATAGCGTTCCATAAACCAATGAGATGGCATTTTAGAACTTAGTATAGATAGCATTATTTTATTTTTACTGTTGAACTTTGTATTTATTAAAAATGAATAAGATCAAGACATTTTTGATAAGAGATCATTGATCTTTGAGGAGGAAATAACAGCAGAGCTATGTATTCTAATTTTGACTTTAATTTTAATACATCAAGATAAAATTAACTTTAAATTAGGATAAAAACCAGCATTAACAACATTCGGTAGTTTTGCACCATTTTGTAAAATAATACATACATATAATCACGTCTATATCCCTTGCGGGGTAGACAGAGCCAACAGTTTTGAAAAGACCGAAAGGCATCTTACAGCTGTTGTTTGGCTTAATGATAGAATTGAGATTCAAAGAGTGATATATATTTATTTATCGCATCAGTATCCCACTGGGTATTCAGACACTAGTAGTAGGCAGATCTCCGTTATAATCAATACAATCAGACGGCGAATTTTTTCGATCACCTCCTGGTAACCCTGTCTCGACCAGACACAGGTTATCAGAACACCGGTCGTTGAACTTTCTGAAACTCTGCCAAATCACAAATCTCCATTCATACAAACTTATTTATATTTATGTCTGATATGGACGGCAGACGGACTTCCGCCTAATTCAGGTCATTAGAGCGGATTTTGGAGATAAGATATCATAGAATACTGACTGACCTCATCTAAGATTACATAGCCAAATGTGGATTAGTTTTTGTTGTTCTTAGAACCAGTCTGGTAGTGTTCTTGTTTAAGACATACATACATACATAATATAGTCACGTCTTTATCCCTTGCGGGGTAGACAGAGCCAAAAGTCTTTAAAAAAATTGAACCAAAGAACCAATGGGACATAATAAACACAAACTACAGGCCAACATAGTAACTATTATAAAGAACATAGTATAGTCATTAAGAACCAGGTAGACTAATGATTTCAATTTACCACTTATAACATCTCATTCCTACGCCTACCGAGACATTTGCAATAAAAAGTAATATTCACAGAATGACTTAACATGGTAAGAAACATTAAAGCGGTTCTTTTTAATAACAAGTTGTAATCTAGTAATTATGAAAACATTAACATCTTTACAATTGACTATAAATGCTATAGATGTATAAATTCAATTGTTGGGCATAAAAATGGGGATTTCGAAATTGCACTAAAGCAGTAGTTTTACCATAAGAGCAGCATATATACATATAATCACGTCTGTATCCCTTGCGGGATAGAGAGAGCCAACAGTCTTGAATCGACTGATAGACCAGCTGTTTGGATTAATCATAGAATTGAGATTCAAATAGTGACAGGTTGCTAGCCCATCGCCTAAGAGAAAAATCCCAACTTAAGCCTATTCTATAGTCGCCTAAAAACATCAGACCAAAACATAAAACAGATTGATAAAATGTCAAAGAGTTATTCGTATTTTTTAATTTAATGAAATTATAACTATAAATAACTTTCCTACAGAAACAACAGCTATACACGTAAAATAGTTACATGTGCATAATACTGACATAATATTGGAAGTCGATAACACTATAATCACGCAGGAATTAAGTCTCAATCAAGTACATGCATTTATCAATCACGGCGCTGCAGTTACGCCGTCAGGAACCGGTGCTGACAGGGTTGATGCAAGCGTGGATAAAATTACTTTGGATAAAAATTAACGTGTAATAGATTTAACTTTATAATTTGTAGTCAATATGTTTGCCAATAAAAAATTTAAAATAACTGATCAAGACGAAGAAGTAATTTTGCATACACATAAATTTATCATGTCTTTATTCCACGGAAAATAATGGTGAAATTTAAATAAGCATAATCTTGGTGAGAATCGACTAAACATTCAATCATCAAAATAGGAGAATGTAACAGCATCGGAAAATCTGGATCAAGCACATTTCCCACAAACCACATCTTTCCTACTTTCGTATTTTTAAGTTTAAACTGTTCTAATCATTTTTTATGATTCTAATCATAACATTCTAATGACCATTGATTCATAAATTACATTGTAACGTGTAGTAGAACTGGTACATCATTCCGGTTTTCAGATGCCAAGCTCTGACAGCCCTGGACGTGGCTGGCCAGTTTGACCCCTCTATATTTCTGAACGGGACGTATTTATCAATGCACCACATCGCAATTGATTCATTGTCTCAATCGGCAAATCTCTAGCGATACATCATTTGGACAGAGCGGTGATTCATTCATGTCTTAGACAACACGGCTTTAGCCATTCATCATTGCTTTTTGTTTTTGGCCTGTCCGTCATTGGAAAGTGTTTATTAATCACGCTTTTGTCGCTATCAGGGTCAATAGTATCAGGCGTTGTGAGACGCCGCTTATTGAGATTATTTGCTATACCTTATTGGTGGTGTAGGCAACCTTCTTTTGTAAATATTTTATTCCTCTTGAGTAGTTAAGAACTTCGGGTTTAAAAGTTACAGTTAGGCTTTCGTTACCGTAGCTTAATTTTTCTCCTGAATTCTTCGTTTGCTTCTTAATTGAAATTGTCTCTGTAATGGTTGAAGTTTGACATAACGGGTCAGTGTATCTACGCTAAAAATATAATTGCCCCTCAAGAAAACTTTAACCAATTCTGAAATCAATTTAAAATCTTTAGTTTTTGCCGTCAACTACAAACCATTAAAGTTATCAATCAATCCACTGCATCATTACAAATCCATGCCACCTGCTCTGGTAGCGAAACCAACCGTGTGAAATCTCAGCCCGACGCGAGTCCTTCGGCCATTGACCCCGGAGAGGTGGTCCTGTCAAATCGACTTCATTTTTTCTCGCTCACATTTACCGTCGGCTTTGTTATGTAATTACCGAAGGCTGTACAGGTCACGGTTCATACTGAGGAAGACTTCGATAAGGTTGGACAAATGAATGATACGTCACATGAAATATGGGATATTATGGCTTTGTCTTGTGTTATTTCTTCTGATGTACCATTTTTGGTGTGCTTTTTAATCTGTCTTCTTTGTGGAAATCTTTTGAATCCGTGAATTTGAATAAAGAGGATCAAATGTAAAGTATCTAGCGGGAGCGGAACAAGAGCCCTCAATGGGAGTTTCGTTTTATTTTGTACTAGCTGTGCCTGCGACTTCGTCCGCGTTGTATAGTTATTTTGAGCATCATTGAAGCCCTCAAGGAGGAATAATTTTCCCCGTTTTTTTCATATTTTCCATCATTTCTTCGCTCCTTATAGTTTCAGCGTGTTGATAAATAGTCTAAAGCCTTCCTCGATAAATGGTCTACTAAACACAAAAAGAAATTTTCAATTCGAACCAATAGTTCCTGAGATTAGCGCGTTCAAACAAACAAACTCTTCAGCTTTATTATATTAGTATAGATGTCTATAATTTTTATAATTCTACATATCTTGCCTCAGCTGCTCAACACACGCGTCGATTTATAGCGGCTTGTTTGAAATATCAAGACAATCATTCTCTATACTGATCTCCGCAATGTGCATTTATAATGCTAGTGAAAGCAACTGAGTAATGAAATAATAATTTCGATCAGGTTCTTAGGACAACTCTCACGTTTCGATTTCTGGTTTAAAATAGGCAATTGATATTAAATACAGAACTATAAAATAGATTCAATTATTTATCGGCAGCAGTTTGGTCGGTAGTATTAAATGAAATAGTAAGATTAGTTTCACGATCACTTTGTCATGTTTGTGGAGTTGTATTATTTTCTGAATCATAATGATTATTTTTAATTAAATCAGGTATTCAGAAATTAATCTTAATGTTAAAAAAAATAATAATAACTTTTTTTTACCAGCTCATCGATTTTGAATCGCTAAATTGATTGTTAGGATTTATAAACCATCAAAAATGTTTGCGTTGCGCAGAAAACATTTCATAAAATAACAGTGTAACTTGAGTTAAAGAGTTACGTTTTCATTACTTTGTACTTTGAATGGTAGAGAGGTTCTGCCAAAAAAAATGTACATTAAAATTAAACTAAAATTTATTTATTTTAACATTATTAAAAATTGTTATTAAAATTTTGTGCTCAAATAATTTGTAGATATTCTATATCCCATAGTTCAGATATTATGTTATAAGTACTATTTGAATTTTTAAAAGCATATTTAGGCAATTCGCAGTGTTAATCTTCTAAGTTTTATGTACTGTGTATATAAGTATTTATTTATACATTTCTGATATAATAATAGATTTGCTGTCATTAATAGCAGATTCTGCTAATCCATCAACATCTTGCCTTCGGGTAGATTGACCGGTACTGGCATAAGATTCTTTCACTCGTTCCAGTTTCGTATGCGGTTCTTTTGCCTTATCTTCATCTGACATGACGGTTCTTTGTGCGTACTATAAAGGTCTATACACACTTTAGAGACATGGCCGGAACTTGACTCGTCCGAAGTCAAAAAAAATATCGTTGTGGACAATTTCTACGGAGCTTCGGCACCGGCTAACTTGACGGCACGGACATGAACCGTAGATAATGGTATGCAACGATATTTTTGAGGCCCAAACCACCACGTCTCTGACATGGAACCGATGTGTGGAGATAAACCTTAATCGTGTTTGAGCTTCGATAGCGGCGTCATCTAGAAATCTTGTGTGATATAAACCTTATTCTTTGGTAATAAAGACTGAATATACTCGAACGTATTGATATTTTGTAAGCGATTGAAACTAATCTTCATCACTTGGCAATAAAAGGCTCACAAAATTTACAAGTCAAGAAAGTATTAAACAATGTCAACGGTGAATCAGATCTTAAAGCGACGTAACAAAGACTTGAGAGAGTGCCACACGTAGAATAGAAAAAGGAAAAAGAACTTTAACTCAATGAAATTAAAGCCGATTAGGTTATTGATAGGATAATTGTGAGTTTAGTTGAAATTGATGGGACGAAGTTTGAAGAGTGAAGTAACAATGAAACGTTTTCCACAGCCGAATTGTCAACAAATTGTGACAATTTATATAGTACCTTCAAAAATAGTTTGAGAGTACCGTAATATTCTCTGAGTTAATAGGCCACACGTGTTGTTAAAATTTCCTTTCTTTACCGTGGACAAATTATTAGTAGATACTCCAGATATGCTATAGTTTTGAAGGAGAAAACACACTTACATTTATCATAACGCCCAACTTGGATAAAATTTCTTTTCTTCCTTTCTATTTAGAATTTGAGCCAGTTGAGCCATTTGCACGACTACTTGGGCTAAATCATAAATTACCAGGGCATCAGTCAGTCTATACACTGACTGATGTTGGCTCTGTATACCCCGCAAGAGATATAGACGATGATATGTATGTATCAGTCAGTCAATGATTTTAGTCATTTTAGTTTAGCCTCAGCAGTAAAGAATAGAATCAGTCCATATCCTCTCCATGGATGTCGTAAAAGGCGACTATGGGATAGGCTTACAAACGTGCGATTCTTTTTTTAGGCGATGGGCTAGCAACCTGTCCCTAATTGGATCTCAATTCTATCATCAAGCCAAACAGCTGAACGTGACCGATCAGTCTTTTCAAGACTGTTGGCTCTGTCTACCCCGCAAGGGATAAAGACGTGACTATATGTATGTATAAGATGATCAGATCGTTATAAATAACTTAAACATCAATTTATTACTAACTTTTGACTATAAGTGTTTTGATTTTTTTTTACATCGTATCAAGTTGAATAAATTCCTATATTATAATATTATATATGTAAGTATGCAATATAAATGAAAGGCAGAATTGCTGGGGTTTCATCATGTCACTCATTTGGAATTTCAGAACAATCACGATTATAACTGTCACCGTCGACATTCTCGAGGGGCGTTCGTAATTTCGAAACTCATCGACAATTATACAGCACAGTACAAATTGAACTTTTTTACAGCAATAAGAGTCATCTGTCAGTGTGTCCATGCCTTATTTATAGGCCATCGGATTCCACGCATTGCATTTTAACTTTTTTTATGAATTGAAATTTTGAAGGAAGTATGCAGTGATCATGGCAAGTGGAAAGATGTAGTCTCTGCCTGCCCCTATGTATGTATGTATGAAATTTTGTATTGTCTCTTTCACAATACTTACTGTGTTTCAAGATTTCAGTGCATGATTGCCATACATACATATAGTCACGCCTACCTTCCTTGAGGGGTAGACAGAGCCAACAGTCTTGAAAAGACTGAATGGCCACGTTCAGCTATTTGGCTTAATGATAGAATTGAAATTGAAATAGTGACAGGTTGCTAGCAAATCGCCTAAAAAAAGAATCTCAAGTTTGCCAGCCTATCCCTTAGTCGCCTTTAACGACATCCATGGGAACGAGATATTGTGGTCCTATTCTTTTTTGTATTGGTGCCGGGAACCACACGGCAAATAAAGAAATTAACAAGAAAATAATCGGTCATAGTTTTTTTTTTAATCTATTTTGGCTTATTAAAACCATCTTACCAATAACCTTACTGATCAATGGTTAACTCCAAACGCATTTTAATGAGAACAGTTCCCATTAATATTGGGTTATTTTATTAGTTATGGTCGTTAAGGAAGGTGTAAAAAATGGGAAGCTTAATTAAGTGAGGAACATCACTCGATAATGACCAGTAGTGGATCAGGTTTAAGCTTTCACAGAGCAAAGAATTAACGTAGGTTCTATGCTTTGGGCTCCCTTCTTAATAGAATAGAATCGAATAGATTTATTTTCATAATTGGATACAAGGTATCACTTATTGACGTCACATCACTTAAATCTAATTATAACTTTTCCCGCTGGTAAAGCGCATGTGTAGAAGAAGCGGCGGAACAAACTACACTGCTGCATTTTCACCGGACGTCAATTTACAAATATAGATCTCTTAAATCTTAATCGTGGACGAATGCACATTGTCTACATTAAAAAAATACGAATGAATGAATGAATAATAGGTTTGAGTTTGCGTGCAAGCTTTAAAAAATGCTTCTATTGTTGTTACCGTCTCAATTCTTGTTTGCATATCACCCTTTTTGATGTCGGTAACGGCAAGTAAGTTGACCTATGGACTAAACATTGTAGCTCTATGTTTAAACAACATACATACATGCATACATAATACCACGCCTCTTTCCCGGAGGGGTAGGCGGAGACTACCTCTTTCCACTTGCCACGATCTCTGCATACTTCCTTCGCTTCATCCACATTTATGAATGTAACTCTCTTCATACAAGCTCGGCGGTTTCGGGTACTTGTTAAAACAAACTCGCTTAGATTTATAATTAATGCCTTTCCACAGTCCCAATCATAACTGTACCGTTATTTACATTATAATTTCGTGCGACAACCAGATTTTCTTGGAAGCCCTCCCAGGCGGTACCCGGGGCGGTCCCGGGAATCGAACCCTGGTCACCTAATGAGCCAACCGGTCTGATTTATTTCCCGTCATAATAGTTAGCTCGTTAGCCAGACTTGTATTGATAGCGCAGATATCTAGATTAATGCTGTGATTGCGTCTATAAATGTTCCTATGCATTGAATTAATAACATTGTAACTGGACGTTTAATCTATACTAATATTATAAAGATCCGTGTGGATATTGTATTACATACATACATATGGTCATGTCTATGTCCCTTGCGGGGTAGATAGAGCCAAAAGTCCTTAAAAAGACAGAATGACCACGTTCAGCTATTTGGCTTAATGATAGAATTGAGATTCAACTAGTGACAGGTTGCTAGCCCATCGACAGATATCTGTTTGTTAGAACTCATGGTAACCATTTCATGGCTTTCATGTGTTTCTTAGTTAAACGAATAAGTACTGTAATTTTCTATGTATTAGCCGACATGCCTTTTAAGGCTTTAATTATTGCAATAAATGCGCAGGCACGTCCGGGTTTAATGATGTTTGATGTTAAAATTTATCACTTCATCTAAACAATGATATAAATAAAACTATTAACATGATGACATATGAAAGAAATTTGACATACATACATACATACATATGGTCACGTCTATATCCCTTGCGGGGTAGACAGAGCCAACAGTCTTGAAAAGACTGAATGGCCACGTTCAGCTATTTGGCTTAACGATAGAATTTAGATTCAACTAGTGACAGGTTGCTAGCCCATCGCCTAAAAAAGAATCCCAAGTTTGTAAGCCTATCCCTTAGTCGCCTTTTACGACATCCATGGGAAAGAGATGGAGTGGTCCTATTCTTTTTTTTTGAAAGAAATTTGAAATGACAATTAATCAGAAACAGCTTATTGTTGTGCCATATGTCGGCATAGATTAAGAAAATAATTATATAGATATATGTGGGAGAAGATTTGTTTTTGTTTTTATTTAAATCCTTTTTGTTAGCTGACCTCTTACTTATTTTTACGTTGGTAACATTAAGAGATAGAATAGTGAGTCTGTGGTACGATGTAAGACGTTATAAATGTGTTTTTAAGAAGTCCAATAAAATAAGAAGATTTACGATATAATTCCGCACTGTTTTACTTTCATTCCCACATATATACATATATTTACGTCTATATCCCTTGCGGGGTAGGTATGTTTTACTATTTGTCTTTACATCATGACGCCATCAGCTGATAGTTGTCCTTTCAGTCTTGTTACGTCTGTTGGCTCTTTCTACCCCATCATACCTCTAGATTACTCTTATTTTAATCTTAAATAATTATAAATAAGAGATTATATAATATCGAGAGCTAGTTAATATAGGTATATTAAAAACAAAATATAACTATGAAAAGCAAAGCGAGCAATAACTATATAGGTATTTATCTATGTGCCGTGTACTTCCCGGCACCAATACAAAAAAGTATAGGACCACTCCATCTCTTTCCCATGGATGTTGTAAAAGGCGACTAAGGGATAGGCTTACAAACTTGGGATTCTTTTTTAGGCGATCGGTTAGCAACCTCTCAATATTTTAATCTCAATTCTATCATTAAGCCAAATAGCTGAACGTGGCCATTCAGTCTTTTCAAGACTATGGCTCTGTCTACCCCGCAAGGGATATAGCCGTGACCATATGTATATGTATGTATGTATGAGAGAGCATGTGGGCAGATCTGTGCAGAAAATTTCATGACCTGCAGGTCAGGACGCTCGCCATTTTCAATTTCGGATACTCTTCATTTTGGAGTGATTATTTTAAGTGGCAGGTGTGGACCGTGACCAATAACTGATTGGTTTGTGGATGATGTTGTGGCGAAGCTTATCTCAGGATAATATGCATCATTAGTTTTATTATAATAGACTATAGGCCGGCCGCGACTTCGTCCGCGTAGAATCAATAAAACGGGAACTCTGGGATAAAAAAGTAGCCCATGTTTTATTCTGGGTATTCAGCTACCTACTTATCAAATTTCATCGTAATCGGTTCAGTAGTATTTGCGTGAAAGAGTAACAAACATCCATACATACATACTCACACACATACATACATAACATCACGCCTCTTTCCCGGAGAGGTAGGCAGAGACTACCTCTTTCCACTTGCCACGATCTCTACATACTCACACACTTTGGCATTTATAGTATTTATATGAGATGATGAATCCGTGTGGTGCCGGCTCTATTAAAAATAAAAGCGTAGGAAATAAGAATAGGGCCCCTCCATCTTTTTTCTGTGGATGTCGTAAGAGGCGACTAAGGGATAGGGTTTTAAACTTGGGATTCTTTTAAGCGGTGGGCTAGCAACCTGTTACTATTTGAATCTTAATTCTATCATCAAGCAAAGTAGCTGAACGTGGCCATTCAGTCTTTTCATGATTGTTGGCTCTATCTACCCCGCAAGGGATAAAGACGTGACTATATGTATTGTATATGTTAGATGATCAGATCAGTAATAAATAACTTTATCATCGATTTATTACTAACTTTCGACTATTAGTGTTTTGATTTTTTTAACATCGAATCAAGTAGAAAAAATTCCTAAAAATTTTAACAAATTAACTAATTTCTACAAAAAAATAAAATATTGTCAATATGGAAAAGCAAAAATTCAATAACCTACTCTTTACATGTATCTTATCACCTTAAAAAGAGCAATATCCATTATTATTTCCCCTAATAAGATTCAGATTACGATTTTAATGCCAACTTATTATGGTATACGACCAAAACTACAGTGTGCTCACTCGATACACGTGCAAACGATGTTAAAAATAATTAACCAGGTCAATTTATCCAGTCTGTTGACTTTACCAACACGTAGTGTACGCGATCATTTCTGGGTGGCCTTTCATCGTACACTTTTTGAGTAATTCATGTTTTTGTTTAAGTCGTTTCATTTTCACATTAATTTTATAAGCAGATAAGAGTACATGTGTTCATATAATTACATGTTTATCCACTTAAACCATAGGACACGTTAAGCTGTTTGGTTCAATGATAGAATTGAGATTCAAATAGTGACAGGTTGCTAGCCCATCGCCTAAAAGAAGAAGCTAGAGCCCATCCCTTTGTCGACTTTTACGACATCCATGGGAAAGAGATGGAGTGGTACTGTTCTTTTTAGTATTGGTGCCGGAAACCACACGACTCCTCCGCGATATTTGCGGGTAAACCTAACCTGTATTGGATCGATAATGGTTACATATACAGTTCCTGAATTATCACTATTAAGCTTAAAAGCGTCCATAATGATCGGTTGTCGGGTTTTGGTAAACACTTGTATTAGTGTAGTTTAGATGTTATCTGCAATATTTATGACCCCGACTTTTAAGCTGTTAACTCCAAATCGGGATCTTTTTATGGTAATTGATTTAGCGGAAGAATTTAGTTTATGGTATTGCGGATTCATTATGATTTTATTATTAATTCAATTTATAAATATTGTTTTGTAAAAGGATCGGGCTATTTTGGACTTCATTTTTATCATCAACAGCTGCATACCATTTTAATATTTAGATTCCTATAATTCTCATTTCTTAAAATAATCTCCATATTTAATTATAGTAAGCAAAAAAAAGAAACTAAACAATATGTTTGTGCGTAAAATTAAAATCAAAAGAACTTAGGAACGCCACAAGGCGAATTTTTTATAATAAAACAAGCTTGTAAAAAAGCTTCTAAATTTTGTTATTGTAACACATTTCCTTGCTAAGACATCAACAAATATTTCAAAACTTGCACATGGCACTAAGCAAACTGCTGCAGCTTAAGCTCTTAACAGATTAGCTCATATTAAAACAAGTTATAAATTTTCTTGCAGTAAATAAATGGAGAGTTATGCTGGGAAATTTATTTGAAAAAGGCAATACTGGGAATGAAATAGATGACTTACTTAATCACGTGTATGTAATACCACAGAATATTATATCAATACGAGACAGAGTGATACCTAAATCATGTCTTGATGTAGCCAATTCTTCTTGGAAATCTGGTAAATTTGTAGCTATAAAAAAGGTATATAATATAAATACATGTAAACAACATGTAAGACAGTGAGTATCGTTGCAAAGATTACTATTTAGAGACAGATATCTCTCTCGGTGTATTCCCTCTTGCATTTTCAGTGTTTATTTTAAAACTAGCTGATAATCATAAGACATTACGTGTTAGAAATATTTTCGATTGGTTCCATATTTGGGAAATCTTGATGCCCCATTTCTTAGTAGGTACTTTTAATTTATTCTTATATCTCAATTAAAGGTTTACCAGTAAACGTTCACCTTATGTAAATCTCTGACTAACGACATCCAGGATTCTGGCCAAATGACGCACCCCGGGTTTCTCTTCAGAAATATGAGGATGTAACCAGGACTAACGCTAGGAAGATGATAAGAGTCTTTTCCATTTTCCATTTCGGAATACACATCAAATATATAGTCCACATCATTTCGAGATATTAGCAATGCATTTGATCTTGAATAATCAGTAGCGTTCACATTCGAATCAGTTTCTCCAGAATGATTGATGCCAGCGGTCTTGGTTATTTTTATTTTTACATGCGTCAGTGCGTCTACCGATGTACTTGAACCGTTGGTATGTGATTCTGAATAATGGTAATGAAGCATGGATAAAAAGCAAATTGCCGCTGTCGGATTGGGAGTAGGTTTTAAAGATAATTCCCATGAGTTTTCTACATTGAAATAGTTTGCCATATTGAGTAAATTGTTACGATTATGGTGGGGGATAACGTCGTGAGGAAACATACATATTTAGGCAACTGGATGTGTAACCATGGATCCAATACGGGTTAAGTTTACCTGCAAAGGTTGCGTTCAGATGGAAGTCGCTTCGTGTAAAAACCTGACTCGCCCGATCTAGGATTCATGGTCAAAGGCATACCCCGGCTTCTCTCCAGAGAGGTGAGGATGCGACCGGGACTAAAGAGGAGGAAGATTGAGTAAATTTTAGTCGCGGTGTGGTTCTCGGTGGTAACAATGGAGTATATATAAAGCTTAAGGAGCCCTTTTATTAACCGCCATAACTATGATCCGAAGTGGATATGATTTCTCCGGAAATTAGGATTGGAACTTTAGGGAAATTACGCATACATTTCTTAGTACTTAAAAAGAAGATAATGTAATATATCTTTCATCCCCAATAATACTGTTGCAGCAAACATATGGTATAACAAAAGTTCAAACATAAGGTGTAATCTCATATACTTTATCTAGTTAATCGCGTAATAGAGTTATGTAATCGATTAGTTTCGCACAGCTCGATAAATCGATCATGGACAATAATGACGTAATCGGATAAATATGTTTTCATGTTGAAGAAGTATTGTCAAAAATAAGTTCAGTTCAGTCAGGTAAATTTAATTAATCCACATAGGTATTTGTAATACAAATTAATTAAAAGAAGAAAGATCATAATATCTAGTCAGGTCCATATTGCATCTCATAAACTTTAATGGCATTTTCATCTTTAGGCATGATTTTTTTAACAATAATCATGGTAGCGCATATCTTTTTACATACATAAAAACAAAAATACATATTTGACCACATTACAGGTAAACCAAATACTTAATTGCTATAAAAATTACAAAGGCAGCAGAAACATTTATCCTTGCCCTATGTCAAGTGTCGAAAACTGCCTATGTAACTGATACCAAGTATTGATACTAGGTACTGATATCAATACCAGGCCTGTGAAAAGTAACAGCTATAACAGCTTAGCCCGCGTCGTGACGCGATGGCGCGATAAACTATTGATGCAACTATTGATACCATTACTATTTCTCACTGTTTTGAATCGCTATGAACAAAGGAATTTATTTATTTTATATATTTGGATAACCAACAGCAAGTTTTACAATCATTAGATTTTTAAATATACACTCAAGATGTTTATAAGCCTTTAATTGCACCTGTGTAGTTCCCGGCACCAATTGAGAAAAGAATAGAACCACTCCATCTCTCTCCCATGGATATCGTAAAAGGCGACTAAGGGGTAGGCTTATAAACTTGGGATTCTTCTTCAAGGCGATGGGCTAGCAACCTGTCACTATTTGAATCTCAATTCTATCTTAAAGCCAAATAGCTAAACGTGGCCTATCAGTCTTTTCAAGACTGTTGGCTCTGTCTACCCCGCAAGGAGTAAAAACGAGATTATATTTATGTATGTATGTATATAGATTTATACTATTTCGATAACATTACACGTTTCGATTAACATTAACGAACTATAACTAAACTTATCTCGTCTTTATGAATGAACCAACCGGTCCCTATATATACTACATCACAGGAATATTGTACGAGGCTATGAACTTGCGTGGGTGCGCCTGCGCCCACATCCTGACAGCCTCGTGAATGGCAGGTAGAGTATAATTATCTGAGTTTATGTATAAAATTGATACTATCAAGTGAAGAATGATGAAAGAACTATGAAATAAAAATTTTCAAAAGAGGAGCATTTACAAGGTACTTATCGCTTCATCTCGTCAATATAAGTTAAGTATAAGCATTTAAATACCAATATGTAAAAAACTTGCTAATTGTGTTTCAGCTATGATGCCAGTATTAACTATGTTAGTTAACACAACACTGTTAGTTTTCCAAATAAAATAAATACATATACTACCGCTTCCGAAGCGCGAATTTTAAAAAAAAAAGGGGACAAGTGCGAGTTGAACTCGCGTGAAGAGGGTTCCATACGATGTTACCTATCATGTTTTTTTTAAATCTGACCCAAATTTGTTTGTGGTAACTAAAAAAAGTATGAATTTGTCATACCGCGGGCGGAATCAAATTGAAAAATTAATATCTCCTAAAATATTGGTCGTAGAATGCTCAATGTGGGCTTATTTTTTTCAAAAGGCCACGTTCAACTCTATGGCTTAAAGAAAGAATCGAGATTCAAATATTGACAGTTTGCTTGCACAGCCTCGAAGTAAGTTCAAGACTTGTGTTACGAGATACTAACTCTACGATACTATAATTTATAAAATAATACCTACATATATAGATAAACATCCAAGACCCAGGCCAATCAGAAAAGTTCTTTTCTCATCATGCCCTGACATCATCACCTTAATTAGTGAGACTTATGCTAACGCCTTCGGGTAAGTAGATAAGTATTTGAAGTGTGAATTTTTTGCAAACCCTTTTTTTTACTGAGACACTATGGTTCGGATTAATAAGCGTTAAGTTTTTAGTGATTACTTTTTTGCTTATAATACGTACGTACGCATTAAAGAACTCTTTCATTTTATTAGTTAACTAGCTGTTCCCGCTACTACGTCCGCGTGGAATAGTTATTTTGGGCATCATTGAAGCCCTCCAGGATGAATAATTTTCCCCGTTTTTTATTTCACATTTTCCATTATTTCTTCGCTCCTTAAAGTTGCAGCGTGATGTTATATAGTCTAACTAAAGCCTTCCTTGATAAATGGTCTATTCGACGCAAAAAGATTTTTTCAATTCAAACCAGTACTTCCTGAGATTAGTGCGTTCAAACAAACAAACAAACAAACAAACTCTTCAGCTTTATAATATAAGTATATATTTAGCCCTACATAAAAGTTACAACTACAACCTTAGACAATAAATTCCTTATTATTTCCTTCCTTATAATTATTTCTTCTTCCTACCTTATATTCTTTATAATAACTTGCTCACATAAATTCCACAAAACGCTCAAACACCAAACAATAAGCAATTAATAATTTTATAATCGGCTTGTGACTATCGTTCTGTAAATTCCAATAGGAAAGTACTTGATTTGTAAACTTATTGGCGTTATACATTGTATAGGTGTCATATTGCGTGCCCGTAGACTTAGGAATAATCTATACTAATATTATAAAGCTGAAGAGTTTGTTTGTTTGTTTGAACGCGCTAATCTCAGGAAATACTAGTTCGAATTTAAAAATTATTTTGTGTTGAATAGACGATTTATCGAGGAATGGTTTAGGCTGTATAACATCACGCTGCAACTATAGGCGCAAAGAAATAATGGAATATGTGAAAAAACGGTGTAAATTAATCATCCTTGAGGGCTTCAATGATGCCCAATATAACTATTCCACGCGGACGAAGTCGCGGGCACAGCTAGTTAGAGACAAAAGGAATGCCATGTCGTATTTGTAAATATATGAATTACTTATATGTTGTCTTCTTAGTTACCCACGTAAACGTAAAATCACGCCTCCGTCTCGGAATAGTAGGCAGAGGTTACTTCTTTGCGCTGTGTATACAACAATCAATACAACTCAATACAACAATCAATACAACTCAATACAAAAATCAATCTAGTACAATCAATACATATTTCTTTCAATTCATCTGATTTGATGGTAGATGATTTGTGAAAGCACGTCGATTTAGGGCATTTTAGGTGACCTGACCTTTTCCCAGGATATCCAAAATTTGACGCAGTTTTAATGCTGTTAAATTAAACTAAGAATTAAAATGTGCCGTGTGGTTCCCGGCACCAATACGAAAAAGAATAGGAGCACTCCATCTCTTTCCCATGGATGTCGTAAAAGTCGACTAAGGTTCTTTTTAAGGCGATGGGTTAGCAACCTCTCACTATTTGAATCTCAATTCTATCATTAAGCTAAATAGCTGAATTTAGCTTAATGATAGAATTGATAGAATTGGCCATTTAGTCTTTTTAAGACTGTTGGCTCTGTCTACCCCGCAAGGGATATAGACGTGACCAAATGTATGTATATATGTATGTAATTAAAATGTAATTAATATGAAATCGTTATGATGATAAATGGTGGTTCCATCAGATGCGTCGACACATTAACCAGTACTTACCACTTCTAAAGTCTCACATTAATCTGAATTCTATGGGCGGGCACTAGGAGCTGGTCACGACTCCTGCATTCCTTGGTAGGGTTTCCATGACACAGTATTTGAAGGTATATTTATTCCAAATAAATTTATCTTTAATTTACATGCAATCACGGGGAAAGACAGAGGCAACAGTCGTGAAAAGACTGAAAGGCCACGTTCAGCTGTATGGCTTAATGATGGAATTGAGATTCAAATAGTGACAGTTTGCTAGCCCATCGCCTAAAAAGAATCCCAAGTTTACAAACTTGGGATTCTTTAAAGGCTTCTTTAAAGATTCTTTAAAAGGCGACTAAGGGATAGACTTGTAAGTCTATCCCTTAGTCGCCTTTTACGACATCCATGGGAAAGAATTGGAGTGGTCCTATTCTTTTTTGTATCGGTGCCGGGAACCACACGGCATAAAAGTGTGCAATTCGCTAGTAAGTCGATTGAATTTTTTTCCGAAATGTCTCAACAAATTTTGGTCACCCTATCGTCCACTTTACTGTGCAAATACAGTAAATAATGTGCGGGGCGATTTGAACCGACAACATTTTGCATGGAATAAGGGCTATTAGAGTGCTTGTATGGGCTCCATGCAACAATCATCATACATCCAATGTGGGGATTTAATCTGCCCTCTATACAAATATAGGGTTGTAAACGAATTGTAATAATACTTTATTTATATGGAATTTTCAACCTAAGGGGAGCAATTTGACGGCCTCTGTGGCGCAGCGGTAGTGCGCCTGTCTGTTTCACCGGGTTCGAATCCCGGCCAGGGCATGATGAGAAACGAACTTTCTCTGATTGGCCTGGGTCTTGGATGTTTATCTGTTAAGTTTTTATTAAAAAATATAGTATCGTTGAGTTAGTATCTCGTAACACAAGTTAAACTTACTTCGAAGCTAACTCAATCTGTGTAATTTGTCCCGTATATATTTATTTGTGATTAAAGTGGCCGGTAGATACAAGAAAACTCCAATTTCACTAGCAACCTGTCACTATATGAATCTCAATTCTATCATAAATCCAAACAGCTTAACGTCGCCTATGAGTGTTTTCAAAACTTGCGGGCTCTGTCTACCCCGCAAGGGATATAGACGTGTAGTCCTTATTTTATCCTTTCCGCATGTACATCGGCACTCATTCACTCCACACAACGACTATATCTGTCTGTCTGTCCGTCCGTAATCGCACCAACGTTTTGCCCGCGTTTATCGGGAACTGCCTCTGGTACTAACGGAGACTACTTATTCGTAGTGCAGTAGTTACAGTGATAGTGTCGGAGTATATCGTTATATAGTTAAGGATATTATACATACATACATTACCTACATAAAATCACGCCTTTTTCACGGATTATGCCTATGCCTTAGTCGCCTTTTACGACATCTATGGGAAAGAGTGGTATTATTCTTTCCACGCGGCACTAAAATACAACGGGACGGCAATAAAAATATTAGGTATATTTTCTCATCTATGTTTCTTCTAAAGATATACCTATGTCCAATTCGTCTCTAAAATGATAAATTTGATTAAAAATCGATTTAGTAGTTTTTCATTTATTTTATTGACAAACTAAAAAATAAAACTTTTCTTATTTTATTTTGATTCACTTGCGTTGCGTGTGATTGTGTCATATTATTTTGTAAGACTTTGCGCGTGGCACCGCTCCAGTGGCAATTTGCAGAAAAAAAATATACTTCAGTTACTCTTTAAAAATTTTCAATGTCTCTGTGCCAAATATCCCATCAAAATAGGCCCAGTAGTTTTTGAGTGGATCATGGGTAAATGTTACATACATTCATACATAAAATCACGCCTCTTTCCTGGAGGGGTGGGCAGAGACTACCACTTTCCACTTGCCACGATCTCTGCATACTTCCTTCGCTTCATCCACATTCATAACTCTCTTCATGCAAGCTCGGCGGTTTTGGTTAATAATAAAATTGTAGTAAATTGTAAAATATGGTGAAAATCCGTATAACATCTGCATGAGGACATTAACAAGTCCAGTGCCTTGAGTATTAGAATTTAATAGTCTAGATTAGAACTTTCTTCTAGAGGCCTAGAGGTCAGGAGATCTCGCACAAACATTCTAGGCATGACTTAGGCGTAGTCCGCTAATTAGTCTAGCCTGACACCGCTCGGTCTGAGTTGCTTTCTACGGGGCAAAAGGAATGTGTTTCATTTGTTTAATTGAAGTATAGTAAGAACGATTTCTTTATAAACCTTACGTATGTATGTATTTCTGCCATTGATATACAAATAGTGACAGCTATTTAGCTGAATGTTGCCTATCACTATTTTCAGACTGTTGGATCTGTCTAGCCGGCAAGGGATATAGTCGTGACTATGTGTATGTATGACCTTAACCATTAACTTATTGAATGTTTATTACCAAACCTTTTTTGTTGAAGGGACTCTTATCAGATTTATCAATGAAATTATGTTCAAATATTTACATACATATTTATCTACTATTTAGGGCAATAAAAATAATGATTGCTCATACTGACACAAATATCCATTCATCATACGACATTTGACCTGAATGGAGCAATTCTAAGACAGATATATTTACGAAGCACCACTACATCTGCGTACACGCAGATAACAATATGAAAGAAACTTAGAAACAATTTTTTATATTAAGTATAATTTTTTTTTACCGTTGAAAATAAATTTCCTTTTAGCTAATTTTATACACAATTGCTCACTATGCTGTTACTGTGCCGTGCGGTTCCCGGCACCAATCCAAAAAAAATAGAACCACTCCATCTCTTTCCCATGGATGTCGTAAAAGGGATTCTTTTTTAGGCGGTGGGCTAGCAACGAAAAGACTGATAGGCCACGTTCAGCTGTTTGGCTTAATGATACAATTGTGATTCAAATAGGGACACTATTTGAATCACAATTGTATAATTAGGCCAAACAGCTGAACGTGGCCTATCAGTCTTTTCAAGACTGTTGGCTCTGTCTACCCCACCAGGGATATAGACGTGACCATATGTATGTATGTATGGTAACTAAAACAATCTAGATACTACTACTATTCAATAAGTCTTTATTAAAAAATATATTTATATCATAAATCTTTCACGTAGGAATCACTTAGTATTTTCTTACTATTCATATGTACTAACATATGAGCATATACGAGATATTTTATAAATTAAAAAGTGATATATTCAGTTATTTGTTTATTTTTACAAAAATTAAAAACACATTATACAAAAATTTTTGTAAGTATCTACAAATATACGACTTAGTTCAATAGAAATCTCTTTAGAATTAAGAATAACTAGAGTCGAATCATTCCCGCGGGGACTCCGGGATAAAAGTAGCCTATATATTACTCTGGGTCTTCAGCTACATATACCAAATTTCGTCGTAATCGGTTCAGTAGTTTTTGCGTGAAAGAGTAACAAACATCCATACTGACATCCTCACAAACTTTCGCATTTATAATACTTATTTTCGTTTTACCCCTCACAAATATTTTCGTTTTTTTTTTCTTTCTATATGTATACTTCCATGTACATGTTATGCTCTTAAACATAGACCTTTTAATATCATTAACATTAGCGATTCCTGGCATTTTCGACGCCACATTTTTGGAGCTGCGGTCTTTTTGACGGCCGATTCACTAGTTACGGCTTTTTTATGGCGGCAAAAGTGATATAAAGTGGTTAACGTTTCGTATTAACCTGTTTTTTCCTCATCTGAACTTTCCTAAATTGTATTTTTTATTTGATAGGTACCTCTTTTAGACTTTTATTATTGCAAAATGCCTGAGTGGTCCCCAACACCAATGGCATTTTGCAGAAAAATGGCGTAAAAGGCGACTAAAGGGTAGGCTTGAAAACTTGTGATTCTTCTTTCAGCCGATGGGCTAGCAACCTGTCACTATTTAAATCTTAATTCTATCATCAAGCCAAATAGCTGAACGTGGCCTCTTAGTCTTTTCAAGACTGTTTGCTCAGTCTACCCCGCAATGCATATATACTTGACTGTATAAATGTATGTAAGCAAAATGCCCTTCAGGCATCGCCATCAGATTCAAGTGACCTTCTTTCGACATTTTTCGCTTTTCTCTGATCAAATTAAGGTTTCAAGATCCTTAGTTTGGAGTCCATGACAACATTAAACAAATATTTGTTAGTTTGTCTATTTCTTCTCATCTTATTTTTATCAGAATCTATTCACACTTTTTGGCCTTTATTTCAAGTTTCTTTAATTTATATAAACATTCGAACCATGGGAAATTTCTTCACCAACAGCCTTCGATCAATCACTGATAGCCTCCACAGCAATTAGGGCATTGTTTAAAAATCGCATCAAATTACCAGTTGCCGCTCGCACCTGAGTAATCGACTCCAATCGATCAAGTTAACACATCGTTAATTATTCGGGAATTGCGCCATTACGGGCGCTAACATTTAAAAAAAAAAAATTCCCGCTGATTGGCTGTTACGAACGGCAGCAGCATGGTAAATAAGATAAAAATGAAGAACAAATGTCAAAAATCCCGTCCGGTATCAATAGTCTTTGTCCTATTAAAAAAGTAAAAAAAAAAAAAAAAAAATTCAACCTCTTCGCTTTATAATTTGATACTGGCCACTAAGACTAAATAGAACATTTATAAAAATATTTAAACCAGGCTTAATTAAAAACAATATAAATTTAATTTGTCCATGTGAGTTCATAGCAATAACATTGAATAAATTCTCCGAGGTTCATAGTTGCGTTTGTAGGTACGTACATTTCTATATTTAGTCAAATGATAATTATACTTACTCGTTAGTACATTTAGCCTGTTTGTTGACAAGCTAGCCTAAGTAATTACTCCATACTAAAATTACTTAAAAAAGAAAAGATTTCTCTTATTCTTTATTAGAAATAAATAACCTCAAAAGACTTTCATATACGCAAATAAAATAGAGGTATAGGTATAAATTCAGGAGTATTCAAAACATTTTCTTTCATTGAATTCTCACGACATAAAAACGTCTAGTTACAATATGAAAAACAGTTTATTAGTAGCACTCACTAGTTGACATTTAGAATTGTAATTTCAATTCCAATTACCCACGTCGGTAACAGTAGTACCTAAGTGTGTATTTTCCGCGTATCGCGAGCTAAATGTGTATGATCGTTTGTAACACTTGTAAACAAGAACACTACTGGGCACAGACATTGAGTTTAGGTAGGGCTGTGATCTGAAAGACCAAAATTAAAACGATGGAAAGTTTACTTACTAGGTTTAGTATCCGATATGTGTATTTTTACAACGATATGTGGCCCAAGCTTGACATAATGGCCTCTTAAATGATCACTGCGGAACAATTATAAGTTGTCGATCCCAGCGCATCGGCTGGCTAAGGTTCCCTACCTTAATCGTTTCTAATTAATTATATAAGATTTTATAATATATAAAAGTGTTCTTGAAATGAATGATAGAAAATTCGAAAAGAACCGCAACCCAGAACAAAACAGGCTGCTTTTAATCCCGGAGTTCCGCGAGATTGATTCCACGCGAATAAAGTCGCGGGCGGCCTCTAGTTGAAAACTAAAGATGTAAAACCCTGGTACTAACCAAGCGCTCTATTTTACCAAGAATAGGCCCTCGTTTGGATTACAATTTATGGTTATTAAATTATCAACCGGTCGGTATTCAGCTTTAGAATTGTGTGAAATCCAATGTAAAGTTAGAAGGTTTCAATAATTTAGGACTATGTTCATGTTGATAGTGTGTATCACGCTTATACATATATTTACAGGATAGATTATACCAATTGCCCGTCGCAAATCTTGTTTATTCCCATTTCCCGTGGGAATTTCTCCGGCCAGTAAATTAGCCCACAAATCATAAAGCCATACAGCTAAATGTGGCCTTTCAGTCTTTTGAAGACTGTTGGCTCTGTCTACCCCGCAAAGAATATGAACATGACTAAATGTACGTATGTATGTATTTACTGTTGTGATAAGTCTTATAAGACGACGAAGTCTTATAAATTTTATAACTTAACCTATAACACAGACTTCAGCAAAATTGAAATCAACTGGCCGTTTCTTTTTTTGTTTGCTAAACATATTTACATATGGTCACGTCTATATCCCTTGTGAGGTAGACAGAGCCAACAGTCTTGAAAAGACTGATAGGCCACGCTCAGCTATTTGGCTTAATGAAAGAATTAAGATTCAAATAGTGACAGGTTGCTAGCCCATCGCCTAATAAAAAGAATCCCAAGTTTGTAAGTCTATCCCTTAGTCGCCTTTTACGACAACCATAGGAAAGAGATGGAGTGGTCCTATTCTTTTATGTACTGGTGCCGGGAACCACACGGCTTTTTTTTTTTACTAAACTGCATTGTTATGTCTACACCAAACAAATATGCGTAACAATCCATTGTTTACTGCCGTAGGGCTTTGCCCTCACTGCTTTTATTGTCCATTTCCTGCGTGGAAGTAGGAAATATTGAGATATAAGCAGCTTATTAAGTATTTTTGCAGAAGTTTGTTCGTTGACTCTTTATTGCACAAAGAATTAACATGATACAATACATACATACACATGCAAACGTATTATCACGTCTGTATCCCTTGAGGGATATACAGAGCCAACAGTCTTGAAAAGACTCATAGGCCACGTTCAGCTGTTCGGCTTAATGATAGAATTGAGATTTAAATAGTGATAGGTTGCTAGCCCGTATAGTATAGGTACGTACATATACATATAATTATGTCTATATCTCGTCTACGTACGAGTATGTATAAATAAAAAAAATATGATTTATTGCTATTGTTTACTAATATAGTTTTTACACACTCCATTGAATGGTCGTGCTGACAAGTTGTGGCCTAGTTAGACACGTGGCCGATAATACATGCCCCATTCAATACAACACGATTTCTCATTTGTATGATGTTTTGCCGCGCCTGCGCCCGCGCATTGCTACAAACGATAACGTTTTTATGTTGTTTCTTTGATCAGTGTTTATAATTTGACCTATTTATTTCATTTTAAGGAATAAATATGTCAAAGCAAATAAGTGTGTTTCTCGGCAAAATAAGAAGAAAAAAAAAAGGATCACTCCATCTCTTTCCCATGGATTTCGTGAAAGGCTTAGGCTTATAATTTTTGGATTCTTCTTTCAGGCGATGGGCTAGCAATCTTACACTATTTGAATCTCAATTGTATCATTAAGCCATGCAGCTAAACGTGGCCTATTCGATTTTTCAAGACTGTAGGCTCAGTCTATCCCGCTAGGGATACAGACGTGATTATATGTAGGTATGTATGCATAATAGTAATAAGGATTTAACGCCGTCATCAACAAAGCTACAAGTCAATAATATTTGTACTTACTCATCATAAAATAAGATAATCTCCAATTTCAATTTACTGTTGTTACTCAAATCCCCTGTACAGCCTTTTGAACCCCATTATTGTATTATTAATGGTATTGTGGTCATAAATTCAGATACTGAGCTAAAACCCCGTCAGGTATATACATATATTATAGTAATCAGTGAAAGCGGAGTCGAATTACTCTCTGCCTATCCCTTCGGGAAAGTGGCTTTATTTTATACATACATATATAAGTACATATGGTCACGTCTATGTCCCTTGCGGGGTAGACAGAGCCAACAGTCTCGAAAAGACTGAATGGCCACGTTCAGCTATTTGGCTTAATGGTAGAACTGAGATTCAAATAGTGACAGGTTGCTAGCCCATCGCCTAAAAAAGAATCCCAAGTTTATAAGCCTATCCCTTAGTCGCCTTTTACGACATCCATGGGAAAGAGATGGAGTGGTCCTATTTTTTTTTTGTACTGGTGCCGGGAACCACACGGCTTCTTTATTTTATGTATGTAGAAATAAGCGCAATGATCAAACGATCTCGATTTATCACCAAGCTTTGCTAATCATAAATTTATTGGTTGTGTTCGCAAAAGCTTTTCAACTTAACGGTGATCATAAGCTCTCGCATAATTTCCTTGCGCGATTTATCTCGGAATTGCTTGTTCTACATAAGCTTTTAGATTCAGATAAGCTTTTGCTATCAACCCGGCTTTGGCACGAGTATCATAAAATTGAGATTAGGGTTGACTCCGAAAAAAGTACGAGTAATAGTAATAAAATCAAATCATTAAATTTCCAATTTTCAAAAGTGCCTAGATTATAACAAACATCTTAATTTTGCGCACTTTTATGCCTTTGTGCGGTGTTCACTTTAGAATAGAAGCACTCCATATCTCTACCATGGATGTCGTCAAAGGCGACTAAGGGATATGCTTATAAAATTGTAGGCGATGGGCTAAAAACCTCATAATAGAGCTATACCGCTGAACGTGGCCTTCTAGTCTGTTCAAGACTGTTGGCTCCGACTACCCCGCAAGGGATATAGACGTGACTATATGTAAGTTGTGCTCTCATCCTTCAATTGTGAGATTCAGTGAATAGTTGAAGTTGTTTGAAGCTAAACCTACTTTTGTTCTATGCTCGCCTCTTACGGCAAGAAAGATAAGTAATTTAAGAACGCTTAGTTGTTAAAAAAAATGATATTTTCTGAAACATAACACTCCTTTTTCGTGTAGGTAAGTATATAAAATGGACTAGCGCAAACATTTCACAACTACTTTAGTCGTAAAATATGTGTATGTATAGGAAGGTGCTCTCGGATACATTTATATGTAAATTTATGAAGTAGTCGACGTTTACGACTATATTATGGCTGAGTGGCTAAATTTTGTGAATCGATGTTGTTTATCACAGTATCAGTCGACAATTTGTAGGCTGAGCACTTAAGCTTTCATATAATTTGACTATATAATACTCGTAAAACAAAAGGTTTATTAACAGTATATGTGGCAACTTACAGCTTTTAAAGCTACCAAATTCCATAGTCACGTTAATAATGAGAGAGTGGATATTGAACGGTCCATTTTCCAGCATATCACGGAACTAATTGAACCAATATATACATAGATATGGTCAGTCTATATCCCTTGTGGGGTAGACAGAGCAAACACTGTTGAAAAGACTTACATGCCACATTCAGCTATTTGGCTTAATGATAGAATTAAGATTCAAATAGTGACAGGTTGCTAGCCGATCGCCTTAAAAATGAATCTCAAGTTTGTAATTGTAATCCTTAGTCGCCTTATACCTACGACATCCATGGGAAAGAGATGGAGTGGTCCTATTCTTTTTTGTACTGGTCCCGGGAACCACAAGGCACTTAAACCAATATAACACACGCATTATAGTCACGTCTTCTAATATTATTATTTTCTTTTAGGCGATAGGCTAGTAACCTGTCACTATTTGAATCTCAATTCTAACATTAAGCCTAACAGCTGAACATGGCCTGTTTGTCTTTCAAGACTGCTGGCTCTGTCTACTCTGCAAGGGAGACGTGATTATATGATTAGTAAATGCGAAAATTGATTAACAATTTAAAATAATACACTTAGTTAAAATTTATAGAACAATGGCGAACAAAGTCGCAAGCAATAGGTAGTTATTCCATATCCATATATCTGTGCTAGAACTAGAAACAACAGTACCTATTAGAGAAAATATATATTGAATTTGATTAAAATACACATTTTAATAACGTATTCAATATCATATTTCCAATTTTTGACGCATTTTCAAAAGCTGCGCATCATTCATATCAACGTTTTATAGACGATCAGTACTAATTTGATGCAATCTAATGAAAAGATAACGTGTTTCAAGTTACTTTACAATTCACGTCTAATTGGAAAAGTGTATAACGTTACTAAAATAAATTTGATTTTTATAACTTGATGAGCAAGTTAATTTTTCAACACCGTTATAAATACTATTTGGTGCAGTAAAATAAAAGCATGCGTAGTATAAAAAAGCAGCAAAATAGAAAAAAAAAATTCATTTAATTAATATGCAAATATTAATATTAATTAATTAAATGAATGTTTTTTTTTCTGTTTGATTTTAGGTAAGTAATGACAAGTTCTTTAACATGCTTACATACATATAATCATGTCTATGTCCCATGCGGGGTAGACAGAGCCAACAGTTTTTTAAGACTGGCCACGTTCAGCTGTTTGGTTTAATAATGGAATCGAGATTTAAATAGTGACAGATACGAGTAGATAGCCCATCGCCTAAAAGAAGAATCTCAAGTTTATAAGCATACCTACCCTTAGTCGCCTTATACGACATCCATGGGAATGAGACCTACTCTTTTTTTTATTGGTTCCGGGAACCACACGGCACTCCACCCGTTAAGTTATTCAATAATTTAGAAAAACTGTAAACTAGCTTTAACTTGCGACTCCGCCCGCGCGCATTTGACGTCGCATACAAATTATCTAAACAACTGCAGTGTTGGCAGATCTTAGACTATGCGACGAATAAATAACTTGAATTTAAACTGCTTCGTCAATAAGTGATACCTTGTATCCTAGTTTGGAAATATACTATTCTATTCTATAGTATTATTAACGGCCTCTGTGGCTCAGCGGTAGTACGCTTGTCTGTGACACCGGAGGTCCCGGGTTCGAATCCCGGTCAGGGCATGATGAGAAAAGAACTTTTTCTGATTGGCCTGGGTCTTGGATGTTTATCTATACAAGTATTTATTATAAAATATAGTATCGTTGAGTTAGTATCTCGTAACACAAGTTTCGAACTTACTTCGAGGCTAACTCAATCAGTGTAATTTGTCCCGTGTATATTTATTTATTCTATTGTTCCAGGTTGCAACTGCTCGCGCCTGGGCGCTGAAGGCAACGCTTGCGACATCCGCTCCGGCCAGTGTCGCTGTCGGCCGCACGTTGTCGGGCGCGCCTGCGACACTTGTGAGGTAATACACACATACATACATACATAAAATCACGCCTCTTTCCCGGAGGGGTAGGCAGAGACCACCTCTTTCCACTTGCCACGATCTCTGCATATTTCCAAATGCAGCTTTCCGCAAGCTCGGCGGTTTCGGGTACTTTTGACCTGACCCTTTACCAGGACGTCCTTAATTTGATCAAGATACGTTCGTCTAGGTCTTCCCACTCCGACCTTTCCCTCCACACTCTCCTTTCTCTCACTTTGCGACGATGAATGTGAGGTAATATAAATATAATATAAATAAATATATATATATATATATATATATACGGGACGAATTACACAGCTTGAGTTTGCCTCGAAGTAAGTTCGAGACTTGTGTTACGAAATACTAACTCAACGATACTTACTATATTTTATAATAAACTAGCGACCCGCCCCGGCTTCGCACGGGTGCAAAATTATAAATGTTATTATACATAAAAACCTTCCTCTTGAATCACTCTGCCTGTTACAAAAAACCGCATCAAAATCCGTTGCGTAATTTAAAAGATTTAAGCATACAGACAAACAGACTAAAATAGCGACTTTGTTTTATACTATGTAGTGATACTAATATAGATCAACATTCAAGACCCCAGGCCAATCAGAGATACCGATTGTTTCCCATTAGGCAGTAACTATATCTAATTCAACGATCCCAGTATATTTACGAATTAAGCATTAAGCTAGTTTATTTTTTTAGGCAAGTTTTTCGGTCATATCACTTTTTCCTCTATTTTTCTTAATCTTTCTATATAAATACTAGATACTAAATTGATCGGACTAATGACTTCACTATAAGTTAAGTAAGAATAAACCACAAAATCTTATTCACTAAAAAAAATACACAGCTTAAACCGAAAATTCCAGTTCATTTATGTTTACTTCATTCCCTGCCAATAACATCATATCAAACTCCAAATCCATTCCATCACTCCAGCTTACATCAACTCTCATAGCCATTCCTGCCTCATTCAGATGTCTAACACCAAGATTATACGTCTATTTCACTTTAAAACCATCAATACAATCCTATAAAATATTAAATTCATGAGCAATCAAATGGGGATCATGGATATTGAGCCTATTTATAAAGATTACTGAACAAGTACCAATCACGTCAAACGCGCTATAAAGATAATCGTAAACAATGAAATTGTGAGAAGGGGAGATGTAAACGACCTATCAGTTTTAATCACATCATGTATGTACAGATAGCAACTTACGAAATTTGGTATTATTTTTAACTAGCTGTTGCCCGCGACTTCGTCAGCGTAAATTTCGAGTTGAATCTTCAATTGGTGACGGTTGTAACTAAATCGGTTTAGTACTTTTGGAGATAAGCGTGATCATACAGCTGACTGTATGATCATGCTTAATTATTTGTCTGTCTGTGTGTCTGTATCTGAATACAGACAGACAGACACACAGAAAGAAAATAATAAAAAAAATTGCTTTCTATTATTCATTCTAAGTGTCCCTCTATCCATTTGAGTCAAAAATACTAAATGTACAGACAAAATATATCGTAGTATCTATTTAAAGACATTTGCATGCAATTATCGCATGCAATTATGTATCTAGTAGTTGTAGATATTTAGTGGAAACCAAGCTTTTAAATTGTGACTATTAAATACAATCGATTATAACCTACATCGAGAGAGGCAGAGATTATGTTTGAACGAATATTAGAAAATTAAAAAACGCAGATTAAAAATGTAGCAAACGTTTTTAATCTGCGTTTTTAAAAACAGCCAGTTTGCCAAAGGGGCTCCTCAGAATACGAATCTCATAATAAATGCAGAGATAACTGTATCAATCAAGTCTGCTATCATATCCGGACAATGGCAGGTGAATGTGACAGGGGAACGATGTCTGTAGCACATGTACCTCCGTACAGCTAGTCCGGGATCTCACTGCAGTTAAAATCGCGATTTCGTAAAAAAATGTCTTTTACTACGCTAACCGCTTTGTTTGATGCAAAATTGATATTTTTACATGCATATGTACATATGGTCACGTCTATACCTATCCCTTGCGGGGTAGACTTAATTGACTTAATTTTATTGCATTATGTAGGAAGTATAGTTATAAAGTTATTAATTCCTACAAATGATAGAAGGAGAAAAGAGGAGAGAAATAATCAGTTTAAAGTTACTATATTATTCAACGTAAAATAAAAATATTTGACAATAAAATTATATTTTACTCTCTAACAAAACCATGGCAACCGTTGCTATGGCGTATACCAAGAAGGTTGCCTACACGTAACTTAATTTATATTTATGTCTTACTTTAGGTCTAGCTCAATAAGGGTAAAAAAAAATTATAACAAAACATTACACGTAAGGTTTTAAAGGACGTTTAATGGTAATGTAATTAACAGATACAGATAAGTGAGAGAAGCGCGTTTCAATTTAATTTAAATAAAGTATTAATATAATAGTACGGTATGTGTGTATGTATATGTCACGTATTGAGCTCTGCCTGAATAAAAAAATAAAATAAATTTATACCGGGAAGATTACACAGATTGAGTTAGCCTCGAAGTAAGTTTGAGGCCTGTAATACGAGATACTAAGACAACGATACTATATTTAATAATAAATACTTATATAGATAAACATTCAAAACCCAGGCCAATCACAGGAAGTTCGTATGTCATCAAGCCCTGGTCAGGATTCGAACCCCAGGAACGAAACCTCCAATGTCACAGACAAGCGCACTACCGCTGCGCCACGGAGGCCGTATCGAAATATACATACATACATAAAATCACGCCTCTTTCCCGGAGGGGTAGGCAGAGACTACCCCTACTACTACTGTATCGAAATATACTCGTATATAGAGAGATAAAAAAATGTGTGGCAAGATCTCCGACTAACAATCAGAGCACGGCATTTAGCCGGGCCAATATAATTCACTGCGGGCCCGCTGAACCAAATGTCACCGAGACATTCGCTGTTATTTCTGGGTATTGCAGTAAAAGCGGGCCGAATTGTCTTGTCGTGGTTGAGAAAGTATGTCGGAACTCTATTTATTATTAAGTTAGTTAAATAAATCATTGGTGAGGTGAACTTCCGCTAAACACTTCACACGATCAAGTCACTGTTAAAACTCCCAAGTAATAATTTACTTATTTAAATTTTAAAACATTTATTAATATCCCTTGCGGGGTAGACAGAGCCAGAAGTATTGAATGACTGACGTTTAGTTGTTAGACTTAATGATATAATTGAGATTGAAAAAGTGCCAAGTTGCTAACCCATCGCCTATAAGAAGAATCTCAAGATTATAAGCCCATTCCTTACTCGCCTTTTACGACATCCATGGGAAATAGATGGAGTGCTCCTATTCTTATTTATATTGTTGCCGGAAACCACACGGCAATTTTAAGTCATCAATCATCAATTTTTCTTTTCCACCAGGGGAGCATGGAATTCGTATTTACTTATTAATAAAACTGTTGTATCATTTGATTAATTGATAAAGCGTTCCATAATGATACATCAATATTTTGGATCAAGAATTTTTCATACTATATAAAGATATTTTCCCCACAGGTAGGCTACTGGGGCCTGCAGCTCGGCGGTTGCCGCCGGTGCGAATGCGGCGCGGGCGCAGCGGCGTGCGACCCGGTCAGCGGGGCGTGCGCGTGCGCACCCGGCGTGGGAGGCGCACAGTGTGACAGGTGCCTGCCCGGGTTCTACGGGTTCCGGCCTGCGGGATGCTTGCGTATGTATTAAGATTACTAATTTACTACTTATAAATATCATAATTTTCTCTCTTCCTCTCTTTCTAATGGCCCTGTGATAATATAGTAATTATTCAGCGAGTTACTCTCTCCATAAAATTGCTAAAGACCGCTGTCACCGAAACTTAATAAGTGATCTTATTTCTTGTTTCTCATCTAATTCTGGTTGGAACACCTCTCGATAGATTAAAGCCAAAAATCCAATGAAAAAAAAATATGGTCAGACAGATAAACAGCTAAATGTTCCTGAACTCTTCTTGAGCTGCGTTTGGGAAGATATATTCAAAAAACGCTCAATTTCATTTGCACGTCAAAGTTATTTTCGAATAAGGTTATAATTTTTCATTATATATATTATCCGAAGCCGTTGTAAATATTTATTTTTTTGTTTACAGCCTGCCCCACCTGCTCAGACGGCAAGATCTGTTCGTTGGACACGGGCCAGTGCGTGTGTCCGCCGCGGTCACGTGGGCCAGGATGCCGACAGTGCGCCCCAGGGTATTGGTCCCGGGAGAATGGCTGCCAGCCGTGCACTTGTGGAGCTGGAGCGACTTCGAGTGAGTTCAATAAAAAAAAATACCAAATCTGTACTGATCGTAGTTGTTAAAATACATGACAATTTAAGGTCAGAATGCGATTAATAAACGTTAAACTCTTACACAATATTTCACACCAGTTGAATATAATAATCATACGAGAAACAAAAATTTTGTCGTTTTTATTACTACGACTAATTAAGGTTATTGATCAAAGTGAATCGTATGCTATTCTCCTATTCACGAGAACGGATTAACATCCGTTAATTTTCAAATAATAGATACTGGTCAACACTCTCAATCCAAATAATTATCTGCTTTTTATAATTAATATTATTTTTAACATTGACATAAACACCACCAGATATATGCGACCCAGTGAGTGGTCACTGCAAATGTCGTACCGGCTGGGGCGGGTCTCGTTGTGAACGCTGCGCTCCCGGACATTTCGGGCCACGTTGTAGACCGTGCGACTGTGATCCAGCCGGCTCTAGGGACTGCGAAGGTGGCTCCTGTGACTGTGATGAGAGGGGCCGCTGTCTTTGTAAGGTAAATTACTGCCAAATTCATAAAATATAAATAATAAATAAATATTAAAAATAAGACGGCTGACGAAACGTCCTTGAGGTACTACGGCGCTTTATAGCGTCTATTATTTTCAAGAATGAATCTGAACTTGTGGCGACATCTCTACGCTACACGTCACAATATCCAATCACACAACAAATGTCAATCATGGCGAAGAAATTGACGCGCTCAGCCAATAGCAGCGAAGAATCTAAATCGCGATTACAAAGATTTCATGGATTGGAGCATAAATACAACCTCCGACTCAACATCGTCGGAGTCGTGGTTCCCCAGGCATAACAGCTAGCCTGGTGGAAGATCTTCCCTTTGGTGGCGGTCAAGCCGAATCATCGCTCCCGCTACAAACTAAACTAGTGTAGTTAATATTCACATTCGTTGCGACTTTGCAAGGCCTTTAAAATGTTAGAAGGATTTCCGAAGTTACTTTTTTATATTTTTGTCTTCACTTAACCCGGTATTCGGCATCATTCATCAGTATATTTTGAATATTTGTTATTTGAGTTAGATTTTTTCTGTATGTTGGTACTTAGCTTGATATAAAAATATTCCTTTACAGGAGAATGTAGTCGGTGACAAATGCGACCAATGCCTGGACGGCACCTTCGGCCTGTCAGCTGAGAACCCCTCAGGATGCACCGCCTGCTTCTGCTTCGGTCGCGCGGCACATTGCACTCAGGCGGCCCTCACTAGAGCAGCTTTGCATAACACCAACCCGATGCACATCACGCTGCTCAAAGGAGATCAGATTACCACGGTGAGATACTGAAGCTGAGCAAAACATGGTGGTATTTATAATTATTATAAACATATAATATTAATAACTAGCGACCCGCCCCGGCTTCGCACGGGTGCAAAATTCAGAAAAAATTATACATAAAAACCTTCCTCTTGAATCACTCTACCTGTTACAAAAAACCGCATCAAAATCTGTTGCGTAATTTTAAAGATTTAAGCACACAGACAAACAGACTAAAATAGCGACTTTGTTTTATACTATGTAGTGATATCGTCTATATATCTTAGCAGAGTAAACAGCTGTATGGCTTAATGATGGAATTGAGATTCAAACAGTGACAGGTTGATAACCCATCACCTACAAGAGAATCCCTTGATTGACTTTTAGAATTTTAACGGGAAGAGAAGCAATGACGATGAGATGACGTAAGAGTACACGTATTCCCTAGTATCGCGATCAAAGGCTTTTCTACATGGGGAAGACCAATCTTACCAGATAGTCCAACGTTTTAAAATCATTCAATGACAACTGGATGCAGCGATCAAAGAATAGATAGTTTTGAAGAAAAGTCACAATCTTTTTTATTTTCCAGTATTTAGAAAATACTAACATTTCAATATTAAAACTTCTATTTCTCCAGGTGGATATTCATTCGCCATTAGCTGTTCCGATGCACAATCAAGAAGTCACCATCTCTCTACCATGGCCGCCTGCTCCGGTATACGTAGAACTGGACAACAGGTTTGTAATTCCTACAGTTTTTTTCAACTTCCGGATTCAAAATTGATTATGACTTCGTAAGTTTGTATTTTGTTCCAAATAAACACGAGCAGAGTCATTGGCCGAACCAGTTGAAGATACATACATATGGTCACGTCTTTATCCCTTGCGGGGTAGACAGAGCCAACAGTCTTGAAAAGACTGAATGGCCACGTTCAGCTATTTGACTTAATTATAGAATTGAGAATCCCAAGTTTGTAAGCGATGGAATGGTCCTATTCGTTTTTGTATTGGTGCCGGGAACCACACGGCACAGTTGAAGATGCCTGAATATATAAAAGCAGAGGGAGGTACAGGTCTTAATATTACCATTGCCCTTTGATGTCGTGACACTACACTCTTTACTGTGCCCCTGTTCACAGCCCGGGAGCTCTATAAAGCGCCCTGGGCTTTCACCTTTGGACTACTTCAGCGTTCACCAAGTAAAATAGCTCGCTATCTTCTGGCGGCTAAACTCACGACCTTGTAAAGGTGGTGTGTTAGGAGACTAATTGATAGACCGAATGATGAGTTAATACTGAATTATATTTCATACAAATCACTTATAAATAGGGTTACATTGTCTTACCTCTACATCTCCCTCGCAGGAGAAATTAAAATAAAATACAGTTTTATTTTAATTTTATCGAAATATGAATTAATAGAAGTTTACAATCCACTGTATTAAAACTACTTATTTGTAGGTACCGTGCACGGTTTGGTACAAGAATTAAAATTAGTTAATATTAATTATTGACATATTTTTTTTTTTTTTTTTTTTTTTTTTTTTTTTTACATACTATTTTGTTATAGTTACTTATTTATTTTATTAATGGAACTCTTTTTTTTTTTTTTTTTTTTTTTTTTTTTTTTTTTTTTTTTTTTTTTTTTTTTTAAAAACAACACTAATGTACAAGTGCAGGCTAAAAATAGATTAAGCTTATACGACATTACAGTATACAATGCAATTGCAAATATTTCTAAGTACTTGTTAAATCATATGGTTGATTTTCTATAACAAAGAAAATAAAATAAAAATGTTACTTATGTTCTTTTAATTATAATACTAATAAAAGTATAAATGGGTAATATTTCCTTTTATTTTTACTTAAAGTTATATCTTACTACACGTACCCAATACACAAACTATGCTCTACAATACAAGTACAGGCTAAAAATAACTTTCGCTGACCTGACACATTCTTTATACAATGCAATCACTAAGTATTTTATGAATCATTCTGACTGTTACTCATCTCTGTAGGCTCATGATAAAGTTTAGTTCTATTTTTATGTACTATATCTATTTTATTATTTTTTATAATTTCAACATTTGGAGGAATTTCCTTTACAACCTTATAAGGGCCAGAATAAATACTTTGGAGTTTATTACCTGTTTCGTTCTTTAATAAAATAAGATCGTTTTCTTTATAAATAATAGAATTGCTATTTCGATCATATTTTTCCTTCCTTCTATTTTTACTTAATATTAAATTATCCCGCGCTTCTTTCTGAGAAGTTTGTATCCTGTATCTTAATTCTAAGGGATAGCTATCTACATTATACAATGGGTCTACGTAATCCTTTGTGAGGTTTGACGGTAAAACACATCTCTTACCGAATACGAGCTCAAACGGTGTAATTTTAGTCTCACTGTGAACGGAAGTGTTGTGTGAAAAACACCAAAATGGTAACCATGTACTCCAAATCTCAGGATGTTTTTCACATTGGATACGTAGATAATTACCTAAACCCTTGTGAGTGTTTTCCAAGCTACCCAGTGTCTGATGATGATAGGCTGTTGACTGCAACTGGTCTATATTCATAAGTTTACAAACCTCTTTGAATATTGATGATAAAAACTCTGTTCCTCTATCTGTGGCTATCACCTTGGGAATGCCATACCTCAATATAAAATTATTTACGAACTTTTGAGCTATTTCAACACTACTTTTTGTTACCATAGGATACGCTTCAACATATTTTGTTAATTCACACTGAATCGTGATTATATATGAATAATTGTTTTCATCCCTATCTATAGGTCCTACAGTATCAAGGAAAATTTTTTCGAACGCTGAATTAGCAGTTGTCGTCACTACCATGGGCTCTTTTATATAATGTGAAGAATGCTTCATTCTCTGACACTTATCACAACGTTTTACGAATTCCTTTACGTCATTTTCAAGCCCTGGCCAATAGTAATATTTTTTAATATTTGTGAACATCCTTCTAACGCCTGCATGGCCACTTGTAGGCAAAAGGTGGAAATCATTTAAAATAATTCGTTTTTCATCTTTATCTTCTATCCTTTTTATATCATTTAAAACACACAAACGTGGTCCGGACCAATTCTTTATGTCTTTTATAGCGCTTACTAATTTCTCAATAAATAAACAATAATTCTTCTTCTTAATAAAACATACTTCACTTATGTCATTACTTTTACATAAAACACACAGTTCTCTCGCAAATTCGCCTGACGAAATTTGTGATTGAGAATCTGGATTAATAAAAATACATTTTTTCTCTTCAACATATAATAATGTGTTCGTTTTACTACTCTTATATCTCATTCTTCTTAAAAATTGCATGTCTGTAACATTCGCAAATCTTAACTCTATAGATCTCTTGGGTTTAATATGTGTTTCTATGACTCTCGGGTGATCAGTCCAATCGTCAGTAGGTACCATATTATTCCCAGTATCTTTATTTTTCTCATTCTCACGTCTTTTCTGTGCCCGTGTCATAACATTCACCATCTGTTCATTCATCTCCTTCAATTCATCCGATGATATACATAAGCGAGACAATGCATCTGCAGCTGCATTATCAGCTCCTCTTATATACTCTATCACAAAATCATACTCTTCCAAAGCCATTCTGAACTTCATCAATCTACTAGACGGATCCTTCATATTAAACAGATAGACAAGCGGTTTATGATCTGTTTGTATAATAAATTTCCGACCGTATAAGTATGGGCGAAAATGTTTTACGGCCCAAACTATTGCTAATAACTCTTTTTCAATAGTTGGATAGTTCTTTTCCGCTTTGTTAAGACTCCTACTTGCATAGGCTACTGGCCTGCCATCGTTGTTATTTAAAACTGCACCTATAGCATATCCCGATGCGTCTGTCTGAATTATAAATGTATTTTCCTGAGATAAATTGGGATATTGTAATACAGGGTGAGAAATTATTGCATTTTTAAGAGTTTCAAATGATTTTTGACAAGCATCATCCCACACAAATGTTACATTTTTCCTGCATAATTGATTTAATGGATGAGCCTTTTCAGCAAAATTTGGAACAAATCGCCGATAATAGTTAACAAATGCTACAAATCTTTTTGCCTCATCTGTTGTTTTTGGAACATGATAATTTTGAACTATTTTAATTTTTTCTGGGTCTGGTAAAACACCAGCTGCCGAAACTACATGACCTAAATATAAAATATCTTTTTTCAAAAATTCACATTTATTTGGATTCAATTTAAGGTTCACTTCTCGGAGTCGCTGAAAAATGTCCTGTAAGTTTTTATTGTGACTTTGTAAATCTCGTCCCATACATATTAAATCATCTTGATACACCATACATTTTTCATACGTAAGACCTGCCATAGCTATATTCATCATCCTGGAAAATGAGCTAGGACTAGTTTTTAGACCCATAGGCATCCTAGTCATTTGAAACTGACCTGAACAGAACGCAGTATATTTTCGGCTACTTTTTTCTAAGCTTACATTGTAATATCCTTGGTGAAGATCTAAATGTGTATAATATACACAACCCGATAACGAATCTAATATTTCATGAATATTTGGAAGGGGAAACTTATCTTCCTTAATAACATTATTAATTTTCCTATAATCTACTACCAACCTCCACTTTTTCTCACCTGTGGAATCTAATTTTTTAGGAACCAATAATATTGGACTAGACCACTCACTTTGACAGGGTTCTATAATACCTTCACTAAGCATTTTATCTATTTGTTTTTTAATTTCATCTTTTTGTGAATGTGGTAATCTGTACGGTTTCACGAAAATCGGTTCAGTATTTTGTTTAAGGTGTATGCTATGTTCATAAATATTAGTTGTTGATAATTTATCAGAAGGTAAATAAAATATGTCTGCATATTTCACACATATATTTTCAATAGACTTTTGCTCTTCCATATTAAGATAATCCAACTTTAATTCCATTAATAACCTTCGGGCCCGATCAGCATTTTTATTACATTTTCCAAAAGCACAACTTTGATAATCACTAGCTTTGTGAACTATAGGTTTTATTTCACTTAATGTCAAGTTCTTTTCTGTGGTATTTAAAATTTGTATAGGGATTTTACCGTTCTCAGGTTTTACTAATGCACTAGCTATATAAATGCCATCACAAATTTCAGAAGAACATACAACACTTTCTTCCGTCAACTCTGTATCAATATAATGTATAGTCTCACATCTGGAAGGAATATTAAACGAACACTGATTAGTTGTTAAGGGCATGACTATCTGTTTATTTTCGTTTGAATATAATTGTAGCGATTTATTTTTAAAATCCAGTGTCGCTCTATATTTATTCAAAAAGTCTTGTCCAATTATTCCATTCGCCCTACAAGGTAAAGAATCGAATACATAAAATTTCTGAGTAACACTGTTCTTCATAGATGGTATGAATAACTGTAAACAAACGTATCCAATTGCTCTAACTCTACCACCTATGCCGTCTATCTCTATGTGCTCTTTTTGGAGTGGAATATTTTGCTCTCTGACATGTTTATACTTTATAGCCGATATAGAAGCGCCGGTGTCGACTAACCAAGAATATGCGCAGTTGTTAGACAAATGTAATGTTACATGACAAGTATTGTTACTAGCCAATATTTGATGTTTAGTCACGAAAAAACTGAATATTAGAATTCGTATCAACCTTTCCTTCTACGTCATCACGTGAAATCATATGAACTTGATGATTATAGTTGTTTGTCCTACCTCGATAGTTTCGTCCAAAATTTCGGCGAGGAGTCGAACCTCTATAACTATTATCACGACCACCTCTATTGCGCCACACTCTCGCACCTTGGTTTCCTCCTCGTTGACCGCTAGACCCCTGTTGCATATGATTATACTGGGTGTACTTACCTCGATATACTCTCGGACCTCTATTGTAGTTACCACGGCCTCTAAAATTACGATTACCATTATTACGATAATTCCTCATTGTCATAATATTGTTGGAAGTCGATGGTGATGCGACATCCTCCTCTACCGCTGCTTGAACTGCATCCTTTAAGGATGTAAATTTCTGTGCTAAAATAATAGTGGAAATCCTACGATTTCGCAATCCTTCAGCAAACTGTCGAATAGCTTGATTTTCGTTTATACTTTTTAAAGCTTTATACTTTTCCGAATCTCCTTGTGATTGCGAAATTGTAAGATTGACAAACATCTCTGAAAGTTCTTTTCCATAATCTACAATCGACATCTCATTCTGTTTTAACGATAATAATTGTTTCTGTATCGCTGTTGCTGATTTTTTAGCTAACAAGCACGATCTCATCGCAAGTACTAAATCGGCAATAGTGTCATATTTATCATTTAAAAGTAATTTTGCACTTTCTGACAACCTACTCCTCAATACAAAAGTTATTAATTTTTTCTGTGATTCACTATCTAGTGTTTCTGCATAATACTCAATAGTGTCAATGAGGTGTTTTGTGTTATTTTCATCATCATTCATAACAGGTAATAAACCCAAAACAACTTTATGGTTAAATTTCTCCATTGTAACTATCTTTCTATCAATTTTACACAAACTTTCTATTTCTTTAAATAAATCTTCAAATAAAGTACAATGTTTACACAATAATTCGTAATCCTCACTTGTTAAATCATTCAACTTCTCATTTATCTCCTCTAATACCTGCTCATATTTTAATTTTATCTGTTCAGCTTCTCTTAATTTCTTTTCAATAGTTTCTCCTATTCGTTTAGAAGGTCCTATTTTTATTAAATAAGTACGTATACATAATAATTCCTTATATATATCATGAATCAATTGAGCCATAACAATCAAATATAAGAGCTTACCCTTAACTAGTGTTTACTTATCGTCCATCCATACACGGAGCCTCATCGCGTTACCCTCTACACTGCACTTTATTTTGTTAGATATTTATTATAAGTAATGTTCTTCCTCTTCTTTTATGATTGAATTCATTTCTTAAAAGGTCCTTATTTATTTATTTTTTATTTATTTTTATCACTTCACTTTCACTTTTTATGCCGACACTTGTATTGTATTGCACTATTTCCGCATTTTGCGTCTTAGACCTGCTCGACCTTATCTGCCTCACGTCGTCCACGCCATGACCTCATCAGGAATGACTCTCTCTTATTTGTTTGCCTTATCTCCTCTCTAATCCACTTTCTGTGGCATTTTTTGTAAAAATGGTATATGACCATGCATACTCCGACAAATAGTATAACAAAAATTACACTGAGCATAATATTTGTTAAGCCCATATGTCGCTCTATCGTGGCTTGATTTAAAGCTCCACCACCAGCTGCATTTTGCGCCAAAATTATTTCCTCTTTAGTTTGAGATGCGCCCATTATGACGATTTTTAATATCCACTTCACACGTCGACAGATAGAGAACAAAATTTGCACTGCCCATTCTGTACTTAGTAGCCTTGCACTGTAGCACCGAGACGAAATCCGAAACTACACGTGCCAAACCGACACCAAATATGGCAGGGTCGCCATGTAAAGGTGGTGTGTTAGGAGACTAATTGATAGACCGAATGATGAGTTAATACTGAATTATATTTCATACAAATCACTTATAAATAGGGTTACATTGTCTTACCTCTACAACCTCATACAAATTGTAGAACTAGTCCAAGTAAAGAATGTCTTTATTCTGTCATTTAAATTAACTTAAATTGTCTCCCGTCTCTTTTGCCTGCGACGTTTTACTAAAACGCCACACTGGCGCCCAACGTGGGGCCAATTATTATTTTCGGAGTTATGAACAACTAAATGTGTAATCGATAATCGCTTTTAAATTACCTGCCCAATCTATGATCATGGTGATGTGGACGTAAAATTCTATTCTTGTTTATTATAAGCTGAGCGGATTATATTTATGCTAATGATATTATAATATTATTCCATTCAGATTTCTTGGCGATAGAATCACTTCATACGGAGGCCTGCTGCGGTATACCGTAGAAGAGGAAGGAGGAGAGGAACTGTCATTAGAGACGAGTTTACAAGCACCTCTCGTCAGCATGTATAGTGGAGATATCGTTCTTGATTATTATGAGGTGATTGGCATACTTGCATGTCATAAATTTATCTGATTTCATCTGTTTAATGTCAACAACAAATGTAGTGAAACCGCATGAGTGTCTGTCTTTGTCATTTGTTTAAAAAATAACATACATACATACTTGTAATCACGTCTATATCCATTGCGGGATAGACAGAGCCAACAGTGTTAAAAAGACCTGATAGGCAGCGTCCAGCTGCTTGGCTGAATGATAGAATTCAGATTCAAAAAGTGACAGATTGCTGGCCCATCGCCTCAAAGAAGAATCCCAAGTTTATAAGCCAATCCCTTAGTCGCATTTCACTACAGCCGTGGGAAAGAGATGAAGAAAAAAGAAATTCTTTAAAAAACATTTAAATCTTATGTGTCATGATTACAGCTGACTGATCACGGAATGTGTATTATCAAAAAGTTTTGATGTGGTGCTTGCTCTTATCGATGATTTTATCGTAGTTCAGGCCACAAATACAAAACTCTTACTTATTCTGAAACGTATATTTGGATGGTCTTAAAAGATAAAATTTTCATTATTTTGGATTGTAAATTATGATTTCGGATTCGAATTTGTGTACTTTACAAACTTAAATTTGAAAATAAAACCTACTTGGATGATGTTTAGTTAAGATGCAATTTTATGGGAAGACCTAAAGGAATCCTGCATTCGATTTAGTCTGCTGACATGATGATGATAATTTGATTCCAGAGCATGCCAGCAGACAACAGCAGCGGGAGTCACGTCGTAAGATTCCATGAGTCGTTGTGGTGGGTTCGTGGTAGAGGGAACAAAGCCAGTCGTGCTGCGCTGATGGTGGTATTGCAGAAACTACAGCGAGTCCTGATAAGGGTCACCAGCAGAGCGCCAACGGCCAAGGATCATGTTCATGCTTTGTAAGTTTGTCAAGTAATCACTTTTCATAATAACGCCTGATTGCATTCTCAGTTATTGTCTTTGGATTTTAGAATTAGCTTTATAATCCTTTTGTTTACAGCCTTCGTCTGATATTTATTCAACTTATTCTATTTTGGGTAATTAAGGGTCCGCTTATACGTTTAGGTTTATAGACTTTTATTCTCATAAAGACATATTTAATATCACTTACATGAAAAAATTAATATGTTCATTATCAAACTAATCTATGTTTAATATCAGAGGGTATCTACATTCATGTAACTGATCTACTGTATGTAACTCAATAAAACAGTTAGGTGCTTCTTAATTGAGTTACATACATATCATTTGTCGTTTTACCTTTGCTTTATCCATTTTACGATTAAATTTTATTGTTTTATTAATTCCAATTATTTTAGATAAACTGACAGCTCTAATAACCAAAACATTACTTCCTAACGTTTTTCAATTTCAACTTGTTTTGACTTCATCAACTAATGTGTGAGAATTAATTAAAAAATAATCATATTTTCCGCAGATTGCTGAACGTATCTCTCGACACCGCCATCCCTGGTCTAAGTCGCACCGCGGCTGCTCTAGGAGTAGAGCGGTGTGCTTGCAGAGAAGGTTACACTTCAGAGTCCTGCCAGAAACCAGCCAGAGGATACTGGTTACCTCAACAGAGGATACGAATCAGCTCTACTAATGGAACTGTTATAATAGCAGTGGAAGGAGAAGCAAAGCAGTGTGAATGTAATGGAAGAGCTGCGGCTTGTGATCCTGATACTGGAGTTTGTTTGGTGAGTGAACTAGTTCTACTTTGTGAATTCTTTGGTGTATGTTCAAGTGCTTGTATGCCTGGGGCTCAATTTTCGATATTCTATCAGAATTTCAAAATATAAGCAGCCATAACTTTAACCTTGTTTTTACCAGCAAAGTTACATTTATTTTTAGCATCAGCAGCATAGCTCTTGAAACTACTTTAAATCAGTTCTTGATTCAACACGGGCAGTCAGAGCGAAAAGTCGCATAAAAACCTGAAAATCAAATTCAGCTTGATGATGGAATTGGGACTGTCACCCTTAACACAGGGAACCCTACCGTGGGTGATAGCGCACCCTAGTTTATGTAACATTTACTTATTATAATAAAGTCATTTCATATAGTGACCGGTTGCTAACCCATCGCCTAAAAGTAGTAATAATGTTCACCTTTTCTCAGCCTACTATCTTTTTCTGAGTTAGGGCTTCTTCTTTTTACTTTCAGGTGTTTTCTTTTTACTGATATTAACAATTTGTTTTTCATCTCTCAGAACTGTACCGGTGGTACAGGCGGAGCCAGGTGCGAGAGCTGTGCCCCGGGCTACCACGGCAGCCCGCACGTGTCCCCGGGCTGCGTGGCCTGCCCGTGCCCCTCCCGCGCCAGGAACTTCGCAGACGCCTGCGAGTTTGACCAGGGAAGGCTCAGGTGTCTGTGTAAACCTGGTGAGTGTTGGCTACTTTGTAACGATATTTCTAGGTCATATTACTGAGAGGGCTAATGGTTATCGCCAGAGGAAAGTGTCTACAGATTCGGTCATGAATATAACCTCACATTCGACATTGTCGGTTCTTGAGACATAACACTGGATCTGGCAGATCTTTCCGTTGGAAGCGGTCGAGCCTTAAACTTAGCTCTAGACATAGCTTATGCGAATTACAAAAATCCGTAGAAACTTATTTTCATTAGTGGTGAAACCTAATGAACCATTTTTCACTATTACAAGCTATATTATGTTGAGTGTGTGAAATTATGTTGATGATGATGATACACACATACATACCTACATGTAGTCACGTCTACATCTCTTACGGGACAGAGCCAACAGTCTTGAAAAGACTGATACGCCCCGTTCAGCTTTTTGACTTGATGATAGAATTGATGAAGAAGCTATTCCCTAAACCTGTTTTCACATATTTTATTTCAATAACCAGGCTACACTGGCATGGAGTGCGAGCAATGCGCAGAAGGCTGGCACCGCGAGCGCGACGGTAGTTGTAGACCGTGCGCCTGCGACCCGAGCGGCGCGACACACGCCGCGTGCGACGACGCCGGCAGGTGTCGCTGTCGCGCGTTCGCGACCGGACTCAAGTGCGACAAATGTCGCGCGCTTAGGACTTACTTGGAAGATGGAGAGTGCAAACGTGAGAGTTTTTTTTTTTTATTTCATTATTATATGTGCAGTGAAATTGGTCACGAATGAATTCGAGATCGGAAATATTTAATGCACTTATACATGAAAATTGTAAACCTCGTCAGTTCACATGATGGAGGACGGATATTTGAGTCTTCTTTTTTTGTTAAATATATGCTTCCTAAAACGAAACTCGATATGTCACTGTAAAAATTTTGTAAAGTACATGTCTCGACAGTCCACTGTACAAATTAATAATAAAATTTCTTTTACAGAATGCGATAACTGCACGCAAACACTGCTAGACTCCGTTGAAGAACTAACGAACCACCTACACAGTCAAGCAAACCCCACCGAACTAAGTCGTATACCAAAGCCATTCCCAGCCGTGCGAGAATTCTCCCGGAGCGCCACCGAACTGCGCACAAGACTGAGAAACTATAAAATAGACGTAGAAAATTCTAGAAATCTTGACAACACAATTCACAGACTTGAATCTGATGAACACAAACTTTTTACTGATACTAACACATATAAGACTGAAGCATTAAAAAGACAAGATGAAGCTAGATCGTTAAGTCTTGAAAGCATGAGTGGGTTAGAAGAAGTTATTAAACAGAGAAGGAAAATAGGGGAGCAAGTTGAAGCTTTAGATGAGTTTGCGAGAGGAGAAAGACATCTTAGTGCTCACAAGGCGCTGAAAGAGGCTAGAAGGTTGCTTAGGCATATCAATGACATCAAATTGATTGACTACCTTGGAGGAGCGAATGATGTTTTCGAATCGGTAAGATGATATTATAAGCCTTTTTGGATTCCCTTAGAATCCTTTATTACCTTTTTTTAGATTTTTGAGTTTATTTTGTAGATATCTGTCGTATTCATCTTTTATAGGGTCATCATTACTTTCGTGTATTTTAAAGATTTATTTTACATCCATTAAGTGCACAAGCTTGAGACAATGTAGACGACTTAAAGTGTTTCGATACATAAATTCATAAAAATCAAAAGGTTCTTGTAAACAAATTACTTTCACTGAACTTGCTACTTGTTTTTTCGATGACTTTTGTATCAAAGTAATTATTTATATTACATCTACTTTAAAGATTAAGAGGTTTGCATTCCGATTGTACCTATATTTCTTTACAACAGGCACATCTCCAATCAACATCGGTCCAAGAATTTGACTACCGCCTCGACGATCTCTCTAAACGCGTTCGCGCTCTGCAAACCAAAATGGACGACTGGGAGCAGAAGACTGATGAATATCCGAAGTTAGCTGATGTTATTTGGACAGCCGGTGATACTGTAGCAGCGACGAGTAAGGGAATCAGACCTAGGTTGGCTGCTGTTAGAGATGCTGGGTTGAGATGCAGACTCGTCTTGGAGGTGAGCTGGTCATAATCATAGCTGAGGGTAGCAAATTAATAAGATATAACTCAATCGACGAATATTATTGTACAAAAAACATTTTATTCATTAAGATAATATTAAATTCAGATCCAATACGGGTTAGATATACCTGAAAAGGTTGCTTAGGTGTAAAAACCTGACTCATCCAATCCAGGATCTATAGTCAAAGGCGTACCCCGGGCACCTCTTCAGAGTCGTTAGGGGACTAAAGCCAGAAGGAAGAAGTTTAGCAGTAGAAAATTAACCTGACTTACCGAGACTTAAAACCTAGGATACTCCGGTGGAGAAAACCAATTTACCCAGAGTCGTGATAAAAATTAATTTAATCATGAGTCTGATCAAAACGCAAACCTTTTAATCTAATACTTACGTATTTATTTTTCATTGCTTCATAATAACTTAAAATAGATCTTCCTTCACTGCAGGATATCACGACCCTATCGGCTCATAACTTGACTGACGAGACCTACTCAGCGATGTTACTGGCACAAGCGATGGCCATAAAATTCCCTACATTAGCATCGGAGCTGGTCACACTGATGATAGCCGCAGAGGAGAAGGAAGGGATACTGTACAATCTGACCCCAATTTATAAGGAGAAGTACTTGAAGGCTGTGGAAAAACATGTAGCAGATTTGAGTGAGAAAGCCACGCAGTATAAAAGGTACAATTTTATTTGTTTTTTTACAAATAATGTCAATGGGTACATGAATATGTAATACAATAACACATTTATAATAGTATAATAGTGCCGTGTGGTTCCCGGCACCAATACAAAAAAGAATAGGACCACTCCATCTCTTTCCCATGGATATCGTAAAAGGCAACTAAGGGATAGGCTTACAAACTTGGAATTCTTTATAAGGCGATGGGCTAGCAACCTGTCACTATTTGAATCTTAATTCTATCATTAAGCCAAATAGCTGAACGTGGCCATTCAGTCTATTCAAGACTTTTGGTTCTGTCTACCCCGCAAGGGATATAGACGTGACCAAATGTATGTATGTAGGTATTATGTAATAGACACAATGGCATTCAAACCTTCAAATTGTGCCACCAACATTTATTTTTTCGTTAACATACATACATACATAAAATCACGCCTCTTTCTTTTTTCATTAATTTTCAGCTTATTCTCCGACACACGCGCAGCCTCCTCACTGGGCGTGTCCGCCGCCCGCGCATGGTCCGGAGTTGCCGACGCTCTCCGAGACGCGGCGGTATCTGCCGATGCTGCTTTATCGACAGCGGCGGCTGCTGCCTCTTTAGCGAAGGGCGCTCGTCCTGTGACGTCGTCCGGGAAGGATGTATCGGATTTGTTGAAGCAGCGAGGTGCTGAAGTATTGGCGAAGGCTGAAGGTATGATATTGCGTTTTTTATTTGAATGTTGCTTTATCGACAGCGTCGGCTGCCGCATCTGTTTTTCATGTCAAATCTTGCAGAGTTTTATAGAAAATGTGCGTGCGTGTGGTTCCCGGCACCAATACAAAAAAGAATAGGACCACTCCATCTCTTTTCCATTGATGTCGTAAAAGGCGACTAAGGGATAGGCTTACAAACTTGGGATGGGTTAGCAACCTGTTACTATTTTAATCTCAATTCTATCATTAAGCCAAACAGCTGAACGTGGCCATTCAGTCTTTTCAAGACTGCTGGCTCTGTCTACCCCACAAGGGATATAGACGACAACATATGTATGTATGTTTTATGATAAAACTTAATTCTTCCAGAACTACGCAAGCAACTAGACCAGCTCGTCCGTTCAGCAGACGCCGTCTCCGTCTCCCTTCGAGGTTTGGGCTGGGCCGAACGCGAACTAGGAGCGACTCCTCGAGCCTCAGTCAGTGCCACTTTAGCAGCGGCTGGCAAACAAGCTGACAGGGTGTTCGTGACCACGAGAGCATTGTATGATGAAGCCAGTGAGCTGAGGCAGAAGATGAGGTACCAGCTGAGGAGGCAGTTGGCTGATCTGCAAAGGCATGGGGATACGGCGCTAGGGGCGGCGCAAGAGCATGGTAAGCCCTTTTAAAATAATGGAAACAAAATTGGGTATAAATAACAAATAATATGATTAAGTAAAAAAAAAGAAACTAATTGAAAATTAGGCAGGTTCAATACAGGGTATTGAACAATTTAAGAACAATTTTACAATACTGTTCTAAATATATAGCTAAGGAGGACGTCAATAGTGTAAACTATTTAGACAAAGCATAGATGTTTGGATGTTTAACTATAAAATATTCCCTCCTTGTTTAAAAATCTATTACAATTATCGCCTCAGTAACAAATCACTGTCTAACTCTCGTCAATATAAATGTGTTACTTTTTTTCGAACAAAACAAAAAAGGTAGCCAGAAACTTCCTTCGCTTCATCCACATTCATAACTCTCTTCACGCAAGCTCGGCGGTTTTGAGTACTCTTGACCTGACCCTTTACCAGGAGTCAAGAGTCCTTAATTTTTTCTTATTATTTCTTAATTATTTTTTTATTGTACCAGTAATCGTAATTTTTATAACACTTCTATTTTTGGTTGTAGTGTCCCAAATCAGCAGTAATACAGTCCGTGGTGCAGAGCTTTCTCAGGCGTTGGCGGGGGCGGCCGGCGCACGCGCACGCGAGCACGCCGCGGCGGCTGCGCGGAGAGAACCTGCTCTCACCGCCCTGAAGGACGCTGTGGCCAGGGCTAAACATGCTGCGCAGACAGTGAGTTTCACACTTACCAACTGTTCATCTAGTAATGACGTAGATGATGAAGATGGTACTGGTCTCACTGGATCAAAAAAAAAAAATTTTTTTTCTAGCCAATCGACCAAAAGTCCGATGATCTTACGCTAGACTTAAACAGGCTGATAAAAGGTGGAAATTTGAATCTGAAGGTTATGTCTTGTGGACTTCATGTGTGATTTGTGAATGATAATAAAAAAATGAAAGAAATTTAGATATCTTCTCAGGAAGATGAAGGATTTTTGTAAATTCTACATACATTGAAAATACAACGTTCAGCTGTATCGCTTTATAATGAAATTGAGATCAAATGTGACAGCTTGCAACACCATCATCTTATAAAAAGAATCCCAAGTTTATTGGCCTTTAGTCGCCTTTTATGACATTGCTAAGAGACCGAGTCCTATTTTAATGCCGGGAACCACACGACACTAAAGAAAAATTCTATTCTATCACAATTTTGAAATTCCATCATATACCTTCCAGATATCGGTATCACTGACGTCAGCCTCTGGGCCAGGACCAGGGTGTGCTCGGTCCTATGTCCTGCGCTCTCACTCTCCCTCAGTGACGCGCCTGTCACTAGCGTTGTCCTTCGATGGAGCGGTTCGAGACGGTGTGCTGTTGTATTTGGCTGGAGAAGAGAAGATGCAGGTAACTTCTGTTTTAGAAGGCTGGCAAAATTTGCTGTTATACTAAACTTGTGATAATAATGATTATTTTTTTTTGAGCCTAAGTGGCCTACTCCACAGTGAACATCATCACAAAATGTAGTCTTTATATACTTGAATTAGGTCGTTCATTACAACTTCTGCCATCCGAAATTCTACCGAATTAAGATACTGGATCGTACTCGTACGCTCCTATCCGGTATATTACACTTTACGGCAAGAACTATCTTCAGAATGATGATTATCCACTAAAAATATTCTCATCAGCTCCGATTGCGTGCCCTTTTATCTGCAACATACATACATACATATTATCACGTCTATATCCCTAGCGAGGTAGACAGAGCCACCAGTCTTGAAAAGACTGATAGGCCACGCTCAGCTGTTTGGCTTAGTGATAGAATTGAGATTCAAATAGTGACAGGTTGCTAGCCCATCGCCTAAAAGAGGAATCCCAAGTTTATAAGCCTATCCCTTAGTCGCCTTTTACGACATCCGTAGGAAAGAGATGGAGTGGTCCTATTCTTTTTTGTAATGGTGCCGGGAACCACACGGCACTGTCTGTTTTATCTGCAAACTGATGGTTTTATAACGTTGCCAGGACAAGAAGAGCTACATGCGTCTCTTCGTCCACAACAAGCGTCTCCACTTGCGCTGGGATCTCGGCGCTGGCGAGGGTCACATCCAGCATCCTGAGCTACTGCAACCCACCCACGATGATACAGACCACACTACCTACAGGGTTGACGTTGAAAGGTGAGCATACTGACTACAGGACAAGAGTAACATATACATACATACATATGGTCACGTCCATATCCCATGCGGGGTAGACAGAGCCAACAGTCTTGAAAAGACTGAATGGCCACGTTCAGCTATTTGGCTTAATAATAGAATTGAGATTCAAATAGTGACAGGTTGCTAGCCCATCGCCTAAAAGAAGAATCCCAGGTTTATAAGCCTATCCCTTAGTCGCCTTTTACGACATCCATGGGAAAGAGATGGAGTGGTGAGTTTTTTGTATTGGTGCCGGGAACCACACGGCACATCAACTTAACGCTTAATCGATTTCCAGGATATGGAACACTGTCCACCTCCGCATTGAGCGGGCTGGTTCCTCAGTGGTGTCAGCCACCAACAGCAGCACAGCCCGGGCTGACACGCTACGGCCGACCAGGCTATGGCTAGGAGGACCCCCGGACCTTCCAGGGGAAACCTGGGCGCTGCCAGCGTGTGTACATTCCTTACATACGGACGATAGTGTGGTGGGGCTGTGGAACTTTGCTGAGCAGCCGAAGGAGGCGAAATGCACTGGTTGTACTCAAAGGTTAGTTTATACCATATAATCATATCTAAATCTGGTCAGACAGAGCCAGCAGTCTTGAAAGACTAATAGGCCACGTTCAGCTGTGTGGCCCTTTGATGGAATTGATATTCAAATTGTAACAGGTTGTTAGCCTATCGCCAACAAGTGGAATCCTAAGTTTATGACATCCATGGAAAGGTATGAAGTGGTTCTATTCTATAATGCCGGAAACCACACGGCACTTTGCTTTAGCTTTGTTCACTAATCACAAAACAATGGACTGAAGTTAAAGATATAATTTTACTATCAGATGGGTGGGATCTCGTGGTGGTTTGGCCGCCCTGGCGTGGCTGGGCGGCGGCTACGTGGAGCTGAAGAGGTCCTCACTCCGAGCCCCGGACAGGAGACACTTCAGCCTCGCGCTCACCTTCAGGACCAGAGATCGGGACGCGCTGCTCTTCATGGCTTTGGATGCTGCTAATGTAAGTCATTGGTTGTCATTTCAGTAGTTGCATACATACATACATAAAATTACGCCTCTCCCGGAGGGGTAGGCAGAGACTACATCTTTCCACTTGCCACGATCTCGGCATACTTCCTTCGCTTCATCCACTTTCATAACTCTCTTCATGCAAGCTCGGCGGTTTCGGTTATGGTTTTCAGTAGTAATTACATAATAAATACAATCACATCTTTATCTCAGGCAACAGTCTCACAAAGACTGAAAGGCTACGTTAGCATATTAAACCCGGCTTTTAAGTAGAATCCTAAGTTGTTTAGCCTATCCCTTAGTCATAGTTTTGAATTGTCATAAATACACTTGAAACGACCACATGGTAATCAATCCCATTCCATGGTCGTGTCCTAGAACTGGACAATGGCTTTCCCTTTTTTTCATATATTTCTAGCAGGGATACGTGTTTCGTATTTACGAAAAATACATACATACATAAAATCACGCCTCTTTCCCGGAGGGGTAGTTAGAGACTACCTCCTTCCACTTGCCGCGATCTCTGCACACTTCCTTCGCTTCATCCACATTCATAACTCTCTTCATGCAAGCTCGGCGGTTTCGGGTACTTTTGCAACAATCCTTCCATAAAATCAAATTTGATAACTGGCATGGCTTCTAAGCTCTTGAAACTGGACGAGTAAGGTTGCAGTTCAGAAATCCTATACTCGTATTTCCAGAACCGGTCAATATCGGTATGGCTTCGTTCATGCCGCGTGGTGTTCTCCGTTCAATACAGCGGGTCCCGGCTGGAAATCACGGCGGGAGGCCAGCACTGCGACGGGAAGCCAGCTCACGTGCAAGCTATCAGGGTCTTCGCTGGAAACAAGCTGGAGAAAGGTACGCTCGTCGGGATCATCAGCATCCTGGTGTTGTTGCCAAGGAAGAACTACCAGGAGCGTCAGATTTACTATTGACAATGATCAATTGTTTGCAATTAGTCAGGTAATCACATGAATTGTCGGATCTTTGAGACCCTTGACAGGAACTTAACCCAACTGCAGTCATGGTAACCTGGTATCTGAGAGTGTCGATTTGGTCAAGCTGTATAAAGCTCTCTGTATAAAGTATTCTAAATGTGTCCATAATTCAGAAAATAGCCGCAAAGCTGATAAAATTATGAAAAATTGAATTTTTACTAACCTTCTTGAATTCCGTCTTCCATCCTTGAATGTTGCCAGTTGCACCCTGAAATTAAATATTAAAATGTTCACTTCACTTTTTCTTCATGGAATACTAATACATATGATCGGCAGGCAGCCTGCGTGTGAACGGCGAGGAAACCCTGGGCTCGCCTTCTCCCCCGGTTCAGTCTGCGGCCGCGCTGCCGGACCTCACCAGCTCCCCCTACTGGGTGGGGGGGCTGCCCCCAGGGGCGGGGGTGGAGGCCCCCGCACCCCCACTGTTGGGCTGCCTGGGAGCTGTATCGGTAGACAGAGAAGGGTATAACCTGATGGATACGCCCACGAGACATGCTGTGGAGCCTAATTGTGGGACTAGGGTGAGTAACTGTATGGTTAAGCAGAGCAGCGTAAAGTAAGCTAAAACACAGTAGCAGTTATTAGTTCTAATCAAACCGGAAAATAATTTCCTTGTACTTACTGACTTACGTACTGTCCTTGTGTGAAAGTATTTTCTTTTTTTCTTTTATATTTCACTGAAGGAATTTGGGCAAAATTGGGAAATAAACACTTATCTAGCCCACATAGTATCCTAATACACAAGTATCTAACCCACATATAACATACAGTAGCGAAAATATCATTCATTACGTGCTTAGAAAGACACATCAACACATTATGGGTTGACACTCATTAAAGGTGTAATTGAGTGAGAATTACAAAAATTGTTATCCTAAATAAAGGGCTTAATTACACTAGTTGACAATTCCATCCAAATCGTTTGATTCTGAATTCATTCATATAATCACGTCTATAGCCCTTGTAGGATAGACAGAGCCGGCAGTCTTGAAAGACTGATAGGCCACGTTCAGCTGTTAGGCTTAACGTTAGAATTGAAATTCAAATAGTGACAGGTTGCTAGCCCATAGGAAGTATGCAGAGATCGTGGCAAGTGGAAAGATGTAGTCTCTGCCTACCCCTCCGGGAAAGAGGCGTGATTTTATGTATGTACTATGTATGCTAGCCCATCGCCTAAAATAAGACTCATCATCAAGACACCCATGGAAAAGAGATGGATTCTGAATACAAAATCGTAATTATTGGCTAACCATTCCCACGCAATCCCAGGTCCTCCGTTCAGCTGTATTCGAAGGCGCCGGCTCAGTGGAGCTCCCTTCACCAACGGTCCGGCGCAGAGGAGCCGTGGGCTTGGCGTTCAGTTCCCGAGCACCGTCCGGCTTGCTGCTGTACCGGGCGCCGTCCTCGCCTGATGATGACGATGATAAGCATCATCTGGCGCTAATGATGGTCGATGGTAAGTGAATGACTTTAGATCTTCATTCTGACTCAGGAGGTGGAAAGTGCTGGATTGAGGTCACTAGAAAGAAAGAATGTAGGGGAAATGTTACCAGCTTGACAAAACAGGGTATATGTAAGCAAATGGACTCATTTAGGATGGCGTCTGCTACTCAGAAAGAGGTAAGAACTGGACTGACGTCACCAGAAACAAAGAAGAATGTAGGGAAAATGTTCCCGGCTTGTCGACATCAGGGTTGATGTATGACCAAATGGAATCATTAACGATGTCGTCTGCTACTCTGAAAGAAGAAAGTGCCAGCTATTTAACGTCACGAGAGAAGAAAGTATATTGGAAATTCTCAATTTTGGAGCTGATGCTGGCCAATAAACTTTAAGTACTCTTCGTTTGTCGAAGACATAGCTAAGTGGAGGCACTATCCAATGCTGCAAAAGTGGAAGAGGCAACAATGAAAGGGGCATGGCATCTTAGTAGCGTGTGTGTCATATGATTAATTATCTATGACTGTCAATGTCATTGTCAAGAGATATAGAATAAAACAGTTTGTAACGGGGATACAATAAAACAGTTGTGATGGCGTCATCATGCAATCGAAGCTCGAATGAGTTTTATTTCATAAATAACAGCGTGCACCATTTTAATCTTGCTCTGCTATATTCTATACCCAGCTGCTTTCGTAAAGAGCTGGGCCATCTTCTTAGATATACATGTCTAGTTTAGTTATATAAAATAAAAAAGATTAAACAAACTAAACACACACATTTGTGCCGTGTGGTTCCCGGTAAAAATACAAAAAAGAATAGGACCACTCCATCTCTTTCCCATGGATGTCGTAAAAGGCGACTAAGGGATAGACTTACAAGCTTGGGATTCTTTTTTAGGCGATAGGCTAGCAACCTGTCACTTTTTGAATCTCAATTCTATCATTAAGCCAAATAGCTGAACGTGGCCTATCTATCAGTCTTTTCAAGGCTGTTAGCTCTGTCTACCCCACAAGGCATATAGACGTGACCATATATATGTATGTACAAACTAAACGTTACATTGAGTCTGTTAGCTCTGTCTAAGTCATAAGGGACATCCCTTAGTGCGTCATAATCGATGTGTAGTGTCAGTACATAACCGTTCACAAACATAATAAATAAATAAATATATACGGGACAAATTGCACAGATTGAGTTAGCCTCAAAGTAAGTTCGAGACTTGTGTTACGAGATGCTAACTCAACGATACTATATTTTGTAATAAATACTTGTATAGATAAACATCCAAGACCCAGACCTGTCGGAGAAAGTTCGTTTCTCATCATGCCCTGGCCGGGATTCGAACCCGGGACCTCCGGAGCCACAGACAAGCGTACTACCGCTGCGCCACAGAGGCCGTCAAATGAATGAATTAATATTGAATTCCTTTCGTTCACCAGGTGAGCTGGAGGTGACCGCATCAGCAGGCAAGGAAGACTTGAAGCTCCGCAGCAACGGGACGAGGTACGACGACCGCCGGCTGCATGTGGTCAAGCTGATGAGGTCGCATAAACAGGTAGGATTTTAATTTATTGTTATTTATTAATAGTTTGAAAACAATGAGTGATCTTGCGCGATATACCTACATATATACATATGGTTTTTAATCGGTTGCAATTTTGGAAACAATGAGGGATCTTGGGCGATATATGTATATACATATATCCTACACACATACATATGGTCACGTCTTCATCCCCATTGCGGGGTAGACAGAGCCAACAGTCTTGAAAACACTAAATGGCCACGTTCAGCTATTTGGCTTAATGATAGGATTGAGACTCAAATAGTGACAGGTTGCTAGCCCATCGCCTAAAAGAAGAATATCAAGTTTATAAGCCCATTCTTTAGTCGCCATTTACGACATCCATGGGAAAGTGATGGAGTGGTCATATTCTTCTTTTATTCGTGCCGGGAACCACACGGCTACAGCTAAAGGTGGCCTTTCGGTCTATTCATATATTTTTATATCTATGTATGTGATCCATATTTATTTATTTGGAAGATCAACAATCGTTTACAAAAAATAGCGCCACATATGTAAAACAAATGGTCAATTATAGGTCCTCACAGATACAAAACACTAATACAATAAAAAAAAGTAACATCAATCTCTAAACAATCAACAATAACAATTACAATATGTTTTATTCCAGCTAGAAATGTGGGTAGACGGCGAACGAATTCTCTCCGGACCCCTCTCGGGGCCCGCTTTCGCGGCCAGACCCCGGGCCCTCTACGTCGGGGGTCTGCCGAGTGGATACGTCGGGCCGGGGCCGAAGGTATCCTCGGGGTTCACTGGCACTATAGCCGATGTCATCGTTGACACGCAGTGAGTTTAAAAAATAAAAATTCTTCTATAGGTTTTTGAATGAAACAGAAAGGTGGTAGTTACTAAAACATAACTTAAGTATAATTATCCTAATAATATTATAAATGCGAAAGTTTGTGAGTATGTCAGTATGGATGTTTGTTACTCTTTCACGCAAAAACTACTGAACTGATTATGACGAAATTTGGTATGTAGGTAGCTGAAGACCCAGAATAACATAAAAGCTACTTTTTATTCCGGAGTTCACGCGAGATTAATAGGGTGTCCATGCGGACGAAGTCGCGGGGGGCCTCTAGTATTTAATAATAAAAAACTAATTCAAAATTATAAACAAAAAAGATAATTATTAAAAAGTTGACCCCTCGGAAGGGTTCCCAACACGCAGGCAGCATTCCCGCGCTGTATTGCAATAGCAATACGCTGCGCAAGAGAGCTGCCCGCGCGAGGGTCACCTGAAAGTTGGTAGACATATTTTTATACGCAACTGAAAATATTCAATGTCTTGTTGAAAGTCTATAGGTTCCCAATTAACATACCTACATAAATCACGCCTCTTTTCCAAAGGGGTAGGCAGTAACTACATCTTCCCACATGCTACGATCCCTGCATACTACTTTCGCTTCCGCATCTCAGTCACAGAAACGTGGAGATTTAGAAATACATACATACATATGGTCACGTCTATATCCCTTGTGGGGTAGCCAACAGTCTTGGAAAGACTGAATGGCCACGTTCAGCTGTTTGGCTTTAAGATAGAATTTAGATTCAAATAGTGACAAGTTGCTAGCCCATCGCCTAAATGAAGAATTCCAAGTTTATAAGCATATCCTTTAGCCCCCTTTTGCGACATCCATGGGAAAGAGTGGTAGTAGTTATAATTAAATTTAAGTTATGTGACGTCAACAAGTGATACCTTGTATCCAATTTTGAAAATAAATCTATTCTATTCTATTCTATTCTAAAGAGATGGAGTGGTCCTATTCTTTTTTTCTATTGGTCTCGGCAACCACACGGCACTAATATTAATTGATTAATTTTATTAACAGACTATTAGGGTTCGAAACAGCAATCGAGTGGAGCGGAGCGGCGTTGGGGCGAGCAGACAACGAACCCCAAAACGAGCCCCACACCGAGCCCAGGGCGCTACAGGCACAGCCCGATGCTGCAGGATGCACTAAGGTAATTTACACCACAATTAACATAAGTTGAGATTAAGTAATCTTAGTCAAAATCAATCATGTGTCTCGTTGTGTCTTCAATTAGATATAACTAGATGAATAGAAACGTAGAAAGAAGTAAGGAGGAGGCTTTGCCAAAAGAGTGGCAAAATATAACATACATACATACATATAGTCATGTCTATATCCCTTGCGAGGAAGACAGAGCCAACAGTCTTGAAAATACTGAATGGCCACGTTCAGCTATTTGACTTAATTATAGTGATTGATTGTGACACTTTTTTATTCTTGGTGCCAGGAACCACACGATACAAACAAAACAAACCAACAAGCTTAACTTTTCCTATCATTATTTCATAATAATGTTTTCATAATTCAACAGACGCCATCATACGCTGTAGAAGGTGGAGCGGCCAAGTTTGGGGACGCTGCGGGCAGCCACGCCGCCCTGAGGCTGCTTCCCAACAATAGGTTACAGCTGTCTCTGCAGTTCAGGACGATGAGGCCTGATGGACTGCTCGTCCTTATACCGGTAAGTGTTTCATTAATTCAATTTTTTTATTCTATATTATAGGACTAGCGACCCGCCCCGGCTTCGCACGGGTGCAAAATTATAAATGTTATTATACATAGAAACCTTCCTCTTGAATCACTCTACCTGTTACAAAAAACCGCATCAAAATCCGTTGCGTAATTTTAAAGATTTAAGCATACAGACAAACAGACTAAAATAGCGACTTTGTTTTATACTATGTAGTGATACTTCATATCGCTTAATAATTGTCAAATCTTTTGGTTTCACAACTTTGGTTGACGTCAAATAAATTATTTAAAACTAAGTTTACTGCCGTTTCCAAGGCGTAACAAAGAAGCGGTAACAAACTAAACTGCAGTATTTTCTTCAACAACGTCAACTTCACAACTTAACAACAAAAGACCATGGTATCGTATGGAAAATAGCCGGTTAGTATATACTTACTCGTACTATAATACACGCACTAAAAGTGGAATGTGCTTGTTGAATCACACACTCGCGAAAACACTCCTATTTACAAAAATGTCTGTATAAAAAAGCTATTGAATCTGTACGCGACAACGTCGAAATGATATTTCAATTCCCGAACAGTACAGGTCAGGCCATCTTTTAGCAAGGGACATAAAACTTAACGAATAACGCCATCTAGTTTATAGTGTCAAAACTACTTACGACGTATCGTCAAGAGTTTCTAGAATAATCAACCACGCCGCATTGAGATTAACACTTAACCATCAATATATATCTACCCTGATACTCTGGATACCCTGGACATAGAGACCATGGTATCTTAGGGAGAAAGACATTTTATATTGTGGGTAGGGGGGATGAGACCTTTTTTCAGCTGTCTCTGTTGTTGCAACAAACGTTATAACTGAATTATATATATATATATATATAAATTTAAAACATTTATCTAGGGTTCGAAGACGAAGCCTAAACACTACACGGCACTGATGATCCGCGAAGGGAAACTGCGACTGGTGGTGCGCGGGCGCAGGCGAAAAGAGTTATTGCTGACAGAATCCGTGGCGGATGGCGTTTGGAGGACGGTATGTGTTCTGATTATATTGCTATAATACTTTTGTCTCTTTTTCTTAACTTTCTCTTTGGCTTAGTTTAAGTACTTACATTATAAATTTTAATAAAAACATATCATCAGAAATAAATATATAGGTATGTATTTATATTGGTGTTCTAGGCAGCCAAATTAATATTCCATTTGGACTTTTCCCTTCCTAGCTTATAACTCTTTAACGTTATTCCCCAATCTTTGGGTTATACAACCAAATCACAGATGGACTGCCTAGCTCTCGTTTTTCACATCCAACCGACTCCCTTTCTTGACTCCCTTTTTGTTCTCTTTCGGACGGACTAACTTATGTATCTCAACTACATACACAGGTACATACATATAGTCACGTCACGTATAGTTACGACAGAGCTAACAGTCTTAAAAAGAGTAATATAGTAATGGCTAGCATAAATATAAATAAATATATAAGGGACAAATTACATTGATTGAGTTAGCCTCGAAGTAAGTTCGAGACTTGTGTTATGAGATACTAACTCAACGAAATTATATTTTTTATAAAAAATACTTATACATATAGCATAAACATCCAAGACCCAGGCCAATCAGAAAAAGCTTTTTTCTCATTATGCCCTGGCCGGGATTCGAACCCGGGACCTCAGGTCATTGCTAACTCATCGCGTGAAAAAGAAACCCAAATTTCTAAACATGCAGAATAATAAAATATTATCTTTTTTAAACTTGTCAATCCAGGTATCAGTGCGAATCTGGCGCGGCCGCATCTCCCTGTCGAGCGGGGCGGCGGCGGCGCGCGCGCACGCGGCGGCGGCGGCGCGCGCGCACCGCCTCTACGTGGGCGGGCTGCCCGCCGGCTACGCGGCACTCATGCCGCATATACCTAACTCGGTAAATTTTACTGCTATCTCTTTCTATAGATCCGTTAGTGTACTTGAATGATGACCACGTATCTTGGTTGAATATCCCCAAGGTCATGATAGTAGACGGCATGCGAGAACCATCATAAAAATACTGCAACTGCCAGGAGTTTGTGGAGAACGCAATGAGAACGCAACAGTCTTGAAAAAACTGATAGGCCACGTTCAGCTGTTTGGCTCAATGAAAGAATATATTTATATTTATTTTCAGATAGTCCGATTGGGTGGTTTCCGCGGCTGTGTGCGCCGTGTGGTGGTGGGGGGGAGACAAGAGGAACTGGTGAGAGACACCAAGTCCCACCACGCGCTGGGACAGTGTTTCCCGAACATCGAGAGAGGGGCCTACTTCGCAGGTAAATAACAATCTGAAGGTTTCATCTATCCCAGCAAACAAATTAAAATACATACATACATATAATCACGTCTATATCCCTTGCGGGGCAGACAGAGTCGACAGTCTTGACAAGACTGATAGGCTACGTTATCAGCTGTGTGGCCTATGATGGAATTGAGATTGAAATAATGACAGGTTGCTAGCCCATCGCCTAAAAGGAGAATCCCAAGTTTATAAGCTATCTCGTAGTCGCCTTTTACAGCATGCATAGGAAAGAGATGGAGTGGTCCTATTCTTTTTTCTATTGGTGCCGGGAACCGCACGGCACAGATCGTGAAACGAGTTCCAACGTTCCTTAAAAAATTCAATAAATTATCACAAAAACTATTATAACAAATGTTTCTGTAGTCAGGTTGTACAGTATAAAGGTAGGCCCTACAATAAAAAAAGTTAGGTATACACATAAATTGTAACAAACGATTATAACAAATGTTTCTGTAGTCAGGTTGTACAGTACAAATGTAGTTTCTGCAGTAAAAAAAAAGTTCCCACCCACGATCTTAACAATGATAACTTCCAGGTGATGCGTACGCGACGTGGTCCAGCTCGTGGTGGTGGGGCCCGGCGGGGGCGGCCGGGGGGGAGGGCGAGGGGGCGGAGGCGCTGGAGCTGCGGCTCCAGTTCCGCTCAGCCAAGCCCAGCGGCGTGCTAGTGGCTTCCAACACTTTGCTGCTGGAATTGAGAGATGGACAGGTGGGTTCTTAAGTGATAAGTAATCTTCATAACATACCATCTTCTTACTGTTTATGATGATTCCGTGTTTCTGAGAAATGAAAGAAAGCCAAGCCACTTGTTTCGATGGCGATTCGGTATTCACATATATATATTAAATTGAAGATGATTTTTGCTACATCGAGTATATATATATATATATTTATACATACATACATACATATGATCACATCTAGGTATATCCCTAGCGGGGTAAACAGAGCCACCAGTCTTGAAAAGACTGATAGGCCACGTTCAGCTGTTTGGCTTAGTGATAGAATTGAGATTCAAATAGTGACAGGTTGCTAGCCCATCGCCTAAAAGAGGAATCCCAAGTTTATAAGCATATCCCTTAGTCACCTTTTACGACATCCGTGGGAAAGAGATGGAGTGGTCCTTTTCTTTTTTGTAATGGTGCCCGGAACCATACGGCACTATTTATAGTGGATTCAATGTTTACAGAGGTTAACTTTAGCGGGTTTCAGATGACAAGGACAAAATGAATCCAGAAATGTAGGTAGAATATATTTAGCTATATATATAATTACATCTTTATCCTTCACAGGGTAGACAGAGCCAATAGTCTCATTTAGACTGAAAGGCCACTTTCAGCTGTATGGCTTAAAGATGGAATTGAGATTCAAATAGTGACATCCAATCGCCTTAAAGAATAATCCCAAAATCCTTTTACGACATCCATGCGAAAGAGATGGCGAAGTCCTATTCCAAAGTGCCAGGAACCACACGGCATTTCTTGCCCCTTGAAATGTAACTTCAACCTTCATCCTTCAAATTTTTCAACCATTTAAAACTATGCGCCGTGTGGTTCCCGGCACCATTACAAAAAAGAATAGGACCACTCCATCTCTTTCCCATGGATGTCGTAAAAGGCGACTAAGGGATAGGTTTATAAACTTAGGATTCCTCTTTTAGGCGATCGGCTAGCAACCTGTCACTATTTGAATCTCAGTTCTATCATTAAGCCAAATAGCTGAACGTGGCCATTCAGTCTTTTCAAGACTGTTGGCTCTGTCTACCCCGCATGGGATATAGATGTGACCATATGTATGTATGTATTTAAAACTATTTCTAATATCCCAGGTGATGCTAACCCGGCAGTCGCTTGGCAACAACCAGGCCGGCACAGAGTGGGTGACGGGCGGCCGCGCTCTGTGCGACAACGCCTGGCACACGGTCTCTGCCAGGGTTTCCCGCGGGACCCTCTCATTGTCGCTGGATGGCGGGCCGGCGCTGAGGAGAGCTGATGCTGGACCCCTGCTTGATGAGCCTACGCAAAGCCAGAGGGGACCACTCTATATTGGTGGGCTGCCAGGTAAAGATAGTCGAGTTTCTTCATCATTCCTTCTGATGATTATCCCGGTTGCATCCTCATCAGTCTGGAGAGGAGCTCGGGGTATGCCTTTGACCATGGATCCTGGATTGGGTGAGTCGGGGTTTTACACAAGCGAGTGCCATGTGACCTCTGAAACCTTTGCAGGTAAACCTAACCCGTATTGGATCGATCATCCCTCACCGTAAGAGCATCGGTTAGTATACATACAAACTAATGTAGGTACATAACTTCTGGTCAATAGTCATTGGTGGCCACACATGGCTGAGGGGGGATTCGAACCTGTGCCTTTCTGCACCACGCATTTAACCAGGCACCTCACTCAAACCATCCCGGTTGCATCCTCCCTTTACAAAAGTCTGGTATTCCATAATCACGATCCTATCGACTGTCAGAAAAGACTATTCACTCTTCGCATTCTATCAGCATTTTTTAGACATTATGCCTCTGTCATGTTGTTCCAACTCGACCAAACAAAACTATATTCTATTTCGACTTTACAAGGAGTATCACTCTATGTGGAGGTTTGGTGTGATGTGAAGGACTACCAGCTAAGATCTTTAAAAATCACCTTAATTATCGTGGAAAGTTTACCACTCAGCATGACCTGATATTAAGTAAATATGTGTGGCCTGTTAATACAAGTTACTTTAAGTTAGAAAAATTAGTTATATTTTAGCACAAAAAATCTTCAGCCAGCATTAACATGGCGACCCTACCAAATAAATCTATACTAATATTATAAAGCTGAAGAGTTTGTTTATTTGAACGCGCTTATCTCAGAAACTACTGGTTCGAATTGAAAAATTCTTTCTGTGTTGAATAGACCATTTATCGAGGAAGGCTTAAGGCTATATAACATCACGCTACAACTATTAGGAACGAAGAAATCATGGAAAATGTGAAAAAAAACGGGGAAAATTATTCATCCTTGAGGGATTCAATGTAGCCCAAAACAACTATTCCACGCGGACAAAGAGTTACACACAGCACAGCTAGTATTTTATAAAAAAAAAATAATTCCACTCTTACAGAAGGCGCCGCAGACGTCGGCGAGATAGCCCACGAGAACTTCAAGGGCTGTCTCCGAGACGTGACCGTGGCGAGCACGAGACGGGACTGGACCGAGATGGAGGCCACGCACAATGTACTGCTCGACTCGTGTCCCGTGCAGTGACTAAGGGAGCAAACCGCAGAGGAGTAAACCTTATAAAAGTAAAGAAATAAAAACATAAGCCTTATGAAAGTAAAGAAACTTTATTTTAAAGAGAATATGTCTTGGGGAAATAGATTAACGTTTGCAGTGCACTTTCAAGGCGTCAGTAGTACACACGGCTCTGAAGATATCTGGGCACTTCCCGTACAGCAATCAAGGGGAGGTGGTGCACCTATCTCTTGAGGCCACGGTATTTAACTTTAATACCTTTGTAACATTTTTAAACTTGTGACTTGCAATAAATGAATCTGAGCATGACTAGAAAGAGATATAATAATGGGAATGTTGGAAGAAGAGATATAATGATCTGCACTTCTAGTAGTAGAAGTAGAACGTATATTGTAAGACCTAATTGAACGATAATAGATTAATGAAAGGTATAGGAGAGACGTTATAAATTATATATAATTAATAATGGCAGATGATTCAATGATGATAAAATTAGATTTTTGGAAACCACCTTCGAGACAAAATAAGATACGATTTCAAATATTTAAGCACCGCAAATTTTATAAGATTAAAAATAATGTATTGCCAGAAGTGCCTTACTATTAATTACCAAATCGTGCCATAGTATCAATGTAGATTATAATCTATTCTGTTTTTTTTTTTTCAATTGGTTGAATATAGCCTAAAACTAACACTATTATTCCTATTTTTTTTAAATATTATGCATTTATGACACGTAACGTTTAATGTACTTAAATAAATGGCGCTTTAACTCGTAACACAATTTATTGATACAATGTAAAAAAAGCCGTAGGAGGCTACTTTTAGAGGCTATTTAAGCATCTGTAGACAAATGACAATGACAACAACAGAAATGTTGTAAATATGTCGTACTTAATTCCTCCTTATTAGATCGATGTTAAATATATAAGATTATTTAGAAAGATTGCGACTAGAAATGCAATCAAGATAAACAAAGATACTGTTCTCTTTTTGAATTCAATAGATACCATTTGTAAAATTAACTTGATCTTTTGTAATGAATGTCAAAACTACATTTTATAGTATATGTTTTCGCTCTTACGTCATAGATATTTTTATCCTGGTGTCAGATCAAGCTACTTTTACAGGTTGTTTTTGGTGTTATAAATGATACCAGTATTTTATAGGAAATAATGTAAATATTATAAGGTAATAATTGTGCATAATGAATGTTTTTATAGAAATGCATTTAAACTTAATAGACTAAGTCTCGATACACACCTCATAACGAAAGATATATCAAAGTTTTCATTTTTTATAAAAACTGAGCATCTAAATGATAATATGTGTTCATAACGTCAAAATTTAACATTTTTCACTATCTCTTACGGGGAAGACAGAGCCAATAGTCACAAATTTCAAATGCTGTATGGAAATTACTTAAATAAAAATATATTCACATCTGAACACAATTCTATACAGCTGAACGTGGCCTTTCAGTCTGTTCGAATGTTGGCTCTGTCAGGGATAAAGATGTGACAATAATTACCCACACGATAACAGGTTGAAAAATAATATGTTATACATACTATGTTTATAGACTTGCGAACGCCGTGTAGTCACTAGGTCATACTCTTATATAATGACATGTAGCGCGAGTCTGGTTTTTGTACATACTCTTAAAACATTGTTAGGGAGCAGCTTTAATAGTTACGAAGCGTTTTGTTGCTATCACAAATAATTTATTACATAGCAGTGTTCAGTAGTTTTTAATTTTGTAAATGGATGTTCGACTTGTATGTAGGAAAAATATTGAAAGTTTTCGATTACGAAAAAACTGAACATGCAACTTAACTTCATCCCCTAGGGGTTTTGTGTGAACAGGGGCTTATTATCTTCAGGCGACTGTCATTACTTGGTAAATAATTGCAATACTCTCTTCCACGATCGACTCCTACAGTCATATTTCAACTTTATGTGTATTCAATAAAGGTCTAAAATCAACTCAACGATTGTATTTTTCAAAAATATAAACAGCTTCTTCCCTCAAAAAGTAGTTTCGCCTGCAAGTCGACATCAATCTTGTAAATAAACTGTATATACTTAATTACTAGTATTTATTGTAATCGCTTTTTACGGAAATAAAAGTCTATTGGCAATAAAAAACATTTATTTTTTTTAATTACATTCCTTCCATCACGAACCTCCCTGTGTGTCTGAGAAGGTTCAAAATTTGGACATCGAAGACTGGTTAAAATATAAAACTTGTGTACCTTTTCAAGCACACTGGGCCTTAAGTTAGGACTTCTAATACTCCCCGCTACCATCCAATGAAAATAACTGGAACATTCATTGCCTATTTTTGACTACATAACGTCCTAACTACTTAATGTCGCGAAACGAAGTTGCCAGTTAAAATTTTAAACCTTAACATCTGGAAGTGTTGGCAACTTTGACGCTAAATATGCACTTAAGTCAGATTTACATTGATGAAAAGAAAACAATTATTTTTTTAAAGTTATTTTTATAGAAATAATTATTAATAAATTAAAATTACAACTCTTCAGTTTTATTAATTGCAATGGACTTAGTATCGATTTAATCGTATTTACATCTAACAGACAAAACTAACACAAATTTACTCCATTTTTAACATTATCTTTATTTTGCACATAGATTGCTCTTAGGGTTACCATAGACAAGGCAGAGTCGACGTACATCGATAAAACGGAGATGAAAAAATGTAAATCCTAGACTTATTTAATAGCATATTTCGCGTCGGACCACGGAGCAGCAATGAAGTTGACCAGTACACTTGTACACTTAAAGAATACATTTCGAACACTTTCTAATAAAGAAAGACACTGCTTTATATTACTATCTACTTCTAGATTTTCATATAAACTATTACGGACTGTGGAATTTTAATTCCTACATAAGTAGATGTGTGATGAGATTAACATACTCGTTATACTGGCGTATAACTGAAGCAATGGGAATAAATCTTTGGATAAAATAAATCACTGTATTATATAAAGGATACATATAATAATTGTTACTGAGGGCGACATTTATCGAAATTACGCGAAGCTATTGCCGTACAATGTTATTTCAAAGAAGAGGGGCCAAATAGGGACTTTACGAAATAAAAAAAAATAAAAAAAAATTGCAAAATATCTTGAATTTTCTTCTCAAGATCTTAATTAAATGTACATTTTTAAAAATGTTTTCAAGTTAATAATGTGTACCGAGCATTACGTTAAAAAAATGGCCCATATTTAAAAAAATAACCCCGTACTGCAATAGGCAAAATTAAGTCATGGTTATGTATATATATGTATGTATAGTAGTATGTCTTAACAAAAAATTAAATATTTATTATTTCAAAACATTATAAAACCAAACGTGGGAGAGCGTAAATTCGGCAAATGTGTTACAGAAAAAAAAAATTGCGACACAAACGCGGCGGACTAATTTTTACAAAATAAACCGCGTGTTTATTTCGCAATATTTTTTAATGCACCGATAAAATTATCCTCATGTTATTTTTTTTAATCATAATAATTCAATATAGGTTATAATTATATTATTTTTTTTTTCCAAGTACAAAATCAAATTATCACTATTTATTATGGCTTAGATGAAAACGTAAATTATACGAAGAATCAGCTAACACGCTCAGCTTTGCATTGCTCGAATTTATAAACAATTTGTTCTTTACACGAACTAAGTTCTTTAATCTGGATGTTAATTCAGTTTTAAATTTTAAATGTCAAAAAATTTTCTTATTTTAGAAAAAATTTAAAAAAAATATTATTATTTCGTTTTTTATATTTGGGAGGTAGATTTCTTAAATTTAAGAAGAACATCTAAAACAAAATACAGTAAAAAGTAACATTCACAGTGAACCGGCGTTTTATTCACAAAAAAAAATTATAAATTCACTACACGATAAAAAAAAAAAACAAAACATTTATTTTTAAATTATTTTTCCTCCTCCACAGACTATGTATTTTCTTCAGAAAAAAAAAATCAAAATTACCTCCCAAATTTTGCCTAAAGCTCGCATTACTGTTTTTTAACTTATATAATTACTTCGGTACAAACGATTCTTATTAAGTCAAAGAATCATAGCAAAACGTAACTTCAAAGAAATCGCTGCACTTGATAACTATATTAAACAGGGTTTAAAAAAAATACTAAACGTCTCCTTAGGGTCGATTCACGTACGTTTGACAAGGCATCTCCTATCTCTTTCTAACTTTAAAATAAACCATTGCGATAGAAAGGGACGGGAGATAAAACATGAATTGTCAACGTTCTTGAATAAGGTATCTAGTTACAGAATAAGCCTCCTGCTATAGTCACCAAATATGCAGGTATCTATAACCCTAATACTTTAAATAGGTCCAATTGACGAGCGTTTGACATAGAATTGAGCAAACATCAAATGTATCGCGTCTCGCAAATTAACAGTAAATGCGATGAAGTGGATTTCTAGCTAGTACTTCTCACTGACTTCCCTCGCTGGCTCAGCTGTGGTGATCTAAGAAAAGAGAGAGAGAATTGTTAATGATTAATACTACTCAACTACTGGCCCGTCTCTTTCCCATTGGATGTTGTAAAAGGCCACTAAGGGATAGGCTTCTAAACTTGGGATTCTTCTTTTAGACGATGGGCCAGCAACCTGTCACTATTTGAATCTCAATTCTATCATCGAGCTAAAAAGCTGAACGTGGCCAGGAACGTGTCAGTCTTTTCAAGACTGTTGGCCCTGTCTAGCCCGCAAGGGATATAGACGTGACTATATGTATGTATGTATGAATGTATGTATGTATGGTATGTATGTATTTATGTATTTCCTGGTAAAGGATCAGGTCAAAAGTACCCGAAACCGCCGAGCTTGTATGAAGAGAGTTATGAATGTGGATGAAGCGAAGGAAGTATGCAGAGATCGTGGCAAAGTGCAAAGAGGTAGTTTCTACGTACCCCTCCGGGAAAGAGGCGTGATTTTATGTATGTATGTATGTGTGGTATGTATGTACGAGGAAACCTCACCAGTCTACATGGACAGGTAGCCCCGCACGGCGGAGCGGCGCCGCGCCAGCAGGTAGGCCACCAGCACCACCACCACCAGCCCGCCGAGCGCGCAGCCCACGGCGATCGGCACCGCGTCGGGCACGTCGCCGGCGCAGTCGCGGGCTGGAATAATAAAAAAAACATATATAAATTAAATTAATACAGGGTGACATTTAAAACAACTGCATCCTTTTAAACATAGACTATACCCATACTTCTGAGCTGTTTGAGCCTATTTTTATTAAAATTAAACGTCATCATTTTCACATTTAAAAAAACCCACAAAAACTACGTCACACGTTTTATTAAAGACCAATACTACAAAAACAAATTAAAACTAAACATAATATAAATAAATCGTCTGAAAAATAAATTATTTTTCTAGTATCAAGATCAAGTAAAGTACAGAGTTGTCGAGATCGCTCAGCTGAATTAATTGTGTAGTTGACCTCTGAATCTTACGCGTCGCTTTTGGTATTTGTCGCGGGGTGATATGACGTATTTAGGATCGTGGATTTTGATATTTTATTTTTTTCGTACTTTCTGAAATAGGAACCGATAATTTTCTTTTAACGTTTTTAAATATAATTTAGATGAGTACACTAAACAGTTAAATTTGTGCAGTTGAATTAAAAGTCACCCGGTATAAATATTTCATAAAAATATATTTCATATCTTATTAATTTATTCATTCTAAAGTTTCGTACCCTACCATTCTTTTTTTTTAATTTGTGCCGTGTGCTTCCCGGGACAAATATAAAAATAGAATTGGATCACTCCATCTCTTTCCCGTGGATGCCGTTAAAGGCGACCAAGGGTTGTGGTGACATCTATACGCCACACGTCACAACAGAAAATCACACAACTGAATCATTGCGAAGAAATTGACGCGCTCGGCCAATAGCATCAAATTCAAATTCAAAATTTTTATTCATTATTACAGGATACTTCATGTCGCTTAATAATTGTCAAAACGTATGGTTTAACATCATTGGTTGACGTCAAATAAATTACTTAAAACTAAGTTTACTGCCGCTTCCAAGGCGTCAGTGCAGAAGAAGCGGTAACAAGCTGAAGATCTACATCGTAGAATCTAAATCGCGATTACGAAGATTTCATGGATTGGAGCGTAATAAATACAACCTCCTACACAACATCGTCGGATTCCGCGGTTCCCCAGGCATCACACCAGCCTGGCGGAAGACCTTTTCTTTGGTGGCGGTCGAGCCTAATCATCGCTCCCGCTACAGTGATACGCTTATAAACTTGGTATTCTTCATATAGGCGATGGGATAGCAACCTGTCACTATTTGAATCTCAATTCTATCATTAAGCCAAACAGCAAACAGTAGTTATAATTAGATTTAAGTTATGTGACGTCAATAAGTGATACCTTGTATCCAATTTTGAAAATAAATCTATTCTATTCTATTCTAGCTGAATGCGGCCTTTCAGTATTTCAAGACGGTTGATTCTGTCTACCCTGTAAGGGATATAGACGTGACTATATGCATGCACTATATCGACGTACGTATACTTCCCGTGAGAATGCCAGAAAATCATCAATATGGTATAAGTCCAGCGTTGACATGTTACACGGGCCGGTATTTTTTTTTTATTCCAAAACCGATAAAAACTTTAAACAAGCATTCCAGGTAGGTACTATATAAACTTTAAACAAGCATTCCGTGTATGTACTACACAAACAAAAAGGTCCTGTCACAGCAATCGGAAGCTGGTCAGACTTGCGTCCACTACGTTTAATCGATAACCCATCAACAACACTATTGTATCGCTCATTGCTAATTTATTATTGTTATCGCGTGTGCTCGTTCATCGTAATTATACTGCGCTATGTTTTAATGCTGGTATTTCAGGGAAGAAGAAACATTGTAGTGTGTCCCAGCTGCTTGTAAAAATCAATCAAGTTTTTATACATTGGTCTTAAGTTTTTATACTTTGTTTTTTTTTAGGAGATGGGCTAGCAACCTGTCGCCATTTGAAAATAAATTTATTATTGTTAAGCCCTACAGCTTAACCCACCTACATACATACATATAACTAAGTCTATATCCTTGCGGGGCAGACAGAGCCAACAGTCTTGAAAACTGATAGGCCACGTTCAGCTTTTTGGCTTACTGATAGAATTGAGATTCAAATAATGACAGGTTGCTAGCCCATCTACTAAAAGACGAATCCCAAGTTTTTTAAGCACATCCCTTAGTCGCCTTTTACGAAATCCAAGGGAAAGAAGTGGTCCTGTTCTTTACGACAGGTTGCTAGCCCATCGACTAAAAGACCCAAGTTTTTAAGCACATAATCACCTTATACGACATCCAAGGGTAAGAGACGGAGTGATCCTTTCCTCTTTTAGTGCCAAGAACCACACGGCACTGAACCTCCAAATTTAAATAAAACAAGGGAGCTGGTGAACAACTGACCGGCGCTGAAACCCCTGGAGCTGGTCTTCCTGAAGGCCTCCTCCTGCAACCTGGTGACGGTCACTATCCCCGCGACGTTCGTGTTGCTGGTCAGCTTGAGGTATGTGGCCGGCAAGCACATCCGTTAGTCGCCTTATACGACATCCAAGGGTAAGATATGGAGTGATCCTTTCCTCTTTTAGTGCCAAGAACCACACGGCACTGAACCTCCAAATTTAAATAAAACAAGGGAGCTGGTGAACAACTGACCGGCGCTGAAACCCCTGGAGCTGGTCTTCCTGAAGGCCTCCTCCTGCAACCTGGTGACTGTCACTATCCCCGCGACGTTCGTGTTGCTGGTCAGCTTGAGGTATGTGGCCGGCAAGCACATCCGTTAGTCGCCTTTTACGAAATCCAAGGGAAAGAAGTGGTCCTATTCTTTACGACAGGTTGCTAGCCCATCGACTTAAAGACCCAAGTTTTTAAGCACATCCCTTAATCGCCTTATACGACATCCAAGGGTAAGAGACGGAGTGATCCTTTTCTCTTTAAGTGCCGGGAACCACACGGCACTGAACCTCCAAATTAACAAGGGAGCTGGTGAACAACTGACCGGCGCTGAAACCCCTGGAGCTGGTCTTCCTGAAGGCCTCCTCCTGCAACCTGGTGACGGTCACTATCCCCGCGACGTTCGTGTTGCTGGTCAGCTTGAGGTATGTGGCCGGCAAGCACATCCGTTAGTCGCCTTTTACGAAATCCAAGGGAAAGAAGTGGTCCTATTCTTTACGACAGGTTGCTAGCCCATCGACTAAAAGACGAATCCCAAGTTTTTAAGCACATCCCTTAATCACCTTATACGACATCCAAGGGTAAGATATGGAGTGATCCTTTTCTCTTTTAATGCCAAGAACCACACGGCATTGAACCCTACCTAACCCTACCCTAAATTTAACACTGAACCTCCAAATTTAAATAATACAAGGGAGCTGGTGAACAACTGACCGGCGCTGAAACCCCTGGAGCTGGTCTTCCTGAAGGCCTCCTCCTGCAACCTGGTGACGGTCACTATCCCCGCGACGTTAGTGTTGCTGGTGAGCTTGAGGTATGTGGCCTGCATGCAGCGGTATGACGATGCTATGGGCGTCTCCCAACCCTTGCCGTGCCAAAGGGAGATGTCACCGGTAACAGCTGAAGAAAAAAAAGACATCGTGATTAATAATTGCATCGGTGGATTGAACATACATACATACATATGATCATACTAGAGGCCGCCCGCGACTTCGTCCGCATGGAAACCCTATCAATCCCGCGGGAACTCTGGGATAAAAAGTAGCCTATGTGTTATTCTGGGTCTTCAGCTACCTACATACCAAATTTCATGGTAATCGGTTCAGTAGTTTTTGCGTGAAAGAGTAACAAACATCCATACATCCATACAAACTTTCGCCTTTATAATAGTAGTAGGATCTATATCAGGGTAGACAGAGCCAACGGTCTTGAAAACGACTGAAAGGCCACGTTCAGCTATTTGGCTTAATGATAGAATTGAGATTCAAATAGTGACAGGTTGCTGGCCCATCGCCTAAAAGACGAATCCCAAGTTTGTAAGCCTATCCCTTAGTCGCCTTTTACGACATCCATGGGAAAGAGATGGAGTGATCCTATTTTTTTTTGTATTGGTGCCGGGAACCACACGGCACAATGATTGATTGAAGCTAAAATGAATAAATAAGCTGTGAGGAGAACTAGGATCACGACCAGGGATTAAAGATGCCAATGACATTAAATAGCTAAACGTGGCCATTAAGTCTTTTCAAAACTGTTGGCTCTGTCTACCCCGCAAGGGAGATAGACGTGACTATATGTATGTATGTATGTATGTATGACACTAAAGAACCATGAGTAATTTGTCAGCACTGGATATGTAACCATGATCGATCCAATACGGGTTAGGTTCCCCTGCAAAGGTTGCGGAGGTCAGCCGGGAGTCGCTTCGTGTAAAATAAAAACCTGACTCACCCAATCCAGGATCCATGGTCAAGGGCTTACCCCGGGCTCCTCTGCAGAGTGGTGATGATGCAACCGGCACTAAAGCCAGGTGGAAGAAGATGATGGTAAAAACTGCACTGGATGAGGTAATAATTAGAGTGGTTCTATCCGAAATTAAAAGCCGGGAACCACACGGCACAACCAACCAAAATTTATTTATTTATTTAGGTACACCAACAGGTTACATGACAAACATTTACAATAAACATTACATTTAGTGTACTAGCATGCAACCAAATTATAGGTGACACAGCATTTCCAAATTAAGCTTAAAGTCCTAATTTGTAGGTGATGATGTGAAAAAAATGATAGATATATAAAGAATTGGAACTACTCACAAGCATTCACCAGCATGTCAGGGTTCAAAGTGATGTTGACACCCTTCATCTCGTAAGTCTTGGTGGTCTCGTTGGCTGCGAAGACCAGGGTAAGGGTATTCGAGTACGAGCTCTCGTTCTTGGAGGGCCAGCTCAACTCGATCCACTGCTCAGTAGCGTTACAACTGCCGTTAGTGGCGTTCGCGTTCGTCGGGAAATCGAAGATCACGTATTTCTCAATAGCTGGATAAAAAAAAATTCTAAATTATTTACATACATATACATCGCCGAGCTTGCATGAAGAGCGTTATGAATGTGGATGAAGCGAAGGAAGTGTGCAGTGTGAAGAGATCGTGGCAAGTGGAAAGAGGTAGACTCTGCCTAACCCTCCGGGAAAGAGGCGTGATTTTATGTATGTGTATGTATATGTTCAAATTCGTATTCAAAATTGTTATTCATTGCAATAGGAAATATCATTATTACTAAATAATTGCCGTATCTTTTGGTTTCACAACATTGGTTGACGTCAAATGAATTACTTAACACTAAGTTTATTACCTATAACTTAGGTTATAAGAGTTAGCTCTTACATATAAGAAGAAATAACGCGACTGCCATGCAGATACATAGTGTTAAGATTGAGTAACATAACGGTATTACTCGGTGCACGCTACTGCAGCGTAACGGGTAAGCTAGCTCCTATGTCGATGCGCACGCGCATGCCTAGATTACCTTACTTTTTGTAAAAAAAAACCCTTAATATTAATTAACGCGAACGTCTGTCTCTGTAAGAGCCTTCAACGGTCACTTAAATACCTTCTCCAGCAAAGAATGATAATAATATGAATACTGAAGTTTAATACGTGCCGTGTGGTTCCCGGAACAAATACAAAAAGAACAGGACCGCTCCATCTCTTTCCCATGGATGTCGTAAAAGGCGACTAAGGAATAGGCTTACCAACTTGGGATTCTTTCTGTCACTATTTTATAATTCTATCATTAAGCCAAATAGCTGAACGTGGCCATTCAATCTCTTCAAGACTGTTGGCTCTTTCTACCCCGCAAGGGATATAGACGTGACTACATACTACTACATATATATATATATGTATGTACTTAACTTTAATATAAATTTTCCACAACTTTTCAATATACAATCTATGTTGGAACGCTTTGATTTGACGCCATTTTGCCGACTGAACAAATAATCTCGTCTGTTGATAACGATTCACGTTTGAACATTTATAAATGACTCACAATATCTGTTTTGAACGGTCACGTAAATAAACAAATAAATAATAAATATCAGTCTTTTCAAGACTGTTGGCTCTGTCTACCCCGTGAGGAATATAGACGTGATTATATGTACATACTAGCTGTGCCCGCGACTCCGTCAGCGTGGAATAGTTATTTTGGGCATCATTAAAGCCCTCAAGGTTAAATAATTTTCCCCGTTTTTTTTTCACATTTTCCATTATTTCTGCGCTCCTAATAGTTGCAGCGTGATGTAATATAGCCTAAAGCCTTCCTCGATAAATGGTCTATTTAACGCAAAAAGACTTTTTTAATTCGAACCAGTAGTACCTGAGATTAGCGCGTTCAAACAAACAAACTCTTCAGCTTTATAATATTATATGTACATATGTATGTATATAATAAGTAGGGGAAAAACGAATTTTAGATATTTTCATTAGAAATTAATCACGCGATCACAATTTTTTAGTTACATTTGCCTGAGGCTTCGCTCCCTTGGGAATATCCAGAAAAATAGCCTTGAGTGGTAGACAGAGCTGACAGTCTTGAAAAGACTGAGAGTCCCCGTTCAGCTGCAAGGCTTAATGATAGAATAGAGACGGTAAAAGCAATAATTCATTTCTTAAAACTTCGAATTAACAGATTGTCTGTTCTATTTGCACGAACACCGTTAGCGGACTACAGTCTCACAATAGACTCGTGACCGTGACCCGCAACACGAGGTCAGAAGGCTGGAAAACTAAATATCTCAAATGCAATACTACTTACTTCAAATCTCATCTCTAGAAATTGTACAAGTAACAATTAACAAGTCAAACTAAATAAAAGCTTTTTAAAACAGTATGACTGCACATTTTTGTTATCTGCTTTTTTTAACTGAATCTGAATTATCTGAATGCATTTGTCAAAACTGAAAGCATTACAGTGCTTTCAGTAAGACAAATTTGAACGAAAATGGTAAATCAAAACTTCAAAACTATTCAGATACAGAAATGTTTTACAATTTTGTAATCTGCTATTTTACAGGATCTGAATTATCTGAATGCGTTTGTTTTCAGTGCTTTCAGAAGGCAAGTTTGAACAGAAATGGTAAATCAAAACTTTAAAACTATTCAGATACAGTAATGTTTAATGATGATATCAATCGACAACCATTTACCTCTAAAGACGTCTGTAAATGTTTATTCGCTACATTATTTATTCAGTCTTTCAGTCAGTCAAGACTTGGCTCTGTCTACCCCGCAAGGGATATAGACGTGGCCATATATATGTATGTATTATTTATTGTATGACTAGCGACCATTTTTTACAAATAAACCTCTTTGCTGAGTCGCTCTTCATCTTCCTCCTGGCTTTAGTCCTGATTGCACCCTCACCACTCTGGTGAGGAGCCCGGGGTATGCCTTTGACCTTGGATCCGTGATTGGGTGAGTCAGATTTTTACACGAAGCTAATCTCATTAAACCTCTGCAACCTTCGCAGGTAAACTTAACCCGTATTGGATCGACCATGGTTACCACATTCAGTTGCCTGAATGTGCAGGTTCCCTCACGATGTTACCCCACACCGTAATATAATCGCTTAGTATTCAAAGTAATGTATTCTATTCTAAGTATTCAATCCTCTTGATTCACTATCTCTTAATTAAAAACTGCATCAAAATCCGTTGTTGTTTTAAAGATCTAAGCATACATACATACATACACGGCAAGCGACTTTGCTGAATACTACGTAGTGGCAGTAAAGTTACTCAAAGGTGCTGTATATATATATTTTTTGTATATATTTTAGTCCGTCTGTCTGTATTTGCAACCTAAGTGACTGCAAGGTCGGGATCCCGACAGTCGTTTCACAATGACCGCCAAATCTGAATGCACAATGCGGATCACACTAGTATATAATGTACCAAATAGTCGCGTTTCCTTTTCATCACTTACATATTACGTCTTTGTAGCTTACGGGGTAAATAGAGCCAAGATTCAAAGGCCACATTTACATAGATGGCTAAGAGTTGGAATGGATTGAAATAATCTGAGAGACAGTGACACATTCCTAACCAAACGCTTAAAAAAAGGATCACAAAAACATGATACTTTTCCTTAAGTACAATATTATAAAGACCTATAGGTACTAGCGACCCGGCTTCGCATAGTATTACGGGTAGCATTCATAAATATAAACCTTCATCAGAAAATCATCATTACAACATTTCAAACAGGAACAAAATCCGTCCACAACTTTCCGAGATCAGCTCGTACATACAGACAGACAAAATAGGGGCACTAAATAATTATGATGATTTTGTATATAACAAAAACTATAACTACACGTTAAGCAGCAGACAAAATTATAAATAAATACGTTTTAATTATACCAGTGTTATGATACCAGTTACGAGTAATTATCATTTACCGGTATCGCTCAACAAAACAATAATGTCTCCTGTCATTCACGGTATACGCCCACTAAATCTCCTGTCATAATTGAGGAGCAGTAATAGGGAATAACCCAAAATTCCCAACACAAAATACAAGACTTACGCGGTAATTAATACATACATACATATAATCACGTCTATATCCCTTGCGGGGTAGACAGAGCCAACAGTCTTGAAAAGACTGATAGGCCACGTTCAGCTGTTTGGCTTTAAGATAGAATTGAGTTCCAAATAGTGACAGGTTGCTAGTGAAGTCTCAAAATGGCAAAAAGTGCATACGGAGTAGTTTGATCGGGCAGGTCTGCGCGCAGTTCATCTGACTTCGATATTAACATGTCACTAGAACTTGACATATAATTCTACGTAAGAGCAAGAACGCCGTGTGGTTCCCGGCACCGATATAAAAGAAATGAGGTTGGATATCGTAAAAGGCGATTAAGGCATAGGCTTATAAACTTGGGATTCTTCTTTTAGGCGATGGTCTTGCAACCTGTCACTATTTGAATCTCAATTCTATCATTAAGCCTGACAGCTGAACGAAGCCTGTCAGTCTTTCAAGTCGCTCTGTCTACTCCGCAAGGGATATAGACGTGATAATATGAATGCAAGCAAAAGCTATTTGGAGTGTAACAGTAAAGAGAAAATGCAATTGTGAATCACATATGAGTCACAACCATTTCGCGGTGCGTCAAACACGTTTGTTGACATAAATGATCGACAATGACATTGATTGGATCCTCTTCATAAATTAACCACTAATATTATAAAGCTGAAGAGTTTGTTTGTTTGAACGCACTAATCTCAGGAACTACTGGTTCAAATTGAAAATTTTTGCGTTGAATAGACCATTCATCGAGGAAGGCTTTAGGCTTAACATCACGCTGCAACTATAAGGAGCAAAGAAATAATGGAATATGTGATAAAAACGGGGAAAATTATTCATCCTTGAGAGCTTCAATGATGCCCAAAATAACTATACCACGCGGACGAAGTCGCGGGTACAGCTAGTCTTGTATATAAAGGAACAAAGGTGTCTGAGTCATCAACGTCAAGCCTTAACCATACATACATACATAAAATCACGCCTCTTTCCCGGAGGGGTAGGCAGAGACTACCTCTTTCCACCTGCCACGATCTCTGCATACTTCCCTCGCTACATCCACATTCATAACTATCTTCTTGAGCGGTTTCGGGTACTCTGGACCTGACCCTTTACCAGGACGTCCTTAATTTGATCAAGATACGTTTAATATTAAGATTACCTAAACCATAGAAGCTACAAACTTGAAATTTGGATATCAGCTTTATGTTCCCAAGTTGTGCTCAGATAAGAAAAGATTTTTCGAAATTCAACCCCTAATTAAAGGGGGTTACATAAAAACTTTGGATCATTTAAAAAGGTCATTCTTATTGTACACGGACGAACATAGAAAATTATACCCAACCAACAAACTGTTGAGAGTAGAAATGAAAAGTAAATTCCCCCGCTCCTAGATTATAGATAGATCAATCACAATTGACTACAGAACGTACAAATTATCTAAATAAATAAATAAAGTAAATACGGGACAGATTACACGGATTGAGTAAGCCGCGAAGTAAGTTTGAGACTTGTGTTACGAGATACTAACCATATGATATATTTTACAATATAAACTTAAACATCCAAGACCTAGGAAAATCAGAGAAAGTTCGCTCCTCATTATGCCCTGACCGTGATTCGAATTCGGGACCTCCGGTGTCACAGACAAGCGCACTACCGCTGCGCCACAGAGGCCGTCAAATAAAGTACAAACCTAAACCGAATAACATTACCCTGACTCTGGTAAAGTCGGGAAAGGCACAATATCATTATATTCATCTCTCATCTCACGGGTTTACTGGAAGAGACTTCTATTAAAATAAGTAGCACCTTACTGTATTAAATAGTCCTGTATATAATTTTGTGTTCGTAAATAATAAATAAATTATTCTTGCCAGAATACTTCAAGGTTATCAATGTATCTAATTAAATACAAAATGTCGCATACATGAGATGTGTAAATAACTCAAAATACATTAAAATTGTGTAGAATGTGATTCAAATTAACGCAAAATGAGATAACGATCGTATCGCCAGCGTGAATTTGTTCGACGCACACGTAATAAACTATTCAAATGAATGTTTATCGTGAATTAATTTTATCGAAAAAGATTACAGCGTATAAATCATTACAATTTAGTCGATTTTGTTTCTTAATTATTAATACTCATATTATAAAACTGAGGAGTTTGTTTGTTTGAACGCGCCAATCTCAGGAACTATTGGTTCGAATTGAAAAATCGTTTCTGCTTTATTCTTTTGCGTTGAATAGATCATTTATCGAGGATGGGTTTAGGCTATTAACATCACGCTGCAACAATAAGGGAGCGAAGAAATAATGGAGAATGTGAAAATAATAATATTTTTCAATCACATTTCACTACGTCAATAAATAAATATATACCTAGGGGGGCAAATTACACACAGATTAAGTAAGCCTCGAAGTAAGTTCGAAATATGTGTTACGAGATACTAACTCAACGATACCATATTTTAAAATAAATACTTAAATAGATAAACATCCAAGACCCGGGTCAATCAGAGAAAGTTCGTTCCTCATCATACCCTGGCCGGGATTCGAACCCGGGACCTCCGTTGTGACAGACAAACGCACTACCGCTACGCCACAGACGCCGTCTATAACAATTAAGTTATATTTGGTACCAATCTTATCGAGTAAAGTACATGTACCCCAAAGATAAGACGAACTTATGTTTACTACCGCTTCCAAACAGCAAGTTATTCATTACACTACTGAGCTAAGGAATTTGAGGAGCTTAGGAAATTGAAGAAGTATAAAACATAAATAAGTAAATTTGAATTTTGCCGTTTGGTTCCCAGCACTAATACAAAAAAGAATAAGGGATAGGCTTACAAACTTGGGATTCTTTTCTAGGCGATAGGCTGGCAACCTGTCACTGTTTGAACCTCAATTCTATCATTAAGCCAAATAGCTGAACGTGGTCATTCGGTCTTTTCAAGACTGTTGGCTCTGTCTACCCCGCAAGGGATATAGACGTGACCATATGTATGTATGTATGATGTATGTTAATTGGAATGGGTAAAACACTCAGAAAGGATACTAAATAATAAATACCCACAAAATATCTTATTAATTTAACAGCATAATATATAAAACTGCCGTTCCGTGTGGTTTCCGGCAATTTACAATAGAACCACACCATACCGTTCCCATGGATGTCGTAAAAGGCGATTAAGGGATATACTTATATATTTGGGATTCATCGTCGTTGGTTCAGAAACCTTTCACTATTTGAATCTGAATTCCATCCAGCTAAATGTGGCTTTCGCTCTTTTCGACACTAATGGCTCTGTCTACCCCGCTAGGGATATAGACGTGACTATATGTATGTGTATGTATAAAAAAACCTTTTCTTTTACTGAGTGACTGACAGACAACACCCAGACCAAACCGCTAGGTCTCAAATTTATAGGTCCCTTATGTAGTTCACTTAGAGAGGATTTCCCAAAATTCTCACACGAATGAAAATAACGGGATTTTTCGTTTTACGCGAGTTCTTAATTTATAGTTTGTCTTTTTAGTTTATGTGATTGGAACCCTACCGAGAGGGTTCTAACTTAAATAATATTTTTTTTTAAATTTTTTGTTAACGTGTTGGAACCGTAACAAAGGGATTTAACCTTATATAATATATATTTTTTTTAGTTAGTTGTTCAGTAATTTTACTTTATTTTAATTACTTATTAGTATAGTTCAGAAATGTAATAGGTAATCACATTTTGTCAACTCTATTCACCAAATAAATAATGAACTATTATAATAAGCCCATCACAAATTTAAAAAACGTTAAGTCTTATCGCAAAAATCTATGATAAATCACTCTTACGTAACGATGTACCCAAACGTGAGAATAAGCACGTTACACTAATATTACAAATACAATCGCATGTCATTTTTCAAATGACAAGTTACAAAATGTAACTGACTGTGAATGTGAACATGAACAACGTGGCTGTTCAGTATGGAACGGTGTTTAACTGAAAATCACGCTAATTACCTAGCCTTTTGCAAATTGACGGCCTCTGTGGCTCAGCGGTACTACGCTTGTCTGTGACAACAGAGGTCCCGGGTTCGAATCTCGGCCAGGGCATGATGTGAAAAAAGAACTTTTTCTGATTGGCCTGGGTCTTGGATGTTTATCTATATAAGTATTTATTATTATAAAATATAGTATCGTTGAGTTAGTATCTCGTAACACAAGTTTCGAACTTACTTCGAGGCTAACTCAATCAGTGTAATTTGTCAAAAAAAAAAAAAATAACTTATGGAACATTATTTTTCCTCCTGGCTCATACAGAGCCAACAGTCTTGAAAAAACTGATAGGCCACGTTCAGCTTACTGGCTTAATAATAGAATTGAGATTAATATAGTGTGACGGGTTGCTAGCCCGTCGTCTAAAAGAAGACTGACAAGATTATAAGCCCATCCCTTAGTCGCCTTTTACGACATCCATGTGATACAAATGGAGTGGTCTTATGGTGCCAGAAACCACACGGCACATCCTCTATACATTTATTAATTGAAACATTCACGCCCTGGGCAGAAGCTCTATATTTGTCAATGTTTACGAGCGCAGAAAATAGTCGGCGCATCATGAGTTATATCACTACGACGTTTAACCAATTGTATGCACGTGTGGACGCCGTGATGTTCCCGGGAAGGGGGCAGATAACAATGATGATGATGATGATGACGTCAAACTGACGTTTATACAGTAATGGGATTGGACCACTTGAGATATCACAAAGCATCTACATCCTTAAAAAAATAAATTAAAATTAAAAAAGAAAAACCGGCACTAATTTTACTTATAACACATCACTTTTTTGCACCGGGGGTTGTGATATGAATACTCTCGATTGAATCATCAATATTCCCTATAAATGCGCTTACATCCGAGTATAATCGCCGACATTCGCCCTTCCTTCGACCCTTTAAAACGGCTCAACCGATTTTGATGAAACATGTCTAAGAACACTCGCACGTTAATAACCTTCATACGTTTGTGGGCTATGATGCTACAGACTGACAGACGCGTCAAACTTAAAACACCCCTCTTTTTTCGTAGAGGGTTAAAAGGAGCAACCTCCTCCTGATTAAAGTAAAGATTTTTTCTTATCTGAGAAAAGTATTATATACTCATATTAAAAAAAAAAAAATTTTAACCGTTACGCTTGAACAATTATGATACTTTATTATTTTAAACCATAAATCTTTCAAACTCCCATGTATCATATCGACGTCCTGTCCGACACAATTCAAAAAAGAAACATTAAAAAAACGGTGCACAAGTTCCAAAACAACCATTTTACATTTGTCCGGCCGCGTAGAGTCCACAGCATATCACCGCGAACAGTCTACACAAGTTCACTTCAAAGTCGCCTCTATTAGCACGACGCGTCGTAGTTTCATGCAGGGTTACTTGATATGCGGTTGACTGTACTAGCTTATCGTTATCACGAACAAACAAAACAACTTCCTAATAGGCAGTAGAAACGGCCAAGCCTCGTATCCTGATAAAGGATAGCCGAAATTTCTTATTTTATATACCTTAGAATGCATCCGTGTGGTTCCCGACGCTTTAGAATAAGACCGCTCCAAATCTTTGCCGTCGTAAAAGGCAACGTAGATAAACACTAATAAACTTGGGATTCCTCTTGTGAATAAAGGAAATGGGGCTGACAACATTTCAATCTCAATTCCATAATTTAGGGGCACGCTAAGATAAGAGAGAGCGGGAGTGAGAACATATAATGACATATATAAACCTTTAGTTCTTCTACTACATATTATAAAATAGCAATGCACCGAACATGGGCATAAAGGCTAGATATGTTGTTGTTCATCAATGAGGGAAAAACATCAAGAGGAAACCTGCAAAACTGGATGTGTAACCGTGGATCCAAGACGGGTGAGGTTTACCAGTAAAGTTGGCGGAGGTCAGATGGAGAGTCCAGGATCAGGATCCAAGGTCAAAAGCATACCCTGGGATCCTCTCTACAGAACTGAGGATGCAACCAGGACTAAAAAGCCAGTAGGAAAAAGATGTTGTTTGTCATGTAATAATCCATACTAATATTATGTTAAATAAATGAACAAAATGATAATATGCAGATTCAACATAACACAGACATACATTCCATGTTTGGGGTATTCCCCGAAAAAACAGGTGTCTACACTAAACACATTGTAACATTTTATAAATTTCAACTAGCCATGACTGCCCACGGTTATCATTATACATACATAGATATAAACCATCCTCAGAAAATCCTCTTTCCATTATTTCTATTTCAAACATGAACCAAATCCTTTCAAAACTCTTCAAGGTTAGCACCATAAAAACAGAGAAAATAAGGGAACTTTATTATAGGACTATAGACTTGCCCCGGCTTCACACAGGTAGCAATTATATATGTATACAATTATACATATAATAATTTATTCTTAAATCACTCTATCTATTAAAAATACTGAATCAAAATCCGTTGTGTAGTTTAAAAGATCTAAGAAAACATACATACAGATAAACATGGAAAGCAACTTTGCTTTATACTATGTAGTGATAGTGAATAAGTGTAGTCTAGCCTTATTATCATTCAAACCAAGGGTTCATAGTTAAATCATTATGACAGGGGAAAGAACCAGTGATGTTGTTATTCAAAAGTTAGCATACTATCATATTAGCACCGTGCCACATATTATCAGACAGAATCTTAAAAGTAACAGTAATCTTTTTAAGCTTTTATAGCCACAATTAGCCTTAGAGTAGATAAAATGCAGTGATTCCTTATTTTATACAAAAATAAAATTTTACTTCATACATATAATTACATCTATAGACTGATAGGCAACGTTCAGCTGCATGGCTTAATGATGGAATAGAGATGGTAAAAGCAATAATTTACTTCATTCCCAATTGTCAGATCTATCTGCACAAACACAGTTAGCAGACTGGAGTCTCACAATAGACTTGTGACCGTGACCTGAGACACGAGGTCAGAAGACTGGAAAACTATATATCTCAAACGCAATACTTTCTTATTAGGTACTTACTTCAAATCTCATCTCCAAAATTTGTGCCTAAATTCTAATAAGACTGAAATCCTAGTATAGCTAATAAACCTATCAATGTAAAATGAAATGTGCAAAACAAAGATAAAATATAAAATAAACACTTACTATTGTTGCTATCTGTGAAGTACGAGATGTTGAGTTGAGCGGCAAACTGGACCACAACACAAGTAACGTTGTTGTTGTCTGTGTAAGACCACATGCCCTGGTCTGGAGGTGGCACTGGGCCTGGTGGTGAAGGCTTTGGCGTAGGAGTAGGGGGGGTTGTAGGAGCAGGGGTTGGTTTAGTGGTGGGAACAGGTGTGGTGGTCGGCGGGACAGGTGTGGTGGTCGGCGGGACAGGTGTGGTGGTTGTCGGGGCAGGCGTGGTGGTAGTCGGGGCCGGTGTGGGGTCTGGACTGGGGCTAGGAGGTGCAGTCGTAGTAGAACTTGTAGTCGTTTGAGGGGTAGTTGTTTTCTTCTCGAGAGTAGGATCGGAATCTACCGCCACAACTTTTGGCACGGGGAGCTCCTCATTTACTGGGGTCACCGACGCCTGAGAACGCTTAGGCACATCAATCGTAACCGGCTCCGGCGTCGTAATCCAGCCGCCATGACCTATACAAAATGTGGGTATATTTAATAAAATCCAGAATTTTCTTGAAATGGCTGCAAGGCTGTGTTGTAAAGATTATTATGCAAGTGGCTTTTATTAGACGCCACAATGCTGAGAAATGGTTGCGCCCCTTCCTGACGTGGCGATAAAAAGCAACAAAGAAAAACTATTGATATTGCAACACAATTTAGAATACCACTTACCAAGTCCGTTACAGGCGCATATAACTGCTAACAGCATTAAAAACTTAACACTAGCCATTTCTGCGTTATCTGTACCTACAAATTTCTAAATGTTTAAAACAATCTCGAATCACAATGAAGAGGAAATAAAATTATTTTTCAGTTCGCCACCAAGAATACGTCTAGTTCCAGTCCACAGAGTAATTATAAATGTCAATCAAAATCAATCGACAGCGCGCAGCTGATCTGACAGCTGAGTTGAAAAGTATTGCCAGTACAATATTATATTTTCTACTCTTAGACGGACTGAAATTAGATAAGCGATTTGGCAGATCTTGATTTAAGCATCGCCCAATAAGTTATCAATAAACAACATAAATATTGCCATACAATAGTGCATTAGTGGCGGAACGACGAAGACTCCAAATAAAAAAGTTTATATCCTCCTTAACCATGAAAGTACTACATGCATAAATAATTTTTTTAACAGGCAAAGTAAAAATAACTTGGTGACTTTTCACTTTGAAAAAGGAAATAAAGTTGTTTTCCATTACATGTCTTTATATCTTAATTAACTCATTATAGTAGGTACATACATGTACACATTATCAAAGTCAATAACTAGGTACCTACCTAAGAAATTTCTAAGAATATTTTGTTCTCTTTGACTATTTCACTATGTCAAATTCACGCTATTTTTGCAACAAAATTGTTGCTAGACTACCTAGTTGCTTATAATTTTCCAGCAGGCTCCATCATTTATTTGTCGTTTGAAATTCTACACGACACTTATTTTGCGTCTTTACGAGGCGACTTAAGGACACGCGGCACCAAAAATATAACCAAACAACAATATAGGTACAAACAAAAATATAAAACCGGCAATAAAAAAAGAATGTGGTCGATGTTGTAAAAGGCGACTAAGGGATAGGCTTATAAATTTGAGATTCTTCTTTTAGGCGATGGGCCTAAAAGAAGAGAACCTGTCACTCTTTGAATCTCAATTCTATCATCAAACCAATAAGCTGAACGTTACCTTCAGTTACAATCAGTCTTTTCAAGACTGTTGGCTCTGTCTACCCCGCAAGGGGATAAGACGTCACTAGGTATATATGTATGTATGTTAGTAGCCTTTCCTTTAAGGATCTACCAATACATAGATTGATTCCATCCCAACCCAACTGAGCAGGTGCACAAACAAACTAAATTTCCCGTTGTACCTTCCATCTTTGATTTATACATGAGGAGAAAGTAAGATTGTCTGTTTGTTACCTCTTCACATTCGACCTACTGAACATAAAGTACCTACTCTGTGTGTGCTGAACCGATTTTATTAAAACTTAGTGCAAATAATAATTCATACTGACAGACTGGGTACTGTTTTGGTAATTTCTACGGGAACAGAAAGTCGGGAATTTTAGTTAAACGCGAGCGGAGTTTCGGGCCAAAGTAAATAAAACGAATAACAAACATTAAAAGCGCAAGACATTTTATTGGAACGAGGAATCTTCATTAGGTATCTTATAAACTATGTTCACAAATACAACAATGAAATCTACTAATCTAGTTAGGTACAGTTATTAAGTACTAAGTTAGACTTATTGCTAACAATTGTATGTTTAAATAGGTAAAAATAAATGCTTCATGAATCAGTCAATCCTGAAATATACGTCTAGTATTGTTTATTTAATAGTTGGTTATTTAAAAATATACATATATATTTTTTTTTTTTTTTGGAAATATCTATTTCCAAAAAAAAAATATCACGTCCTATTCATCCAAAATACCTACTATCCTAACAGTGAGACAAGAATGCCTCAGATAAGTGTGAAGAATTTAACATAAAAACAGTATGTTTAATTCTTTCCACAAACAAAAAGTAGGTAAATCTTTTCATTTTTCGCAACTACATATTTCTAGAAATAGAAGAACGCATTGGGTTCTTTATCCAAAGTATATTTAACAAGCTTTTCAAAACCGACTTATAGATAGATAGATAGATAAAACGCTTCATTGCACCATAAGTAAGAAACCAACATAACACAATAACTTTTGTAAAAAGAGAACCGCTTCCAATCGATATCCTCTTTTTTCGGAGTCGGTAAAATTACTAAAACCTTCTACTAAGTGTAAAAAACACTTTCCTGAAAACTGAGTGCCGTGTTGTTCCCGACACCAATACAAAAAAGAATAGGACCACTCCATCTCTTTCCCATGGATGTCGTAAAAGGCGACTAAGGGATAGGCTTATAAAATTGCAATCCTTTTTTTAGGCGATGGACTAGCAATCTGTCACTATTTGGATCTTAATACCATCATTAAGCCGAGCAGCTGAACGTGGCTATTCAGTCTTTTCGGGACAGTTGGCTCTGTCTACCCCGTAAGGGATATAGACGTGACTATATGTATGTATGAAAACTGAGATAATTGCGGACAAACATACATACTTACCTTTTTTTGAAGGCGGTTAAAAATTAACACACACCGTAAGTACAAAAGCGGACTTATCACTAAAAAACTCTCTTCCAGTCATCCTTTTGGATGGAAGGAAACCAAACAGAAGAGGGCGTTGGCCAAGAGCAAAATAATTAAAAACCTAATAAGTAGTTATATTAAAAACAGAAAAAAATTGGTTTTCTTATGTAAATATAGGTTCTTTTATATAGGTATACTAGCTGTGCCCGCGACTTCGTCCGCGTGGAATAGTTATTTTGGACATCATTGAAGCCCTCAAGCATGAATAATTTACCCCGTTTTTTTTTTTATATTTTCCATTATTTCTTTGTTCCTCATAGTTGCAGCGTGATGTTATATAGCCTAAAGCCTTCCTCGATAAATGGTCTATTCAACACAAAAATAATTTTTCAATTTGTACCAGTAGTTCCTGAGATAAGCGCGTTCAAACAAACAAACAAACAAACAAACTCTAAACTTTATAATATTAGTATAGATATACGCTGGCAAATAAAGTATTAACAGTAAGATACTTTAATTAAGGAATTTAATTGACGTAGAGTTCAAAGCGAGCTCGGCCGATGCGGCTGTAGCGGTCGTAGTAAATGTCTCGGGTCCAGATGCGACACTCTACGCTGATCAAGACTCCGCCTGGAAGAGGAGATGGTCATAAGTGAAGTCATGATATGAGATAGGTACTTCTACATCTACGTCCTTCCTAAATACGTAGGGAGAGGGACATCTTTCGATTTTTGAATTTTAAATTCATCGAACTTTTTTATGCACGTTCTCTTTTTAAATACTGTGCTCGCGATTTCATCCGCGTAGAATAGTTATTTTGGGCATAAAGCTAAGTTAAGCACTCGAGATGAATAAATTTCTCCGATTTTTTTCACATTCCCCATGATTTCTTCGCACCTAATAGTTGCAACGTGATGTTATATAGCCTTAAGCCTTCCTCGATAAATGGACTATTCAACACAAAAAGAATTTTTCAATTCGAACCAATAGTTCCTGAGATTAGCGCGTTCAAACAAACAAACTCTTCAGCTTTATAACATTACTCCTTTCAAGATAAAGTTGTATTTTTTGAAGTACCGTTTGTAACTCTGTGGTCAGCCGATAGTCCTGCCGCTGTTATCTGACATTCCCAAACCAGTTCTAAATAGGTAGACCCTGGATCCATCCCCAGGAATAAAACACCTGCTGATGTCGTGGTTACCGATAAAGCTGATACCGAACTATGAAGCACGTCAGCGGGTGCAAAGAAGAACCTACATACATACATATTATCACGACTATATCCCTTGCGGGGTAGACAGAGCCAACAGTCTTGAAAAGACTGATAGCTAGGTCACGTTCAGCTATTTGGCTATAAAAGAGAATTGAGATTCAAATAGTAACAGGTTGCTAACCCATCGCCTAAAAGGAGAATCCCAAGTTTATAAACCCTTAGTCGCCTTTCACGACACGCAAAGAAGTAACTACGTAAAAAAAAATGGTTTAAGAACAAGGTGAAAGACTTACGCCTTGGATTCTCGAAGAAAACAGCAATCAGCGGTGGTGGCACTCTGTCGGGTTGGTTCCTCATGTAGTAGGACAGGCGGTCGGCGGTCGCCAGCCGGTCCAGCCGGAACCCCGGGGGCAGCTCGGCCGGGATGTACTGGATCGGCCCGACGTTCTCCTTGTCCGAGCTGCGTTCACCGTCGCAGGTCAACCACGCGTGGTCACCGAACTGGTGGACTGGATACTGCATCTGAGGATTAGGAATGGGTCAAGGTTCATACATACGTATGGTCACGTCTAATTCCCTTGCGGGGTAGACAGAGCCAACAGTCTTGAAAACACTGATAGACCACGTTCAGCTGTTGGGCTTAATGATTCGTGCCGGAAACCATAAATTATCGTCGTGTGGTTCCCGGCACCAATAAAAAAAAGAATATGACCACTACATCTTTCTCCCATGGATGTCGTAAAAGGCGACTAAGGGGTAGGCTTAAAAAATTAAGATTCTTCTTTTAGGCGATCGGCCAGCAACCTGTCACTATTTGAATCTCAATTCTATACATACATACATATGGTCACGTCTATATCCCTTGCGGGGTAGACAGAGCCAACAGTCTTGAAAAGACTGAATGGCCACGTTCAACTGTTTGGCTTAATGATAGAATTGAGATTCAAATAGTGACAGGTTGCTGGCCCATCGCCTAAAAATAAGAATCCCAAGTTTGTAAGCCTATCCATTAGTCGCCTTTTACGACATCCATGGAAAAGAGATAGAGTGGTCCTATTCTTTTTTGGTATTGGTGCCGGGAACCACACGGCACGGCATTTAAGGTTCCCGGGCACGAATAGAAAAAAGAGTATGACCACTCCATCTTTCTCCCATGGATGTCGTAAGAGGCGACTAAGGGGTAGGCTTATAAACTTGGGATTCTTCTTATAGGCGATGGCCTAGCAACCTGTCACTATTTGAATCTCATTTCTATCTTAAAGCCAAATAGCTGAACGTGGCCCATCAGTCATTTCAAGACTGTTGGCCCTGTCTACCCCGCGGGGGATAAAGACGTGATTATATGTATGTATGTATGCCAAAAACTGTTCAGTGGTTCGCTTTTCGTAGACTATTCCCTTTGTTCACAGCAATAGTAATAATAGTAAAGAGGTTTTCTCCGCCTACCCCTCCGGGAAAGAGGCTTGATTTTATGTATGTATGTACATACATACATACATATAGTCACGTCTATATCCCTTACGGGGTAGACAGAGCCAATAGTTCCGAAAAGACTGAATGGCCACGTTCAGCTGCTCGGCTTAATGATGGAATTGAGATCCAAATAGTGACAGGTTGCTAGCTCATCGCCTAAAAATATGATCGCAATTTCATAAGCCTGTATGTATGTATGTAATCGTAATAATTTCTAGAACTCACCATAGCTCTCCTTAGGTGCTCAGGCATGTCAGGCGGCAACACCATAGGTACTACCGTGGAAATGTTGTAGGGCTCCGGCACCCAGTAGTGTGTCTGTGAATATAAAGCAAGTTTAGACATAGACTGTTGGCTCTGTTCACCCCGCATGAGATGTAGACGTGATTTGACGTAAGTGTATTTGTAGAAATAGACAGATAGATCTGATGATAATTGAGGAAAAACCTATCTATTTGATCCTTGGTCTTCTTAAAGCATTTTGAAGTTTTATGCTTTTATGAAATAATTTTTCAGTCACAACAGTAATTCTCTAATGTAATTCTGCCTTGTGGTTCCCGGCACCAATAGAAAAAGAATAGGACCACTCCATCTCTCTCCCATGGATCGTAAAAGGCGACTATGCCTACCATATAAACTTGGGATTGTTCTTTTAGGCGATGGGCTAGCAACCTGTCACTATTTGAATCTTGAACGGGCCGAGGGTCTGTTAGGGTCTTTGTCTAGTCTGAATAAAATAAAAAGAGATTTCTTCCCGTTCAAGATACGTCTTGTCGTCTCGTCGTCTTATGGTCGTCTCCCTAGTGTCGAAGTCGATTGTCCTTTTTTTCACCAGTCTGACAGTCGGTTTTAGTCGTCTATATTTGTCAAGTCAAAGAGTCTCGTTTGTCCATGGAGGCTGAACGGCCGCTACAAATCTCGATTCTAACTTAAAGCCAAATAGCTGAACGTGGCCTATCAGTCTTTACAAGACTGTTGGCTCTGTCTACCCCGCAAGGGATATAGACGTGATTATCTATACTCTATCTATCTATACTATACAGTAATTCTTATTGGCTCCCCTGCCTCCATATAGAAGGATATGAGAAGCTAGGTGGATGATCTACAACACTGGCATGATTTATTTATTTTTTATTTATTTACGCCAAAAATACAACGATAGTAGTACACCTCTCACAGTATTTGGCAAGGAATTCTTATAAGTATAACAAAATAAAATAAAATCTTGACAGTATTAATTTCAACTAAAAGGACAAATAATAAGTATACTATGGGTAAGAAACAAAGAAGTAACTTACAGAAACAAACAAGTTGAAGTACATTCACCTTTCTCACAAAATAACAAAAAAATTCTTATAATCGTATTCCATCCATCCACATAAATATCACAATCAGGATGTTGATTTAAGAATGCGATGATGACGTACAAACACTGGATTGGTTACTTACGTGTGTCAAACGGAGGAAGACACACGGCTTCCCCACGTGGTACCCGTAGAAATCGTCGGCTGTGCATGGAGACCAAAATCTCATGGCTGACTCGCAGCTGTCAGACCTGAGCTGCTGGTCCCGACGGTTGTGGGTGGAACAGGGAGCCCGGGGCGGCTGGTCAGGAGTCGCCGTCTCGTAGTCTGATGGATAAGGTTGGATAAACGGTTATGTATTTGCTTGTAAGATTTTTTTTTGAAGAGAGCGGCGCATCTCTCCTCTTGTTCGGCTCGTTTAACCGGAAGGTTAATAAAGCCTTAGTAGTGGAGAAATTGTGTTTAAAGTTGTGTCTAATAAGCAATTAAAAAACAGAATAGCACAACTCCTTCTCTTTCCCATGGATGTTGTAGAAAGCGACTAAGGGATAGGCTTATAAATTTGGGATTCATTTTTTAGGTGATGGGCTAGCAACCTGTCACTATTTGAATCTCAATTCTATCATCAAACCAAAAGCTGAACGTGGCCCATCAGTCTTTTCAAGACTGTTGGTTCTGTCTACCCCGCAAGGGATATAGACCATATTTATGTATGTATGTAAGTCTTTTTAAGAGAGCAGCGCATCTCTTCCATGGTTCTGCTCGTTTAACTGGAAGGTTAATAAAGCCTTAGTAGTGGAGAAATAGTGTTTAAAGTTGTGTCTATAAGAAATAAAAAAAGAATAGGACCACTCCTTCTCGTGGCCTATCAGTCTTTTCAAGACTCTTAGCTCTGTCTACCCCACAAGGGATATAGACGTGATTATACATATATATGTATCAGCAACAACCTCGTGCTGTCAACGAGAACGAGGATAAATTTATTAAGTATTTATCAAGATATTTGTATGTGTGAACCTGACATTGCGAATTCCCTCGGGAGACGAGGCGCGAGGTTGCGAAACAGACCAAATGAAATTGCGCTCGTCGGCTCCAGCTTTGACACAGGTTATCAAATAAATAGTTTTTGTGAGTTTATTCACCTTGTATCATTGATGCGGCCACCAATCTATTCTATCTATTCTATTCTATTCATATAATAAATCTGTAGAAGGGTCAATTCTGTACATTGAAAATATTGAAAAAATAAATAGCAGGGGGTGTTACTGGATCGATACCAAACCCAAATATGTGATTAAAAAATTTTTTGTCTGTCTGTCTGTATGTTCAGGCATCACGTGAAAACTATCGGTTCGATTTCGATGAAACTTGGTATAATTATACCTCATTATCCTGGACATAAAATGGGATACTTCTTATCCTGGAAAAATACGTAAAAAAAATCTTAATTTTTCATTTTATGCGAACTTCTCTTACTAAACCATAGAAACATGCTAGGCGAAGCCTAGCCGTATTTATAAGATGTCATTGTCAGAGTTACTCGAAAGGGAGAAATAAACCATTCACACGAAGACCGACATCCGCGCGGACGGACTCATGGGCGGAAGCTAGTAAAGAATAAAATTAATCTCTAGTATGTATTTATGATGTATGTATGTAATCACATAATTACCTCTAAGGAAGTCATTGATACGGGAGTACCAGATGTGCCAGCTTCCGGGGTCGCTGGGTCGGAACTCAATCAGCGGTTCTTCCCACCTGTACTCTTCTGTCCTAGGCCAGACCTCCAGCTCTGAAGAAATGAAGTTTTCCACATTAGGCTGATTTTCTTACTCAAAATTGTGTATCGTTTGTGAAAGGTAGACTAACAAAAACAGTGCTTAGGCCTTCAGAAGTCATGCTCAGACAAGAATGTTATTCGTGAACTTGGAAGAAATTGGGGTGGGTGGCTGAAGAATAGCAATATCCCACCAGGACGCTGTGGGATATCTTGAAATGAATCCCTGAAATGCATTTTTGAATACAAAAAATTTAAAAATGCATTTCAGCGTCACAATGACCTTATAAATATCACATCAAACATTCATTTATCTTGCTCTGCGCCAACGCCGATCTCCTGTTTGGTTTCCTTCCACCCAAAGGTTGACTGGAAGAGATAGCTTTAGCGTTAAGTCCGCCTTTGTACCATCTATATCTGCTTTGTGTTGTTTTGTATGTTTTACTCTTATGGTGCAATAAAGAGTTTAATCTATCTATAGCTATCATATTCAAACTGAAATATACTTACCGACATAGCGACGGGTCAGAAGCAGTCCTAACACCAGGCCCAGGATACATCCTGTAGGAATTACATATAGGGATTACTCAAGGGTTAAGGGTTAAGGTTAAAGAAGTATGTGAAGATGTAGTAATAAGTGGAAAGTAGTCTCTGCCTTGTCTAGGTAATGTAATTTCCAAGAAGTCATAGTACATCTAGTGTTAAATAAGTTGGTTAAGTTCTTATGAGATTTTCGATTCGAGATTCTTTAGTTGATCACCCCGACCCTTATAAGTTTTGATTTTAGGGTAATTTTAGGTATTATATTTGGAAAATAAAATCTCGCGAGCTTATTATTGGTCCGATTTAAAAAGTCAGCTTTTTGTAATGAGATTGTTAGCGAACTTTTACGGAGTACAAAGTCGCGGGAAATAGCTAGTTAAACATAAAACAAATGTTTTATTTTCCGAGCCGTGTGGTTCCCAATAGAAAAAGAAGGCCGTGTGGTGCCGTCAGAGCAGAATAGCACCACCCGATATCTTCCCGCGGGTATCGTAAGAGGAGATTAAGTGGAAGGTGGGCATCAGCGCCTCTTACGCTGATATGACAACATAGTCCAGAATCAATAGACCCTGCGGTCACCAACCCGCCTCCCCAGCGTGGTGATTATGGGTAAAATCCCCCCTTTTCTGGAGAACCGGTGTAAGTCCAGCATTGGACTTTAATGAGCTGTTATGTTAAGGTAAGGTCTACCCCGCAAGGGATGTAGACGTGACTATATGTATGTTTGCCTTAGTTTTTTTTTAATAACGGTAAAATAAATTTAATGCCTAAGGTGCAGCAAATGTAGCCGCCTATAAGTCTGGATAGCGTTGTAAGCAACTTTTACGACTTCCTGTAAGTACCCATTGAGTCTGCGCAGACTTCTACGTTCATTACTAGGTCACTGCTCCGGGATACTATTATTACGTCATTAAACTAATAACATTATATAAGTAGAATTAACGTAAACAAAACATATAATCACGTCTATATCCCTTGCGGGGTAGACAGAGCCAACAGTGATCAAAAGACTGAAAAGCCACGTTTAGCTGTTTGGCTTAATAATCGAATTGAGATTCAAATAGTGGCAGGTTGCTAGCCCATCGCCTAAAAGAAGAATCTCAAGTTTATAAGCCTTTCCCTAACTCGCCTTTTACGACAATTAATATAAGTGAAGGTGAAAGTTGAAGAACAAGAGAGTGATTGATATGAATTAAAGCGAAAGTAGTATACTGAGGTGGGAAATAGTCTGTCTACCCCTCCGGGATAAAAGACGCAACATTACTAATAATAAACGACGACCGTACGACCAAGACGAACGTATCTTGATCAAATTATGAACGTCTTGGCAAAGGGTCAGCTCAAGAGTACCCGAAACCGCCGAGCTTGCATGAAGAGAGTTATGAATGCGGATGAAGCGAGGGAAGTGTGCAGAGATGTGTGAGATCGTGGCATGTGGAAAGATGTAGTCTCTGCCTACCCCTCCAGGAAAAAGGCGTGATTTTATCTATGTATTTATAATAACATACATACTTTTGGTCACGTCTATATCCCTTGCGAGGTAGACAGAGTTGACAGTCTTAAAAAGACTTATAGGCCACGTTCAGCTGCTTGGCTTAATGATAGAATTGAGGCTTAAAAAAAACTTACCAATAACCAGTAGAATCACTACCACAATCCCAATGATCTTTACCGTTCTCTTCTCTAAACCCATGATTAAGTTCTACCAGAATCTAGTTGTATCAGAATCCAATTTTACCAGAATTATGTCAAAATAATCAAGTTAATGTTGCTCTAGTGACTATTTTAATTTGTTGTGACCACGAAATCAGTGTGGGGTTCCGAAGACGAGACGTCCTCCGAGCACGACACGGGATACTGAATGACGCAGGAGCCCGCGGGATTTACGGGAGCCGAAGTTGGACGATGTACATTGCTGGCTAAATTTTTTTACCAAGTTAAATTTCATTATTACAGTTACTTATTGAATAATGGAGCTTTAATTTACGAACTGTGTGGTTCCCGGCACCAATAAAAATAGAACAGGACCACTCCATCTCGTTTCCATGGATGTCGTATAAGGCGACTAAGGGATAGGCTTACAAAATTAGGATTCTTTTTAAGGCGATGGGCTAGCAACCTGTCGCTATTTGAATCTCAATTCTATCATTAAGCCAAACAGCTGAACGTGGCCTATCAGTCTTTTCAAGACTGTTGGCTCTGTCTACCCCGCAAGGGACATAGACGTGACCATATGTATGTATCTATAAAAATAAATCATTCTCTGAAAAATGAACAATAATATAACATTTCATTATAAAGAACCGTCAATGTACGTAACACAACACACTGCAGCGTTGCGGAGACGGCGACGCCGCGGCCGGCGCCTCCTCGCGACAGTGTGTCGCCCACAGAGCAAAGCGTTCGCTTGTCTTGCTCTGTGTTGGCGCCAATCTGTACAGGGGACTGATGGACTTGACAACCCGTTTATGTGAACGAAAGCCTTGCAAGACAGGGTTTATATGTGGCTGACTGTACTGTAACTAGCTGCGATAGTGGGTTTCCTTGCTGGAACAATAATTATTTTTTTCATATTGTGCTACCTAGTGTACTGTAAATGGTAGGTATATTAAGAGTTGGATGCTTAAAGTTTGAAAGTGTCATAAAATCAATGATTTTCTAAAGATAGGTCAGGTCAAGTGAACCCCAAACCGTCGAGCTTGCATGAAGAGTTTAAACACGTGGATGAAGTAAAAAGAAGTTCGCTGGTATCGTGCCAAGTGGAAAGGTAGTCTCTGGCTACCCCTCCGAGAATTGATTGTCTATTGTCTTAATAAAGCGTAGTGACAGAACATGACTAGTACCGTGTGGTTTCCTGCATAAATAGAAAGAGAATAGGTAGGTACCACTCCATCTCTTTCTATGGATACCGTAAAAGGCGACTAAAGGATAGGCTTACAAGCTTGGGATTCTTCTCTCTGGGCTGGTAACCTGTCACTATTTGAATCTCAATTTTATCATTATGGCAGGCATCCTGATACGAGTATGCCACATTCAGGCTACTGTCTACCCCGCAATGGATGTTGATGTGATTATATGTACATAGGTATTTGTGACAGGACATTTGAAAGTATTTTTTTATTAAAAGTACTTAATAAAGATTAAGTATTTTTATTAAAAAAAGTACTCTCCAATCTGTCTAATCAAATCAATGCAAATTTTATTAGACGGACAGACATTCCCCTTTTTGCTATATACAATCCGTAATGGCGTTGGAGGGGGATGTCTGTAATAAACATAGTGACGTACAGACATATATGTGTATGTATATAGTTCAGGGGTTGTTGACATTACCCCCCGGGAGAGATTTGCGAAACAGCGACTAAGGGTGGTGGTGATAAAGTTTAGTGTAATTCTGTTATTTGGAACATGATATTAGCTATCTAACGGACAACAAAACAAGATTGATTAATGCCAGAGTATTTGATTCAAATGTGAGTTAGTATGGAAAGAGGTAGTCTCTGCCTACCCCTCCGGGAAAGAGGCGTGATTTTATGTATGTATGAGTTAGTTTCCCTTGCAATGTCATGCGGGAGACGCTTCGTGTAAACCCCTGACTTACGCAATCCAGGGTTCTTGGTCAAAGGCATGAATGGCATGGACTCCTTCTCCAGAGTGGTGAGGATGCAACCATTACTAAAAGACGAAGTCTTGACTTAGTTTTGACAGCGGCTTCGGATGGAGGGATTATTAGCCTGACCCGAAATCCTAGTCCAGTCGTGGGTAGATAGTATCTATGCTGCAGGCTAGATGTATGCTGAACAGGATGAGGAGGAGGATTATTATAAAAATCTCATATAAATAAATTAATCTGAACAATGTATTCTCTCGTCCACATTTTATTTTAAGTTATAGGATATTTGTGAAGTTGACGTTGTTGAAGAAAATGCTGCAGTGCACTTTGTTACCGCTTCTTCTGCATTGACGGTTTGGAAGCGGCAGTAAACTTAGTTTGAAGTAATTTATTTGACGTCAACCAATGTTGTGAAACCAAAAGATTTGACAATTATTAAGCGATATGATAGTATCCTATAATAATTATTAAAAATTTTGAATTTGATGCAGAAGATAGCGTTTTGTAAGTTCTCTGTTAAAAAAAGTTTCAGTAACTACTGCTTAAAAATTTATACCCTGTCATAATAGGTATACAATATGCATATTTAACACAATTTACAGGTTACTTTGCAGGTAAACCTAACCCGTATTGAATCGATCATGGCTACAAATGCAGTTTCCTGAACGTGCAAGTTCCCTCACGATATTTTCCATCACCTTAAGAGCATCGGTTAGTATTCAAACTTACGTACATAACTTTCGAAAATAATCATTGGTATAATACATGGCCGAGTTAGGATTCGAACCTGTGCATTTCTGCGCATCACCTTACCGTTTCGACCACGGACGCTCTTTCAAAACCAAGTCAAAGCATTTCAGGGTGAATCGCACGACATTTTGGCGGGAGCCGCACATAATTCGCAACCCCAGGCGACAGGCAGGCGCCAGTCCACCCCGTCGATACGGTGACCTACTTACTTACCGCTTTGTTTGGGATAAAGTTGCAATAGGGCAATGCACTCGTTTTATGAACCTTACTTTGTTTGTAACTATCATTTAGGGAAGTGGTTTTGCAATGGTAACTTATGGAATAGCAAATGTATGAAAATATAAAACTAACCCGGCCTACACTATGTATAAGCTGACACAAATTGGGTTATGTAAAAATAAATGATTAATTTGTTATTATTTATTACTAGCGGCCCGCCCCGGCTTCGCACGGGTGGACATATTTTTGTGTTTTATATTTTGAAATAAACAAAGAGTAAAAACAAATTTATGCCTATGTCACTTTTGAAGGTCTATTCTATATTTGTGCCAAATTTTATCAAAATCGGACTAGTAGTTTTTGAGTTTATTCCACACAAACATACAAAAATACAAATCTTTCCTCTTTATTATTAGTGTGATATATTCGAATAAAATTTCACGATACAATGCCTTACTACATTAGTTTATTAAATAAGTTAAACTAGCCCTTAAGCACTTGAAACACAGAGTGATTTATCACCCTGGTTCAGGCTTTACTATTTATGTTAATTTTTATATTACGCTTTTTGCATAAATATTTATTATTATTATTACATAATCATACAATATTGGTCTTAATATACTCACGTATAACATATCTTTTGCGGGGTAGACAGAGCCAACAGTCTCAAAAAGACTGAAAAGCCACGTTCTGTATGGCCTAATGAAAACTAATTATATTTAAAAAAAAAACAAAAGAAATATGCAAGAGCAGTTTAATTTACAGTCGTAGCAGGCGGTACGCGTTCAGAAATTCAACATCGCGTAGCAAATATTTGTAGCCGATAGATAATGAAGCTACGATTTTCATTCACGTTCAAGATCTTCGTAGCAAGACGTCGTAGCGGCTACGAGATATATAGAACTTAGTGAAAAATATTTTGCTTGTTGCTAAGATTATTTTAAGATAAGCCAGTGAAGTAGATACGAGTAACACTGCATTTCAGTATTTTATATGTATTTAAATAAGCTATTGACATAAATAGTATATTACTTACCATATGATTCCCGACACCTTAGAATAGGACCACTACTTCTATTTCCCATGGATGTCGTAAAGAGAGAGATAGGCTACTAAAGTTGGGATTCTTCCTTTGGGGATAGGCTAGCAACCTGTCGCTAATTGAATCTCAAAGCTGGACGTGGCTTTGTGGTCTTTGCGAGACTGTTCGCTGTGGTTACCACGTTAGGGATATAGAACTTTTTCTAATTGGCCTGGGTCTTGGATGTTTATCTATATAAGTATTTATTTTTAAAATAAAGTATCATTGAGTTGGTATCTCGTAACACAAGTCTCGAACTTACTTCGAGGCTAACTCAATCTGAGTAATTTGTCCCGTATATATTTATTTATTATTTATAGATGTGATTGATTATATGTACCAAATTATGTTGTTCCTTGGTAAATTCTCGTTGTCCTTCATCGTTTCGTTTGTATTGGCATGAATTTTATGCCAAATTTCAAATACCTAAGTACGCCTTGTAATTTCAAGTGAATAACACTTGAAATTACAAGGCGTACTTTGTATAATGTAGGCGTATGTTGTATAATAATACGCCCGCAGATGCGACCTCGAAAAACTAAAATATCCTGTTTTGATTAAAACAAAACAGTTTATTTAATAACTCTCCCTTAAACCTGTTATAGGACAAAATTTCAGACAAAGAAGTTTTTATTATTTCTACGTTTCACTCGGACAATAACCTAAACTAGTCAGTAGTTTTATTTAAATTGACTTAATCAGATCAGTCAGTTTTAATAAAATTCTTAAGCTGATTTAAAAATAATAATGTCAAAACAAGAAAGCATTGTAGCAATCTCGTAGAACGCTGGCTACGAGCACTCTAGTATGTCGTAGCCTCGTAGCAGATCGTAGCAAGGTCTTGATTATGAGGCTATTTGATTTTAGAATCTTTTAGTACTTCCATTTTTTTCTTTCTCAATTTTTTATTTTATTTATAGAGTAACCGAGTGTAAATATGCACAATTATGTAATTACTTTATATTACTTATAATATTGTATGGTAAGAACTCATCTACTTTTTCGTGTGCGGAGGTCAAACGTAATGCAGTGTCAATTTGAACATGAGAACATTTAGAATATTGAAACTTTTGAAATAGAAATTCTTGTGGTCTTTCTAAAATTATTGGACACTCTCTCTGATCGTCATCAAAATTCTTCCGTGATATGCATCCTTTCTGGAGTGGAGCCCGTTCGCCTATGATTAGGAATACGGAAGGTACGTATTATCTGTGCTCTCGTTCTTAGAAGTTCTGTCACCTCACTCAGCTTATATTATGTTTATACATTTAGACAACTATATATTAGATTCACACGATGCTGTCCCTCTTCATTGTCGACTACCATCGATGTTATCATCATCAGGTTTAACAGTATTTAAATATTTATAGAGGAAGCGGGAGAGGTCTGTAAGGATCGTAGCAAGTGGAATTCCATAGTCACTGCCTACCCCAATGGGAAACAGGCGTGATGGTACGTATGCATGTAAATATTTCTAGGGGTTCAACTAAAAACTACTTAATGAAACACACGAGAACCTAAATTGGAACCAACTATTGCGTGTTTATTGACATCCCGTCCAGAAAACATTACATAATAAATATTATTAATAATTTAAATTTATCCGTTTTATTGAAGCGTGAAAACGTAACTTAACTTAGTGGCGCCCTCTGGCATATTCTAAAACGAATAGAAATAAACCGCCGACTATGTGGCTATTGCTAAAATTGCAGCCGGGCGCTTGGCGCGGCGCGAGTTGGCGCAAACATTGGCTATGCGTCCTACCGACTGCGCCGGGCGCAGCCGTTGGGCACTTTTAGCCTAAGTGTTGAAACAGACTCATTCTTAGTCTCACTGCTTGACCTCACCATATTTTCTCATATTTCTATCCTCAGCCTCCTACTCATGTCATGGTCTTCAATATAATATTTATGACTTCAAATTGTTAAATACGTAGAATCCCTTTAAATGATTCCTAAAATCCACCTTGGGCTCATATTAACTATCTTTTCTTACTCTGTTGCCCATAACTTGTGTGATACCGCGACGTACTTCTTCTTCCTTCCTTGTCCTTCCATTTCATTAAAATTCATGATCTTTAAAACGCCAATATGTAATATTCGAGACTATTGCCCTAACATCTATCTCTAAAACGCTTAAATCTCTAAATTGAGTTAATAGGTATCAATAAAGTCTGAATAAAACAATTAAGGACATCTGTTCCATCACTGAACGACTGCGCCCGGCCGCGTGTGGGCAAACATTTGGCCACAGTTTGTGGCCAACTGTGGCCAGCGCTGGATCAGCTTAGTATCGGTCCACCATCAGCTCGAAGTGGACTGAACCGCGCCTCTCGTAACGGTCGTACATGATGTTCTTCGCCCACGCTTTGCACTCGATGTTGATCAGAACACCCGCTGTAAATTAACGCATAAAATTATTCTCTTATTTATTAGACTGTGGCTATACTGAGGCGGTGATTTGGAAGGTTAACAAAACCAAAACGTGTTAGGCATACGTCTGAGATTAATCCGGGCATTAACTCTTTTCAGAACATAATGAATGCTGTCTTTTGTAGCTCTTGGCTTTTATGAAGGAAAGCTACTCTGTGAAATTAAATTGTTATCCTTTTTAAAAGTGTTCTAATTTGTGGCATCTTTGGATAACCTACTTAAACTGGGTTCTTTAATTTACTGTAAACCTTGCAGTTGCGTCAAAATCTTTAAGAGTCCAAAGATTGTTCCCGTTGGAACAAGAGTTCCAAATCATCACACTAAACCGATGTATGGCTCAGACGAGAGGAACTACCTTGTTGTCTAAAGACAAGACCATAACGTAGGTCAGGAAGCAGTTCCAACTTACTTCTGGGCTTCTCAAACAGCACAGCAACGAGGGGACTCAGGTACCCTTCCTTGTTGGTGAAGGGGTAGTAGTAGGCGGGGAAGCCCCTGCGAGGAATGTACTGCACAGGCCCGATGTTCTCCACGTCAGCTGGGTTTTCACCCTCACAGGATACCCATACAGTGTTGGCTTCTGGTTTCCCGGACTGAAAGATAAAATAGTGGAAATTAAAGTTTAAGAGCTTTTTATTGCATTCATACATACATATATTGACGACTTTATCCCGTACCGGTATAGACAAAATACAATCTAGAAAAGATGTTCGCAAGACCATGTTCAGCTGTATACTTATCTAATGGTGGAATTGAGATCCAAATAATGACAGCTAACCGATCGCCTAAAAGAGGAATCCTAAGTGTTTTCAATTACTGGATTCAATGACACAGTGCAGGTTTTAGTGTGTTCCACTGCAAGTTTGAGGAGTCGCTTCGTGTAAAAACTTGACTTCCGTGTGGTACCCAGCACACCATTCCTTTGCCAAAAAGAATAGGCACATTATCTTGTGCAGCTTTTACCCAATTTAAGTAAGATTCCCTTGCAAGGGTACAACTCATTGTGTTAAAAAATACCGTCGAAGAATAAGGAATTCTATATAACCTTGGAATTAGACCTCGTGGAATAAAACTTATGGTCAAGAATTAAGGAGATACGTACGTGCATCTTGATGTGGGCTTTAAGATCCTCCGGCATGTTGCGTGGCAGCTCCTCCGTGTTGTTGTAGGGCTTGGGTACCCAGTTGAAGATCTGGAATATAAAATGTATTTATTAACACCTGAAGAAAATTACTGATAAATCAATGCACAGATGATATACAAAGTGATGAACAGGGGTGCAAGGGTTAGGGTGGAAAGGGAGGCCAGGAACTTACTGACAGCTTAAACAGTGCCAGGAGATGCTAGGAGTCCAACACTCACATAGTTGAAGACCTGGGAGGCCGTCCATAAAAAGGATTTTCTCCTTAGAAAACAAAAAAAGGGGTGTTTAGGTGGAAGACGCAAATCTGCTTTTCTCCGATAAAGATAAGTTGACATTAAAGACCACACTATTGGGCACAACATTCGGACAAACAGCAATACCTTGTTCAGTTTCAGGAAGACGCAAGGTCCAGCTTCTTCGTAGTTGTACTGGTTGGCTGGGGTGCATGGGTGGAAGTCGTCCACGGGCACATCGCAGACCTGCTTCTCTCCAAGGTTGGCTGATGTAGGGGAGCAGGGCACTCGGTTCTCAGCGCCAACCGCCTCGCCGCTGCCGCTGCCCTTCTTGCGGTATTCTAGTGGAGAAAACTTCAGTTATAAATACTCAACCAACTTCGCTTTAGCTCCCATGATGGTCTGGTAGCTACTTCTCTTTGCGCTGATTGAAAAAGGCAATTAAGCTCATTAACTTGGGATATAAAGATAATAGAACCACTCTATCTCTTTCCCATGGACGTGACTAAGAGATAGGCTTATAAAGTAGGGTTTCTTCTTCTTATAAGCGGTAGGCTAGACACCTGTCACTATTTGAATCTCAATTCTATCATTAAGCCTAACAGCTGAAAGTGGCCTGTCAATCTTTCAAGACTGCTGGCTCTGTCTGCCCCTCAAGGGATATAGACGTGATTACATGATTAATGAATTTTGGGATTCTTCTCTTAGGCGATGTCATACTAGCTAGGCTTATCACTATAATCTTGATCAGCTAAACGTGGCCTTTCAGTCTTTTCGAGACTGTTATAATTCTGTTTACCCCATAAGGTACAAAAACGTAATTATTACTATGTATGTATTTTCTACATGTACATGAGGCGCTCCACACCGCTAAGGACCGGGCAAGGTGGAGAGACGTAGTGCGCTCTAAACTGACTTGTCTCCGGGGAGTTCACGACCCTCAGTAATGAGGATTACGACGCAAGAAGAAGAAGTATTTTCTAAGACCTTTGAATATTGGACTGGTGTTATTTCAGTGTTTGCATGTGACCAAGTAATAAATATCTTACCACTGAGGAATTCATCGATGACCTTGGCCCACTTGAGAACGGAGCCCTTGTCGTTGGCCTTGTAGTAGATCAGGGTGCTCTCCACGTTGGCAGAGTCCGGCATGGGGCGGAAACCGAGACCTGGACAAAATGGAAAGTCACAATTATGAGAATTACACTACTACTGCTTCCAAGCTGAACGTGGCCATTCAGTCTTTTCAAGACTGTTGGCTCTGTCTACCCCGCAAGGGATAAAGACGTGACGATATGTATGTATGTACTGCTTCCAAAGAGAAAGTTTCGTCACAATATCTTTATTGATATCACACTATAGTAATCGTTTCGCTGTACTCTCTAATAATAATATATAGAGAGTAAAACGTCTAGTAATTGTGCCGTGCGGTTCCCGGCACCAATAAAAAAAGGATAGGACCACTCTATCTCGTTCCCATGGATGTCGTAAAAGACGACTATGGGATAGGCTTATAAACTTGGGATTCTTCTTTTAGGCGATGGGCCAAAGCCAAACAGCTGAGCGTGGCCTATCAGTCCTTTCAAGACTGGTGGCTCTGTCTACCCCGCTAGGGATATAGACGTGATCATATGTATGTATGTGTGTATTGATATAACACTATAGTAATCGTTTCGCCTTACTTATAATTATACTCTCAAATAAAACATCTTGTAGTCAATGTGCTAACAACCTGTCAATAACTGAATCTCAATGTCATGAAGCCATATACTAGCTGAACGTGGCCTTCCAGGCTTTTCAAGACTGTTGACTCTGTCTACCCCGCAAGGGATATAGACGTGATTATATGTGTGTATGTTAGTGTCAAATATCTATGGTCAAAAGCGCACCCTGGGCTCTTCACCAGAGAGGTGAGGACGCAATCAGGACTAACCCAAGGACGTTTATTCTTGTATATGTTAACGGAAATGTATAAAATCTAGGAAATGCATACAACTCCTAGGAAATGTACCTATACAATTCCGAAGCTATTTAAGAAATGTATAAAATATTGTTTAAAAAATTATTTAATACATACATATCCTGGGAGATGTATACATTTCCAAGGAATTGTATAAAATTCCTATATATCTTTCAATCTTTGACAAAAGGGATCATCAATATTCACAATTCCATCTTTAAGCCATGCTAATGTGGCTTTTCAGTATTTTCAGAGACTGTTGGCCCTGTTTGTCCCGTGAGGGATATAGACGTGATTACATACATACATGTGATCACGTCTATGAGCCTCTGCGGGGTAGACAGTGCCATACCAGACGTGATTACATTATATTTTACGTATACGGGATCGTGGAGTAAGACCCACAGAAGACCAAAAGGAACATTATTTTTAATGGGTATCAAAATATTTTGTTTAATACCTAGTTGGAAGGTATCGAAGTGATTTTTATGTCCCTTGGTGTTCCAAAAGAAATAATATATACCTGGGTTATTGCCAATGAGCGAGCCTTCAAGCTGCCATTTCGGGATCTTTGCGTCCAGGGTCTGGTAGAAGATAGCCAGCAGAGCCGCGAAGAAGCCGACCAGAACGGCGTAGAAGATCAGGTAGAACAGAAGGATTTTGGCTGTAAAGAAAATATTTACAAATTAATGATTTTATTATATGGTCAATACCTACATGATGTATTTTATAAATATATATCTAATAAATATACACCATATGCCGTGTGGTTCCCGGCACCAATACAAAAAAGAATAGGACCACTCCATCTCTTTCCCATGGATGTCGTAAAAGGCGACTAAGGGATAGGCTTACAAACTTGGGAGAATTTTTCGGGAACTATGGTTTTTACCGTTATGAAAGATTCTCTATTTCCTTCTTAGTCTGGAGAAATTCTCCGTTTAAATTATACAACGAGAAAGTTCAGGAGAAACCGCGTGAAGATGTTACATAGGTATTCGCATTTATAATATTAGTTAAACCGACGAGCTTGCATGAAGAGAGTTATGAATGTGGATGAAGCGAAGGAAATATGCAAAGATCGTGGCAAGTGGAAAGAGGTAGTCTCTGCCTACCCCTCCGGGAAACAGGCGTGATTTTATGTATGTATGTATGTATAATATTAGTTTAGGATTAATTGCCTATGTATGTAAATCTCTCTCTGTCTCTGTTCAATATGTACTATTATAATTTATTTATTTATTCAATCTGTTATATTAATACTGATTAACCAACTGAACGCTATAAATGAGTACCCAAAAATAGATCTTAACAAGTTTCTTACGTGTTCACTATCAATATTCTTAATAGGTCACTGTAATGAGTTGATGACACGAAAAAAACAGGTAAGCGCTTAGTTGGCGAAGTAAAATATACCTTCCTTGTTAGACGCTTAGTTGGCGAAGTAAAATATACGAAGTAATATATATCCTTGTTAGAAGTATGTCTGTTGTTATGGCTTCGTAATCATACTAATGATATATTTATAACTAACTAGCTGTGCCCGCGACTTCGTCCATGTGGAATAGTTATTTTGGGCATCATTGAAGACCTCAAGGATGAATAATTTTCAGCATTTTTTTCACATTTCCCATTGTTTCTTTGCTCCTTATAGTTGCAGCGCGTTGTTTTATAGCCTAAAGCCTGCCTCGATAAATGGTCTGTTCAACGCAAAAATATTTTTTCAATTCGAACCAGTAGTTCCTGAGATTAGCGCGTTCAAACAAACAAACTCTTCAGCTTTACAATATTATTATTAGTATAGATGTTCCTTTGTCGGCGCCCATGATCGATTGACGCAAATTTCATAAGAGTTATTTCAGGACTTACATACATACCTACATATAATCTCGTCTATATCCCTTGGGGGGTAAACAGAGCCAACAATCTTGAAATAACTGATGTTCAGCTGTTTGGCTTGATAATATCTAGAATTGAGATTCAAATTGTGACAGGTTGCTAGCCCGTCGCCTAAAAGAAGAATTCCAAGTTTATAAGCCCTTAGTCGCCTTTTTAAGTTAAAAGGAGTGTAAAAGTATATAGTAGGAAATAAAATCGTTTCAATTAAACTAACAAATTTTCAACTTTTGTTTAAAGCCAGCTTTCTTTATCAACATTAAAAATTCTCTGTGTTTCCCTGTTCACCACAGACCGTCTCCTTTGTTCTGTGCTGCGCAGTGACCGCACGATATCGATCCGATTAATTGATCACAAGTGGCGATAATGGCCGTTTCCTAGCGAATCGTCGGCACAATGGCCGCGTTTCAGACTAACGCGGAATTCTGAAATTGTTTGTTTCAAAACCTATAAAATTTTTCAGCAAGATTAGTCTCTCTCAACTTTTCTAATATTATGTTCCCAGTTGCAACGGGGCCCGCTTTCCAACTCGTTTTTTTGTCCGGTAACAAAAATATATATATATTTTTAATTAAATTTATAGCCATATAAGCTTTCAACTTTAATACATCAACCATTGCCCCACCTAATTTTAAAAACGTATATCTATTATTTGAAGGCATGGTCAAGATTGTTAACTTCTTTATTTCATAACTAACTTCATTAAATACCTTACGAAATGGACTTCTTATAGGATCAATTAAGAACTCCGTTATCACGTTACCCACGGGAAGAGATAGTCTTTATGAAATTCTAAGCTATCGGGAATTACGTGGACAATGATGTCTTCTTAAAAAACATTTGACGGCCTCTGTGGCGCAGCGGTAGTGGGTTAGCGGTAGTAGCTTGACCGTGACACCGGAGGTCCCGGGTTCGAATCCCGGCCAGGGCATGATGAGAAAAGAACTTTTTCTGATTGGTATGGGTCTTGGATGTGTATCTATATAAGTATTTATTATAAAATATAGTATCGTTGAGTTAGTATCTCGTAACACAAGTCTCGAACTTACTACGAGGCTAACTCAATCAGTGTAATTTGTCCCGTATTATTTATATTTAAGTTTTTTCAACTACAGTACGTGTGGAACATTGTCACATTGACCTAAATGATCTGTTATAATAGACTCGACAACGGACTGACGCCCGGGTTCTAATTGTCGCACAATTATTATGCGCTTGCCATCCTGACCAACGCTGTGTAATGTCAGGATGATACTGTCATTAAAATCTCATTAGCTGTTCTAAGAAGCGGTTGGCGTTGTATAAACTTTTTAATCTCATTGAAGAAAATGCTGCAGTGCAGTTTGTTACTGCTACCTCTGCACCGACGCTTCGGGAGCGGCAGTAAAGTTAGTTTTAAGTAATTTATTTGACGTCAATATGACAACTAATTAAGTGATGTCTGAAATGTGCCTTGATAATTAATAAAAATTATCTATTATGTATTCAAATTAATTATTTTTATTAATACATCTCAAATATCACTTAATAATTGTCATATCTTTTGGGATTGAGCGTGAGGGCAGAAGAAGCGGTAAAAACTGCACTGCATGATTTTCTTTAAGATTACTTGCTAATTTTAAAATGTCAGCCACATAACCTAAAAAAACGCGGTTACCACTCCTAATTTACCTTATTTGAAACAATAAAGTCAAGACAGAGTCGACGCGTCAATCAACAATCTCGTTAATTTTTAATTGGTAACGCATGATCATGATCATGTCTATTTTAAGGTCTCAAACCTGGGATTTTTACTCAAAATAAAATATTATGTAATAGACTCCAACTCGTTATTAAACTTCGTTCGTTCGTTCAGTTTTTGGGATGTAAGTTTGTAAGAAATATTTTCCGTGACATTTACATGCCGTGTGGTTCACGGCACTTCAGAATTGGACTACTCCACCTTCTTCCCAGGGATCTCGTAAAAGGCAACTAAGGGCCTATCCCTTAGTCGCCTTTTACCTAATAAACTTAAGATTCTTCTTATAGGCGATGGGCTTGCATCCTGTCATTGTTTGAATCTCAATTCCATCATTAAGCCATACAGTTGAACGTGGCATTTCATTACAAGACTATTGGCTCTGTCTACCTCGCAAGGGATATAGACGTCATAAATATGTACTGTGTATGTATGTAGTTTGCAAATTTACCATAATTTTACTCTTGATTACAGTTGGCAAAACTGTCTATAACTAGTTCTCACATCTTAATGCTAAATCTATGAGTATTCTTATAATTTATTCATACTTCGACAGTAAAGATTTATGGTCAGATGAATATAAAATGACAGTGGGTCATGCCCGTCCATACTGGCCGTCCTTGGATCGATGTTTCGAAGGACGAGGCGCGCGCAGCCCTCTAGCGGATCCCTAGTGAAACAGGCATAGAGGGCTTAGCCCCTCAGACTGACGACTAAATGGTCCTGTAGTTTTTTTATATACATACATACATACATAAAAATCACGCCTCTTTCCCGGAGGGGTAGGCAGAGACTACCTCTTCCCACTTGCCACGATCTCTGCATACCTACTTCCTTCGCTTCATCCACATTCATAACTCTTTTCATGCAAGCTCGGCGGTTTCGGGTACTTTTTTATATACATTATAATCACGTCTATATCCATTGCGGGGTAGACAGAGCCAACAGTCTTGTTAAAACTGATAGGCCACGTTCAGCTATTTAGCTTTAAGATAGAATTGAGATTCAAATAGTGACAGGTTGCTAGCCCATTGCCTAAAAGAAGAATCCCAAGTTTATAAGCCTACTCCTTAGTCGCCTTTTACGACATTCATGGGAAAGAGATGGAGTGGTCCTATTCTTTTTTGTATTGGTGCCGGGAACCACACGGCACATAATATTCATATCCCGAAAATAAATCTGTGTGTTTGAATGTAATCAATTGTATTCAGACACACTGATTAATTTTCGTCATAATTGCTGCTCAACTACATATTTGATTTATTTTATTTTTAGGCTAGCGCCTTTTAAAACCGACGCATGCGCGCACAAAAAAAGTCACGTGTTCTAAAAATTTAATACGAATTCGGTAGAATAGAAATCATTTAAAGTAAGTACGGTCGAATGCAAAAACATGACCCATGTGACATAAAAATAAAAACTATAGAGATAAAGGGTGGTTCCTTGCAGGCGCCTGTATAAATTGAATAACATTAAGTGATATTAATAAAAAAAAAAGATTGTCCTTTTCAGAATTTGGATTTAACTGATAAAACATATTAGTGATCTCCTCAAAAATTGCGACTTAACAATAATTTACTGTAAGCACTATACTTTCATACGCTTTACGTTAACAGCATGAGTAATCATTATATTTCTTCTGGCGTAAGTCCTAGTTACTTCCTCACCTCTCAAGAAGACCAGGGTGCACTTTTGACCATAATCTTGCACTTGGGCAAGTAAGAAGCGACTCCCCTCTGTTCCTTGCAACATTTGCACGAAAACCTAACCGATATCGGATCATGGTAATACAGATAATTGCCTGAATGTGCAGATCTCCTTACGATGTTTTTTTTTTTCTTTTCTTTTTGCTTTGACCGACAACATTGTCAAGAAATAATTAAGTTACATGAACATATATCTGAATCAACTCTCAATTTATATGTCGTGAAGTTCAATCAAATCCACATGATAGTTGTTGCAATATTGTAAAATATAGTTTATCAAATGGAATTGAACGTTGAACTGGCATCCGGGATAATTTTAGACATTGTCGTCGCGGGTTTAAATGCTGCGATAAGCCAATATTATAATTGAATATGTTTGATTAAAAAATCATATCGTAAACTCACTTCCTACATTTCAAACATGAACAAAATTCGTCCACGGCTTTCCGAGTTTAGCGCATACATACACACAGAAAAAAAGAGGGCCTTTACTTTATAATATGACGAATTGAATGATATAGCTCTACTCTCAGATCAACTTTCTTTAGGGCTAGAACAGTATAAACTGTGAATCAAGTTCTTCTACATTTTAGGGAGTTGCCAGTGAGAAAAAAAGCACTACAAATAAATCTCAGATTTATGGACAGAGGGAGCCACTGTCGGCAGGTGCGCCACGACAGAGCCTTCAGTAATATTGAAAATTTTACTCCAAAAACGTATAATCGGGAAATAGCTTAAACAGGGGTTTAAAAGTATTTTAACATTAGTTATACGTGTATTTAACATGTACCTAATGTAAGTTACTTAACTATTTAGAAACGACCTAATATGTTATTAAGTTTTTGTTTTCGTAAAATGGAATAATATAGGTATTTTACTACAGAAGTACTTTCTCAGTATTTTATTTTATTACTATCTGAAAAAAAATCACGCATGTTTAACTTTGATTTAAACATGAATTGTTTCACACATACAGTTACGTAACTTGAAGTACCACAGTACGCTTTGAACACGCCTATGAATAAAACTACCATAATTTTAAAGTTTTAAAATTTTTAACATCTAAAAATGCAAATGGTAATTCCCAGATAACCCAATCGATTTCCCTCCATAAGGTCTTTGTCTTAACATAACACTCACCCCAGCTGGATCCCGTGCGCCCCAGAAACTGGCCCGTCTCCGAGTTCCACAAAAAGATCCTGAACGACTCCCATTTCCCTAGGTCCGGCGGTGGGGCGTAATACTGTTCAGTTACTTTGGTCTTGTCAGCCATCGTGAGATTCAGAGCCGGACTGCGGACTGGAATCGATTGCCGGTGCCTTCGCCCCTGTACGTCCCCTCTCTCCCCCCCTCAGCCCCCGCCCTCGCCAGCGCAGTGCCCTGCAACCCCCTTGCGTAATCGTTACGTAAGATATCTGCGCGCGCACTACTCAGACCTAGTTTGAACCAACCAGCAATTTAGACCTGTAGTTTGTTCCATAATAATGGCGTTTTGGTAGATTTTGTAAAGGATGGGGCGGTCAAGTTAGCTTGGTGGGAAAACGGGGTTGCAAATAGCGATGTACACTCCATCACGACTGTATGGTGGAGTATTAAGTGTAGTTTTGCTTCGTTTATTAGTTTTTCTTGGCAATGTTGAAGTCATTGTTCTGGGTTGGTGGTCTTTAGGAAATTTTCATGTCAGTCAATAATTTATGTGGTCACTTATTCGTTAATAAATAAAATATTAACTAATTTTATTCAGAACGACTGCTTTAAAAAAAGCCTAGATAGCCTTTATTTCTTAAAATAGTAGTTAACAGTATGGATGGACAAAAGTTTTTAATTACGACATTCTTATTTTTTTTTATAATCACCTCATGTCAGTTTTCTTCGACCTTTTACGTTTGCTTATTAAGGTATGCAATGTAAAATTTGTAAAAATTATTGAGTGAGTATACAAAAATATTAAGAAATAGTTCGAACAAAACCGATCAATAATCATTATGAGATTGGGGTTAATTTTCTAATGCTAATTTGTATATTTTTTTATTAAAAAATTTGAATAAAAATGTTCAATAAGCTTCAATAACTTTTATTTTTCAATAAATAACTCCTGAGGAACCCACAACCGTCACAAACACAAATAAATTAATTATCAACTATTTAAACTACTTATAAATAGTACACTATATATATGCCATAAGTACATTCATTCATAATAATAATTTTCTTTTTGGGAAGTAAAAAAAATCGTAAGCATAAAAACGCCTACAAGAAAAATTTACGCAAATTTTCGTTAACGCGCTGACGCTAATCCTTTTACGTACTTACTAAAACCGTGACACTGATCAACTTTTCCAATGGGACCAAAACTAAAATCACAAAAAAAAAATTCTATTACATTTTGTCGTTGACATGATCATTGTACAGTTTCATAATGGAACTACTGATGATAATTTTCATCAATTCCTTTTAAAATGGACGTGGAAATAAAAGAAATAGTCATCATGATCTCAAAATGGTGAAATCTTGACCAAACAACTTATAATAATAAATTATTAATTTACGCCAAGAATTAAAATATCAATGGATGCATGGATGGAGCATGGCAAGACTCAATCTATTGTCGAGAAGCAATGATGAAACTTTTTTTTTTTTTCAAAAATAAAAACAATGTAACGAAGTTTTTAAGTAAGTTCCCAAAAAATATATTGACCTATTTAATAATAATCACATTAATCTATTCTTTTTTAACTTCCACCTTAGTTTGATTACCCTGGTTCAACTGGTATACAACCTCAGCCGGTGGTTTTGTCCAAGCCTGACAGACACAGGTGGGTCCCGGACCACCAGTTTGATGACTCCCCGAGACCTGGAACCCACTGGAGGATCCTCCCGAACTTTGCAATCCTTGGTAAGATCCCTGGTTATTTTGTACGTACTGTCCTGTTTGCTGGACTTGATTCGTATTCTGACCAGCAGGGTTGGTATTCTGACCTCCGATGGGCTGGTTCTGGTTGTATTGTCCTCCCTGAACTTGGTTTTGGTTCTGGTTCTGATTTACGTATTGACCTCCAGACTGCTGCATTTGGTTCTGGTTCTGGTTTTGGTATTGCCCTCCGCCTTGTTGGTTTTGGTTCTGATTTTGAACAAATTGGTTCTGAGGATACGTGCCGTATTGTCCTTGTATCTGGTTTTGAGCTTGATTTTGTGTATTAACAAAGTTTCCCTGTTGTGTGGGATACCCTTGGCTTCCCATTTGTCCTTGTCCGTTTTGGCTAGGCCCGTTATTAACTGGATAATTGCCCTGTTGGTAATTTCCATTCTGATAATTCCCGTTTTGGTAATTCCCGTATTGGTTCTGCGTATTTCCGTAGTTTTGATTTTGGTTTTGATTTTGATATTGGAACTGGTTTTGATTTTGGTTTTGGTTTTGATTCTGGTTCCACTGGTTCGGGTAGCCCTGTTGTGGAGCGTAGCTACTGCTGCTTTGATAAGAAGCCTGTTGTTGATAGGAAGCTTGCACGGAAGTCGAAGGTTTGTTCTTATGGTTGTGGACTATATCAATGACCCCTCCTATTATCTTCTCCGGGATTAGAAGACCGACCTTCCTGCCTTCCTTCTCGCTGGATTCCGCATAGTGTAGCGTTGCTACGATTAAAATCTGGAAGCATAACAAATACCTACATAAATATTATAATTCTTTGCGGGTCCTACATGCTTGAAATGAGATGATTTCGCTTAAAGATTAACTTTGCAATAAAAATAAAACGCGTCATGAAAATAAAAGAAAAATTAAGGCAATTAATAAACATAATATGAACCACTTTTGAACCTATCACATACTTAAAAGTTTTAATAAAATTAGTTTAAATAAAATAGAGTACATAATAAACTCACTATTATTTCTTTTAACAAGTAAGAATAGCAATTTTTTTTGTACCGATTTATAGAAAATCCAAATGTACATGACTAACCTAGATTTAAAAAATTCTACGCCTCACATACCAGAACAATCGTTTTTTGAGGAAATTAACATAATATCGACGACAAAGTATAACAAACGGTACTTACAATGATGGACAAATTGAGCAGCCCCATTACGCGAGACTCGGATACCACTTTCTTCTCAAGAGACACTACCTTCCACTCCTGGGGCCAGGTGCGATTGCCAGAATCCTGTCAAGGACACGGTTTTATAGCCAACTGACCACCACTGCGGAGGCAGGGTTGCCACTGAGCACTTATAATTATTTATTTAATAAAATATCTTGGATTTTTATTGAGTAATGACTTTTTAAATAAAAATAATAATATGTATTTCTATTTAGCGGTCGTATTTATAATTGCCTGGTCAGACAATGGTGATGAAAAAAGAAATTTCATTCGATTCCATTTCATGACATCCCATTTTATTTAAATTTACTTTCAATGATAATTTAGGCTAATCCTGAGTTTAACCACTGCTGTGCCGCTTCACCTGTGATGTCGGCTTGACCTAGGCTTAGCCAACATCATAGTGGCTACGTCTAGGTCTCCCTCTAGAAAAATAAAATATTTATTTTTATTTTTTCCTGAAGAAAGTGATGAGCAACCCTACTTACACACATGTCGCCAGTCAAATGTGATCGAAGATGTTGCGCGTGAGTTCTCTCGCCCTTTGAATCAGATACCGCTACAGGGTCGCTTTGGTTGGGGCAAATATTATTTTATCGATATCCATACCGATAAAAGTATTTATGCCGTATGGTTCATCCATGTTGCCATATCTTTCCTATGGATGTCGTCAAAGGCATAGGCTAATAAATGTAAGCGATAGGCTGGCAACCTACCTCACTATTTTAATCTTAATCCCACTATTAAACCTAGCCAAGACTATTCGCTCTGTCTATGACAAGGGATATAGACGTGATAGTATAATTTGTATGTATGTATTTTTCAATTCGACATAAAGATTTTTACAGGTTTCTCATGAGCTTATGAACAGATTTACAAAAATGTAGACGTGTTTCAATTTTTTTTTTAAACAATTTCAACGTTTAAAAATGGTTTATTTATAACCTCAATTAAAATATCGTTGTCGATACATCTCGCAGTCCCGCTCTACGCTGTCAAATCGTATGATTGACGTCGCCGCACGCCGCGTTTCTTTTGTTCCTTTTTCGAATTTATATCGCATTCGAATCGATTCGCGATTTATTCGAATAACCCCGTTTAAACGCGTTCGGGGAAAAGCAAGATGGATTCTTTTGATTACCAATGCTGCTAATTTGCCACCATGAATTATTGTCTTATTGGCGATTTTATAAGTTTGTTATTACTTTCACCAGATTATTCTCGGTGTCTTCCATTTTTTATTTTTTTGTGATATTATTCTAGTAACGTATATTACTTAACTAATGTCTTACTGACTAAATAGTCCACTTAAATGAAGCCGTAGACTACTGCTTTTTCTCGGGCAAAAGATAACTACCATTCATTCCGGAATAAAGGAATGTTCCCGCAGGATTTTCGACTATACGAGCGAGCAAAGCCGCGAGCAAAAGTGCTAGTATATAATATATTTGATGTGTTACTTAGCTTATTGAATGGTTTAATTTTTCATTTTTAAGTATGACAGATATAAGTACTTATAAGTGTTTTACTAAAAGATGGGCATAATTAAATAAGTGTTATCTTCGGATCCAGTGGTATAAGATATTTAATACGTTCGTATACCTATAACCTCTATATTTTAAAAACAATCAAAAAAAATTTATAAAAAAATATTATTTAAATTTTTATTAAATAATTTTTTTTCCAAATCAACAAAAATAGTATAAAGAAATGGATCAATCATCAGATAATTATTAGCATTGCAATATCGTATTGTAATGAATCATACAAAACATAAAAACTCACTTAATATACATAATGTATATTAAAATGAATAAGTAACTCCATGATCACTTTCGTCCGAATGTAAAGTCTGACTTTTATATACAAACATGCTTAGTCACAAGACACTTGTGTACTTATAAATTATTGCTTTCTCCCATCGTATTCATTGCTAAAATGACCTAGATTGTTCCCAAAGCTGGAGTCAACCGACAAAATTTGTAAGTAAATTAATAAATTTTATGAATTTATTACATCTGTTTATCGGGTAAATAAATTTTTTAAAATTATTGTGCCCTGTGGTTCCCGGCACCAATACAAAAAAGAATAGGACCACTCCATCTCTTTTCTTGGGATTCTTTTTCAGGCGATGGGATAGCAACCTGTCACTATTTGCATATCAATTCTATCATTAAGCCAAATAGCTGAACGTGGCCTATCAGTCTTTACACGACTGTTGGTTCTGTCTACCCCGCAAGGGATATAGACGTGACCATATGTATGTATGTATGTATGTATAAAATAATTGGGCTGGCACCCTGTACGTGGCCTTCGAGTCTATTCGAGTTAGCAGGCTCTGTCTGTCCCACTAACCAGCTAAACTACTTTTATAACGCGTAGTGTAGACGGTTCACTGCATAGATTCTTTTAAAAAAAATTATATCTACATATGTCATTCATATAAGAAAAATACAAATCACCAAAACATGATATCAATATTTTGTCTCGATAGAAAAAAATCATAAATGAAGGTCTAAAAATATCTTTCAATGAGTAGAACTCTATGTACAAATTCTTTTTACCAAACAATTTACTAGCATAATACTGTTTTATTTTTTGATTAAAAACTCTTTTTAAGTATGAATAACGCAAAATATTGTTTCTACGGGATTTTCTATCGCCATATTATGCATCAAAATTCAAATTCAAAATTTTTATTCATTATTATAGGATACCTACTTCATATTGCTTAATAATTGTCAAAACGTTAGTTTCACAACATTGGTTGACGTCAAATAAATTACTTAAAACTAAGTTTACTGCCGCTTCCAAGGCGTCAGTGCAGACGAAGCGGTAACAAACTGCACTGCAGCATTTTCTTCAACAACGTCAACTTCACAATTATCCAAACTTAGAATGAGGACGAGAGAATACATTGTATATCGTGTATCAGACCAGGAGAACATAGTCGAGACGAGCTAAATCTTAGCGCAAGGTAAAGGTCCATTATGCGGTGTTACGATATATTTATTAATCACGACGCGACACGACAAATTGTTGCCGGAGTTACTGAGGGGGCGATGGATAGCTGTATGCAAGACGGGGCATGTGAATGTGTAGGTATGTAATGAAAATAGAACATTACAGCTTGGGACAAAATTAAATTTTTGTATGTATGTGTGTTTGTAACGTTTTTGAAATATTCACACTATTGTAAACAATTAAAGTTTTCGCGAGGTCTAAGTTTGCGGCGAACGACTAGTAAGTATTATAAATCATATACATAATGTAAACACGCAAGTCCGTAAATTAATCTTCTACATTAAAACTTTTGAACACTAGGTTTTCATTAGAATAACAAATAGGTAGGCTACAATTTTCACGCAACCAAAGTAATATCACGTCTATATCCCTTGCGATCTAGACAGAGCTAACTATATTGAAAAGACTGATAGGCCACGTTCAGCTGTTTGGCTTAGTGATAGAATTGAGATTCAAATAGTGACAGGTTGCTAGCCCATCGCCTAAATCTAAAGTTTATAAGTCTGTCCCTTAGTCGCCTTTTACGACATTCATGGTAAACAGATGGAGTGATCCTATTCTTTTGCTTTTGGTACCGCAAACCACACTGCTATGATACATATATTCCAATTTAATCAAAAAAAATATGCAAAACAAACTACTCGTTAACAAACTTACACACACATAAATTACCATGAACTAAAAAAGTATTATAAAAATTATCTTCACACAAAAAAAAATCCTTGACTTCAACAAATTGTTGCCTCCCGCACTACGCCGTCCTATTATCCTGTGCCGGCCCTCGGTCCAGGCTGGCTCGCAGACCGTCTCCCAACTCTAAGGTGAGAGGACACGGGGGGCAACACTAGCTTCTAGGACACCAGACGTGAGTTTTACTTTGTTCCAGTAATCTCATCAATTTAATAGATAGGAGTATTATTAATTGAAATCTACTGCACTTCAAAAAGTTAAATATATTTTTATACTCGTAATGCACATAAGTACAGTTTTTGTCTTAAAGTTTACTACATTCATACATAAAATCACGTCTATATTCCTTGCGGAGTAGACAGAGCCAACAGCCTTGAAAAGACTGATAGGCTCCGTTCAGCTTTTTGGCTTGATGATGGAATTGAGATTCAAATAGTGACCTTATATTTACATAATGTAAGTATCATTTAGTACTTATTGAAAATTTAAAAAAATATTTCGTTTTTTAACGTATTATATATTTATTTCTATTTGGATCCCAATTCTATGATCAAGCCAAACAGCTGAACGTGGCCTATCAGTATTTTCAAAACTGTTGGCTTTGTCTACCTCGCAAGGGTTACTACGTGACTATATGTATGTACTGTACGTATGTACAAAGATATTCCTTTTAACTCTCACTATGTTAACACCACGAACATTTTCAGAAATCCGAAATGACGGTTAAGAAGCGCCCTTCAGACCTGACGAGCTTGGAGCGGTTCAACCTCTACTACAAGGAGAAAGAGGAACCGCTGACCAAGGGCCAGAAAGCCAAGCGGTTCATATGGAACCCCAAGACCAAGGAGTTCTGCGGGAGGACTGGATCCAGCTGGTGTGAGTAGACCTTTTTCTTTTACGTCTCATCATCATTATACGTTAGGAAAGAACCAACAATCTCTGAAAGACCGCGGCCTCTCAGGAATAAAGTTCAAAGACTGTAGAGTTATAGAAATAGGCTTATAAACTTGGGATTCTTCTTTTAGGCGATGGGCTAGCAACCTGTCACTATTTGAATCTCAATTCTATCATCAAGCCAAAAAGCTGAACGTGGCCTATCAGTCTTTTCACGACTGTTGGCTCTGTCTATCCCGCAAGGGATTTAGACGTGACTATATGTATGTATGTACTATAGAGTTATTTAAGGGGACTGGATCCAGCTGGTGTGAGTAGACCTTTTTCTTTCACGTCTCATTATCATTCTACATCAGGGCAAAACTTACAATTAAGGAAAGACTAAAAGACCGTAAGGAATAAACTTCATTTGGAACCCCAAGACTATACAGTTATTTGAGAGGACTGGATCCAGCTGATGTGAGTAGACCTTTTCATTCTATGTCTCAAGATCATCACATTTTAAGACAGAGCCAACAAAGTGACTCCGTCTGACATCTGCAACCATTGCCCTTTAAGGTACCTGACCCATACTGGATCAGGTAAAATCTGCCTATTCCCTTAGCGCTTTTTACCACATCCGTAGAATAGAGTGATCCTATTCTTAATACCGAAAACCGCACGGTACATCATATTCATTGAGCATTTGTACAAAATTCCATAGAACAGAAGGTCAGAACATCTTTGTGCGAGACTCACGCGCACGCGCAGGATGTTCGTAATGATCTCATTGCTTCAATTCCCGGCCGCCGCGGCTTCCGGCGACCGCTCCTTGGGATTTAAATACCAGTGGAATCCAGGGGAAACTAGACGAGATTAGTTAGTCTTTTGTATTTGGGACGAGCTTATATCCGCAGATTTGCCATCTTTAAAGTATAATTCCCGTAGCTACTATTCCAGTAGGAATAACAAAAAAAGCATAGTTACTTATGTTAATTTCCAAGATCTAAACTATCTAAGTTTCGTCAAAATCGGTACAGTGGTTCAGCCGTGAAGAAGTAACAAGAAAACTTACGTTATTTAAGACGAGATTTGGAGCAAGCCTTTGCATATATGGTACTATTGAAGGTTTCTCTGTCTCAATACCAAATATCATCCAAATCGGTCAAGCAGTTTTTAAGTTAATGGGTAACAAACATAAAAAATGCCAATATTTTCTTTTTGTAATGCTTTGTAAGTATGGAATTAAGGACGACTTGACGTAATAATCTCATCTCATTACCCCAATTCCACGCAGTTTCCGGCGCATGCGCTCCTTTTGATTTGAATACTAGTGAAATCCAAGGAAAACCAGACAGAATTAGTTAGACTTTGAGAAGTTATGGATGACTTGAATGAGGTAAAACCATACGTACATAAAATCACGCCTCTTTCCCGGAGGGGTAGGCAGAGAACCTCGTACCTCCTTCCACTTGCCACGATCTCGGGTACTTTTGACCTGACCCTTTACCAGGACGTCCTTAATTTGATCAAGATACGTTCGTCTAGGTCTTCCCACTCCGACCACATTAAACTAAATTTTGCTGCCTATGAAAATTGTGGGTCAATGTCTATTGACTGATCGTCTATATCCCTTGCGGGGTAGACAAATCTAGCCGACATTGAACGACTGATATGCCACATTCTGCTGTTAGGCTTAATTTGCTACATTGAAACATGATATATTATCTTATAAATATGTTAAATTTAGTTGCTAAACGACATACTTAAGCATACTAGATAGCCTATTAAATGAAATAGACATTTGTTTGTTCAATGTTACGTATGCTAGCCCATCGCCTAAAACAAGAATTTCAAATTTATAACCCTTTCTGTAAAGCCTAGCCTATCTTATAAAGAGATGACGTGGTCCTTTTATTTTTTATATAAGTACCGGTAACCACACGGCACCTATTTAAAATGTCCAACAATATGTTTTTCTCTGTTCCAGCCAAGATATGCCTATTCTACTTCACATTCTACAGCGCACTGGCCATTCTGGTAGCTATCTGCATGTGGACCTTCCTTCAAATGCTGGACCAGAGACAGCCCAAGTGGAAACTCCAGGAGAGCATCATCGGCACGAACCCAGGGCTCGGGTTCAGGCCCACGCCTCCAGAGGTCTCCAGCAGTGTGATCTGGTACAAAGGCAACGACCCAAACAGCCACCAGTTTTGGGTTAGGGAATTGTCCAGCTTTTTGACAGGTGAGATTTTAGGGTGCGCGGTAAATCTGGCTAGTTTCTGCGTGTGGTTACCGGCACAAATAGAAAAAGAACAGAACCACTCCTCTTTTCCATGGATGTCGTAAAAGCCGACTAATTAATGGCTTATAAACTTGGGATTCTTCTTTGAGGCGACAGGCTAGCAACCTGTCACTATTTGAATCACAATTCTATCATTAAGCCTGACAGCTGAACGTGGCCTATCAGTCTATCAAGACTGCTGGCTCTGATAACTATATATATAGGGATAAAGGCGTGATTATATGAATGAATGCCAAATTCTTTCATTTTCCATTTCAGCGTACAAAAGAGACGGCAAAAAAGCCGGTGCGGGTCAGAACATCCACAACTGTGACTTCAAGCTCCCTCCCCCGGCCGGGAAGGTCTGTGATGTGGACATCAGCGCCTGGGGTCCCTGCGTCGAGGGGAACCACTTCGCGTACCACGCCTCAACACCTTGCATCTTCCTCAAGCTGAACAAGATCTACGGGTGGAAGCCAAGCTTCTACAACAGCTCTGATGCTCTGCCGAAGGCCATGCCTGAGGACTTGAAGGAACACGTCAAGAATATTACCGCGTATGATAAGAATTATGTAAGTTCTTCAGTAGCATATGTATCATATATCCTACATACATACATAAAATCACGCCTCTTTGCCGGAGGGGTAGGCAGAGACTACCTCTTTCCACTTGCCACGATCTCTGCATACTTCCTTCGCTTCATCCACATTCATATATCCTACTTATATTATAAATGCGATTATGGATGTTGGTTAATCTTTCACGCAAATAGTACTGAATTGATTACGATGAAATTTGGTATGTAGGTAGCTGAACTCAGAATAACATACAGGCTACTTTTTATCCCGGAGTTCCCGTGGGATTTATTGTTTTGTTATGATAAAAGTTTTACGCGGACGAAGTTGTGGGCGGCCTCTTGTACATAATAAATGTTAAAGAACGTCATCTTCCGCTAAATACTCATTTTTACCAACTGAAAAATATATTCTAAATACCTACTTCTTCTTAAATTTACTATCAAAAATTTGAATCTTCTTTTAGGCGATGTGCTAAATAACCGTCACTAGCTACCAATCTTCTCAAGACTTTGGCATTGTCTACCCCGTAAATGACAAAGTCGTGATATGTGAATGAATTTTTTTTAATCTCTTTAAATCTCAGATCTATCATTCAGCCAAACAGCTAAACGTGGTCAGTCTTATCAATGCTGTTGGCTACCCCGCAAGGGATATATACGTGATTATATGTATGTATGTATCTTTATTTTTTCTATCTTTTCAGTTGAACATGGTGTGGGTATCCTGTGAGGGGGAAAACCCCGCCGACCGCGAGCACATTGGTCCAATCCAGTACCTGCCTTATAGGGGCTTCCCCGGGTACTACTTCCCGTACACCAACCAGGAGGGCTACCTCAGTCCCTTGGTCGCCGTCCACTTTCAGAGGCCGAAGAGTAAGTATCACTTAATACATACATACAAAAAATCACGTCTATATCCCTTGCGGGGTAGACAGAGCCATCAGTCTTGAAAAGACTGATAGGCCACGTTCAGGTTTTTAGCTCGATGATAGAATTGAGATTTAAATAGTGCCAGGATTCTAGCCTGTCGCCTAAAAGAAGAATCCCAAGTTATAAGCCTATCCTTTAGTCGCCTTTTAAGACATCCATGAGAAAGAGATGGAATGGTCCTATTCTTTATTTTAATGGTGACGGGAATCACACGGCGACACGAGTCTCATAATAATTTTTTAAAATTAAGATATAGTCTGAACATTGAGCAACTTAAATCTAGGAGTCTGCATGGATCTTTCATCAAAGGGAGTACTCCTCCTGAATTCTGACAGTAGACTGTAGGACTGCACATTAGGGTATTAGCATTAGTTTCCAACTGGAAGTCGCCAAAACTGAGGCTTATTTTGGAAAGATATGATGGTCGTTGGTAGGCAATCGAAAAGAGTCCTTGCAAGATCCAAAGATTCTTTAGAGAATTGGTTTTGGGGTGTTTCTTTTTAGTACCTTATCGATCAGATTTCGGCGATAAGAGAACCTTGGGCTCTTCCTAGGGTCAAACGCTAGGATAATAATCATAATGTTTCATTTCCAGCTGGCATGCTGATCAACATCGAATGTCGTGCGTGGGCGCACAATATAAAGTACGACCGCCACGAAGGCATGGGTTCCGTGCACATTGAGATCATGATTGAATAATTTTGTGATTTTTCTAAGACTTTAAAAAAAAACATTCGAAATTTGAATTATTTGTTGCTGTTTAAATCTAGTCTTTTTTTTCCAAAGAGAACTGTTTAATTGCTGCGTATAATTAATTCATTGTTATTTATTTTTTTCGATTTAAAAATGGAAGAGTGATTTGTAAAGACGCGAAAATTGTTTGCTGTCGTCATATAATTGGCCAATGTTTACAGCTTTTCATCAGTCTTGCATGCATTTTGACAGAATAACTTAAAAAATTTAATGAACCCTGGTACTAATTTGAAAATTTTAAATATTTTTCTAAATAGGTACAAATCTAAAATCTTCTACGAACTTCTTATTCATTCTAATGTTATGTGATTTCAAGAATTAGGTAAAACCAGATTATTACAAAAAGCTGTGAATTGTATTTATTACGAATGTCATTTTAGACGTACGAATGAGAAGTCAATTATAATTGAGTGTGAAATAAATTACGCTATTGTTTTATACATTGTTTCAATGCCAAACTCTCATTTCCAATTGGGATTTGACGCCTTGTTAATCGTATAAGAAGTACCTATAGATTGTGTGTGCTGTGTGGAATAGTAACACTATTCTATTTTAGATGAATTGACTACAAACAAAAGCACTAACTGCATCTAAAATTCTCAACATTTTCGACACCAGCTTTCGTGACTGACAAGTGACAAAACTGACAATTTTTATACATACATACAAACATAAGGTCACGTCTATATCCCTTGCGGGGTAGACAGAGCCAACAGTCTTAAAAAGACTGAATGGCCACTTTCAGCTATTTAGCTTAATGATAGAATTGTGATTCAAATAGTGACAGGTTGCTAGCCCATCGCCTAAAAAAGAATCCCAAGTTTGTAAGCCTACTTTTACTCAATATATTTATTTTAGCAATTAACAGAAAACAAAAGCACTAACTGCATTTAAATTCTCAAGATTTTTGACACCAACTCTCGTGACAAGTGACAAACTGTCAACTATAGGTAGTTACCTAATTCTCACAAACTTTAAAAGCACTAAAACTTCAACAGTTGAGTTTTCCATCTCTCTCTCTCTCTGTCTGATGAGAGATATTTTATCCCAAACTGACATAAAACCTCCAAGGCTGCTGTAAATGAAAAAAAACATACTTAATTCCCCGCGGGGTAGACAGAGCAGACAGCCTCGAAAAGGCTGATAGGCCACGTTCAGCTGTTTGGCTGATAATGATAGAATTGAGATTCAAATAGTGACAGGTTGCCAGCACAACGCCTAAAAAAGCATCGCAAGTTCATAATCCCTGAGTCGCCTTTTACGACATCCATGAGAAAGAGATGGAGTGGTCCTATTCTTTTTTGTTTTGGTGCCGGGAACCTCACGCACAAGAAAAAACAGTTTATCACATAAATGTATTTATTACTAACCTTTATTTAAGTACTTATTCCTTAAATGTCTGTAATGAGACATTTTTAAACAAAATCTAAAAATATCGTGACTAGAAACAAACTAATCTACACTGATTAAGATATGTTTGTTTTGTAATGGATAAATTTGAAACTACAGAACCAAAATTAAACTTCATGACATGTAAATGATAGAAATTTTATGGATTCTTGCTTCAGAACAAGTTTCTATTTCGATCCCGTGGTCAGGAAGGTAAAGAAAGAGATGCCAAATTAAATAAAATTAAATCCTGTGACCCTGTGACTTTGTAAGTGGTGAATTGACTACTAAAAATATAACTAGAACAGTCTTCGCAATATGAACGTATGCGCGTTATTTAATTAGTTAAATTTTTATTGGATCGAAAAACTTAATCTCTTTAATTATTTAAAATTGTAAATCTTAATAGAAAGGCGCTTACTATTTTGATTTCTGTGACATTAATTTTGGATTTAAAATTATACTTATCAAAGAAATCTAAATAGTGACCTTCTATAAGTTTAAAGGTTTACAATTCTATTAAATTTATTTTTATTTTTATTGATAGTGGAAGAAGAGAGAGAATTCTCTTAAAATTCTGCATGAAATGTGTGATTGAACATTTTTTTTAAATACTAAGGCACTGGTAGTTTCTACGAGACCAGTCTTTAATCGATCATGACCTCCAGATGCGTGGAGCCGAGACGGTTCTTGAGGCTCTCGGAGTACCTGATGTTCTTGGCCCAAGCCCTGCAGCGGATGTTGATGATCTGACCCCCTGAAAAATTAGGCAGCTGAAGTCACAATACAACACTGTAATGAACATATGCTTCTGCAAGGGAATATAATACAAATTAAAAAAAAATCTTAATTTATAAATTAAACAAATATACAAGGAGAGTGTGGAGTGTGGAGGGATAGGTCGGAGTGGCCTACGAACGTATCTTGATCAAATAAAAGAGGTCCTGGCAAAGGGTCAGTTGAGTTAGGCTCGTAGTAAGTTCGAGACTTGTGTTACGAGATACTTACTCAACGATACTACCTTTTATAATAAATACTTAAGGACGTCCTGGTAAAGGGTTAGATCAAAAGTACCTACCCGAAACCGCCGAGCTTGCATGAAGAGAGTTATGAATGTGGATGAAGCGAAAGAAGTAGGCAGAGATCGTGGCAAGTGAAAAGATGTAGTCTCTGCCTACCCCTCTGGGAAATGGGCGTGATTTTATGTATGTATATTACGCAGCTGAAACCACTGAATGGATTTCACTGATATTAGTCATAGTAACATACATATATTTATGACGTGGTAACATTAAAAGTGTAATTTCAGAAATCAGACAAGAACAAAGTTTAACGGAGACCAAAGTCAAAGTTACCTACCAATTTGCGCCTTTTTAAAGCATTGGTGCCGTGTGGTTCCCGGCACCGATACAAAAAAGAATAGGACCACTCCATCTCTTTCCCACGGATGTCGTAAATGGGCTACTAAGGGATAGGATTACAAACTTGGGATTCTTTTTTAGGCGATGGGCTAGCAACCTGTCACTATTTGAATCTCAATTCTATCATTAAGCCAAATAGCTGAACGTGGCCATTCAGTCTTTTCAATACTGTTGGCTCTGTCTACCCCGCAAGGGATATAGACGTGACCATATGTATGTATGTATGTATGTTAAAGCATTTTTTGAGTTAAAGGTGTTACCTAGAACACGTCTCAGAATAATTCTGCTTACAAGCCTTCGTACACCACAAAATCACCCACAGAAAATTAATATAATTAAACTAAGCTTTCTGTAAGCTTACCGATGTAATACAAAAAGACATCTTATTAGACTTTATAGATAAGATTTAGAAGTTTGATATCAACCTAATACTAAATTCTAATGCTCACTTGTCGGATTCTGTAGTTCCACAAAGACCAAAGGACTCAGGTATCCAGGCGTGTTGTCGTATGGGAAATAGGACTGGGAGAACCCTGGTTGGGGGTAGTACTTCAAGGATCCCAGGGCGTCCTTGTCAGCCCCACGCTCCCCTTCGCATGATACCCATACTTTACGACGCTGAAATAAATAAGGTATTTTATCAGCTTCAAGCTGAAAGCTGAAGTGCCGTGTGGTTCCCGGCACTAATAGGAAAAGAATAGGACCACTCCATCTCTCTCCCATGGATGTCGTGAAAGGCGACTAAGGGGTAGGCTTATATACTTGGGATTCTTCTTTTAGGCGATGGGCTAGCAACCTGTCACTATTTGAATCTCAATTCTATCTTAAAGCAAAATAGCTGAACGTGGCCTATCAGTCTTTTCAAGACTGTTGGCTCTGTCTACCCCGCAAGGGATATAGACGTGATTATATGTATGTATGTATGTTCAAGCTGAAATCTTGGAAGGCAAATTCTCTGATCTGAGTCTTTGCCTGTCCTCACTTCCACTTTGGTCGTTATACACGCTTCATCTTCAGACTTATTTTAAACGTAGTTAGGTATCACGTCGATAAAAGTTCTGTTCGCAAAGAAAAATACAATAACTCTTTTTTGGACCACAATAAATTACAGTAAATTCACAATCATGTATTAAAAAGTGCCGTGTGGTTCCCGGCACTTATAAAAAAAGAATAGGACCACTCCTTCTCTTTCTCATTGATGTAGTAAAAGGCGCCTAAAGGATAGGATTTTAAACTTGGGATTCATCTTTTTGGCAATAGGCTAGCAAACTGTCACTGTCAGTATTTGAATCGCAATTCTATCATCAAGTCAAGAAGCTGAACGTGCTTTATCAGTCTTTTCAAGACTGTTAGATCTGTCTAACCCGCAAGGGATATATAGGTACGTGATTATATGTATGTATGTATGTATTACCTGTTCATGCGCTGTATGTTCAGTCATGTAATCCTTGATATGCTGAGGTATTTCTTCAGGTAATTCTTCGAGAGTGTCAAAGTAGTCGGGCTTGAATCCGTATAACTGGAAAATATATCCTACTTATATTATAAATGCGAAAGTTTGTGAGTATGTCAGTATGGATGTTTGTTACTCATTCGCGCAAAAACTACTGAACCGATTACGATGAAATTTAGTATGTGGGTATATAGCCGAAGACCCAGAATAACATATAGGCTACTTTTTATCCCGGAGTTCCCGCGGGATTGATAGGGTTTCCATGCGGACGAAGTCGCGGGCGGCCTCTAGTATGAAATAATTTCAATATGCCCGTAGATTTGCGTTAAAATAAATACAACATAACTTACAGATTGAGTTAAAACTACGAGTATTTAAAACAAAAAAATTTTTGCTCCGCCGAAGTTAACTCAAGGTTCATTAGAACTGTTAAAACCTATGACAATGATTTAGGATTTGCTCTGTCATCCCGGGGATCTAATCCAAGTGAGATGGTGATCAGGGAAAGTGATAGTGAAGAAAGAATTCTTTTCTTCATTCTTCAGAACGCACAACACATAAAATAAATAGAAATTAAAATTACCTGGTGGCAATATAAAAAATAATAGGGCCACTCCATCTCTTTCCCATCGATGTCGTTAAAGTTGACTAAGGGATAGGCTTATAAGATTGGGATTCTTATTTTAGGCGATGGGCTAGCATCACTATTTGAATGTCAATTCTATCACTAAGCCTAACAGCTGAACGTGACCTATTGTCTTTCAAGACTGCTGGCGCTGTCTACACCGGGACCCCGATAAGGGATAAAGACGTGATTATATGAATGAACTAGCTGTGCCCGCGACTTCGTCCGCATGGAATAGTTATTTTGGGCATCATTGAAGCCCTCAAGGATGAATAATTTCCCCCGCTTGTTTCACATTTTCCATTATTTCTTCGCTCCTAATAGTTGTAGCGTTATGTTATAATAGCCTAAAGCCTTCCTCGATAAATGGTCTATTCAACACAAAAATAATTTTTCAATTCGAACCAATAGCTCCTCAGATTAGCGCGTTCAAACAAACAAAGTCTTTAGCTTTATAATATTAGAATAGATGAATGAAATTGAAATTGAAATAATCATACTTTGTTCAACTTGATAACGAAGCATGGCTTGTCGCTGCTGTAGCCATAGTCAGTCTCCTTGGTGCAAGCCCGGAGCCTGGTCACATCGAAGGAGCAGACCTCATCCCGGGGCGGTCGCATCTCGTTAGGACAGTCTATCTGGTTCACCCCCCGGTTCACCAGTAAGGATTTGTTCTCGTACGCTGGAAATGAAAGGGAAAATTTTACATGAAACAGCTTTTCGAATATACTAGAATAGAATAGAGTAGATTTATCTTCAAAATTGGATACAAGGTATCACTTATTGACGTCACATCACTTAGATCTAATTATATCTACTACTGCTTCCAAAGCGCATGTGCACTATTAAGGCTTACTAAGATAGGAGCTTCAGTAATTAATAGCATACATATGGTCATATCATATGGTCATATATAGTAGTAGGTCGACTATATCCCTTGCGGGGTAGACAGAGCCAACAGTCTTGAAAAGACTGAATGGCCACGTTCAGCTATTTGGCTTAATGATAGAATTGAGATTCAAATAGTGACAGGTTGCTAGCCCATCGCCTAAAAGAAGAAACCCAAGTTTTAAGCCTATCCCTTAGTCGCCTTTACGACATCCGTGACCATCCAAACTTGAAGCTGCTATGTGCCGTTAATTCATGTCATATCTATATATATCTAATTGTTCATAACAAAATTTTGACAAACAAAATTATTTGCCGTGTGGTTCCCGGCACCAATACAAAAAATAATAGGACCACTCCATCTCTTTCCCATGGATGTCGTAAAAGGCGACTAAGCGATAGGCTTACAAACTTGGCATTCTTTTTTAGGCGATGGGCTAACAACCTGTCACTAGTTGAATCTCAATTCTATCGTTAAGCCAAATAGCTGAACGTAGCCATTCAGACTTTTCAAGACTGTTGGCGCTGTCTACGCCGCAAGGGAGATAGACGTGACCATACGTATGTATGTAAAATTTTGAAATTTCGCTCTCTTTCATCATACCATAAAGCCACTTACGGTTCAGAAACTCATTCAAGTTGTCTATGTACTTCTGGTACTGCGTCCGGTTGCCTCGGGTGTACCAGATCAAAGCACCCTCCTCGTAGATCAGCGGCCGGTGACCCATCCCGGGGTTGTCGCCTGGAACAGGTTACACAAGACTATTTTAAACTTCAGTTACTAATTAAAAATAGTGTTCTCGAAAATGCCGTGCGGTTCCCGGCACCGATGAAAAAATGAATAGGACCACTCCATCTCGTTCCCATGGATGCTGGCTTATAAACTTGCGATTCTTCCTTTAGACGATGGGCTAGCAACCCGTCACTATTTGAATCTCAATTCCATCATAAAGCCAAACAGCTGAACGTGGCCTATCAGTTTTTTCAAGACTGTTGGCTCTGTCTACCCCGCAAGGGATATAGACGTGATAATATGTATGTATGTATTTTACCAATGATGGAGTCAGCTAGCTGGAAGTACGGGATCTTCTCGTCCATGGTGTACAGCAGCCCCGTCATGCAGATGGAGAAGAAGATGATGATGCAGATGTACATCACCAGGTAGATCAGCCCGATCACACCTGGAATATGTAAATATCCATCAGAATCCAAAACCACTAAATTTGTGTGTGAAAGTCTTTCCTTCTGTAAAGCTTGAACGAAGCTACGGCTGAACTACTAAACGTACTATAACAAAGAACTTGGCAAAAAATAACGTTAATTCTTGTTGGTGCCTCATGGGTTGCCTCTCCACCCATTATTCTTCAGCAAGGATTACAGGAAGGTTGGTAGAGCCGTGGGTTGTGATGTGATAGCCCAAACCGCTGGTTCTAGAGATTTCACATCTATACTAATATTATAAAGCTGATGAGTTTGTTTGAACGCGCTAATCTCAAGAAAATTCTTTTTGTGTTGAATAGACCATTTATCGAGGAAGGCTTTAGGCTTTATAACATCACGCTGCAACTATTAGGCACGAAGAAAAAATGGAAAATGTGAAAAAAACGGGGGAAATTGTTTATCCTTGAAGGCTTCAATGATGCCCAAAATAACTATTCCACGCGGTCTAAGTCGCGGGCACAGCTAATATATTATATACATTGTGTTTTCAAGAAGATTTCCCAAGTGGAAACACTCCCACAGGAATTTTGGGAAATCTTTTTTCCAGCCGCATAAAATCATTCCGTTTTATATTTTATTCCGAGTTGCGGGCGTACTCCAATTAGATATGAAGATATCTTCAATCACAAGACTTATTGTACTAAATAGTGCTAAAATAACAAATTTGAACGATCATTATGCTATTATGGCTATTCATACCACTCGCAAATTAGGTGCTAAGTGCTAAATAACGTCTCGTATATTTGTCTGTACGTAATGATATGAAATTGGAAGCAAATAGTAGCTCTACTTGGCTAGGCATATTAAAAGAAATGTATATTTCTATACTTTCTTCAATTGAATCTTTACAATAATAAATACTTACTTATAAATGGTTATCTTTATAAGTAAGTATTTAGCATAAAATATAGTATCGTTGAGTTAGTATCTCATAACACAAGTTTCGAACTTACTTCGTAACTAACTCAGTAATATGTCCCTTATATATATACATATATTTATTACTTATTTCATGATAGATAACGGGTGAAGAGACAATAACTCATGATGTTAATGAAACTACATTACATAAAAATTTTGCAACCCAGGTCATTTATAATCCACGCTTAATCTTCCGCCATAATTAAGCAGTGTTGAATCCAATTAGTTACAAGCTCCTTGGTATGAGTACGTAGTTAGTTGATCCTTAGCGAATCGATTCTCGCCGAAATAGCCCAATGCTCGGCCGTGGTACGTGTTTACTTTACATTACTCGGTGGAATACTGACGAAACCATTTCCGTTTCGACGAGGTCGACAGTCCCTGGAGGATTTTGAAGGCTGTTTTTTTTTTACTACAAGATTTGTGGTAGTAAGGAAGAATGCCTTTGCGAAAACCCTCGACTTTGAAGCGGTCTTTGTGCAAAGATTTCCTGCAAGTATAAGTGATGTGACGGCACTGCGCGTATTTTAACTAACATTTTCTATGTCGTTTTTTACGACATAGGTACATACATATAATCACGTCTATATCCCTTGAGGGGTAGACAGAGCCAACAGTTTTGAAAAGACTGATAGGCCACGTTCAGCTGTTTGGCATTATGATAGAATTGAGATTCAAATAGTGACAGGTTGCTAGCCCATCGCCTAAAAATATAAGCTCAAGTATAAGCCTATCTCTTAGTCGCCTTTTACGACATCCATGGTAAAGACATGGAGTGGTGCTATTCTTTTTTGTATTTGTGCCGGGAACCACGCGGACATAAAAATTATCTACTAATTCCCAATTATTATCTACGGCATTATAAATTTGATATAACAAATTTATAATCCATGGAAATATGAAAGATATTTATGTGGTATACAATCAAACAGACTGTACCTACAGTGAAAATATTATGTGTATATGTATGTACCGAGGCCGGACTATTTGCGGAGAACGTAAACTGCGGTGTGACGTCAGTAAGCAATATTTTCCGATACATTACCTAAATTGAGACGCGTGAGTTTACCGCTTCTGTATATTCTTATACTTACTAGCCGTGCCCGCGACTTCGTCCGCGTGGAATAGTTATTTTGGGCATCATTGATGATGAATAATTTTCCCCGTTTTTTGTTTTTTCACATATTCCATTATTTCTTTGCTCCTTATAGTTGCAGCGTGATGTTATACCTATAGCCTAAAGCTCGATAAATGGTCTATTCAATGCAAAAAGAATTTTTCAATTCGAACCAGAGGGTTCTGAGATTAGCGCGTTCAAACAAACAAACATCACGCTGTAACTTTTATGAGCGAAGTAGTAATGGAAAATGTGAAAAAACAGGGGAAATTATTCATCCTTGAGGGCTTCAATGATGCCCAATTTCATTCACGCAGACGAAGTCGCGGCCACAGCTTGTGTATTATAAGATTTGTCGGTGAATCTATAAATTTTGCATATTCATGATAAGTCATGATGCCGGTAGACTGAAATAAACTCTAGTGAAACGTCGAATTGGAAGTGATGCGTAATGATTCATACATTATAGTATATTTCTATCAGTACCTATGTGATGATATGGACGACGAATAAATGATATTTATGGTTTTATGACTGTGCCTTGTGGTTCGCGGAAATTGAGAATAGGATCTTTCTAGAATAAGTCCCGGTTGCGTCCTGAAGATTCAGACTTTGGATACTTCTTTCAGGCGATGCGACGGGCTAGCAACCTGTCACTATTCGAATCTCAATTCAATCAGTAAACCAAACAGCTGAACGTGGCCTATCAGTATTTACAAGACTGTTGGCTCTGTTTACCCCGCAAACGATATATACGTGATTATATGTATGTATGTATCTACTACTAAGTGCGAAACGAAGACTGTGCCCATTTCAGCAAGTAATGAAAAGTGTGCGTAATGGAAAACTCCACTATACTGGGGGTGGCTTGACATACCGCACCTATCGGATCGCACTGTAGAGGAATAATAAGTATTTGGTGTCTTATAGAGTGCGCGTCAAGTACTTCACGGCGGGAACTTTCGTTATGAAGATTTGTTCGAAACCGCTTTCATTAAATACTAGCCGTTAACCGCAATTCCCGTTTTTGTATGTGAAAAGGGGCGAATTTCTGGAAAAAGGAGGAACATTATTATGATTTTCTCTGATCTCTTTGCCAAAAAATCATGAAAGTTGTTTAGAATGTATTCACGACAAACAAAAAACAGTTTTCTCATTATTATATTAGTATGGAAGTGATATTCGGAGTTGAAAGTTGTAAGAAACTTAATAATACTTCGACATGTTACCGAGAAAAGGGTTTCCCCGTTTTTTTTTCCACATATTCCATTATTTCTTCGATCTTAAACTTTATATAGCAAAAAGATTTTTTCAATTCGAACCAGTAGTTCCTGAGATTATCGCGTTCAAACAATCAAGCAAACTCATCAGCTTTGTAATATTAGTATAGATTAAAGTTAATAATCAAAGTTATATAATCTAAATTCGAAATTCTGATTGTTCTTCAACTTCTAGCGACTGCGCACTCCAGATGTACCTCATGTGAACTCTATGGATCGCACCCATCTTTACGACGATTGTTATAGGTGTAAGGTAGAAATTGAAGGTTATTGTTTGCGAGAATTGGCTATGGATACCTATATTTCATAACTCACTTTTAATAAAAAAATTAATATACCTATTTTAGCGTTTAAATTTAAAAGATTCCTTTTAGACTAAGGGCTAATCGACCTGTCTAAATAAGTATTTCTTAATTCTCGTGTAGTTTCTACTCGCTTAGTAATTTTTACTCATTTTTCAAGAATTCTTCTCCCGTTCATGTATATACATACATATAATCACGTCCTTATTACTTACGGGTAAGAGCTAACGGTATTGACAAAAACAGAAAAGCCCAGACCATCGTCTAAAAGAGAAATCCTAAGTTTATGTGTATTCCTATGATTTAATTTTTCAATCTGCACGAGAAACAAGCAGCTGGCATACACACGTATGTACTTAAAAAATACATACATACATATCATCACGTCTCGACCCTTGCGGGTCAGAGCCAACAGTCTTGAAAAGACTTATAGGCCACGTTCAGCTATTTCGATTTAAGATAGAATTGAGATTCAAATAGTGACAGGTTGCTAGCCCATCGCCTAAAAGAAGAATCCCAAGTTTATAAGCCTATCCCTTAGTCGCCTTTTACGACATCCATGGGAAGAGATGGAGTGACCTATTCTTTTTTCTATTGGTGCTGGGAACTACACGGCAAAAAATAAAAAATATACCTTTAAATATATACCTTTACTACCAGACCAGCGTGAAAACTATACATTCAATAATACTCGTACATTAAAGATACATTGTAAAGTTCGTTAAAAACTCATAGTTTTAAACATAATTACAAGTTATCTACTAACTTTGTAATTACATATTTCATTACTAAATGATGTTTCAGCAGATGAATATTGATATAATGTAGTATTTAAGTTTATTAATGTTGGGTTCTAAAAGAACCAATAAATCTTTTCTGTGGAATGTTCTAGGTATGTTCTTCATCATTATCGGCGTAAGTCACAATTTTATCCTCTCTGGTGAGAGGCCCAGAGTTCGGTCATAAATACAATCCTTTTTATGGTCCTTTTCATCTTTTTACACAAGGCGACTCCATCCCTCCCGCAACCTTTACAGGGGGATCCTAATTTATTAAATATAAATAAATAAATATATACGGGACAAATTACACAGATTGAGTTAGCCTCGAAGTAAGTTCGAAGCTTTACCTACGTTACGAGATACTAACTCAACGATAGGTAGGTACTATATTTTATAATAAATACTTATATAGATAAAAATCCAAGACCCAGGCCAATCAGAGAAAGTTCGTTTCTCATCATGCCCTGGCCGGGATTGGAACCCGATACCTCCGGTGACAAAGACAAGCGCACTACTGCTGCGCCACAGAGGCCGTCAAGTATTCAAGGAGTGATACCCAGGGGTCAGCTAAGTTTTTAAGGTAAGTCAGATTTTGGCACGAAGCGATTCACATCTGACCTCCGCAACCTTTACAGGGGAACCTTAACCCGTATTGTAATGTGCATGTATCATCGCGATGTTATCTCCCACTTTAAGAACATAGGTTATAAATTGATTAAAGTTATAGTGTCATTTCACAACCTAGGTATTCTGATATGCACCCTTAAATTTAAGTAGGTTCCATAACTATATAGAGCTAAGCTTGATATGCTATCAAAGCAAATGTTCTTCCTCTCCAGAGAGATGAGGCTGTAACCAGGACTAACGCCGCCGGGAAGAATAATGTCATTTGCTTTGAACAATTTCTTTTATTGAACTTCATATTGTCCTAATGTGATGTGTCTGTCTCCGAATTATTTTATGTATTTTTATGGTCAAACATAGGCTACTTCGTCTAAAACTGAGAATCCCGCGAGAACAAGAAACCGGGAATTTTACGTGGAATAAGCTGCGAGCTAAAGTTATTTTTTTTACAATAATTGTAGATTTATTGCCCGTCATAAAAATTTATTACAGTCGATTGTTGACAGTTTAATCTCAATATTACTTTCTGGATGGTAATTCCACTGAGTACGAAAAAAAAAAGAAATTATAGTTAGTATATTTTACGACATCCATGGGAAAGAGATGGAGTGGTCCTATTCTTTTTTTGTATTGGTGCCGGGAACCACACGGCATTGGCATAATGCATAAAAAAACACACGAGATGAGCTATATTAGGATAGGTACTCACCCCATCTATGCGGCGTGCGCCCCAAAAACTTCCCCTCCTCTGGGTTCCATATAGCGTACTGGATCCTCTGCAAGAAAGGTCTATCTGGTGGTCTCCTGCAGTAGTTGACTTCACCATTCTGCTTGTGAGCGCCCATGGTGGAGACTGACTGAATTCTGAACGCGAGCAACCGCGGATAAGGAACGTAGAATATCAAGATATAGAGTGAAATTGCAAGCGATGTTTTGTACCTATGAACCGTTGTCTCTTAGAGGATAAGGCCTCTAGGGCGAAAACTTCATTGGAAGTGATTTATTAATTTTTTCTTGTAATTGTATAAATTACTGTGCAATAAAGATATTACAAACTTCAATCTCAATTCTAGTCATTTTTATACACAACAAGATATTTAAGTGCGCAAATGTGTCTATCAGAAAGTCTTGGTTGAGACTTCAGTGTAGATTCTTGACCATTTTCAGTAACTTGAAGTTGGAAGAGGTTATCGACAAATCTATCATCTTGCTTCAGCCAAAACGACAGAAACCCATGTTCCTTCTTAGGGTAGGAAGTCACAAGTAGTAACCACCATATCATACATAATATGGTTACGTCTATATCCCTTGCGGGGTAGACACAGCCAACAGTCTTGAAAAGACTGAATGGCCACGTTCAGCTATTTGGCTTAATGATAGAATTGAGATTCAAATAGTGACAGGTTGCTAACCCATCGCCTAAAAAAGAATCTCAAATTTGTAAGCCTATCCCTTAGTCGCCTTTTACGACATCCATGGGAAAGATATGGAGTGGTCCTATTCTTTTTTGTATTGGTGCTGGGAACCACACCGCATTGGCATAATGCATAAATATTATGAAATATTAATAAATGGTTTAATTATTTACATTGACTTCTACTGTACTTACCTTTGATCACTTATATACTGCTATAGTCAATGAAGTAGTGGATATCCACCTAAATCTTTAACTATAGTCGCCCGCCCAGCCTTCAATTATCATTGAATGAAACTTATACTTTATTACTAAGCGATGGGTCATTGTGTAATATGATGGACCTACCTAGCATCGGAGTCGCTTCATGTAAAAACCTGACTCACCCAATCCAAGCTCAAGGTAAAAGCGTTACCAGTGCACCTTCTGAAAAGGATGTTACTTAAAGAAAGAAGTTTATATCTTTCTTTTTTTATTATTAAACGGTTTTATTTAGCTCACCCCGTTTGTTTTATTTATTCTTGGGTCAAATTTAGTAATTCAAATTTCACCCTCTTCCTGTCAACCGATTAATCTGAAATTTTGTATACACTTTGGATTTTGGTGACAATATAATTATGTTTATTCATTATCATTATAAATTCAAGATGGCCGCCGTTACAAAATGGCGGATAATTTAGGTTTCATTAATCCCATCAATATGGGTATCAAATGAAAGGGCTCAACAAGCAGAATACAATATACTATAAAAAATTGAAATCCAAGATGGCGGCATCTACAAAATGGCGGATAACTTAGGTTTTATCAATCCCATCAACATGGGTATCAAATGAAAGGTCTCAACAAGTAGAATACAATTTACTATTCAAAATTAAAATCTAAGCAGTGGGATAAAATGTAGCCTATGTTACTCCTGAAGGTTAAGTCTATCCCTGTGCCAAATTTCATTCAAATCGGTCCAGTAGTTTTTGAGTTTATTCGTTACAAAAACAAATAAAAATTGGTAAAAAAACTTTTTAAGTTAAACGGTTTTATGTTAAACATACATTGTTGTGTAACTTTACAAAACAAACATTTTAATCAACGATTGTAGACAATTGACGTGCCCCACGGTTTTATTTTAGTCTAGTCTATGCATATGTTTATAATTCCCACGACTGTATCTATTTTATTATTTTTTGGTTTTTAGTACATTTATATTAAACATTGCAATGTATGTTTAACATAAAACCGTTTAACTTAAAAAGTTTTTTTACCTATTTTTTTATTTTTTGGTTTTTAGTACATTTATATTAAACATTGCAATGTATGTTTAACATAAAACCGTTTAACTTAAAAAGTTTTTTTACCTATTTTTTTATTCATGTACACAAGCCAATGCCTCCCTTTACACTTTCCTGTCGTGGGCCTGCTGGAAGAAATTTCTCTAGAAATAAGTAGTGCCCTTGTTCTGAATTTCTCTTTATTTTTAGTTTTATTCTTATTTACCTTGATATACATAAATATATTTAAAAAAATAATTAAAAGTTACATGCCTTGACACAGTTCTACAAATTTGAATGGTTTAATATTTATATTTTATTAGTCTGTTCCTACCTATGATCACTTCTATACTGCCTATAAAGTCTTTGAACAAGTAGATATCCGCCTAAATCTAGCTAGCGGCAACTATCGCCGCCTGCCCCCGCCCAGCCTCGCCCGCCCAGCCTTCAATTACTATCCAATGAAACATACATACATATAGCCACGTCTATATCCCTCTCGGGGTAGAAAGAGCCAACAGTCTTGAAAAGACTGATAAGCCTCGTTCAGCTGCTTGGCTTGATAATTGAATTGAGATTCAAATAGTGACAGGTTGCTAGCCCATCGCTTAAAAGAAGAATCTGAAGTTTATGAGCCTATCAATAATTAGCCTTTTACAACATCATGGAAAAGAGATGGAGTGGCCCTATTTTACTGGTGCCGGGAACCACACGACCACATAGCATGGCATCAAATGAAACTCATACTTTATTTCTAAGTGGTTGTTATATGATGTCCATTCTTCAAACATAAGCGTTGGTGGCATCACGCATTTAACTGGATACCGAATGAGGTATTAATGACCGTTGTCCAAATACATGTAGCGACATGTCTGCACCACACGTCACAATAATAAAAAATACAATCACGCGACGCTATCAGTCAAAAACAGCGAAAAACCTAAATCGCGCAAGCAAAGATTTCACGGATTGGAGCTATATATACAACCTCTGACAAAACGTCGGAGCCTCCGTTCCCCAGGCATAACACCTAGCCTGGCGAAAGATCTTCCCTTTGAGGAGGTCCAACCCAAACATCGCTCCCCCTACAAAACAGTTTGAGTGCTAACCAATGCTCTAAACGGTGAGGGCAAATGTTTCTAAGAAACTTTATAAAGATGGATTTTCAAAGAGAAAGATTTGAATATACTGGTACATGTTAGCAACTGTTTGTTTAACCATTAAGGTAAGACCCCCTGCAGAGGTCAGACTAGAGTGAAAGACCGCAATAACCCAAAAAACAGCGGGAGATATCATTAAGCATTAATGTTAAGAAAAAATTAAACAATTTTTAATGTATTTTTCTAAATTTTATTCCTCTTATACAATAGGTACAACTAATTAATATGTACATTTTGCATCTATCTTAAAAAATACATTTGGTTTTAAACTACCTAGGTGGAAGGTACATGCCGCCTTAATCTAGTCTAAAAACTACTTCATGTAAAATTAACACTGACACAAACATAATATAGTTGTAGCTCGTACTTCTACTTATTTTTAGCTTTTTGGTGGGGTTAAAGACGGGAAAAACCAACAAAATGCAGTGCCGTGTGGTTCCCGGCATCATTAAAAAAAAGCATAAGACCACTCCATCTCGTGCCCATGGACGTCGTAAAAGGCGACTAAGGGATAGGCATATAATGGGATTCTTCTTTTAGGCGATAGGCTTGCAACCTGTCACTATTTGAATCTCAATTCTATCATTAAGACAAACAGCTGAACGTGGCCATTCAGTCCTCTCAAGACTGTTGGCTCTGTCTACCCCGCAAGGGATATAGACGTGATATATGTATGTATGTATGTAAAGACGGGAAAAACAGAAGATTAATATACTTATCATATCGCTATTTGCCACGTTCAGATGTTTTGCTACATGATAGAATTGAGATTTAAATAGAAGACAATTGGCTAGACCATCATCGCCTCAAAAGAATACTTCCAATTATAGGTTATCCCTCAGTCGCTTTACGACATCCATGGGAATGAGATGGAGTGGTCCTATTCTTTTTCCATTGGTGCCGGGAACCACACGGCACCGTTGGATACCTATTTAATAAATTTACATTCCATGTAGCATCTCAGTAAAAAGGCCGTATCATTGATGATGCAGACGAGACTAATTAGTTACACCATTAAAATTGCAAATGACAACTCGGATTCCACACATTTGAAAAAAAAATCCTTAATTTCGATTCACCATAAATAATGTAAAGAGGATTTCACACATTTGAAAAAAAAAAAATCTTATATTCCGATTTCATAAAAGACTTCAGAGTTTTTTTAAAGCTAACAATTTTACTTTCAAGTTGGCTTTGATAAGAGATATCCTAATCCTAATTATATTATGAATGCGAAAGTTTGTATGTATGTATGGATGTTTGTTACTCTTTTACGCAAATACTACTGAACCGATAACGATAAAATTTGGCATGTAGGTAGCTGAAGAACTAGAACAACACATGCTTTTATCCCAGAGTTCCCGCAGGATTGATTGTTACGTTACGATAAGGTTTCCACGCGGACGAAGTCGCGGGCGGCCTTCAGTAATCCTACTTATATTATAATGCCAAATTTTGTATGTATGGATGTTTGTTACTCTTTCACGCAAAAACTACTGAACCGATTACGATGAAATTTGGTACGTAGGTAGCTGAAGACCCAGAACAACATATAGGCTACTTTTCATCCCGGAGTTCCCGCGGAATTGATAGGGTTTCCATGCGGAAATCGCATGCGACTTTTTATTAATACATAAAAGTTTCCTAGACTTCTAAAAATATCACTATAGATTATGGTTCTGCTGTCGTAGTCTCTGTCGCATCGTCTGCAGCTAAAAACAGCCTGAACCTTGTATAACCCGACGGCTCTTTCAAGCTCTTCTTATAGATGATGTTCTTTGCCCAGGCGCGGCATCTGATGTTTACTGCGATGTTCACTGATACAAAAAAAAAAAACAAATTATAAAGATGAAAACATTATACTTTTAGGCGATGGGCTAGCAACCTGTCACTATTTGAATCTCATTTCTATCATTCAGTCTTTTCAAGACTGTTGGCTCTGTCTATCCCGCAAGAGATATAGACGTGACCATATGTATGTCTCAAAGTAAGTTCGAGACTTGTGTTACAAGATACTAACTCAACGATACTGTATTTTATAATAAATACATACAGATAAACATACAAGTCCCAGGCCAATCAGAAAAAGTTATTTTCTCATCATACCTGGCCGGGATTCGAACCCGGGACCTCCGGTGTCGCAGACAAGCGTACTACCGCTGCGCCACAGAGGCCGTATATACTTGTACATACATTAGTGCCTTTTGGTCACCAGCTCCAATAAAAAATGACAAAAGAACCACTCCGTCTCGTTCCCGTAGATGTCGGTAAATCGCGCAAGCAAAGATTTCACGGATTGGAGCATAAATACAACCTCTAGACACAATATCGTCTGTCGCGCGGTTCCCGAAGCATCTAGCCTGTCGGAATATATTCCCTTTGGTGGCTTTCGAACCGAATCATTGTTCCCGCTAACAAAAGTAACAAAATATATTTATTTATTTTTTATTTATTTATTTATTTTCACAAACTTAACCTATCATTACAGATATACCTAATTCGATAGGATAGTATTCAAGTTATTCAATATACAATTATCAATTATATTCTGAGAATTATAATATTATTCTACTAATCACATAAGACATACAAAGTCGATATTGTGAATTCGCTCAGGGAACAGGAGAAAATATATTGCGTTCTTACCAGGAGGAGTGACCACAACGGGCAAGAATGGACCAATGTCAACCGGCCCGTTGGTGAAAGGGAAGGTCCCGACCAAACTCCGACCCCACGGGTATGAGAAGATGGTACCCAAGGTCCCGTTTGATTGGGGCTCTTCGGAGCAGGACACCCATACGCTTTTGGTCTGAAAGTTGAAAAATATCTGTAATGAAATGTAAGTGTATAATCGAACTTTGGTCCAATTGGTGCCGTGTGGTTCTCGGCACTTATACGACCAAAGAATAGAACCACTCTGTATCTTTTTTTTTGGTTCTTTTGGTCTGTTTTTTTTTATTTGATTGTTCCTTTTTGATTTTGTTTGTTTGTAAACTCTTTATTAAAACAGGATTTAGAAGAATATGTACAATGGCGGACTTATCTCAATCGGGATTTCTTCCAGTCAACCAAAACAAAGGAAAATCCATAATCAAAAAGGCAGCGCACATAAAAATCATTGAGGATGCGTTATAATAATCAATAAATTTCTAAATAATTAAAAGATATTTGAACATTGACGTACTATAAACATGTTTATAGTTGATCGAAGTATTTAAATAAAGCAATCTAACTACCAGATCTTTTAGTGAAAAATATAAGGACTCTTGTTGAATGCAAATAGAAATCACTTTACAAGCTTTTAGTTGTTATATCAAATGTTCACAAACACTTCAAATATTACAAACTAGAGGCCGCCCGCGACTTCGTCCGCATGGAAACCCTATCAATATCGCGGGAACTCCGGGATAAAAAGTAGCCTATAAGTTATTCTGGGTCTTCAGCTACCTACATACCAGATTTCATCGTAATCGGTTCTGGAGTTTTTGCGTGAAAGAGTAACAAAGATCCATACTGACATCCTGGCATACTCATAAACTTTCGCATTTGTAATATTAGTAGGATAAATAATTTGGTAATTTAATTTGATACCTGGGAGTGGTCTAGACCCTTTATGTGTTCCTTGAGGTCATCAGGCATATCTTCCGGCAATCCACTGACGTCATAATATTCCGGGACCCAGTCGAAAATCTTAAAAAAAAATCGTAGGTATTAAAATAAACTAATTCATAAATGAGTGCCGTGTGATTCCCGGAACTTACGGATAGGGCCACTTCATATGTTTCCCATGAATGTCGTAAAATGTGTGCCGTGTGGTTCCCGGCACCAATAGAAAAAAGAATTGGACCACTCCATCTCTCTCCCATGGATGTCGTAAAAGGCGACTAAGGGGTAGGCTTATAAACTTGGGAATCTTCTTTTAGGCTATAAACTGTCACTATTTGAATCTCGTGATATCGTATCGTGAATCGTCGAAAAAAACGTGGCCTATCAGGCTTTACAAGACTGTTGGCTCTGTCTACCCCGCAAGGGATATAGACGTGATTATATGTATGTATGTCTGTCGTAAAAAGCGACTAAGGGAAAGGCTAACTTGGAATTCTTCTTGTAGACTATACAATATTTGAATACAGCTAAACGTGGTTTTTCAGTCTTTTCAAAGCCGTTAGCTCTGTTCATCACCACAATTCATTAAACGCAACAAACATGAACAGGAACCAATTAATTTGCCGCCGCAATAGTTATGATACTGTAAGGACGTTTATTTCCCGTGACGTCATCAATTCCCGTGCCGTGCGGTTCCCGGCATCAATAGAAAAAAGAGTAGGACCACTCAATTTCTCTCCCATTGATGTCGTAAAAGGCGACTGTGGGAAATGCTTATAACTTAGGATTGGCTAGCAACCTGTCACTATTTGAATCTCAATTCTATCATTAAGCCAAATAGCTGAACGTGGCCATTCAGTCTTTTCAAGAGTTGGCTCTGTCTATACCCCTATGTACACATATGGACACGTCTATATCCCCCGCAAGGGATGTATGTATGTTAAAATATTTAGGAAATCGAGAAGTTAAATGGTATCACTGCAGAGGTTTCCACGCGATATTTGTCTTTATAGTAAAACAAAAAAAAACTTTACAAACCTTATTGAGTTTGATAAAGAAACACGGCGACCGAGGAAACCCGTATCTGTCTGGTCCAACACACGTCTCCATACCCGTCGGTATTGCGTTGGGATAGGCTGCAAATAAAATACGTAATGAGTAAGTATATAAGAGGAAGTATGAAAGTAGCGCTAATAAATGAAAAGATACATACATGCATACATATGGTCATGTCTATATCCCTTGCGGGGTAGACAGAGCCAACAGTCTTGAAAAGACTGAATGGCCACATTAAGCTAATAATCTTAGATATAAATATACTAAAGTTATGTTTTCATTCAAATTCCCGCGGGAGCGAAACCCCGGGACGCAGCTAGTCATATCTATAGCAAACTGAAGGTTACATAGTCAATATAACATTTCACAATCTACGGTTTGGCGAGGGTCATCCTTTGTACTGTGATCTCATTCGTGTAAGTACAAATCAATCATTAAGGGCAATGAAGCTATAACATTTGTCGTGATTGATGTGGAACGTATACTAGCGACTGCTTTCGGGTTTACTCGGGTGTCAATTGCAGCAACCTGTCACTATTTGAATCTCAATTCTATCATAAAGCCTTATAGCTGAACGTGGCCTGTCAGTCCTTCAAGATTGTTGGCTCTGTCTTCCCCGCAAAGGATATAGACGTGATTATATATGAATTAATGGATGAGACAATGATAGCTTATAAACTTTTATTATAAACTAGATGTGCCCGCGACTTCGTCCGCGTTGAATAGTTATTTTGGGCATCATTAAAGCCCTCAAGGATGAATAAATTTCCCCGTTTTTTTTTTCACATTCTCCATTATTTCTTCGCTCCTTATAGTTGCAGCGTGATGTTATATAGCCTAAAGCCTTCTTCGATAAAGGTCTATTCAACGCAAAAAGAACTTTTCGTTTCGAACCAGTAGTTCCTGAGATAAGCGCGTTCAAACAAACAAACTCTTTATAATATTAGTATAGATGAACTCACTTTTTAGGTAGTCATCAAGCTGTTTTATGTAGACCTCTGTGGCGTTCTCGACATCAGTCCGGACTTCGAAGCCATCCAGTGGGAACGGTCGAAACGACATTCCTGGATTTGCACCTGAAAATTAAGTCAGAAGTTAATATCTCTCATCTGCCAAGACCCGGTAGCGCCTTCTACTCTCTAGAGAGGAGTATGGGCCGCAGACCAAGATACTGGAGGTAAGCTTGTAAGTAGCTAAATAAATTAAGCTAAGTTTTTACACAAAGTTATTCCCGGACATATCTTCACCTTTCTGGTGAACAGCACCGCCTAAACCTAAGCACTAATAAGACCGACAACCTGTCTAACCCGCTGCAGTGTAGTTTGTTCCGCCGATTCTTCTACACATGCGCTTTGAAAGCGGTGGTAGTGATAATTAGATTTAAGTGATGTGACTTTTACAGTGACACTTATTGACAGTGATACCTTGTGTCCAATTTAGAAAATAAATCTATTCTATTCTATTCTGTTACGTCATGCCGCGTCGGTCTTCCCGGCGCCCCTCTCCTCAGCACGGGAGCCCTAAAAATGCACCCTGGGTCTTTGGACTATCAGCTTTCACCAAGTAGCGGCAACTAGCGGCTCTTTGACGGATCTTGTGTAGGTATATATCTAAACCCACGAGCTATTTAACTTGTGAAACTAGTCCAAATAAAGTTTGTCTTTATTCTGTACATTTTTTAATTATCTCTCATTACTCTAACCTGCGTAGTTTTACTAAAACGCCACACCCGTAAGGGATAAAGACGTGATATATTTATGGGACAATATACATACATACATACATATGGTCACGTCTATATCCCTTGCGGGGTAGACAGAGCCAACAGTCTTGAAAAGACTGAATGGCCACGTTCAGCTATGTGGCTTAATGATAGAATTGAGATTCAAATAGTGACAGGTTGCTAGGCCATCGCCTAAAAAAGAATCCCAAGTTTGTAAGCATACTAATGGGACAATATAATTGGATATATAGTAAGTTAGTCAAGTTTTTACAAGAAGCGTTGACTTCACCAACATCACCGTGACTTTGGTGGGAAACCTAACCCAAAATAGATCCTGACTCCACATTTAAATTGTCTGAAAAGCAAATTTTCTTAAGATGTTTTCCCTCACCGTTAATACCGTTTAGCAGTCTTAAAACTAACCAAAAAAAAATAGTGTATTATCAATTTTACCGCAATTTTTAGGTGCCGTGTGGTCCCCGGCACCAATATCTACAAAAAAGAATAAGACCACTCCAACTCTTTCCCATAGATGTCATAAAAGGCGACTTAGGGATATGCTTATAAAATTGCGATCCTTTTTTTAGGCGATGGGCTAGCAACCTGTCACTATTTGGATCTCAATTCCATCATTAAGCCGAGCAGCTGAACGTGGCCATTCAGTCTTTTCGGGACTATTGGTTCTGTTTACCCCGTAAGGGATATAGATGTGACTATATGTATTTATGTATGTATCAATTTTACCTATAAGAGACTGATGTAATGTGAAGGCCGGTCTACTATTATCCAGGGTGAGGAACAGCCCAGCCATGCAGGCTGCAAACATGGCCGCCAGGACTGCGTAGAACACGAAGTAAAATGTCAGCACTATACCTGCGAAAATAAAATGAAACTTCATCATCTCAGCGCTTTTTCTCCCACTCTTATTGGAGACATACATCTTCTTGCTCCTGGGTGTAGACCCGGTTACTCAGGAGGTCAACACTCTGGAGAGGAGTACGCCCTTGACCATGGATTCTGGACTGGGTGAGTCAGGTTTAGACATGTAGAAACTTATATTTGACCTCCGCAACCTTAGCACTTAAACCCGTATCGGATCACGGTTACACATCTAGTTGCTTAAATGTGCAGGTTGCCTCCCGATATTTTCCCTCGCCGTAAGATTATTCGGGGGTTTGTGGGGCATAGAAATATTGTCTCAAAAAAATTATACTACCTACTGTATTTTCAGACTTATTGATGGAATTGAGATTCAGACAGTGGCAGATCTATTCCATTTCCTGATTAATATATTTAATTATTATAGTTAATAAGTTAAACCTCAGCTTTAGTTCGCAACTCCGCCCGCGTGAATACTTATGTTTGCAAAATTTAATGGAGATTGTGTTTGTTTAATGGATTTTACGTACAAGCCATACAAATAAACACATAAACATACTTTCACCTTTTAGTATGGATATAATGTCTACCTGTCCTTCGTTATTATTCTCAGTGTAGCCGCACCTTTACGACCGGTCGGTGACGCCTGCGCCGCTATATTCGTCGGCACTAAAATAGCGCGTGCGCATTTCCACACCCATACCGAAAATCCATTCAATATTATGAATGCGAAGGCGACGTCTGGCTATCCGTCTGTTACGGTAACACGCCAAAACCGCTGAACTTCAATTGCTACTCTCTCTACTACTCTCTTTCTCTCTAAATGCAGCGTCTTCTATCATGCTTCGGAGCTTGGGGTCTAAGATTCCAACATTTCATATTCCACACGGTCTGGTCCCGTGCAAACTACGCCGGGTGACTTATTGGTACCAGTCAAAACTTAGCAAATTTCAATTCATGCATACAGATCAGTCCATGAATCTCGTAAAATATGATTTTCAGTAATTTTTCAGTACAAACTTTTTGGCGGGAACAGAGATTTTTCGCAGATACCAGGATCAGCTGATCGACCACCGCCATGTTTCTGCAGTGTCCGAGCAAGAGACAAGACAAAATAATACAGGCTGGCTGTCATACATTTTTTTTTTACAAGAGGTTTTAACTATGAGGCTAAGATCTATCATCGATAACGATTTTGAAAAAATTTGAACGTTTAAAATTTTTCTAAGGCCCATACACCACGAAAATACGTGGTCTATAATTATTCTAGGCTAACAATTGGGATTGAACTGTGAACTAGGCACGGCGACCTTCAGGCAGAACCAGGTATAGGTAGATTTATCTTGTATAGATTGGTTCCGCTGAACCGTGAAACTACATAGATTTGCATGAAGTAGGTGCATAATAGATGAAACGCATACTGCTTATTATATTGCTTTGCGTATTTGACATAGGTTTTATACATAGCCGCCTTTTACGACATCCATGGGAAGGAGATGAAGTGGTCCTATTCTTTTTTCTATTGGTGCCGGAAACAAAACGGCACCAAATAAATAATTGTCAAGGTTTTATATACATATGTAGGTACATAAATTAGAAATAGGTACTTAGATTGTTTCGTGCCAAAACGGCTGATCCGACTTTTGTGTCATAATTTTGAGAAAATGCAATCTGGAATTCTATTCTAAAACCCAAGAAACAGATTTCTCAGTCTATTCACGTAATAAACAAAACCCAGTTTCATAACGCACTTCATATCGCATCGTTTCATGGGTTTTCAATACGATCATTGATAAAAATAAAGCTATAAAGGTTTGCCCTTGGACTCATGGCGGCTGCGAGGAATAGAAATGGGGTCACACTGGATTTCTAAAGGTCAAATCCAGAGGGGTATGAATTTTGTGTAAGCTTTATTATGCCTTTGCTATTTAAAAAAAAATTGGTATAAGATTTATTCGGACAGAATACATAAAGAGCTTTAGTAATATTATTGTAGATACTTAATTGTTTTGATCTTTTTCTGTTAATCTTAATAAAATATTTAAAGAAAGAAAGAAAATAGTTTATTACGAGTATCACTATAGTAAGTCATACACACATACTAACATACGTCATACATATGATTATATGTATGACGTATGTTAGTATGTGTGTATCCCTTGCGGGGAGACAGAGCCAACAGTCTCGAACTCTGAACAAAGCTGTTTGGCTTCATAATGAAACTGATGGCCAGTACCTTCATCCAATAAAGTGAACGAGAACACAGAGATAAGAAGTTAGCGAACTCCAGGCTACTGAGTTCTGTGCAAAACCTAGATACACCGGAAGCATAGCTTAACGTCTGTTATATAACAACTCTTCGTTAAATGGCGATAGGCGATATAATTAGCATGAAATTAGCGCGAGGAAAATCGGTCGCTTGATCGCCAGATTTACTACATTACCTATACTAACAAATCCTACTAATATTATAAATGCGAAAGTTTGTGAGTATGTCAGGATGTCAGTATGAATGTTTGTTATTTCTCACGCAAAAACTTCTGAAACGATTGCGATGAAATTAGGTATGTAGGTAGCTGAAGACCCAGAATAATATATAGGCTACTTTTTATCCCGGAGTTCTCGCGGGATTGATTCCACGCGTACGAAGTCGCGGGCGGCCTCTAGTAAATCCGTATTTACACCAACATGTGCCGTGCGGTTCTAGGCACATTAGAACCACTCCATCTATTTACCATAGATATCGTAATAGACTTCTAAACTTGGGATTGTTGTAAGCGTTTTCAAAACTGTGGACTCTGTTTAACCAGCAAGGAATATAGACGTGATTATACACATGTATACCAACATTCATCATTTTCTTAGGCCCGTTCACGTCACCTCATAACGTAATCATAAGTCTTCCTTCTTCCTCCTGGCTTTAGTCCCGGTTGCATCCTCACCTCTCTGGAGAGGAGCATGGCTTTGACCATGGATCCTCGATTAGGTAAGTCAGGTTTTCACACGCAGCGACTCCCACCTGACCTCCGCAACCTTTGCAGGGAAACCTATCCCTTATTGGATCCATGATTACACATCCAGTTGTCTGAATGTGCAGGTTTCCTCACGATGTCTTCCTGTTCCTTTCAGTGGAATCCCAAATTTATAAGCTATTCCCTTAGTCGACATTCATGGGTAAAATATGGAGAGGTCCTATTCTAATGCGCTGGAAACCACACGGCTAACCCTTAATATACAAATATCATATCCTAGCCATTTCGACTTTGACAAAACACTATTTTTATCAATAGTTCATTGCATTATTAAGGTGACATTAATATTACCACATTGAAAATGATTACATGTGTAAATATAAATTATACAGGATGACTTTTAATTCAACTGCATAAATTTAACTGTTAAGTGTACTGATCTAAAGGATATTTAAAAACGTTAAAAGAAAAATATCGGTTCATATTTCAGAAAGTACGAAAAAAAATAATAGTATCAAAATCCACGATCCTAAATACGTCATATCACCCCGGCCGGCGGAAAAGCGACCCGTAAGATTCAGAGGTCAACGACACAATTTATTCAGCTGAGCGATCTCAACAACTCTGTACTTTACTTGATCTTGATACTAGAAAAATAATTTCTTTTTCAGACATTTATTAAGATGTGTAGTTTTAATTTCTTTTTGTAGTATTGGTCTTTAATAAAGCGTGTGACGTAGTTTTTGAGGGTTTTTTAAATGTGAAAATGATGACGTTTAATTTAAATAAAAATAGGCACAAACAGCTCAGAAGCATGTGTATTATAGTCTATGTTTAAAAGGACGCAGTTGTTTAAAATGTCACCCTGTATATATACATCGAACACATACTGTGCCGTGTGGTTCCCGGCACCAATAGAAAAAAGAATAGGACTACTCCATTTCCATTTCCCACGGATGTCGTGAAAGGCGACTAAGGGATTGGCTAAAAACTTGGGTTTCTTCTTTTAGGCGATGGACTAGCAACCTGTTACTATTTGAATCTCAATTCTATCATTAAGCCAAATAGCTAAACGTGGCCTTTCAGTATTTTCAAGACTGTTGGCTCTGTCTACCCCGCAAGGGATACAGACTTGATGATATGTATGTACGTAGATATGTATGTTTGTACGTACTGTTTTTTTGTCGTTATCAAAGCAAGGTGAAATCACTAATCGAACAACGAATTGCTAAAAATAAATCATCTGTTGTTGCTTATTAAATGATAAGAGTTATTTGTGTTATATTGAGAATGAAGAAATAACACGGATTGTGAAAATACATACGTTTAATCACGTCTGTTTCCCTGTGGAGTAGACAGAGCTACAAGTTTTGAAAAAAATCTGTAAGGCCACGTTCAGCTGTATGGCTAAATGATGGAGTTGAGATTGAAATAATCACATTTTGCTAACCCATCGCTTAAAAGAAGAATCCCAAGTTTATAATAATAAGCCTTATTAGTCCCTCAGTCGCCTTTTACGACATCCATGTGAAAGAAATGTAGACAGCTACCCACGAGGCATATAGATGTGAGTATATGAATGAATGAAAAATCATTATCGTCATTGTTCGTTACTAACCCATCGCCTAAATGTATTATAAATAAATTTAATCAATGTGTGTGTCTTACAATATGTTTACATATCTAAGCTTCATCTTTCTCAAAAACCTTAGAATTGCGCAGTGTCACTTTGTATTATATTATACTTAGTCTAAGAGATAATCGCTCTTTTGGTAACAATGAATCAGCAATCAGTGGAAGCTTTCATCAGTTGTAAGAGTAAAGAATGCAATAGGTACCTTCAAAGGTTCACATTGAAAGTGTAGGTAAGTTATAACAAAAACATAATTGATTGAGACAGACACAGCCTCAAAGTAAATTATCGTGATTTTGGGGACATTTACACATAGAATTAAAGTACAAATATACATCCAAGACGGTGTCTTGGCCATTAAAAAAAGAAATTTGTCACTATTTACTTACTGGTATTAAACGCACTCGTAACGTACCTTTATTTTTTCTCGGACGTTTCAAATCATATTTCAATGATCTGTTTAAGTAAATTTTACACCATGTCCTGACCGAGGATCGAACCCACTACCCGTTGTTGTATAAGCTGAACCTTTAACAGCAGATGGTAAAACTTCGTTATGTGACGTTCGTGAATCAGGCACAATGAGCTTACCTACCGACTGTTACCAAAATCACATTAGTCTCTCAGACTAGAATAGTTCGATGGAATGCAGGTGCTCTCGTTCTAAATAACAACTGATGTGAACCTGTATTTATATGGTAGTGTAATGAACACCATTCGGTGTCATATATCTACCACACCACGTTAACATAATGAGTAAATATGCAATGTGATAGATTTTAAGATAAACACGCTATTGACAAACGTATAGTGGGTATATAATATGTATGTGTAAGAGAGTCAGTGGTGATGAATCGGTGATGTGCAGAATCGCACGGGTTCAAATCCCACCTCGGCCATGTACCAATACATACATACATACATATAATCACGTCTATATCCCTTGCGGGGTAGACAGAGCCAACAGTCTTTTAAAGACTGATAGGCCACGTTCAACTATTTGGCTTAATGATAGAATTGAGATCCAAATAGTGACAGATTGCTAGCCCATCGCCTAAAAAAAGAATCCCAAGTTTGTAAGCCTATCCCTTAGTCGCCTTTTACGACATCCGTGGGAAAGAGATGGAGTGGTCCTATTCTTTTTTGTAATGGTGCCGGGAACCACAAGGCACACACTTATAAATTAATGAGTTTTTATGACTCAATGAATCTGTGTAGAACATTGGTTTATTATATTATTGATTATTCTGTGATGAATGGCGTCTATCATAGTCTTGTATGAAGATAGTAACTTAAATATGGATTAATCGAAAGAAATTATAACCGTGGAACGTGGCAACTGAAAGAATGTGATTCTCTGCTTAGGTACATACGTCTCCAGATCTAGTTAGTTCTCTTACAATTCGAAAAAGATGTTAAGAGGCCTTATTCTTAATAAGGGAAAACCACGCGATACAAAGGATATTTATGTATTATTCATAGGAGTAGTCGCGTGTGTGACCATACGCTTTCCGGTAGACTAGTATAGGACCACACACAGTTTCTGTTTATTTATATCGCGGAAATAGTAGAAAATCGGTACCTGTTAGCTGATACATACATATGGTCACGTCTATATCCTTTGCGGGGTAGACAGAGCCAAGTCTTGAAAAGACTGAAATGCCACATCCTGCTATTTCAAATAGTAACAGGTTGCTAACTGTTAGCTGATAGTGTAAAGAAATACAAAATATAGACAAGAAAAGATAAAAAATAAAGATGCATCCTTACATTAAACTTCTTAAGCTTAATTCACATGGGAGCGTTGCAATACGGATCAATACTTACGATTTTCTCATAAACAAAAAATAAGAGTCAAGCATTTTTGTATCTACGCTAGAAGACTAGCGTAGTAGCGTAGCGTAAACCCCAGTTTCCACATACAAGTAAGGGTTTGCACATACCATGAGCCCCCCTTAAAGTACCTTTATAAGTTACCATACTTCCCACTAGAGGGCCCATCCCCTGATTAATTATCAAAAGGACAGCTATTCTGAAAAAATGACATAAAAATAGCACTCCGTAAACTCACCCCATCGTTTAGGCGTCCGCCCCAAGATGCTGTTATCGTCAGGGTTATACAGAACCTTTGCGGCCCTTAGCCAAGCCGGGCCCGAGGGGGGCGGGGCCCGAGCCCAATCACTCATCATATCATGAGTATTACTCATTATACTACAATATCAATTATTTAAAACTCCGCGAATTACATAAACAGCGCGAAAAAAGCGTGCGGCGTAGCCCTCTGATAGTTTACAACTGAATTAAATAACAGCGGGAATGCGCACGCGCATGTGTCTCAGTCTACATGTGCAAAGGAACAGATTTTTTTCTTGACCGTTATGGGGATGCTGACACATTAGTATGCTTTTGAATATGATTTGAATGGCACCGAATGTTAAACTATTGGGCTCAATTATCTCTATTATATTTATATTAATTTAATTATCTAATTAAACATAAAAATAATTTAATAATACCATGTGCCTTACGATTGCGATCTAAGAATGTAGAATAAGTACAGTCGGGATATAATTGATCAAGTGTAGAACAAGTGAATATAAAAAAAATTAAAATATAGACAAAATTCATTTATTCCTTACAATATATTCGAGGCACACAAGTTTTCAAACTTACAACTATAAAAGTATAAGGCAGATCTTTACTGGACGGATAATAATATTAAATTGGAATATATTATTATTATTATTTTAAAATTTATACATCGAAATATAAAATTAATAAAGTAGAGATTCGGTATATGATAATAAAGTCTATCAGGCTCATATTTCTGAACTACGTTATAGGTTATTTACAACAACAAAAACACACCTTAATCGTGAGTACCTATTACATACTTTTTCAATAAAAATGAATATTACATAGTTTATAGTTACAGCAAGGTTTGTCAGGCAGTTCATATTCTTTCTTTCAATAAAGGTAAGATCTTATTCACAGACGGTACTTGACCTGAAAGGGAAATTAACAAAAGAGCATCGCATGACGACATGCAAACATAATACAAAGATTTGAATAAAAAAAAACATGGAACCCCAAGTACCTAACAGGTTTGTTTGAGTTTTTAAAAAACAAGTATAACTGGCGTTTTAACTTGTTAATTGGAGGATTATTTTTAAGCTGTATTGACTTATTATTACCTTTTGTAAAAAAAAAATACTTCTTGCTTGCATGATAAGCAAGCTGCATTTAATACAACAGTCAAATTATAAATAAAAACATATCATTGTAAATTCCTTAAAGAGAGTAAAGTGAAAGTATAAAAATATTAAGTAACTATTGTAAAAATAAACAATATTTGTAAATTCTTAAATGTAAAGAGAAAAGCGCAGAACAAATATCATAAAAATTGTATAAAGAAGTGATTATTTCGACATTTTGAAAAACAGATGGCTTGATCTTTCATATCAGATGTCAAATCCATAATTTTTGGCGGGAATTTGAACGACTTGTTACATTTTGTTCAACATTTCAAGCCTTTACATGTGACCTTACATTAGAAGTGTTAAAGACGAAAACTAAATTAAATATCCCTTCAGATATTAACATAAACAATTTATTTGAATGTTTTCTTTTAGTTTAATTGGCGTTCTCGAAAATTTTATTTTTAAACTGTTTGTATTAGTCAAGACCTGTAATTGGCTCTTAAATGTATATTTTATTAGCTAATGATTGCAAAACATGCTGTTGGTCATCCAAATATATAAAAAAAAATAAAAAAAAATAATAGAAGGCAGTAGATTTATTGCCGCATAGAATTGAGTGAACGAGGTCCGTAAAAAAGGCGAAATAATAGATAAGTTAATATAGGTTATGACTTCCCCACTTACCAATGAGGTTATGGTTTTATCCAACTGTCAGAAATCAAGCTATCGTTTAACCACAGAATTCGGAATTATATACACAAAATATAGAAGTGGTTAGTACTGTTTTAGTATTCAATAACAATTTTAAGATTTATTTGACAGCTTTTCAAATTGGTGCTATAATGTTTGCAGAACAATATGGCATTTTTATTTTTCTTATGAGTATTATTCCGATTTAGGTATATGCTTTTTACATAGTATCAGCATCGTGAAAGAAAAATGTCAAAGAATAAATATAATTCATACTTGAAGAATATATTTATATAAAAATATCAGTCTAAGATATGCATAAACTGGACGGTATATTCAAATATTAAGACTGGTGTCTTACAAGTTATATCTAATTTAATATAACATAAAAATATATATAAAAAACACGAAGTCTGGTACTAACCTAGCAGAAAAAAAAATCCTTATCTTATTAGACACATATGTTTTATAAACAATCTTATTTCCTGATTTTAAAGGAATCAAATTTAAAAGTATTTTGTAAAAAAAAATAAAATTCAATATTTTTCGAAAAATCAGTTTCGTAAAAAAAAATTCATCAGTACAAAACTAAGAAAAATTCATATAATAGTTAATTATTTAACCACAAAACCAGTGTTTTAGTTTATTTAAGCTTATTTCTAAAGTACCACATTGTGAGATACAAAACAAATATAATAAAGAACACATTTAAAATATATGCAATAAAAATGGCTCGGATAAAAATTAAGATCTACATTATCTTCTTCTTTCACCCGGAATTAGTCCCGGTTGCATCCTCACCGCTCTGGAGAGGAGCCCGGGGTTCGCCTTATAAAGTAAATTGTTTTAATCTACAAAAAAATATTACACTACTTTGGAAATGCGTTTTTTTTAAAGTCTAATAAAAAATTAAAAAATGCATTTATTTATTCTACTGTATAATTGTATTCATTTGAGATTCATATACTGAATTTTCTTTTACATTTTAAAATTCTTTAACTTGAGTGACGATAGAACGTACAAATGTTTTTTTTTTGTATTATAATATTGCAATTTTTTGAACATGAAATGACCTTGAACATAAAATTTATTAGCTTCTCATTTCATATCATATTTATTTATGTTAGGCTCAGTCGTTATAGGTAAACATTAGAGATATATGACAGAAAATGGCTTGTGACCAAAAAAACTACAGATATAACATTAATTGGAACAGGCAAAAATTGTTAACATATTGTACAACGGCCAAAGGTCAGGTCAAGAGTACCTCGAGCTTGTATGGAGAGAGTTATGAATCGGGAAGATGTATGTATGTATATACATTGTACAATTTTCCTAAACTATCCAAACTCTATGGTGTATAGCTGCTCGATCATCAGCCCCTCAAAATCATCAGCCCCCGCGGTATGTCACGCGCGACGCCGTTTTTATCGCGAGCATATACTATATCGCTGTACCGTTTCACGTTAAAATAAAAGAGCGATAGCGAAAGAGCGATAGTTTTTCGCGCGATAATGCTAACGTCGCGCGTGCTACGGGGGAAACGGTCATACATACATACATACATACAAATTACTCTATCATGAGCTCAAAATGTACTACTCCAAGCCGCTCCCTCCTGTCATATTTGATATTCCGCGCCCACGCTCGGCATTCTATGTTTATAACGATGCCAGCTGTAATAATAAAAAAGATATAGCTAATTCAAATTAAATTTAATTTTTTTTAGAAGAGGCGGTAACAAACTGCACTGCAGCATTTTCTTCAACAATGTCAACTTTACAACTATCCAAACTTAGAATAGAAATGTGGACGAGAGAATACATTATTTAGATCAACCAACTGATTAATATGAGATTTTAATAATAATAAAAAAAAATATTTTTTTTTTATGGATTGCCAATTTTAAATAGATTTATGTACAGAGTGTACTGAATTTTGATTTAGGTTCAAATCTCTATCCCTATCCACGTCTATATCCCTTACGGTCTAGACAGAGCCAACTGTCTTAAAAAGAATGATTGACCGACCACGCTCAGCCTTTTGGCTTGACGATAGAATTAAAAATATATACAGATGACACTTACTCTTACCTGTCACTATTTGAATCTCAATTCTGTCTTAAAGCCAAATAGCTGAACGTGGCTTATCAGTCTTTACAAGGCTTTGTCTACCCCGCAAGAGATATAGACGTGATTATATGTATGTATGACACTTACTCTTAGGCCTCTGCAGATGAACAGCCACCAGCGGGCTGAGGTACCCCTCGGCGTTCTCGTAGGGATAGAAGTAGCCGGGGAACCCTGGGCCCGGGAGGTACTCGATCGGGCCGATGTTCTCCTTGTCCGCCGGGGTCTCGCCGTAACACTGTACCCATACCTGGCAAAAAAAAAAACATAATAATCGTCATAGCTACCTCCACTCTTGACATTAGACAGAAGTTCTAGATTCATTCATGTTTTTTAATGTAGACAATGTGCACGATTTAGATTTAATTGGGATCTTTATTTGTAAATTCGGATATAGATCCGAGCTCTTTCAATTCAAACCCGTTCATTTTAAAAATTTTGTTACCTATTCTTTGTTTGACGGTTCTCATTCTGTCAATAATAATTAGGCGCTAACTAGTGCCTACCATATGTCTAATCTGTCTTAATTTTTTTTAATATACTGTCTACTCTTACCAACCATTAAAAAACTAAATTAATTAATACCAAAACAAAGACTGTATTCTGATGCTTCTAACATTTGAGTGTACTTATATTTATGTAAGTTTATAAATATTTTATTTATGTATGTATAACATAAACGTAACATAAAATCACGCCTCTTTCCCGGAGGGGAAAAACTTTTATTTCTGTATGTTTATCATTAATTAGTTTATAATTAATTGATTGTTGTAACGCATCCTCAATGCTTTTAATGTGCGCTGCCTCTTTGATTATGGATTTTCCTTTTTATTTTGGTTGAATGGAAGAAATCACGATTGGGATAAGTCCGCCATTGCACATATTCTTCTATATCCAATGACTGTTCTATTTTTGTTACATTTATTTTTATGTGCAATAAAGAGTTTACAAACAAACAAACAAATATATGTCATCGTGGCCATTATCAAAACTAGTTCAGTAAATACTGGTCCAAGCGTACCATGACTCACAATATAACGTACGTAAGTACTCGTACGTATGAGCGTACTCGTACGTAAGAGCGCACTCGTACGTAAGAGCGCACTCGTACGTAAGAGCGCACTCGTACGTAAGAGCGCACTCGTACGTAAGAGCGCACTCGTACGTAAGAGCGCACTCGTACGTAAGAGCGCACTCGTACGTAAGAGCGCACTCGTACGTAAGAGCGTACTCGTACGTATGACTCACATAGTTCCTGTTGATACTGGAGCTGATGTTTCGCACGTGGTATTGCAACTCGCGCGGCATGTCCGATGGCAGGCTGTCTGTCTCGTTGTAGTACTCAGGCCGCCAACCGTAGATTCTAGGGAATAAATAAATACATACATACATAAAGTCAGTGCAGAAGAAGCGGTAACAAATTGCACTGCACCGCATTTTCTTCAATAACGTCAAAGTAAGTCTGTGGGTAATTTTTTAACTTTACATTATAAACATTCTTTAAATATTTTTATGACATTTGAAAAATACTTTATTATAGGTTCTTTAGGAAAATCCGCGGGCTTATGTGCACATAATCTGTGACCATTAAATACTACTTATATACATACCAGAGGCCGCCCGCGACTTCGTCCGCATGGAAACCCTATCCTAACATTAGTAGGATATTTACCAACTATGGTATAGATAGGTTAGATTAATTAGACTAAAAAGATTACCTGTTCAGCTTCAAGAAGATACAAGGCGAGGACTTGTGGAACGAGAAGTGGTTCTCCTGGATGCAGGGCTCCCAGCCGCGCACATCCACGTCGCAGACCTTCCCCGGCGGCGGCAGCTTGTTGAAGTCACAGTCGAAGATGTTCTGACCAGCGCCGGCGGTCTGACCTTTCTTCTTGTACACTGTAAATGAATTGGCATATAGTATAACTTTTTGATGAAGTCAAAATAAGATATCTTCACAAGGAGAACAGAACATGTTTGTGATTTATCTTGATTGCTTGCTTATACTATAAATCTTAGCTAACTTTTTCGTCCGACTTTGTCCATAGATCCAATGGCCTATGTACAAAGTTTGTTTTTGTGTTTTGTAATTTAATCTATGTCAAATATGACCTGACCTGACCTGAAACCTTGAACTGAAACGAATAAAAATTTTACAGAAAAATATGTGAAAATACGTTAACACTACATTCAGAAGGAGGAAGAAGTTACGATATTCATAATGAATTATCGACACAAATTTCCCGAGATTGATTCCAATTGGGTCGATTATCAGACGACAAACCAGAGGTCTGACAGAACTTGATCCAAACTAATCCAAAGTAATAATCTGATGGGGGAAAAGATATGAAAAGATTCACTTTAAACTGAATCTGTGTAATTTTTTCTGTACATTTAAACAATTACTAACTAAGAGTAAACACACTTACCTGACAAAAAATCAATTAGTTGGTTCTCCCAATACTTGTAATCATCATAGCCGGATCCTTTATAGTATATCAGGGTGCTCCTAACATCTGGGGGTAGAGGGCGGAAGCCAAGCCCTGGACTGGTCCCGATGAGGCCGTAATCCTGCTGAAGACGGGGCACTCGAGGGTTGATGTAATGTTGGAGGAATGTTACCATGCAGATTGCAAATATAGCTACCAAAACTGCGTAAAATATGAAGTAGAAGAGGAGAATTTTACCTATAAAACAAAATAAAAATAAAGGTTATCAAGGGAGTGATCCTTTGTATTGGCCTATCTAGCTTATGAAGTGCCGTGTGGTTCCCAGCACCAATAGAAAAAAAGAATAGGACCACTACATCTCTTTCAAATGGATGTTGTAAAAGACTATTAAGGGATAGGCTTATAATCCTGGAATTTTTCTTTTAGGCAATGGGCTAGCAACTTAAGGCTGACTGTCCATTTGAACCTAAATTCTATGGCCCATCAGTCTTTTCTAGACTGCTGGCTCCATCTATCCCGCAAGGGATATACATGTGGTTATATGTATGTATGGGCCTTAGATAAGTTACTTTATTAAAATTATCTTCAAATAGGTCCTCAAAGGTATACAAACAGATAAACACAGTCATGGAAATTAGATGTGGGGAGTTGTCATATCACTCGACCCACGTGTTAATCCAACCAAATCAATACCCATACCTCCATATCATGGAGATATCTTAAGGATTATCTGATTGGAATTTCTTTTAAAATAATAATATTTTTTTAGGTGATGGTCTAGCAACCTATCACTATTTGAATCTCTCTACCATTAAGCCAAACAGCTAAACGTGGCCAATCAGCCTTTTTAAGACTGTTGGCACTGTCTACTCCGCATGGGATATAGACGCAAATATATGTATGTATAGTACATCTTTTTCTATGTGCTTACTAATAATGAAGTTTCACTCAAACAATGTTTATAATATTAATACTACATAACTTTTATAATTCTTTAAATATATATTTCAGCTGAATTATGCCGTAGACAGATGCTATCAAATCCTATAAATAGGGCTTCCTAATGGCAATTAAAAGGATTACCGGGTGGTAATCCTAAGTGGGTATTTAGCTAGATTATTTTCTTGTTAATCACAGCTCATATTAGGTTTCTTTCAACATAGTATGCAATTGATTTATTAAAATATAAATAAAAAATTATAGTAGTCACTTTTGACTGCGACATCATCCATGAGGTAAAGTTAAATTCATAAATAAAATCACGCCTCTTTCCCGAAAGGTAGGCAGAGACATCTTTCCACTTTCCACAATGTCAGTATACTATTTTTTTCTCGTCATAATCTCATATCTCTGTAAGCTTGTCGGTTTATGGTAGCCTTGACCTGATCTTGAAATTGGATTTCCAGAATTAGTAAATTACAAACCAGGGCGGCAACCTGGAAATAGTAGGCGCCACGCCCTAAAACTTTTTACGTTTTTCTATGTTTCCTTAAACAGTTTAAAGCCAAAATTATATTTGCCCAATCAATTATTAATTATTCTTATAATTCTCACAGAAAATGAAGTTCACTCACCCCAACTTTTCGGAGTTCTTCCAAGGAAAGCTCCTGTGTTTTCATTATAACAGAAATGAGATAATTTTCGACTCCAAGTATTTTTGGACCTCTTTGTTTCGATTTCGAACTCTGCCATACCCGGGTTCCGATACATTTTTGAAAGCAGTATACAGTAAATAATAACTTAAAATTAAAAATACAAAATAACACAACAAGCCACTACCGTTGGCCCTGTTTGTTTGACTTTAGTTCAGAGCAGTGTTGCTAACTCTTTTCCACGGGGAGGCGCAAAATAAGTCGCAAAATGCGATGGTGATAAATAACAAAAACTCTCAAAAAACTCTAAGATCAATTTTGATGAAACAAAAAGAAAACGTTATCCGTTAAGATGTTTTAAACATTAATAATAATAAGAAAAATAATCCTATCTTTTTAAATGAATGAAGAACCAACTAAAAAATAATTATCTGCGGAAGTAACGTAAGAATGTGAGAATGGCAGGCAAATATTGTCAAAATGACAATCACCAGAGAAAACAAAAACTCAAATCCATTCTATTCATTCATATCATTCACCGCTGGTGTTGTTGTCACATGTGGCTTTAAGGTTATATTTACTTTAATCTTAAACGTTGCATTTAATTTGTGTATAAGATAAAATGTCTTTCCGTGGAAGAGGAGGAGGCGGTGGCCGTGGTGGTTTTGGTGGAGGCCGCGGACGTGGATTTGGAGGCGGTGGCAGAGGACGAGGTGGTGGCGGAGGCGGCTTCAGACAGCAAGACACCGGTCCACCGGAGACTGTAATCCCGTTGGGCCACTACGGATGGACCGTTCAAGACGATTTAGTATGCAAAGTGGACATAGAAGACGTACCCTACTTCAACGCTCCAATATATTTAGAAAACAAGGAACAAATCGGCAAAATCGATGAAATATTCGGCAATCTACGCGATTATTACGTGTCTGTAAAACTTGGAGAGAACATAAAGGCAAAGAGTTTTAAAGATGGTCAACAATTCTTTATTGATCCGGCAAAATTATTGCCGCTGAAGAGGTTTCTGCCGCAGCCGCCTGGTGCGAAGCGTGGGGGCGGAGGCAGAGGTGGGCCGCGAGGAGGCCGAGGCGGAGGTTTTGGTGGACGTGGCGGCGGCGGCGGATTCGGTAGAGGTGGCGGAGGCCGCGGCGGCGGCGGTCGCGGTGGTTTCAATAGAGGCGGAGGCGGCGGGTTTAACAGAGGTGGAGGAGGCGGTTTCAACCGAGGCGGAGGCTTCAACAGAGGCGGTGGAGGCAGAGGTGGCTTCAGAGGCGGACGGTAGTGCTAGTGTATTGGGACTGTGCTGGACTTATTGGGTACTGACCCACTGCATGTGTTGATGGCCCTCGCCATACTAATATTCATTCTAAGTTCTAATTGTTCCCCATTAATATAGACTTTATTTCAGTATAATTTAGAATGAAGAATTAAGTGACTTTGGAGCTATTCTGAATAAAAATTATTGAATTATAAGGAAATTATTTTGCCATTGTCTTACTCAGAAATTTATAGTCTAGGCAAGATGTTATAGTTGGTAAAATGTAAATATAAATATTTCATATGTGTGTGGCGAGGGCCACACTTGCTTACATATTCATAATTTTAATAAAAAATAAAACATTTTACAATTTTTTTTTCTGGAAAACAATAATTATTTGTAAGCTTTCACCTACATAAAATGTATGTACACTGGAAAAAAAATCATTAATAAATGTCTGACATGGTGACTTATGAAATGATAAATACCTACCTTGACTGGAAAGCACAGGTTCAAATCATACCTCTTCCAATGCACCAATGATCATGAGGAAACCTGCACATTCAGGCAACTGGATGGATGCAATTCGAGTAAGGTTGCCTGTTAAAGTTGCGGAGGTCAGATGGGAGTCGCTTAGTGTAAAAACCTGACTCACCCAATCCAGGATCCATGGTCAAAGGCATACCACAGGCTCCTCTCCAGAGTGGTGAGGATACAACTGGGACTAAAGCTAGGAAGATGAAAAATAATAAAATTATGTAAAAACAGAAATATTTTAATACATTTCGTAAATAAATTAGTTGCTTATTAAAACTTAGTACTCTCCACCAGGGTTGACAAAACAAACCAATTAAAAATATAAATCAATTTAAATTTTCAAAATCAATTCTCATTCATCATCTTTTATTTACTTCATATAATTAAAGATACCTAATTGGTTAATAATTAAGGCCCAGAATCAATGCGGACCCCGAAACACTTCTATGGAGGTTGCAACCTGAAACAGGCAGAGATGAGAGAGGTGAAAAGACAATGCACAGTTGGTCAGTATAATTGTTTCTTTTTTAACTGAGGTGTTGAGCAAATTGGATGTGAATTCACCTAATGGTAAACAAAATGAGGTGGTACACACTAAAAAATTGCATTAGTCCCTAAGTTGTAAGAATTGAGAACTGGGAGGGAGGATAAATTACTTTAATAGAGGACTTATTCCACTAAACTAGAAGAAAGAAACAAAATATCTACTTTTACAATTATTCTTATTGCTTAACAAATTTTGTATCATCAATAGGATCTGGTGCAGATAAGAATTTCCCACGATGACTGAATATATAGAAGGAGGGAAGGTTCCGCTGTGTCTCCCATTGGATCTGGTTGAGTTCTGCCGCAGCACGTATCTCGCGGAGGTTTCCTGCTATGTTAAGTACTCCCCACATAATGGCGAATAGACTGACTACTGCTTGGACCACAATCTGCAAATAACGAGAAAATATATTGGGTCAAAGTCAAAAGTTGTCTGAATGTGCAGGTTTTTTCATGATATTGTCAACTCACTCGCCGAACACAACAAAATATACTTACATCCAATGGCAGCGTCGTAAACTCCTGAGATGTGATACGAAGGTATGATCGATCTGAAAAATACATTGGATGTACAGAACATCTTTGACAAACTTTTTGAAAAATAGTAAGCTGATGGGCATTTCCTATAAGTATTTGAAACTTACGTTGAGCAGCAGAAAAGGCAGAATGAAATAAGGATATGAAACCAACAATAAGAATTATTTTATTGAACGAAGATGCCATTGTTTCAATAAATCCTGTTTAAGAGTTTTAGTTATTGAATTTTGTTTCTAAATGAAACACAAGATACTTACTATATAATAATATCAATTGACTAATTATTTTGACGACTTGACGTTAACTTGACATAACGACATTGATTGTAGATTATAGCACCGACAGCCCCTGCATGCCCCGTAGCATGACACGCGCGACGCCGTTTTTATCGCGCGAAAAACTATTGTCCTTTAGCTAGAACGTACATACATACACATAGAATTATAAAGTCTGTGCCCACTACATTCCTTAAAAAATGTGTCAATCAAATCAAATGCTTGTCAACATGACGCTCGTTAGGGATGATCGTTGACGCATTCCGATGACGAGACTTAACTTAACTTAACTTTAAAAATGTAATCATTTTTATTATTGTTAATTCCCTCCCTATAATGTATTCTTTTAATTACTACCGTTTAATAATACAAAATAATAAAAAGATAAAGATGTAGATTTACTGTTTTTTATTTTAATATTTATAGTTTTCTATTTCTACAGTTTTTTTTGGTTGGCAACATTGATCTCAATCAACAGTCTTTTGTTAAATTAAATTGGATTGATTGATTGATTGATTCGAGTTGATAATTCCAGTCAAGCAAAGAGTAGCAGTGATCAATTTACCATACCATTTACCTTTACATTGCAAGCTTTTTGGATTTGTGTATATTAGTGGTTTATTTTTAATATTATATTTATGTTCAGGGCCCTCTGTGTTTAACGTGGTACTTTAGAGTACAGTGTTATATTATAGTGATTCGGGATGGCTACTTTAGAAGACGAAATCAGAGACCTAAAAGAGAAAAACAATGAATTGGTTCAAAAAGTGCAGTATTGGAAGGTGGCTGCCGCTAATAAAGAGGATGAGAAGTTAGAGCTGATGAAAGAGATCAATGAACTTAGACTGAAACTGAGTGTAAGGTTTTATTTTGAAAATCCATAAATACAGGGTTGCTAGGTTGCCGAACGTATGGGCGAACAGAACTCTTGAGAGTTAACAAATTTTAGGCCAAACTGATTGAGACATCTCAATTGTTGGTTTAAAGTGTGTAAGCATCTTAGTGAAGCTTTTTATGTTGTAAAATGATTTGCTAGTAGTTAACATGATTTATACCTTTTTATTTTTTAAAACACTAGCAGCTTATGCGTGTATATCACTGTGCTTGTGGTTTCAAATGTTAGTTCAGTCTATTTTTTAAAGTCTTTACACTTGGAGCACTTATTACTGTCTCTGGTAGAGACAAACATTGCCAATTTCTACAAAAAATTTTCTCAATGACTGTAGCAATATGTTTTGTATAGCAGGGGTGCACTGGAATCTCTGCTCTTTTCATATTTTTCTTTTCACATTTTCTGTCCATTTCCAGAGACTGCGAAGTGGTGGGGCAGCGCAAGCTCGTAAACTTGATACGGCTCTACAATCAACCAGCGAAGAAGCTCTTACCCACCTCGTAAAGGCTTCCAGTGCTGTTGCACGGACTATAGAGCTTGCTAAGACCTACATGCAAGAGAGGCAGGAACTGCAGACTGCCTCCCCTCGTTGGAGCGCCATCGGAGGCACCCCGAGCTCTGACAGGGTCCATCGAGTGCCTCCCATGCTGATTGGTGGTCAATCTATACAGCCTGTAGTGTCCTTGAGCAGGACTTTAATGAATACTAGTGTCAATCCACACGCGCCTTCACGTAAGTTGGCTATAACTAGAACATTGATTAATTCAATGATCTAGTTGTTGTTGTTGACTATGTATGTTGTGTGTTGACTATAGTTTTAAATCTAGAATTTTCATCTACTTATTAAGGTTGTATTTTTTTTTTATTAATTTAGTGTGCTATTCAACAGTTATGTTTGTGCAATAATAACTCAAAATGCTGAGCTCTTTTATTCCACATTTGTTTTATTGGATTATGAGACAGTGAGTGTCTCACAGATATAGAGAAAATGTGGATAATCAATACCTTAATTGTTATTTTCTTTTTTTCATACATAAATACATTCATATTAGACAAAGCAAACAGTCTTGAAAGACTGACAGGCCAAGTTCAGCTATTAGTCATAGTGATAGAATTGATATTCAAATAGTGACAGGTTGCTAGACCATCACCTAAGAGGAGTATCCCTACCTTTAAGTAAGTAGAAGTACCTTAGTTTATTATCTCAATTCTATCATTAAGCCAAATAGCTGAACGTGGCCATTCAGTCTTTTCAAGACTGGTAGCTCTGTCTACCTCGCAAGGGATATAGACGTGATCATATGTATGTATGTACCTTAGTTTATAAGCCTATCCCTTAATCGACTTTTACGAAATCCATGAGAAAGAGATAGAGTGGTCCTATAATTTTTTTCTATTAATGCCGGGAACCACACTTTTTTCAGGTACAATTGTACTTTCAAGGAGCCCTCAACAAAATCGGAATGTGGCAGAGAGGGCTGTGCCTGTGCGCATGTTACAAGGTCAATTTTATTTGCAATTAATTTATAAGGTAGTCAAAAGGTGGACTGTGTATACAGGGTGTCTCGAAGATCGCATTGCATATTGAAAGGCGGCACTCATTGTCTGATTCTGTATATCTATCTATTCTGTTGTAGTGCTTAATTACAGTTTTGCGATTGAAATAGTGACAGGTTGCTAGCCCATCGCCTTTCATGTGATTTTATGACTGACCATACGAGGATAATTTTAACAAAGCATGCTAAAAATATGACTGTTGAAATAATATTTTACTCAACTTAATCTTGTGTCTTTTAATATGTTACAGATGTTTATATACCACTCACAAGGATAGATTTGCCGGAAACTCACTCTAACAATATGGAGACTGACACTGAGAATAATGAATTAGATAATAGTGAAGATAACCTTAATCTTGAAGGTGAGCATACAAATATATCAGTTGAAAGATGAAAACAAAATTAATGAATACAAATAACTTTAACTCAGGACTTGGCTTACCTGAAATATTACAGGAACACTAGCTGTCCCGGCAAACATTGTTTTGCCATATAAATAATTTTTAAGTAATTTCTAGTTAAACAAAAAAAATGTTACCCTATAATTTTATATATGTGATATTTCAAGAAGATTAATTCCGTAGAAAACCATGAAGAGGTAACAGACAAACAAATAAACTTATTTTCGCATTTATAAGTTGAGATACAAGTTAGATAAGGGATAGGCTTACAAACTTGAGATTCTTTTTTAGGCGTTGGCTAGCAACCTGTCACTATTTGAATTTCAATTGTATCATTAAGCCAAATAGCTGAACGTGGCTATTCAGTTTTTTCAAGACTGTTGGCTCTGTCTACCCCGCAAGGGACATAGACGCGACCATATGTATGTATATTGAGATACCATGCAAATAATAGTAGTAAATATGTCAAGTCACTGTGTTATCTTCATCATCAGAACCTCAAACAATTTTTTTAATCCTTTTCAGACAGTGGAGAAAGATCACTTGAGGAGTCACAGAATATGTCTGATGGAGATGATTTCGAGTCTTCGTAAGTAGTTTCAATATAGTATACTAATGTCATCAAGTTATAAGGATTCAAAGACTTAATTAGTTTGGGTTATTGGGTTTGGGCCATTTGGTTTATAGACTAAAAAAATAATTATATAAATAAATACTTACGGAACAGATTACACAGATTGAGTTAGCCTCGATGTAAGTCCGAGATTTGTGTTCGAGTATATAAAATGTAGTATCGTGCAGTTAGTAGATACTAACTGCAAGATACTACATTTTATAATATATACTTTAGATATTAAAAAATGCTGCAGTGCAGTTTGTTTCTTCTGCACTGATACTTTAAGTAAACTTAGTTTTAAGTTACTATTTGACGTCAACCAATGTTGTGAAACCGAAAGATATGACAATTATTAGTTGATGTTGAAGTGTCCCATGATAATGAATAAAAGTTTTGAATTTGAATTTGTGATAAGTCCCTTACATACATACATATGATCACGTCTTTATCCCTTACGGGGTAGACAGAGCCAACAGTCTTGAAAAGACTGATAGGCCACATTCAGTTGTTTGGCTTAATGATAGAATAAATAAAATAATTAGTCCCTTATTAGTTTATTTATTCGTTAAATTAATTTCAGGAGACGATTGGAGGCCGTGGCCGAAGATTTGGAACCAGAGGACATTGACGAAACGCCACCCAGGTTTGTAGTACATACATAAAACTATATCTCCGTCCCCTACAGGGTAGACAGAGGACCAAGCTCATTTATGTATATACTTTAAATTATGGGATTGAGTAGTACTGGTATAAAAATGACATTTTTATTTATGTTAATACTAACTTTTGCGCGGGACTTCACTCCCGTGGAAAAGTTCAGAAAAAGAGTAGCCTATGTTATGCCTCCCTAAATTAAGATAGTCAATAATAGATCAAAACTACTAAATTTCATTCAAATCGGTCCAGCGGTTTAGCTGTCAAAGACGGACAGACAGACTTTTGCAGTTATAATATGTATTATTAAGGTAAGGGAGTAAAAAATTTTGCCACGATCAATACATATACTTAATATTAATATCTTTTAATAAATGTTGTTTTCAGAAGCAGAACCGATAATCCTTTAGAAGGCCCTAGTTGGCTACTGGATCGGCCGACGAATGCGAGGGTGAGTTTGTTTTTTATAATAATACTAGCTTTGACCTGCAGCTTCGCTTATATAGGATGTCAGTATGGATGTTTGTTACTGTCTCACGCAAAAACTGCTGAACCGATTACATGTAGGCTTTACACTTTTTATCCCAGAATTCCAGCGGGATTGATAGGGTTTCCACGCGGACGAAGTCGCGGCGGCCTCTATTATAAAATATAAATATAAATATATACGGGACAAATTACACTGATTGAGTTAGCCTCGAAGTAAGTTCGAAACTTGTGTTACGAGATACTAACTCAACGATACTATATTTTATAATAAATACTTATATAGATAAATATCCAAGACCCAGGCCAATCAGAAAAAGTTCTTTTCTCATCATGCCCTGGCCAGGATTCGAACCCGGGACCTCCAGTGTCACAGACAAGCGTACTACCGCTGAGCCACAGAGGCCGTCAATATATATATTATATAATATATTTGAACTGTTGAGCTTAACACATTTGAACAAGTAGTAATAATGTAATGTATGTTTGATTTTCAGACGAGAGCGAGAACCGGCAAGAGTAAGAGCAACTTGGAGCCGGACTCCACGACTCAGCTCGATGAGAACTCTGCGAACGCCGCTACAGCTCTTGCTGTAAATGATGACGAGGTATTATAAATAATTTAATCCGTTGGGTCCTTCCAATTGAGAATCAAACAGTGACACGTTGCTAGCCATTTGCCTAAAAGAATACCAAGTTTATAAGCCTATCCCTTAGTCGCCTTTTACTACATCCACGGGAAAGAGTGGTCCTATTCTTTTTTTTTTTTATTACTGCCAGAAACTACCATACGAGGGTGGTTTGAAAAGTTCTCGGCCTAACCTAGATTTGAGGGTAGAACAAAAATAAGAATATACTCATTCAAGAGATTGATTCTTGAATGAGTATATTCACTTGTGTTAAATTTAATTGTGATAGGTTGTGTGATTATTTTTTTACGATTTTTTGTTTGAGCTAATCTGACTCTCTACCGGAAAAATGGAAAAAACCGAAGTAAGAGCCGTGATTAAATATTTCGTCAAAAAAAATATGACACCTAGCCAAATTAAGGAAGACATGGATAACACTTTAGGTGAATCTGCGCCTTCGTATTCGACGATAAAAAGTGGGTAGCTTTATTTAAACAAGGCAGAGAAAGCGTCGAAGATGACCCTAGGAGCGGAAGGCCTTCAACGTTCACCACGCCAGAAATGAGCGATAAAATCCATAAATGGTTTTAGACGACCGCAGATTAAAAGTGCGAGAGATAAGTGACACTATAGGGATCTCAACCGAGCGGGTATTTAATATTTTAACTTGGAATGAAAAAGGTTTCGGCAAGATGGGTGCCGCGTTTGCTGACCGCCGAACAAACACTCAACAGAGTTGAAATTTCAAGTGAGATTCTGGCCTTGTTTAGGTCAAATACCGCCGATATTTTGAAAAGATTTGTTACCACCGATGAAACTTGGATACATCATTATATTCCTGAAACAAAAGAACAATCAAAACAGTGGAAACATAGAGGTTCTCCGCCTCCAAAGAAGGCCAAGGCGATAAAGTCTGCAGGAAAAGTTCTGGCATCCGTGTTTTCGGATTACAAGGGAATAATTTTTATTAACTACCTTCCGAAAGGACAAATTATTACAGGCCCATACTATGCTAACCTGCTGGATAAATTAGCAGAAAAAATCCGTGAAAAACGCCCGGGATTGGCGAAAAAAAAATCCTTTTTCATCAGGATAATGCACCAGTGCACAAGTCAGTTGTTGCAATAGCTAAACTCCATGAACTGCGTTTTGTAGTATTGAACCATCACCATTATTCACCGGATTTAGCACCATCGGACTATTATCTGTTCCCTAATTTGAAAAAACACCTGGCTGGAAAGAAATTTTCCACAAATGAAGAAGTCATAGCTGAGGCGGAACGTTTTTTCGACGAGTTGGAAGAATCGGCCTATAAGAGTGGCATAGAAGAAGAGGGGATTATGTAGAAAAATAAAAAATATTTTTTTGTTTAATTACCTTTGTTTTCTTAGACGGGCCGAGAATTTTTCAAACCACCCTCGTACCTCCATGGATGTAGTAATGGATATGGATGGGCTTATAAACTTGGGATTCTTTTAGGCAAATGGCAAGCAACGTGTCACTGTTTGATTCTGAATTGGAATGACCCAACGGATAGTCTCAATTTATGTTTGTCAATATTTATTATGGTGTATCTGACGTCCGTTGACCAAGCACCGCTCGGTCGCCCAGGTGCATACGTACAGTAACTATATTATAGGTGATTGTTTGCAGCCGAGCGCGCCGCCGGCCGCGTTCTCGCCGACCGTCCGCCGCCGCCGGCGCGCCAGCTCGCCGCCGAGGAACAGGTGAGTTTGTCATTCCAATTCTGCAGATTTAGCGCCACCTACGCGCGCGGATTTAGCGCCACCTATAGTGTTAGAATATAGGTTTTTTTTGGCCAATGCGACGGGAATTGTAGTTTTTACCGGAACGTACCTTATGTTCTTCTCCAGACTATTTAATTATATAAACACGATTTCATACATACATACACATGTATGAAATCCTGTTTATATACATATATATAATCACGTCGATATCTCTTGCGTGATAGACAGAGCCAACAGTTCCGAAAATGCTGATAGGCCACGTTAAGCTATTTTGCTTACTGATAGAATTGAGATTCATATAAAGTGACAGGTTGCTAGTCCGTCGGCTAAAAGAAGAATCCCAAGTTTATACGCCTATCCCTAAGTCGCCTTTAACAACAACCGTGGGAACGAGATGGAGTGGTCCTATAATTTTTTTTTATATTGGTACCGGGAACCACAAGGCACACACACAATTTCAAGAAGGCTGATTGAGTAGATTAAAGAGACAAAGAAAAGGCTAATTAACTTGGGATTCTTCTTGTAGGTGATAGGCTAGTAACCTGTCAATATTTGTATCTCAATTCTATCATAACTGAATGTAGCCTTTCATGTCTGACTGTCGACTCTGTCTACCCCGCAATTGATATAGACGTGATTATACGTATGTACGTATGTATTTATTTCACAGCAATAGTGGCCGAGTGTTAAAAGTGTTGGTCGCTAAGATGAGGCTGGACAGTGGCAGCGACGGCGATGACGTCACGCCGCCCAAGAGACCGACATTGAGCGAAAACAAGCGATTGTGTGAGTGGAGGAACATCTATACTTTTAATAGTATAAAGCTGAAGAGTTTGTTTGTTTGAACGCGCTAATCTCGGGAACTAGTGGTTCGAGTTGAAATGAATTGTTTTTGCGTTGAATGGACCATTTAAAGAGGAATGCTTTAGGCTTTAGGTATATAACACTAGAGGCCGCCCGCGACTTCGTCCGCATGGAAATCCTATCAATTCCGCGAGAACTCCATGGTAAAAAGCGTAAAGCCTATATGTTATTCTGGGTCTTCAGCTACCTACATACCAAATTTCATCGTAATCGGTTCAGTAGTTTTTGCGTGAATGAGTGACAAACATCCATACTGATATACTCACAAACTTTCACATTTATAATATTAGTAGGAACACGCTGCAACTATAAGGAACAAAGAAATAATGGAAAATGTGAAAAACAAACGGGGAAAATTATTCCTCCTTGAGGGCTTCAATGATGCCCAAAATAACTATTCCACGCGGACGAAGTCGCGGGCATAACTAGTTAATTAATAAAGCTATTTCAGTTGCAAAAAAAGTTGAATTTCATGTGGTTCCCGGAACTTTGGTAAACCTCTGCATCTCTTTCACATGGATGTCTTAAAAGGCGACTAAGAGATTATTTAAACTTCATTGCACAAAATACAAATGTATAGCACAATTGGCGGACTTAATGACAGCATTATCTACCAGTCAACCATTGGGTCTGACAGAGAACTTTACGTGGGGTCAAACTAAATAAATATACCTATATAAAATATAATATAAAATAATTATTATATACCTACCTACATACACAAAAACTACAAAAGATAACCACAATAATCCTACTACTATTATTAAGGCGAAAGTTTGTATGGATGTATGGATGTTTGTTACTCTTTCACGCAAAAACTACTGAACCGATTACCATGAAATTTGGTATGTAGGTAGCTGAAGACCCAGAATAACACATAGGCTACTTTTTATCCCAGAGTTCCCGCGGGATTGATAGGGTTTCCATGCGGACTAAGTCGCGGGCGGCCTCTAGTACTTATAATAATTTACACTCACATCAATTTAGGTCCTTAAAATACGTAAATTTTATCCTGTTTTTCAGCACGCGACTCGTCACCCGGCAAGCGCCTGATGGAGTTCGACGCACCCAGTCCCAATGGCGCCACTGACGCCAGGGTCATCGTGTTGTGAGTACTACCACTATACATATATGATCCTCATTCCAACTGCAATAAGCACACTGCTGGACTTATGTCCCCTCCAGTGGCGTAACTATACCATTCGTGGCCCGTGGCAAATTCATCGGATAGGTACGTTCTAAACTGGGTTACAACCCTTTTTTTTTACAAAAGCTTTGAATTTTTAATATTTCTTTTTACTTGTGTAGGAAACTGAGTAGGTAACAAAAATAAATCAAAGACTAAAACTTTTTTTAACTAAACATGTATGATAAATAAGAAATGTTGGGAGTTGGGATTCTCCTCTGACCGGGGGCCCCTTCCGGCTGGGGGCCCGTGGCATTTTGCCGACTTGCCACCCTGTAGTTACGCCACTGGTCCCCTCCCTCCACCAAAGGTTCAATTGACAGCGAATTTTTTGAAAGATTAAGTAAATATAAATACATACATATAATCATGTCTTGTGGGGTAGTTAGAGCCAAGTGTCTTGAGAAGACTAAAAGGCCACGTTCAGATTTAAGAATTGAAATAATTAAAATAGTGTCAGGTTGCAAGTCCATCGCTTACAAGAAGAATCCAAAGTTTATTAACCTTTCCCTTAGTCGCCTTTTACGTCCATGGGAAATATAAGCTGAAACTATACAAAATAATAAATTTGGCAGACTACTTATTTCTAAACTAAATACTATACACATACCTGCTTTATCAAAAAATTTTATTCTTAAAAATAATGAATACTGCTAAACACGTCATTGAAGTTAAAAAAATAATAATATGTTGTGTAAACAATAATTATTTCTGCTATAACAGGGAGCGTACAAAGACACAAGAGCGTGGTTCAGGCGAGCCCACGAGCGTGACAGCCGGCCGGCGGGACAGCCGGCACGCGCGCCCGGACTGCGGCGACGGCCGGGACCCCAGTCTGGGGGACGGAAACCGCACTAGAGCTGACAAACGCTCGAGAACTGACCGAGTTTCCAATAATGATAGCCTTATAGTGGACAATGATAGCCTTACAGTGAACAATGATAGCCTTACAGTGAATAATGATAGTGATAGTGAAGTGATGATCAGTGTTTTACATAGAGCCGGTACCAGCCGCGCTGAGCTCAGGATAAGCGAGTACCTGGGTGACGGAGTGGATGAAATGATGGTGGTTTCCCATAGAGGGGGTCAGAGCCGCGCTGGGGGGTCGAGGAGTGATGATAGAATAGGGAGTTTTACTGGCGACGTGAGCGATATGGGGAGATTGGAAAATGTTAGCCGCGACAGCGATAGTAGCACGGAACAAGTCAGAGAGGGACGGACGAGGCGGCCGAGGAAGCAAGTCGTTTATAAAGAGAAACCACTGAATAGGTAAGTGTGATATGAAGTCTATAATACATACATACATATAATCACATCTATGTCCCTTGCGGGGTAGACAGAGCCAACAGTCTTGAGCGGACTGATAGGCCACGTTCAGCTAGTTGCTAGCCCATCGCCTAAAAAAAGAATCTCAAATTTGTAAGCCTATCCCTTAGTCGCCTTTTACAACATCCATTGGGAAGAGATGGATTGGTCCTATTCTTTTTTGTATTGGTGCCAGGAACCACACGGCATAAAGTCTTAATAACTGATTAAAAATTTTTCGCCTTGCATTCTATTATTTATTAATAATGCAGATATAAAACTACATAGCATGTAACATACCTTTATGTTATCCGAGACGTGTTGCATCATGTTACACCGAGTCAGTCGCATGCTCGGTGACCGTGGATCATTGTAACATGATTTGAAACATCCGCAATTAAATAAAGGTACGTTACGTGCGCGTTTAATATCTGTAGTATTTATAAAGTCTTTATATTTATTCATCTCATAAATTGATTTTCATCTAGGCGAGAGAGCGAGACGTTAAATTCTGATACTTTAGGTTCTTGACTCTTTCTGTTCTAAAATATTGGTTCAGTTTGGTTGTAAATACAAACATATTTTCGAGAACTGTATAAATATTTTTTTACAAGTAGCATTAGACTTATGCCCGTAGCTTCGACTCCCCGTGGAAATTTCCAAGAATAAAAGTATCCTATCCTAAATTTTTGAAAACTTCATCAAAATCGTTCTGGTAATTAATTTGTTACATTGTTATATTAATGTTGATGATATTAAATTGGATTATTTCTTATTGTTACAGAAAAATGCGGAGATGATCGTCATAATTCATTTAAGTCATTTTAAAATACATGTGTTAAATTGTATAATTATCCTCTCATCACTCTGACCTGCGACGTTTTACCTAAAAGCGTCACAAAATTTATGCTAAAACACAGTATGTACCTGCTACGCTAAGGCTGATATTTATATATTTATTTACATAGCGTACTTGCTTTGTTCCAAAGCCCCGCCCATTGTCCGAAAAAAGTGTAAATAGGAATAAATTATCATTTTGAAACCTATGTATTTAGTAACCTTTTTTAACAAACTACAATATTATTTTTGTCAAAGTTCATTAAACTATTATTATTCAATCGGAGATACATGTCCGAATATTGATATTCAATCAACTTCAAGGTGAATCGTTATATTGGTTTTAGAAGGAATAGAAGCTAGTTAGAAATTTGAGAGTATAAAAAAATTATGAACAGAAGCTACTCTAATGTAGCAAAAGCAGACGTGTGCTGGAATAAAGACTGGAAATCGTGTGACTTAGCCCACCTTTATTTTTATTTTAGTGCATTTATTTATTTTTTACATTATTATAACATTGTACTTCGTATTCAGTCAAGTTTATGTGAATTATTAAAAATAAATTGACAAAACAGTGGATCTTTTCAAAATCTTTGATTAGTCTTATCGCCACGTATATAGTCTATAGTATTTATATACTAGTATATAGCCCACGTAGCATGGAACGAGCGACACCGTTTTTTATCGCGCGTAAAACCCGCCATTTCGCTTTTTATTATGACATGAAACGGGACAGCGATAGTTATTCGCTTATTAGAGACTGTAAATTTATAAGACTTATTAAAGACTGTAATTAAATCCACTGTTTTGGAAGCATCACATGTATTGTCACAAAATACATATACATTGTTGTTGGTCAGAGGTTTCAAACCTGTGAAAAAACAAAGACAACAAAAACAGCTATGTGCAGAACAATTACTGAGAATTCAATAGAACTCGTTTTACTAAAGTTATTATTTAATATGCATTACTGGCCTGTTCTGAACCATATTTTCTTTGTTAATTGTCTTCCAACCATGAAATAAAATAGAGAAATTATTTTTAACGCAAAAATAGCCTGATGTTGATGTTAATGTTTTATTTTAATGTGTCATTATTATTACAATTCCAGTTAATTTAGATTCATGGGTTTTTAGATAGTAATTTTATTGTTATCAAGGTGTTTTTTTAATAATAATTGTAAAATTTGGTCCCATGGTCAGATTTAGAAGCAGGTAGGCCTTGGGCTAACGCAGTAACCATATAAATCGTTTGGACGCCATGACCTTATATACTATTTAATCAGATGCGCATGATAGGACATAAAATCGCCTTATAACTTATCATATATTCATGCTTTTTTCTTTCAAATAAATTCTGAATAACATAGCAGTTTGACGTATTTTATACCTAATTGTAACCAGTTTAGCTATATATTTTTAACTGTATTATTAAAAGGCATTCATTGCGCTTAGTTTACGTCTGTAATACGGTTTTATATAATAAAGACTTAACTGTTATTTTTGCTTTTTATTCTTCTTCATGATAAATATGTACATCAGCTCCCGTAGCATAGTACGCGTGACGCCGTCTTTATCGCGCGAAAAAACAATTGCTGTTCCACTTTCCATTGTGACGTGGAAACGGGACAGCGATAGTTTTTCGCGCGATAAAAATGCGTTGCGCGTAACATTCTACGTGGGCAGAACAGTGGAAATATTTAAAAATAAATTAAGACTCAAAAACTACTAGACGGATTTTTTGGTTCGAATTAATAGGGAGATTGACAATACAGGTTATTTTGTGGGAATTTCACGTTAATATTGCACTCTTCTATAATGCATACACACATTTATCACGTCATTATCTCTACGGTATAGACAGAGTCAATTGTCACGAGACTAAATTAACGAGAAAAAATAAACCACATGTCTTAAAAATAGGATTTATTTCATATTAATCACTTAACATAGTAATGGAAAATTAAATAAAATTAAGTAAATGGCGTTTAAACATACAATAGAATCTGGATATCGCGATTTAGTTTATTACTTCTTCATCATGGCTATAGTCCCGGTTGCATCCTCACCACTCTGGAGAGGAGTCGGGGGTAAGCCTTTGACCATGGATCCTGGATTGTGTGAGTCAGTTTTTTACACATCAATTTGAACTGTGGTGAAGTCGACATAAGCCACAATGTAGAAAAATGCTAAATTGTGCAATCAGCATAGTTTCTACGAATTGAAGAATATTTAAATCCTCGGAATATCTTCAATATATGGCGGCCGATTCCGAACCATCGCTACATACCTACGATTGATCTGATGGTACATCCAGATTCTACTTAAAATGCATTTAGGTATAATACATTTCACAATAACAAGTCAGGGTCAATACTTAAAATTAAACATGCAAACATAATGTACGACTACCCTATGGGATTATAACATCAAGTTTTATTATAAATGCGGTGAGTGTAATAGATTAATAAAAAAAAAGGTTGCTTTGTTTCACTTTGACGCCATAAAATTGAACGTTTTATGCCAATAAATATTTTTTTTAAAACGGACGCAGATTTTTTTGCAATATTCTAAGTTCACGTAAGTCGCGGTAGCAAACTAAAAACAAAAAAAATATGACAAATATATTTTTTTTTCAATATTTAAAAACATACGCACCAACAATTGACGAAAAATTCCTATGTACATTTTTTAATTCACTATAGTGAATGATAACACTAACATTTAAGTAAATTTTAAATCGTAATGTTTTCATGACCGTTATCTTATCCTAAAGTACTTTAGTACAGTCAACACTGTACCAACCCCTTTACTTTCAATTAGCGCGTCATAATGTTGCACAAACAGGGTAACTTGATATGCGGTTGACTGTACTTAAGTGCCAACATTAAGGAAAAAAATTATACATACATAAGTGGGAATTTTGAAGACTACCTTTTTATAATGATAGATCGTAAGATCATTAATAGATATAAAACCTACCTCAGAAAACCCTCTTTCCAACATCACAAACAGCAACAAAATCCGTCCGCAACTTACCGAGATTAGCACAAACATACAGACAGATAAATTACTATAGACTCTACAATATTAGCGATGATAATTCACACAGTACAATACAGACGTTATTGCTTGAGTGTTATAATCAGAGATCGGAATAGGTAGATTGATTTTATGTACTTGCATCATGAATTACCATAGAAAGCATAACATGGATAAGCCTCTTTTCCGGGATTACATTTCAGTTCTTACACTTACATTGTCCGCGGGTAACATAGGACTACAATTTACGTGAACGAAGTCGGGGGAAAACAGCTACCACTAATATATTCTTCATGCCACTTGTAAAAATTTCGGAAAAAATCTTAATAATTTACAAATCCAGCAATCCCGGACGGAGGCATGTCCATATTAATATATACGTTTCAGTTCATTGATTCCAATTCAATCTACCTATTCCGATCTTTAGTCATAACAACTTAGCTGGAGGCCGCCGGTTGCTCCGGGTTGTCGGGCGGCGCGGACGGCTCGCCCGGCTTCAGCGTCACAGTGGTCGCGGGTTCGACGCCGTCTGTGGTCGTCGTGGTCGCTGACTATAGTGAAACGTATAGGACAAATCTTATATACATACATATAGTCACGTCTATATCCCTTGCGGGGTAGACAGAGCCAACAGTCTTGAAAAGACTGACAGGCCACGTTCAGCTTTTTGGCTTGATGAAAGAATCGATACATACATATAGTCATATGATAGTATGAGTAGAAAGAGAGTGACCAGTGAGATGGCAATTGACAGAGGTAATTGGAAAACACTAACATACTGTGCCGACCCCGCGTAGAAAGTGGGAAAAGGTCGTTTAACTTCAAAGAAAACACAAAGATGAAGATATATACATATATATATATATAAAGTCACGTTTATATACCTTGCGGGGTAGACAGAGCCAACCAGCCTTGAAAAGACTGACAGGCCACGTTCAGCTTTTTGGCTCGATGATAGAATTGAGATTCAAATAGTGACAGGTCGCTAGCCCATCGCCTAAAGAAGAATCCCAAGTTTATAAGCCTATCCCTTAGTCGCCTTTTACGACATCCATGGGAACGAGATGGAGTGGTCAATCTTATATATACTTATATATTTTGACATGCCTCTGCTGAAAAGCAAGAAAACTTGTTTATTACAATAGGACCACTCCATATCCTTCATTTGAATGTCGTAAAAGGCGATTAAGGGAAAGGCTTATATTAACTTGGGATTCTTTTAGGCATCGGGCTAGCAACTTGTCACTAGTTATTTGAATCTAAATTCCATCATTAAGCCATATAGCTGAATGTCGCCTTTCAGTCTTTTTAAGTTGGCTTAGACCCAAAATCGATTTTTTGGAAATATCTTTCAAGTACAGAAATCGGTCAGTTATACTATTTTATGAATTGCCTACCTATAAATCATCGACACAATATACATTGTTTTTGAAATTAAAGAATTATTACATAAATGAACATCATATTTATTTGACATTTGATGAATTTTATTTATTTATTTTTGTCTCAATTTAATTTATTTTTTAATTAATATTTTAATTTGACAAATTTATTTCTTATTTGACATTGAAATATTGACAAAATGATCATAACTAGACAGAGCCTTTATACGCTGCTTATTCAAAATATATATACTTACATAATTCCGACGCCTTAAGAGGTAGAATATGTGTTCACAAAAACTTTAACTAAATAAGTAAGACCTATATTGTAACCATAATTAAGGAATAAATAAATACATACGTACATATAATCACGTCTATATCCCTTGCGGGGTACTTAGACAGAGCCTGCAGTCTTATAAAGACTGATAGGCCATGTTCAGCTATTTGGCTTTAAGATAGGATTGAGATTCAACTAGTGACAGGTTGCCAGCCCATCGCCTAAGAGAAGAATCCCAAGTTTATAAGCCTACCCCTTAGTCGGCTTTTACGACATCCATGGAATAAGGAATAAATGATAATGATTGAGTGCCGTGTGGTTCCCGGCACCAATACAAAAAAGAATAGGACCACTCCATCTCTTTCCCATGGATGTCGTAAAAGGCGACTAAGGGATAGGCTTACAAACTTGGGATTCTTTTCTAGGCGATGGGCTAGCAACCTGTCACTATTTGAATCTCAATTCTATCATTAAGCCAAATAGCTGAACGTGGCCATTCAGTCTTTTCAAGACTGTTGGCTCTGTCTACCCCGCAAGGGATATAGACGTGACCATATGTATGTATGTATGTATGAATGATAATGATTATTATAATTTTCTTACCTGCGCCTGGGCACTGGTGGAGGCCTGCTGATGGTGCTTGTGCCGGCGCCTCTCGACGTGCCCTGAACAATGTTCGCACTCGTCGTCGCTCGTCTCCGAGTCAGACTCGCCGAACCTGCGAGGTTTCTCGTAAATGCAGCAACCTGAAATCGCACATTTTGTTACATTTGGTTCAGTAGTTCAGGGCTCTAAAACTGACCCCTGGTGACGACTGACGGTTGAAGTTTTCCAAGTCATAGGAGTGACAAATCATCACATCACTTCATTACCCAAGCTACTTACCTGTGTAACATTTCAGGTCAGAATTCAACAGGTGAAAAGAAAAATTTTTGTTTGAAGTAGATGTTCCGAATACAAATTTACCTTTGAGAACTGTTGCTAAGGAAGCAGCCATAGGAACAGGCCAGGGATTTATGCGCTGCGTATGCAAGAAAGGATGTATGTCAAAAAGATGTCTCTGCAAGAAACATGGTTACCTTTGTAACTCAAAGTGCCACGATAGTTTGCCTTGTAATAATAAGAAGATCCTCATCCTTTTTATAAATTTAAGATTGTTTAATTATTATTATTAGTATTCGGAACATCTACTTCAAGCAAAAAATTTTCTTTGCACCTGTTGAATTCTGACCTGAAAATCATATTAAAATAGTCATCTTTTACCTATCTATTAAGTAGAGGAAAGTAACCAAATATGGGCTACCATTTTGTTTTTGCCTCAAAAATAAAAAACTATTAAAAAAATAACCATTTATTGTGGTCAAAATAATCACACATACATTTTTAAAGAGCTAAGTAACAATCATATGTTCTTAATATTATTATATATTATTATCTTGAGCATTAAACAAAATATCAAAATAGATTCTAAATATGGAACAGGTACTTAAATATGGGCTACTAATAGAAACTTAATATGTCTTCTACGAAAATAACAATTATAAATATTTACCTTATAAGAGATCAAATTACTTTGGTAGATGGAAGAAATCACATAATTTACTTACAAAAATCACATATCCAAGTGTCGAACTCTGGCCCAGCACAGTCATTATGTGCCCAGAGCTGACACATTAAACATCTTACCCACAGTTCTCCTGCTGCGTTTTCTGAAAAAAATTCCTGACAAAACATACACGCTGCATCGGCAGTATCAGGAGCCTCTCTTCCTATAGGGGCATCTGGTTCACTATCTGAATCAAATTGGAGATATTCTTCACTTACACTTTCTTCCTTGGTCTTGGCTTACTTATTTCCTAAACTTCTTTTGCTTGGGTTACTTATCTTTTGTTTTATTTTCTTTTTCAATTTTCTTCCTACTTGTTGCAATAAGGCCATTTTTATATGGAGACAAAGTTATGACCGAAGCCACAGCAGCCCATATTTAGGACCATAGTAATAGCCCATATTCGAAATTCTTAACTAAAATAAATTTGATCTTGTACTTTACAAATCATATATAGCAAGCAATAAATCGACCGAAAATCATAAAATTAAACTTATATTTTGCAATAAAACACATGGTTAGAGTATTTAGACCTAATTTTCTTTGATTAAACAACACATTGATACGAACCTCAGAAAACTTTTCGACAGCAACAACACAAGAACAGCTGACAATGGCGACAGCTCGCGCGCGATTGACGAGAGCGAGTGAGTGCGATGTCAAAGCGAATGAATGCGATGGACGATCGTCATTTGTTGTGTCATTCGACTGTAGGTTTTCGAGAATTGTTACTAGCCCATATTAAAGCACTAGCCCACATTTAGTTACTTTCCTCTATAACAACCAATATACTAACCACTATACACTATAGGATTCACCCGGTTGTCTAATTATATATAGTACGCGAAATTTCAAGAAGATTGGTTCTGTAGATAACGCGTGAAGAGCTAACAAACAAACAAACTCACTTTCGCATTTATAATATCAGTATCGATAACTATAACGTCGACCGAGACTTACATTTTGACTTTTTCTTGTTCATATTCTCATTGTCAACGGTGTCCTCCGTCCAGACTACCTTCTTCCTCTCCTGCGCACGCGTCGGTCGCAGTGTAATCACTGCGATTGGCTGCACTGGTTCCTGAGAAATGATAAATGAAATTTAACTATTTCTTCGACGTGAACTTAAAACCTTGCAAACACTTTGTATTTTTAACAGTACGTTGAATATCTCAAAAACTACTTAACCGATTGCGATGCCCGACGAACTTAATAATGACAGATCCTACATATATTTTAAATTTCATCAAAATCGGACTAGCGGTACGAAAGTTAACGCGTTATAGACATACATACAAAAATGTATTTTCGCCCCACGTTGGTTAATTTTCCTTTTCATATTCTTTATAAAGATTAAGAGTTGAATCAAATTAATAGTGGCTTGTGTATTTACAACCATATTAATTCCACTTATATTAATAAACTTGCATTGCGCATAGCCATCCTTCGATATAGATATGCCATTGTGGAAATTCCCATAGAAACAAAGTATTAGTTGGAAAGTTTAAAGTCAAATAAATAAGTAATACATATTTGTATACAACTTACCGCCTTTCCATTTTATTGGCATAATAAACATGTCTTATCAATACTGCTGCATATAGATAAAAGTATGATATATGTACCACAATGTAGGTACTCTTAATTTCGATCATACATCTATTGTACTTATTTTATTAAAGTATTTACGTTTGGTGTGAGCTGTGTATAATATTAAATCATTTTAATATGTAATCATTACAAGAGTGGTTCTTCCGTTTCGTCCTAATCGCCATTCCAGGTCAAAAGTCGTTATGAATATTGTAATTAACCGTATTTTTTTTATTGGATAAGGTAGGACGTACTTTTATCTTAAATGTCCATCATATATATCAGGTTTAAACCTCATAACAAAAAAAATTTTAGAACAAAAACATGTATTTTTTTCATTCCTCTCCTTGTTCAAATGGACCCTCAGAACGTTGTGACACACTTTTGTTGACTTTCCTAGGAGAGAAGTACATTTTTTTTTTCTTATATACTAATGTATTCACTGACTATTATAAACCTGCAATACAGTATTTTTTATAAGTGTTTAATATAGAAAGAATTGTCTTCAAAGTTTTGTCAACCCAAAAACTACATTGCCTTCCACAAAAATATAACATTAAAATTTTTATGCACGTACAATACTATCTATTTCTTGCCAAACAAAAGACGCTCCCGCGCACCTCCGTCCGTCGATACAAGTCCTCAGGAGAGGACGGACGCTGCCCAGACAAAATATTTTTACGATTTAATTTCTGAAAACAGCGTTTGTCACGAGTAAGTAAACATTACCTTCCGTAGTTTTTGTATGTGAGTGTAGACGTAAAAAAATAATTTCAACTTTTGGTAATTAGCATACTGTAGGGTCTAGTTATCAATTAATTATGAATATCTAGCCTTTATTAATTCATGAGTAAATTCAGGAAATCTGCTCAAACTTCATTTCTTTCCGTATAATTCCCTTCCGTTCCCTCCAATTTTTTAAAGGAGGGTAATGAATCACTTTGGATTGTAATGATTTTTTTTTAATATAAAATTAATATGTACCTACCTATGTCTCTTTGTTATTTTTTTCCTATTATTTTGATTATATCGAATTATAACTTGTGTAAGTATATGTCAGTATTATTGAACTAACTTAAAATTAAATCTGTACATTTTGTAACCTACCTAAGTACTTAGGTAGGCTTCGAAAGAAGACAGACAGCTGTCTGTTCGCAATAAACTGAAAAACTACTGAATGAACGGAATAGGTAGGTACCTAATTAATAAAGAAGGTTTCGTGAAATATTCGATTATTTTGCTTAGTTTTGTTTTTTAGATACATCTGCAATAATGTCGAAGCCGAAGAAACTGGCAATTAAAGAAAAAAAAATAGGTAAAGACAGATTGCGAAAGAAGGTAAAATACGCAGAAATCAAGGCGGATCCTGAAAAATACAAATTAGAGAAGGAGAAACAAAAGAGGAAATTCCTTGTAAAAAAAGAAAAGAAACAAGTCCTAAGTATAACAGAGATGACGGCACGACAAAAGAGGGAGCGAAGGCGAAGATGGCGAAAAAACTCCAAAAAATATTTAAATAAGGTGAAAGAGCAGAAAATATTGCAAATAATTATAATAGACAACTCTCCGCCCAGTAATAAAACTGAGGAATTTATAAACATCCAGAACCTACAATACACGACCCTCTTATGTTACAAGAAGAATCCACATCAAGCCAAAGTACATCGAAGTCACATTTAGTGCATCAAAAAACTAGTATTTCAAGCGCAATGAGAAAGTTGCGATACATATCTAAAAAAGCAATAACAATCTTACAGAATGAATTTGATAAACTAAAAAAATGAGAAAGCGCTTTTAAGAAGACATTTATTTATGGAGCAGATGTTACAAAAAGATAAGATTCAAGAAAATAAAGTAGATGAAATCATAAAAAACATAAATAATGAGAAGGTACAAGAAGTGATAAAGAAGCTTTTGTTGAATGAAACAGTTTGTCGAGGAGTATCAGAAAAACACAAAAGCCTTCCGAAAAAAGAGGAAAGAGGAGCTTTTGCTGGATATAATTGATAATTCGAAGCTCAAAAAGTATGGGATATTGTCAAATATTACTTTTGCTATGAGAAATTAACTGAAAAAAAAATTCGAGATAATAAAACTGCGAAACTAAAACAAAGTGTTGAAAATTTTCTACAAGAAGATGAAAACAGTCAAATGGCGCCAGGAAAAAACGAATTTATTAAAAAAGGTGCATTAAAAAAACAAAAAAGATATTTAACCGATAATATGAAAAATTTACATGCGAAGTTTTGTAAGAAATGGGGCCATATACATTACTCAGTATTCTGCAAATATAGACCATTCTGGATAATTCAACCTTCATCAAAAAGAGACACGTGCCAATGCAAGCTGCACTCTAACATTGAACTTATTATTAAATTTTTAAAGAAAGCTAATATAATCACAGAAAATTCTTTATCTGAGGTTTTGAACAATTTATGTTGTAGTGTGTACCTACGAAAGAAATTGTTTAGAGAGAAAGTGCAAAATCTGCAAAAATAAAGTCACGACGTACCAGGAATTTGACAATCGGAAAACTATTATTTATCATGAATGGATTTTTGAGAAGCAAGACTACGTAGGAAAAGATGAAAAAAAACAAGAGAGTTACATTAAAAAAGAAAAAGGAAGATTTACCACCTAATGTCATTATGAAGTTCGAAACTCTACTGGCAGTTTTCTTCAAGCGGGTTTTAAATATAACAATGCAATATTCCGCTATTAAGAATCTGCAACGTGATTTATCTCCTAGTGAAGTCATATGCCATATAGACTTCAGCAAAAATTATTTATTAAAATATAAAGAAGAAATACAAAGTTTTCATTTCGGTGGAAGCCGCCAACAAATCTCTTTGCATACAGGAGTATTATATTTTTATGATCAGGAAACCAAAGTAGTAATTCATAAATCTTTTTGTACAATAAGCGAAAATATAATGCACGATGCTTCTGCTATATGGGCACACTTACAACCAGTTTTGAACATGGCCCAAGAGTTAGTCCCAATTATATCGGTAAAATTTTAAATAGAATGCAAAGTTTTCTAGAGTATAAAATATTTTTTTAAGGAGAGATCAGGGCTAGTCTAAGAAATTTGGCTGGCTGCTAATTAGCGATGATGAATCAAACAAAATGATGAATGAATGATGAATTAGCGATGATGAATACCCGCATCACGAATTTTGCAACGTTTGAATGAGCCGGAAGAATTTAGAAGAGGGCAATTTGTGTTTAAAAATTTACTAAATATTAATTTTAAATAAGTAGAAATGACTGATTGTAACTTTGATTAGGCTGATTACTAATTTAATTCTTGAGAGTTCCTACTTATTGTTTATAATGTTAACTAATCCGTTACATTTTATTAACATTTTTAATGTATGGGAATGAAAGTTGGGTATGGCAAAAGTAGCACGAAAGCAGAATAAATGCAGTGGAAATGAGAGCGTTAAGGAGTATGATAGGTGGAAATTGAGTGAACGGAAAAGGAACAGCGTGATAAAGCAATGTTGTGATGTGAAAGAAGATGTAGTTACAGGAATAGAAAAGGGTATGTTAAGATGATTTGGTCATGAGGAGAGAGAGAGATCATTCTGATTATTCATTACTTTCCATACGAAATCATTACACTCCCGTCATATTTAATTTTATTTCATTACCTTCCAAATTCAAGCATTACCTTCCGTACTTATTTCATTACCTTCCGTGGGTTCATTACATTCCAGCTATTTTCTTGACAATGAAAGCTTTTTCATGAAGGCCTTTACTGATAATCTATACTTGAAAGGTACCCGAATGATTATATGTAACTGTTTTAAAAAATCGATTAAAAAAAAAACTTTCTTCAAAATCGTTGAGATTTGAACGAAACGGAAGAATCACTCACAAGTATAGTCCAGCATATCAACCTACACAAATTAAATAGACTTCACGCACGGTAACTTGATATGCGGGGGACTGTACTAATGAATTTTAAGACAAAAAAGTTTGAAATAAAACAAAAATATTGACAGACACTTTATTAACAATCATCTTACAACCTTCTTATTGTACAAATCATTGATCATTTCATCATCATATCCCAAATATTCTGACAATATATCCCTCGTGTGTTGCCCCAGTGTAGGGGGCGGTGTCCTAGCCAAATTTCCACCTTCGCTGTACTCCGTCGGTGGTCTCACCAGCTTAATCTTCCCTGCCTCCGGATGAACCAATTCCTGTACTAAACCTATTGATTGCACATGCTCATCCTCAAAAACATCTTTCATCTTATTAACAGGTCCGTTTGGGAACGATGCATTCTTGAATATTTGTGCCCATTCCTTATTGGTCTTCGTTTTGATAACCTCGCTGACAATTCTCACAATCACCTCCCGATTCTCAACCCGAAGCGAGTTATCTTTAAACCTTTCATCATGTATCAACTCTTCTTTGCCAATTAACGTGCAGAAATCAACAAACTGTGCATTCGAGCCTGTACCAATGACCATGTCTCCGTCTTTCGTTTTGAACGCTTGGTACGGGACGAGGTTAGCATGGGCAGTTCCCCACTTCTGCCCTTCGATGCCACAATTCAGGTAAATGCAAGCAATGTTGATCATGCTTGAGATCTGAGTGGAGAGCAAGTTGCAGTCGACTCTCTGGCCTTTTCCTGTGTTTTTTCTGTAGTACAGAGCGGTCATTATGGCCCCGAAAGCGTGGAGTCCTGTTGTGACGTCCGTTATGGCAACACCAGGCTTCACAGGGTTGCCATTTCTCTCGCCTGTCGTGTTTAATAGTCCGCCCATTGCGGATGCTATTACGTCGTAACTATAAAAAAAATATCATTGCTTTGTAAAGAGATTATAATCTGTAACCTTCAAAATAGAAATTTCAGTTTGTTTATGTATGTATGTTTCGTTTTAAGGCTAAACAGATGAACTTATTGAAATGTATTTTATGGTATAAGTTAATCTTCTTAAATTTAAGAGCTATCTCTTGTCGGTGGAGTTAAGTGGAGTGTTCTCCATTCATGTCTTTTCTCATAGTTAGTGGTTAAAAATAAAATTATAGAAATTTTTTAAAAGTATTATTTACTTGTGTATTACCCAGGCTTATTAGCATATGGTCCTTTTTGTCCAAACCCAGTTATAGAACAATAGATCAACTGTGGATTCATTGTTTTGAGCTTATCGTAGCCCACATCCATTTTGTCCAGCTTTCCCGGCAGGAAATTCTCCACCAAAACATCAGATTTACGAGCTAAGTCGTATATGACATTTTTACCTAAAAAAGTAAACTTAAAAATTATTCATATCTCTTTCTTTTTAAGAAAATTTTCCAACTTTATCTATATTACTTTTTTTAGTGAATAATTGTGTTAATGGCGAGTGTAAAATCAAGATGTACTTTCAAACGCATCAGGTTTTTGCACATTTATTCATATGATCACATCTACATCCTTTGTAGAGTAGAAAGAGCCAGCAGTCTTGAAAGACTGATAGTCCATGTTCAGCTGATAGGCTTCATTGTCAATCAATGAAGCCTATCAGCTGAACATTCTATCTCTCAATGAATCATTGAGAATCAAATAGTGACAGGTAGCTAGCCTTTATCTAAGTCATCTTTTATGACATCCATGGGAAAGAGATGGAATGGCCCTATTCTTTTTTTTATATTTGTGCCAGTTACCACACGGCCCTTCTTTTTTGGCAGAAATTTAAGCTTTTTAAAGGTTTAAAGAGTGTGATGGTAAGATGTTTCAAAATCATTTTATCAAACTGTTAGGCAAAGGTCTTGATTATTTCTCTTAAATATGTATCAACAATGTTATCAGCCTCCTATGATGCACTGATAAGATATGATAAATAAAAATCATATTACAGATAAATTTAAGTAGCGCCATCAAAAATATTTTCCATATCATTTATATATCTACTATATCTTTCATATCATTTACCTGGTTATATATCATCAGCAGTTTACTGAATCATACTAAGACAGCATTTAACTGTTACTTTTTATTTGTGAAATTATTTGGCAAGGTTGATTTGGACAACATTTTATAGGTATCCTATATATACCTAATCAGTAATCAGTACCTAATTCAGGGAAATCAGTAAATTTAAAAAATATACAAAAAAATTCTCAACAATATCTAGTTTTTACCCAAATTTAAGGCCAAGCGTGTAAGTCTCCCCCGCCATTAGATATGATGAACTGGCAGTTCTAGGAGTGGGCATAAAGATATGTTTAAAATTTGGGAAACTTACCTTCCTTGGTCTTGAAATCAATGCAAATACTCTTCTTATTCCTGTTCACTGACAGAAAGTAATACGAATCCTTGTTGCCATTTATAAAGGGAGGCCCCCATTTCCTTGCCTCATCTCCGTCCAGACTCTCCACCTTGATCACATTAGCACCCAGGTCTCCCAGGGTCATAGTACAAACGGGCCCGGCTACGACACGGGTCAAATCCAGAACATTTATATCGCTCAATAAACCCGGCGGTTTCGTAGAATATTCAAATTTCAAAATACATTTTTGCTTTGTTACTACACCAGAAAATAACGCTCTGACGGCAGACATCGCGAACAACAAATGGAATAAACGATTGTTTGTTTAACTTATCAATGCCTTAGCATGTTAAATAAAAGAGATAAGGTGCTTGTAATGGGAATGTATTATTTACCTCTTGCAATTGAGCAGGGACGGTGGAAACCGCCGTGCTGGTTGTAGCCATCTCTTCCGGTCTCCGGATTCTTTGACTATCACCCATGAAACTAGATCGCAATTTTGGAATATCTGCGCATTCTACACTTCGATTAAATGTGAAAAGACACTTTTTGAATTATTCGAGTAAATCGAACAACACCGACCGACTGACTGTGATCATCCGTGAATTGACTTTGACATTTATTTAGAATATTTTAGAATGAACAAAGAAATTATGTAATGAACAAATATTTCGTAATTTTACTGTATAGATTTTTCTAGTAATAAAAATTCCATACATTAAAATGAATCATAATTGTTTACACTGAAAAACGATGGAAATGCGAAACATGGAACAAAGTTTTTGTCATGTTCAATCGTTTGTGACATTGACACTAGTGGAAGATGTTTTTTTTTCAGCGACCACTTATAGGTAAATCAGCTATAAGTTTACATGTTTTGTTTGTACTTATTTCTTTTTTCCTATTGTATTTTTATGTTAATTTGATATTCTTGTATTTTCGTGCAAAATTTTAGACAGGATATAGGAAGGTACCTACAATCAGAAAACAAAATACAGAAGGCAATACAAAGTATATTGCGAAAAACGAAACCACGCGGTTGAAGTTGCGGGAAAAGCTTTAGACTCTAAACTAAATGTTAAGTAAAAGTAAAAAGGGCAAGTTAGGAACCTTGCACGAGGCACCTCTGATGATGTAAGAAGAAGGGTTTATAAAAAGTACTAGCTTATACACGCAGCTACAACAGCGTAACATACAGAGTTAGGGACATTTAGTACGGAATAATATCATAGATATTTCTATTAATAAAAGCTTTTTTTTTGGTTTGACACGCCCTCTGCACCACGAGGCCATAGGCGGTGGCCCACATCGCCCACACCTTACGCCGCCACAGCCTACAATACATATCTAGGTATTCTAATATAATTTATTGCATACCGACCATCTAGAAATGAATAAGAAATGCCAAAGGTTAATTTTGTTTTAACTCTTAACCGCTGTTCGCTGGCTTCGAACCCCGCTGCGGAACCAATGACTAAGTATAAACTTTACGGGGTAGACAGAGTCAACTATTATATGTTCTATAGTGACCACTAACGTCACACACCATCTGTCAATCATAGCGAAGAATATGTTACGCTCGGCATAAAGCAGCGAAAATTCTAAATCGCGTAAGCAAAGATTTAACGGATTGGAGCATAAATACCTACAACCTACGACTAAGCATCGTCTGTCGCGCGGTTCCCCAGGCATCACACCTAGCCTGGTGGAAGATTGAACCCGAATCATCGCTACCCCTACAGTTTATTATTATAACAAAATACAATATTAAAATCCATAAGAGATTCCTATATTTGTTACCAATGTATTCAAAAACTACTAAAAGGCGACTAAGAGTAGGCTTATAAATATATAGTTGGGATTCTCCTCCTCTTGTAGACGATGGGTTTGCAACCTATCACTATTTGAATCTTAATTCCATCATGAACTTGGCCTTTTTTTCGAGGCTGTTGGCTCTGTCTACCCCGCAACAGAAGACGTGACTATGTATATACTCAGTCTTAGGCTTCATTTAATTGCTTTAAATCAAAGGAAAATACTAAATCATAAAATAGACAAGGTTAACATAAAAAAATCTATTGCTGCCACAAAATATAAATCACTGAATTTCTTGTAAATAAACAATTTATTTTATTGTAGGCCACAACATCCGCAATTTTGATTGGTACTTGAAATAACGCCGCAAATATAATTTTTTCTTAACTGAAATTATTTGGATTATATCCAAAAATCACGCATCACGAAAAACATGTTGGCGACTCGACATTTAAAAATAAAAAATTAAAAAGTTAAGTGTGCAAAGAGCGACGATCCCTTGTTTACGATGGCGAACTATTTTAGATTCTGTTGTTGAGGTAAATGTCCCATCGTATATTTTGATAGTAGATATTTTTAATTTCTTGCCATCTAGTAATAATGACATGGTCGAAATAATAAATGGATGAAGGAAATAAACATTCAATCATTTACGATACATTTTTGTAACATTCTTATCTAACTAAGAACACCGATATCCTTCATTTTTTGAAATCAGTTTATTAAACCTTCTTGTAAGTTTAACAAACAATTTCCTTAAAAACCGCAACAAAATCGGTGTGGTGAAACGCGAGATAATCACGGACACACATACAAACATGCATACATACTAATAGGTCAAATTGGAAACCGCCTTTTTGGTTGAGTGACACAACGCGTGACCCAAACCGCTGGGTCTAGAGCCATACACTCGTTAATTTCTTTTAATTCTATTAGACCATAGGCAAATGCCTAGACATACAGACTTAGTTACTTACGGGGTAGACAAATGTCTACCCAGTAAGATATAACTAAAACACAATGTGTGTTTTTATTGATATAAGTTATCCAAATATCAAAAAGTTTTGTCCAATAAATTCATATTTACACGAAAATTCTTTCGAGAGCGATGTCTCTAGGAATAATTAGTTTAATTTAAAAGTTTCTTCTCAATTTCACGGGAATTAAGGTTAATTATAAGATATGTGTATCCATACATATAAAATAAAATAGTTCCTGACTGATGACTGACTTGAAATATATTGCTAAAAATCGTTAAGTGAATCTACATTCACGTAAAAGACAAAAGTATGCTTTTTAGAATTTCCGTCTGTATGTTTGTACACGGAAAACGCGAAAACTATTGCTCCGATTTAGACGTTGTTTTTTTTCACTTAATTAGGTCCGGTCCTACTTAAAAACTATTATACAAAAATTACTTCATCCGTTAGTTTTATCAGTGAGCTTTTACGGCGAACGAAGTCGCAGGGAATAGCTAGTTTGTATATAAAATAAACGTGGGCAGAAGATGAAGTAAGTCCCGAGGGGCTGTTAAACTACTTTTGATCTCTAGTTTATGAGCGTGGCAGTAAAATAGTTTACATTTCGCGAAATGACTCAGGTTCCCTCGATTTTGCAGTCGCTATGCTGAAATTGTGATGAGTTTAATTTATTCGCCGTTGCAGAACGTGGGTGGTCGATAGTTAAGGTGCCCGGTTAAAAAGCGGGATGCGCAGGTTCGAATCCCATCTCGGCCATGGGCCAATGACTTCTTGTATATATAAGTTTACATACATACATACATATAATCACGTCTATATCCCTTGCGGGGTAGACAGAGCCAACAGTCTTGAAAAGACTGATAGGCCACGTTCAGCTGTTTGGCTTTATGATGGAATTGAGATTCAAATAGTGACAGGTTGCTAGCCCATCGCCTAAAAGAAGAATCCCATGTTTATAAGCCTATCCCTTAGTCGCCTTTTACGACATCCATGGGAACGAGATGGAGTGGTCCTATTCTTTTTTTTTATTGGTGCCGGGAACCACACGGCACGGTATATAAGTTTAAATGAAGAAAATGCTGCTACTTCTGCACTGACGCTTTCGAAGCGGCAGTAAACTTAGTTTTAACTAATTTATTTGCCGTCAACCAATGCTGTGAAATTATACAGCTGATCTTGGCATTTCAGTCTTCGCGAGATATTTTGGCTTTGTTTACCCCGTGACAGATGAAGTCATGCTTATATGTAAGTACCTACATATGATACTATCGGTAAGATTTAATTAATTATAAAAACAACTTAATTTATCTCACAACTAACCTAAATTACATACAAATAGTTCGCGCGCTCGGAATCAAGTTCATTAAAAAAAAAAAACAAAAAAAAACAACCGTTAATTTGTCGACGCCACAGAGCAAATAAAGTCACCGTGGGTGGTTCTGCGTTCTGTGACTGGCACACATCAAGCGTGGGATAGCTGTTTGTCGTTCTACTGAATACAAAGAAGCGGACATCAAATATGTCTAAATAATCATCATCAAGTGAATAGATCGAGGAAAATGTGGAAGAAGAACAGGAGATAATTGGTATTATATTGGTATGTGTAGACACATATGTATATAGTCACGTCTATATCCCTTGCGGAGAAGACATAGCCAACAGTATTGAAATGGACTGAAATACCTCGTTCAGCTGTAGGTATCGCTGTATGATGGAATTGAGATTCAAATAGTGACAGGTTGCTAGCCAATCTCCTGCAAGAATATTATTAACATTTCCCTTAGTCACTTAGAATACTAAAGTGCTGTAAACCACATGGCACGGATTATTGGTAGGTTTCTAGAAAATTCATTAAAAATGAAGAACATCCTAGATAGGGGTTTTCAAAACAGTTACCTAATTAAATTATTTAAAATTATACCCCAATTAATTTAAATGCTTATTTTATATATCCATTTTCATAATCAAAAGAAATACAAAATTTTTAAAACTTTGATCGTTATGCGTCCTGTCACTATTTGAATCTCAATACGAGTACCATCAAATCTATACAGCTGTACCCACGTGGCCCGTTTGCCTTTTCAAGACTGTTGGCTGTGTCTACCCCACAAGGGATATAACCGTGCCTATGTACATAAGTAAATATTGATAAAAATTTCGCAGCATATAAGTAGTTTTAGACAATGTTTTGATCAACGATTTTGTATAAGCGACGGTATTTAAAATTAGACCTGATGTGATTGCGTTTGGCATACCGACTCCTTAATCGGTTTGTGTTTATCACAAACAAGCTAAAAATAAATCGTTTCACAAAACAAGCTTTAAATAAAACTTTCGATGAATGAAGCGTAGCAATCTGAATTCAGATATATCATCCCCTTCATATTCCATTACATAAATTATACTTAAGAGCCATATATGTCATTATAATGAGGTAATTCAGTACTTACCTTTACTTATCAGGATATTTACATCTATTTAAAATTAACATAAATATCTTAGATTTTAACATATACATGTACATACATAATTTTAATGACGTCTTCATCCCTTACGGGGTAAACAGAGCCAACAGTCTTGAAAAGACTGAAAGGCCACGTTCAGCTGTATGGTTTAATGATGAAATTGAGATTTAAATCCTCATCCTTCTGGCTTTAGTCTTCGTTGCATCCTCACCACTCTGCAGAGGAGCCCGGCAACCCCTGGTCTTTGAATCCTGGATTGGGTGAGTCAGGTTTTTACACGAAGCCACTCCCATCTGACCTCCGCAACCTTTGCCTAACCTAACCCGTATTCGATCGATCATAGTTTCACATCCAGTTGCCTGAATGTGCAGGTTTCCTCATGATGTTTTACCTCACCGTGAGAACATCGGTTAGATGTCAAAACCAATCAAGTGTAGGGAATCAATTTATATTGCAATTAATTAAGTAATTTTCTTTTTATGTCTGGAAATGCATTGCCATTTCGGTGTCTGGGGAGCCGTCTGGTAACAGCTTTTGACCACGAAAATGATCCAAAAGAGAGTTAATAAGGTCATGGAGCCAGTCTGGTCTAATTTCTGTAACTTTGCTTACGGAGAATCTGGCCCGATTTGATCGATTACTTAGGTTTAACCATAGAAAAACATTGGTTATAACGAAAAGCGTTCACCTCTTACAATAACCCTGTAGTTTCATATCTAAAACATTTTAGTAACGTTAAGATTTACGCAACCGCATCTCACTCCAGAGAAGTGCGGACGCGCCGCGAGTAGGTATAAACAATACGCCCGTGACGTCACAGTCGATGTTCCAGCCGCGCAGATACCCCGCTTTCCAGCTCCGGGAACACAGGGCCGCATTCAAGGTTGTCCAGAATGTATTGGACATTTCCAGACGATTCTTTTCCATTTTCAAATGTGCTTTCCCTCTTTTGTTTTTTAACATACATATAGTCACGTATAAATCCCTTGCGTAGACAGAGCCAACAGTCTAGAAAAACTGAAAGGCTGCTTTCAGCTTACGGCTTAATGAAAGAATTGAGACTCAAATAGTGACAGGTTGCTAGCCCATCGTCTAAATGAAGAATCCCAAGTTTATAAGCCTATCCCTCAGTCGCCTTTTAAGACATCCATGGGAAAGAGATGGACTGATCCTATTTTTTTTTGTTTTTTAACCTTGAATTTAAAAAAAGAAAATGTGTTATCGGTTACATTATTTTCGACGAAATAGAAACCGAGAATATAAAAATAACTTAAAATGCCCAAGGTCGGCAGCCGAGCCCACTAATACGCAACTCTTTTGGCAAGAAGGGGGGCTAAGAAAACAAAAAAAAATGTAAATAATTACAATGGATCCCTCGTCGAGCACACCGTCCCGACTGGTAATTAATCACCGGCGCTGTTCCAACGAAAAATAGAATTTTAACGTCACGTCAGCTAAATTTTAAGAAATAATTGTACAATATCAAGCTTTGTTTCACACATTTTCCTCAGTTGCTTTAAAACGGGCAGAGAGACAGCTACACTATGACTTCGGAAGGAGCAAACCTTGTCACAACTTACGGCATTCTCTTGCTGCTTCTGGTAGCCTTATGGTTACTCTACTCAACTGCATTCTAAACAGTAAGTACTTACTGAAAATTAAAAAAAATATACTTCCTACTTGTTTTTTTTTTAAATAAAATCTGATATAATATTTCAAGGCTCAGAATTTCCAGTGGTTTGAAAATAAATTGTTTGCGGTGTGCGATATATTTAAACGAGCTTATGAGTGATTGTTGTGGGTGTGAATAAAATAATGTGACTTCAGCTCTCTAGAAATATTTGTTTTTGAATTCGCTAGGAAGTTTAAATATTAATTAACCTATATGTAAATAAAATATGATTTAAATAACTTGTCTCAAATAGATTTAAAATTTAAATTGTTATAAGGCGGCTATAGATGTGTTGGTATTAATTTGGGATGGTTAAATAATGATTCAGATGCAGCGTGTTTTGTAAAAAAGATTTGAAAATAAAGACCTGTGACGTCACATACTGCAATTTACTCATATGTATATTGGACAACCACCGTATTTTAACATACATAAATTGCATAAATCACTTTCTTTCCCGGAGGCAGACTAAATCATTCCACTAGCCACGATCCCTGCATATAGTTCTTTCCAAAGAAGCAATATGTACCCAGCATCAAAATGTTCAGTTAAAAATTCCAGGATTTCCAAATCCTAAGCCTTAATATGTCCCTGTATATTGACGTGCGTGCGCTTCAAAGCAACCACTTTGGAAGTGAGTTGACCAGTGCTGCTAGTACCGTGATACCATGCCGATCAACGCCGAGACGGTGAACCTGGCCGCCACGTACATGATTCTTGTGATCCTGTTGTTCTTCCTCTGGCTGTTCTACTCGGCCATCTTTTAGCAATTGTAAGTTTTATTTCTTTGGAATAAGAAACAAACTGCGTCGTGTGAAACGCCTAGTAAATTCGGTTAAATGCTCTTAAAATTCGACGTAGTAAATTTGAAACAGGTGTTCCGCGAACCGCGATCTCTTTTCAGTCTAACTATACGTACTCTAAGTTTAAAATTTCTTTAATAAAAAAAAAGATTAAAAAAAGATAGATTGCAGATGGCCAGTGCGCGAAATGGTTATGAAAAGGAAAAAGTTTCATAAAACGATTTTTTTAACGATTGCGTTAAAAACTACCTTTTATATTCTAATGTGAATTTAAAGGTAGATTTTAGCGGTGAATATGGACTTGTCTTGTGGACATGATAAGATGCTGCTTATCAATTAATTTGTGAATAACATACCTATTTTCGTTCACTTTATTGTAAAAATATCTTTAAAAACGATGTTACCGGAAATAAAAACAAAAACAATTTTAAAAATATTTGTGTACTTTACGTATTGTCCATTTATTTCAACTGTTGCTGCCTCGACATTAATACCTAAGCAAAAACAAAATACTTATCAAATAGCAAAACTCAACAAGAAAATTCTACTCAATTCCGTACTACACCAATCATCGCAATCTAAAAATATTTGAATTTGGAAGGCGTGGACGCGTAGGCGCGGCGACAAACCAGCGTCCCCAGTTCCCTGGAGTCGTTTGTCCAGTGAAGTCCTCGAAGCAGTCAGGTGCCAAAGTCGCCATGCCCAACCACGAGACCACCAACCTGATAGCCACCTACCTGATCCTGCTGCTACTGCTGGGGTCTCTGTGGCTGCTGTACTCCGGGCTGTACTGAGGTGCCTTGTCTTTTTGTGAGTTGTGTCCGTGTTTCGTGTAAAGTGCTGTATTAAATTAGGATTTCAGATTTTAAGGACCAACCGCACTGGAATCAAGTTAAAGGTCCTTTCATCTGTGAAGCATAAGAATATACTTACTCGTAATTTTTGCAGATTTTTTTATAGAAAGTTTGTGGTCAATAGGTTTCTTTCTTGCGTCATCTTCGAAATTCATCCGTCTATATATTTATAAATTACATATCGGTCCCCTTGGGGATCGAAAGGGAAGCATCTTAATATTTTTTTGACTGGTTAAAGGACTTTAAACTTTGAGTTTTTTTCACAAAAGCACGTGATCTAGATCCTTACCTCTTCAAAGTCTCAGATTTTTATTAACATCAAACATTTGCTTCATTAAAGAGAGTGAAATTATTACCTAACATGGGCGTGTCATGAATGATGCTGTGTGTTTTACAAAAACACACATACATTTAGTCACGTCCATGCAAAAGTTGAGAAGTCTAGAAAAGATTAAAGATGATCATTAGAACGAGCCCCTAATCCCGACCTATGACAACGCACGACAAGCAATTAGACAATAGCCCGACCGTGCCAACACGCCTATCACGGTTCCACGCTCTGTAAACTGACAATTTGTCTTAATGTTGTTAAATTGGAAACTACAGGGTTACTTGTAGAACATCAAGAACCTTGTATTGCTAAAAAGCCAACAGCATTTAGCAATATTTAGATATTTTTATCCAAAAATGTATCCAAAACGGGATAAGTTTACTGATGGATGGGAGTCGCATAACCTGCAAAGGTTGCGGAGGTCAGATGGGAGTCGCTTCGTGTAAAAACCTGACTCACCCAATATAGGATCCATGGTCAAAGGCATAACCCGGGCTTCTCTCCAGAGAGGTGAGGATGCAACCGGGACTAAAGCCAGGGTAGAAGATTTTTCCAAAAATGTCGCTACGTTTAGGTAGGTAATGGTGGTTTATATAATTGTGCTTTTAGTATTAAATATATATTTTTTATTTAACAAATATTTGGTGTGTGAAGATATAACATGTTTATATTCATATTCGAATCAAAGTCATAGCTTTAAATAAAATAAATATAAAAACAGATTTAACGAAAACATTTCAGCGTCTATGATTGACGAGCGGATGCCCGTGTCTCAATCGAAATGAAATCAGTTATGAAAATAATTTTGATGTAGAAGCGGCCAGATGTTGAGATGAAAGCTAAAATTGTACTCGCGCCAGAGACCGCCACTAGATATCATAACATTCCAGCCTTTAAATAACCTGAATAATTGTACAGACTCTTGAATGGCCCGTCGTAAAATATGCAGCAGCGAAAACGTTGAAATATTGTTGTTTTTAACCAAAAATTGTACGTGTGCCAAGTGTTTTTTTTCTTTTTGTAAAGGATTAAAGCGGAATTTCTCGCATAAACATGTCCGGCACGACGTCTGTCACGAATGTTAGGTTGCGTTAGACGAGCGGTTCTTCCGCTGTAAACAGTCGCTTCAAAAACGCTATTGCAAAATTTTTGTTACATGTTAAATTTAGGAGTCCGATTTTCCAGGGTGTTATTGTAACGTTAAAAAAGGCAGTGTGTGTTCTGTATCTGGTCATAGACGAAAGCTTTTTTTAAAGCTACTTTAAATTATTAAAAAAAAGAATTAACGCGGTACTTGTAATAACCGATATAGAAGACACTATATTAGTCAATGGTAGATACTACGTGGTCTTATTTGTGGACGAAACGTGTAATTTACTAATTGACCAGTTTTGAACTGCTCGTCTGTTAAACAATATGAGTTCAGCAGTAATCCTGCAACAAACAAACAAGCCGAATCGGTCCAAGATGAAACAGAACAATCCACACAAAACACAAGGTCACCGGCGGCCATCAAACAAACTGTAAAATCTACTTCCCACGATTGTTTATCAATTTGGTTCATTGATCAATGCGAACAGATTTAGAAGCGTGGAGGATTTGATCACAAAATCAATAGTATGTATTTGCCACTAGATTGTACTTACCTATATTATGACAATGAATGTGGATGTGAACGAGAGAATTGCGAAACTGAAAAGTGGGAGAAGGCTGGTCATGCGGACAGAAAAGAAGATTCCTGGTACAAATAAGTCCTTAGACGGCGAGCATGCGGATTCGTGAGATCAAGATGATAACCGCAAATGAAAGAACGGCCAAAAGGAAAAAGTCTGCAGAAACTGGATCGTAACTGCTCAAAACAGGGATATTTAGTGAGGGTAAAAGGAGGTCTAGGTGATTATGATAATGAGGAATCCACTAATACCTACATATATTTTAATATTAATTGATTAACTTAAAAACAACGTCATAGTCTAAATATAAATATCATTGTATCAAAATAAACTCTGAAGCCATGAAAAATCGAAACAATGACAAAAATAAAATTAACACTGTGAACAAAAATAAATTTTTAGTGTCTGTTGTTTCCAATGAAAACAAAACAGTTGCGCAAATTTAATATTTATTTATCAAAAAGCTTCTGCGCATGGCTTCACTCTCATGATAATTTCAAATAATTATTTTTATCAAAAAGTTAAATTAAAATATAGTAATTTGCAAAACCGATTCGATATACTATGGTAATATGATATATTGCTTTCTAGTAGATCACCACTCAGTGATCATTACTTTTTTCACTTGTTATGTGGGAATTATTTTTCAACACATTTCAAAGCAATGCTTCTAGAATTTAAGTTAAATAAAATTTATAATGCAATCTTAATAAAACCTGAAATAACTCTGAGGTATATGTGGGACTATAACGAATGATGCGTGTCAAACATGTTGATATTCGAATACATTTTATCAGCGCCATAGTGAATAATATAAATGAAGACCATGTCATTCTGGAATGTTAGAGATTTTAAACATTTTGTCATAAGTGTGAAATAGTTAATACGGTCAAATTATTATTTCGGGAACAAAATCGATGAGTTCCCTGGACGATGTTTTCTTTTTGCATTCGCTCGTAATCTGATTGATAACTGAACTAACCCCTAATGATATTAGCTTATGTTTCATGTGTATGCTTTTTCAGAAGTGTTCCCTTATTTCTGACGAGGAAACCGGCGCACACATAATAACCACGAACCCAGATTGAGTAAGTCAGTATTTTACACAAAGCCACTTCATATTAGATCATGATTTATAGTCCATAGGATCATACGCACCGGAAGGTTTTTACCCAATTATACAAAACATCCAGTTGCGCAAAATGCATTTTGAATGTGTAGATATTGTCACGATATTTCCAATAGAAATATGTAATCTATATTAAGTAGATAATCAGAAAAAAGATTTTTCGACCACAGACGCCCACGAGACTATAACGAGTGAGGTTTGTCAAGCATCGTTGATATTCTAATATTTACCGGACTCACAGTGAATAATAATAAATAAAGACCGTGTCATTCTGGAATGCTAGAGATTTTCAACAATTTGTCGCGTGTGCAAAATAGGCAGATTGACGTCAATGCTCATGTTTCCGGCATAAGTGCCCCGAAAATATTACTTACATAGACGATGTTTTTATGTGCAGTCAATAATAGCTAGTTAATATTTAAATAATTTAGATTATAGTTATAAAACTAAATATTTTTTTTTATTTTCATACCTCAACAAGGTTTATTTTTATTAGGAAAATTTTATAAGGAACACATAAGATCTTTTTTTATATGTACCAGGCACATATCACATAAAAAAAACTATATTAGTAAATTGACATCCGGTGAAACTGCTGCAGTGGAGCTTGTTCCGCCGCTTCTTCCACACATGTGTTGTGGAAGAATTATAATTAAGTTTTGTTAACGCCAAAAAGTGTTACCTTGATGTGAAAATGTCAATAAATTTTGAAAAGAAATCTATTCTATAATAATATATTCTGAACTCCATGGTTTACGACGATGACTAGAGAGCGATTTGGCTCAGTAAATTAGCAGAGATACCATATTATTTAAAATACGTTGCATTACTAGTCTTTTTGTTTGTTACAGACGAGAGCAAGTAAACGTCACCATGTGAGACCAAAGTGCGAAGCAGAGCTGAAATGCAACTTAAATTAAGAAACCGTAATTTTAGTATTAAGTTAATAAGTTAAGCCATTTTATACCCGAGCATTTAAGTTATCGTAATGGAGGTCCCTGGTCTGAGACAGGAGCTATGGTGCTGGGCATTCCAATTTAAACTCTAAAATTTAGAGGAAAGACAGATAAAACACCGATTATGTGAATAGAGCCTAGCAATTAATATTTGCTGAAAGGCGTAACACCAGAACTAAAGATTTTATCATTGTTAAGAATAATTTAAGTGTTTTAATAAAGATTTTTCTATTAAGTTTCTTATTTATTTGGAATCCACCATTTTCCTTTATAATTTGGAATTTTATTTTAATTAAATTATCAAAGCTTTAATTTATTTTTGGAAATCTTATTATTGTATTACATATTTAATTTCTGATAGGTAATTGTGAACTAAAATAAAACCAAAAATCTAGTTTAGTTCCTTCTTGAAACACCATCTAGACGTTCTCTAACACCAAAAAAAGATTTGTCAATGCGTCTCTAGCTGTTCGTGGAGAAGTGCATCGAAAAATGTTAAAGGAATCATCTCCTTATATCCAAGTACAAATAAAAGAACACTGACCGACTGATTGCCTGACATTATCTTTGTTTTCGAGTTTAGGTTTTTACGTGCACTAAGATATATTTTCCCGCGAGAACGTTCCCGTGAGCCAACTCTAGTTTTAAATAAGTTACGAACCCAGAGAAAAGTATGGTGATTGTAAAACTATTCTTAATTTGGGGGGAGTTTTTACAATGAAGAAAGTAATTATAATAGGTTTTTTTTAAATGAAGACCTATTTGTTTTATATAATATGATAATATATTTATTTAAAATTTAATGGTTATTAACGACCAAGGGTTGGACATGACATACTACCAAATAAACACATAGGTTTGACATTATATTTTATTTTCTTCAAAGACGAATTATAACAAGAACACTAAACACAATATGAATAAAGACTAAAAATTAAGACTTTTCTACGTTATCTTAATCACTTTTTCTCTGAATCTTTCTTTTTATCTACGTTTTTATTTTTATTTTCAGATGAAGTTGATGGTTGTTCATGATCTTGGGCATCTTCAGGTTGCAAGGGTACACCTTGAAGTAAAGACTTTTCGTCTTTATAACGAACATGAACAGACCGCCTATTCAAACGAATAGCTGCATTATCTTTGTGGTCACTATCATCAATACCATCATAATCTTCCACATCAAAATCAACCAATGTTTGGAGTAATTTCTTCTCATCTTTACTGGCTCCAGAGTGGTCTGCTTGGTCTGAAGTGGTAGATATTTCTGGTTCCGGGTTTAATATTGCTGCAGACTGGGAAAGTTTTAGTTCTGATGGGACATGTTCAGTATGTCGCGATTTTAATACGTTGATGAGTGTGGTGGAGGTTACTTGCGCTTCTGAATCTAAAAGATTTTTATCAATAGAAAACGATGATAAAGCATCTTCGTTATCATTATATTTAGTTTCATCCTTAACTGTTGTTTCTCTATCCGATGGAGATTCTTTATTCAAACCTTCTTCTTTGTTTTTATTATCCTGAAAGAGACTATCTCTAAAGGACTCTTCTCTACTAAGCTTCATAGCTTCTAAATCTTCACTTTCTGGCCCACTTTCTGACATTCCACTGGTTCCTGAAGGCGATGTATCGTCAGAACTGTCAGCATTTTTTATAGTTGCCAAACTTTCTCCAGTTCTAGGTAGCTCCTGCATTGCTTCACCATCAAGTCTGTCGGTGAGTGAAATATTAGTCAATTCAAACTCAGATTGTGAATCAGACGTTTTCTTTAATGTTCTCGGAAGCTCTGTCTCTTGTCTGTTAAGTTCTGAAGGTTCAGGTGCAGCGTCTTCAGACAAAGCACCTGGTGGGCTACTTGGAGGGAAACCTGGTGGTCCACCTGCTCCTGGAGGGACAGGCGCAAAGTCAGCGTGCGCCCAGGGGATAGATGTTTTTCTGACTTGATGAAATGTTGGTCTTTCGTAAGGTTGACCAGAATCGTCATCGAAATCTAAATGGTCGTAAATAGAATCAGCGCTATTAGGAAAGTGTGTTAGCAGGAAATTCCAGTCTTCATATGCAAGCGTCAGAATTTGGCTCTTCAGTACCGATTGATAAGAGCACTTGAATGGCGTGTTGGGATATAAGCCTTCCACCTGAAAGCAATATATGAAATCAGAAGATCAAAATGATTCATACTCGTATCATTTCGTTTTATGTTGAGAAATCAAGAATAACTTTTTAGAGTATTTTATAAGTTCTATTGTGTTAGGTATTGTTATTGTACCGTGTGGTTCCCGGCACCAACATAAAAAAGAAAAGGATCACTCCATCTCATTCCCCGTGGATGTCGTAAGAGGCGACTAAGGGATGGGCTTATAAACTTGGGATTCTTGTTTTAGGCGATGGGCTAGCAATCTGTCGCTATTTGAATCTCAATTCTATCATAAAGCCAAACAGCTGAACGTGGCCTACCAGTCTCTTCAAGACTTTTGGCTCTGTCTACCCCGCAAGGGATATAGACGTGACTATATGAATGAATAAATATGAATTGTCTTAGGCTAGACACCAAAATCATCTCTTGAATGAAAATTATTAATTAACCATCTCATTAATGAAAAAATATTTATTTACCAGTCCGAAACTGCCACCAGCAATGATGCTCCTGATTGTGGTGGATCTCGACGAGGTCTCCCTGACCTTGCCGGTGTGGACAATGTATATGGTGTCGGTGATCTCGCCTTCCTTCACGATGAACATATCTGAGGAGGAAATACAAATGTTATTATCACCTATACCTCTTCCTCTTCTTCTCCGAGTAGCGGTGATACAACCAAGTCTAACTCCAGGACAGGAGGATAATGTTGGCTAATCTTATACATAAAATTCTCGTGTCACAATGTTTGTCTCTGTACTCCTCAGAAACGGCTTCACCGATTTTAACCACATTTTGCATGCATATTCAGTAGGTCTGAGAATCGGCTAACATCTATTTTTCATACCCCTAAGTGTTAAGGGTTGTCCACCCTTAACATTTTTTTAACTAGACATTACTTATAAAATTATTAATATGGCAAAACAACTTTTGCCGGGACAGCTAGTTATAAATAAAAATTGCACTACCGAAATGCATTTTCGACAATAATTTTGATACTATGTTGATAGGTAGGTATGTGTCGAAATAAGTGTATCAGCACATATAAGAAAAGAACATATTCCCAAATATTTTTAAAAGAGTTATAGTAGGTACCGTGTGTTATGTGTATGATGTGCCGTGTGGTTCTCGGCACAAATAAAAAAAGGACCACTCCATTTCTTTACCATGGATGTCGTAAAAAGCGACTAAGGGATAGGCTTATGAACTAGGGATTCTTCTTTTAGGCGATGGGCTAGCAACATGTCATTATTTGAATCTCATTTCTATCATTGAGCCAAACAGCTGAACGTGGCCTACCAGTCTAAGACTGTTGGCACTGTCTACCCCGCAAGGGATATAGACGTGACTATATGTATGTATGTAGCTATTATAGTAGGTACAAAAATTAACTATGCTTACTGCGATTGTAATAATACATTTTCAATTTCCCAACCAGCTGTCGCAGGAATGCGCGCTCGCAGGCTTCAAACACGATGTGCTTTAACAATAAATAATGTATACTTTTTTTTTTTTGAGACGCTAATTTGTTTGTTTGGCAATAAATTGTTTATTAGATGGGTATACTGGGTACAACTGTTTGATAAGTGTAGCGTTGATGGGTCTCTGCTATTTGATAATAATGTATAGTTATTCGTCTCCCGGTACCAATAAAAAAAGTAGAATAGGACCACACCATCTCGTTCCCATGGATGTCGTAAAAGGCGACTAAGTTATAGGCTTATAAACTTGGGATTCTTCTTTTAGGCAATGTGCTAGCAACCTGTCACTATTTGAATCTCAATTCTATCGTTACGCCCAACAGCTGAACGTGGTATATCAGTCTTTTTAACACTGTTGGCTCTGTCTACCCCGCAAGGGATATAGACGTGATTATATGTATGCATGATGTATGATAGAGAGAAGAGAAGACTTTACGTGTTTAAGATAGCGCCGTCTTTCCTTGAATACTATGCTCGCACCGAATTACCTACTTCTGGATCGCGATAATAAAGTTCTTTGTCAGACCCAATGGTTGACTGGTAGATAATGTTTCCAGCATTAAGTCCGCCAATTGTGCTATACATTATGTGCAATTTAGTATAAATAAAAATAAATAATAAGCTTGCCTTGTGGTTCCCGGCACGAATAGAAAAAAGAATAGGACCACTCCATCTCTTTCCCATGGATGTCGTAAAAGGCGACTAAGGGGTAGGCTTATAAACTTGGGATTCTTCTTTTAGGCGATGGGCTAGCAACCTGTCACTATTTGAATCTCAATTCCATCTTAAAGTCAAACAGCTGAACGTGGCCTATTAGTCTTTACAAGACTGTTGGCTCTGTCTACCCCGCAAGGGATTTAGACGTGATTATATGTATGTATGTAAATAATAAGCAGATCCCGGATCAGCTTCAGCCGGATCTCGCGAGGTTCTCCTTCTCGGAACGGATCTAGGGTAGGAACTTACATGGTTGAGATGCGTCATGTAAGCAGCGGCCATCACCTTCAGCTTCAGCGCGGGGGGTGCAGTCTCCAGGAAATGTGGCACCTGCAGGCCGCGCGCCTCCCTCCACAGGTGGAGGGAGTAATGGTTCACCGTGTTCACCAGGTTCTTGGAGACGCGGTTGTTTGCAAGGAAATGCTGAGTGATGAAAATTTAAACTGGTCAAGAATAATGTAATACATACATATGGTCACGTCTATATCCCTTGCGGGGTAGACAGAGCCAACAGTCCAAAGCCAACTAATGTAATCTATACTAATATTATAAAGCTGAAGAGTTTCTTTGCGTGAACGCGCTAATCTTTTTGTGTTCAATAGACCATTTATCGAGGAAGGCTTTAGGCTATATAACATCAGAAGAAATAATGGAAAATGTAAAAATAGGGGAAAATTTTTTCATCCTTGAGGGCTTCAATGATGCCCAAAATAACTATTTCACGCGGACGAAGTCGCGGGTACAGCAAGTATAATTTAAACTTTATGCACGTAAAATGTACAATAGGTGAACTTAATGCCACAAGGCATTCTCTGCCAGTCGAACCTTTGGATCAAACGGAGCTGGATGTACCTTCTTATGATAATAAAACTAATGATGGATGTACTGAGATGATGTAATAATGTTAGGGTAACTCATTAAAATTTTCCTATGTATTTGCGGCCAGAAACAGTACGAGTATTAGGCTATGAAAGGCTAGGCTAGATTAGGCTAAAAAAGAAGTTTGAAACTTCGACGGCGGATTGCTTTTTGTTGACGAATCGGAAAGATGAAAAGTCCTGCCGTTTAGAAGCCTAAGGACTTTAAAATAAGTAGTTAATGTTGTGAAGGGCGCACGATCATCGGAGAACAGTGAATGAATAGGTAAATTTTTCCAAAAGCCACGTCTGCCTTAAGCATGTTATTAGTAATTTGTAAGAATAAGAACATTTATCGAAATTCTTTAGAAACAATTTTCCTACATTTGTAGAGTCCCCAACTCTAGAAATTTCCCTTGTAAACGATGCCTGTTTCATTATATTTAATTAAACAATTATATCTTAGAAAAAGCAAATTTTTGTTTGTATGTAAGTAAATTTTTGTACTCATTCTTAGAAGTGAAAACTCTAACGCCATAACCTTTAGCTCCAGGAACTTGCAGTAGAAGCCGAAATTCCTGAAGGATTGGTACTGGATGATGTTGGAGAACTCGCCCACGTACACCATGTACACCATCACTGATATTATTTGGAAGATGCATACAAACACCACCTGGACGAAAGAATTTAGTGTTTAATGTTTCTCCTTAAAATCGTTAATGAAACAAAAGATAAAATTATATTCGGACATGTAGCGGGAGCGATAGTTCGGGCTCGACCGCCACAAAGACAAGATTTTACGCCAGGCCGGTGTTTTGCTTGAACCGCGGCTCAAACGAGGTTTTGTCCGAGGTTGTATATATGCTCCAATCCGCGAAATCTTTGCTTGCGCGATTTAGACTTTTCGCTGTTATTAGCTTAAAGCATCGCGTGATGGGCTGTTGTGACTTGTGGCGTAGAGATATAGCCACAGAATATGTCTGTGGCTATATCTCTACGCAGCAGATTGAAGTCTGATGGAATGGATGGATCCGATAGAAGAAACTCTGAAGAAGAAATCAACGGTATTTAATTTAATAAGTTACTAACTATAAAGTTTGGAATATGTATTTGTAGTTTCTGGTAAAGTGAATTATTAAAAAAAAGCTTGCTTTGGATAATACCTATACTTCGGTATCATCGTGGCTGGTTTAGAAATGTGGAATAGACAATGTAGGACAATGACAAAGTAATTTATTTAAAACTCTGTTAAACCTTACAGCTACAACTGGTAAACTTTAAATGCTCAAAGCATTACCTATCAGTCAACCTTCAGAATAAATAAATAAATATAAATAAGTATATACGGGACAAATTACACAGATTAAGTTAGCCTCGAAGTAAGTTCGAGACTTGTGTAACGAGATACTAACTCAACGATACTATATTTTATAATAAATACTTATAAAGATAAACATCCAAGACCCAGGCCAATCAGAAAAAGTTATTTTCTCATCATGCCCTGGCCGGGATTCGAACCCAGGACCTCCGGAGTCACAGAAGCGTACTACCGCTGCGCCACAGAGGACGTCTAAAATACTTATAAATTCATACTGTGGCTTCATTATGGCTTACTTGAATTCTACCATTACTATACAAGTCCATATCAACCACTATCAACATTTCTAACATCTTAGTTACACGCAGTTCACTGTACAACATTCTCATGTTTATAAATTTTAACTGTCAGGTACAGAAATAGTGAAACAAAACACAAACAAATCTCAAGACTGGATATAAATGTTGTGCAATGAATTTACTCAAGAGGATTACGAATATTATAATGGAGTAGGCACATTTTGTGTTGCTTGGCAGTGACTCAACTCTGATTTTGTTGAATAGTTCGAAATGACTTGTTTTTAGTATAGGTATTAATCCAATCATTCATAGAGTCAAGTGCTCTAATGCTTCCTCTGTGACCGAGTTGCGATCTCATTGATTTTTATGTGCTATAAAATTATTAATACTGACCGTGTAAAATGTATGTATTACTCTACTTACTATACTCTACATCGTTAAGTTAGTACCCCATAATACAAGTCTTAATTTTAGCTGATTTTGTATTGGTGCCGTGTGGTACCCGGCACCAATACAAAAAAGTATAGGACCTCTGCATCTCTTTCCCATGGATGTCGTAAAAAGCGACTTAGGGATAGGCTTACAAACTTGGGATTACAAATTTATTTTTTAGGCGATGGGCTAGCAACCTGTCATTGTTTGAATCTCAATTCTATCATTAAGCCAAATAGCTGAACGTGGCCATTCAGTCTTTTCAAGACTGTTGGCTCTGTCTACCCCGCAAGGGATATAGACGTGACCATATGTATGTATGTATGTTAATTTTAGCTTCTGGTCTCTCAACTCGTGTAATGGTAGACCCGTGTCTGATTGTTACCTCCGAATGGTTCTTGGGCATGATGTCACCGACCCCGTTCTGGGTGAAGGTGGTCAGCACGAAGTACATTGAGCACACGTACAGGTTGCTGCACAATGTCCCGTTGTTTCCTTCGTGAAGAATATCATCATTAATTCATATTCTCTATTGCTTCCTGTTAGTTAGTGATCGTTCTTCTCTCCGAAGAGATGAGGATATAACTGGGTTTAGGCCTACCTATGACTTTGCTCTCCAAATTCTCTTTTGAATTGGATTTCATTAATTAGGTTATGTATATATTATATGTCATTTATCATGTGGATGTAGGTAGTAATTAATCATTGCCTATTTTTTCCATATTACGATAAAAAGAATAGAACCACTCCATCTCTTTCCCATGGATATAGTAAAAGGCCTCTAAGGGATACGCTTGTAAATATGAGATTCTTCTTTTGGACGATGGGCTACCGGTCTGTCACTCTATCATTGAGCCAAGCAGCTGAACGTGGCTGATTAGTCTTTTTGAAACTGTTAGCTCTGTCTTCCCTACAGGGGACGGGGATACCGACGTAATTGTATGTATGTTCCATGGTACGAAAGATAGACATTTCTTACATGCTGTGATACATAGCTTACAAATGTAGCCGCCATCTTGCAATCGGAAATGACGTTAACATTTATAAAACGAATAATAAAATAGCTTCATAACAATTACTGCTATAAATCCACGAGGATTGTGGTCTCTTCGCGTCCTCCATTACACCGATGAAGTACCAGAGACAGGTGGACGTGTGGATGAAGAGGGAGAACCAGATGACCACGGTGAAGACTGTGGTGACGGTCAGGTTGATGTTCAGCCGCTCGTGGTGACGGACCAGGCATTTGTATACTGTCATCTGGTAAATGTGGTTATTGGCTAACTTAATCTCATGTGAACAGTTAGGTAAAAGCGATTAAATCAATACGTATGATCACACCTTTAGATGTAGCGATAGGCAGAGACTATATTTTTTTTCTCGATGCGATCCAGGAGTTTGTTTTATGTACATTGACTATTATTTTCACAAAAGATCGGTTTAGTCTTGGTTTATCTTTAACAAGAAATCTTCAAGAGTCCTTAACTTGATCGAACTATCTAAGCGATCCAGTAATTAGAAAAACAATGAAACTGATTACTCGAGAAAAAACTACGACATGAGAAGGAAGAGTAGACGGCGGAAAATTTCTACTTTAATCACGAGTATCTTTATAATCAATGGTACTATTTACCCTACGGAGAATTCAAAGAGTATCATTCAATGGTACTATTTACCTACCCTACGGAGAATTCAAAGAATATCATAAAAATGCATCACTAACGATCCTTAAAAGTCTGTTGAGCCGCAGCCATGAAAATATCATCCAGGGATCATTTTTATTTAAGAAACCAAACAGTTCAATCGGCAGACTGGACATAAGGTCGTATTTGAAAACACCTCTGAAGTAGCTGCAGATAGAAAGATTACAAATACATCAAATATAATTTAAATTGGACTGCCCGAGCAGTCGTTCATCAGCAAATATGCCATACAATTACTGAGTGACTGACTGACAGACTACGCACACAAACATCAAATTAGACTAAATCAAATTGGGATTGTATCGTGTGGTTCCTGACAATTGTATGCATATTACTCTGTTTCTATCTATGGATGTTGTAAATGGACTAAGGGAATAGGCACATTTAAACAGTTTATAGGCACAATGATCCAATACGGGTTAGGTTCACCTGCAAAAGTTATCAAAAGGGAATCGCTAACTGACTGATCCAACCTGACCTGACTAACCCAAAATTGGATTACAATCAAAAGTGCACCCCCGACTTCTTTTCAGAGACGTGAGAATTAAACCGCGATTAATTCCGGTCACGAGGAAGGATGAAACTGAAAAATTTGTTGGTACAAATTCACACAATGATAAACAGCTTTTTTTAAAATAAATGCCACAAATTATTACTAATTAGACAAAATTATTGGACCGAGCTATTAAAAAGACTTACCCTTTCCTCATCGGCAGCAGCACCTTCTTCAGATTATCAGCGTCCACAATATACGGCAAAGAATACTGAATCAGCACTTTGACCAAGAACGCGACATCCAACGCGTACAACACGATGATGAGCTGGATCGAGTTGTTTTGGAAGCCAGCATTGTAAACGTCGAGGTAGACGCAGGCGAGGGACACGACGATGAGGTAAATTTGAATGTATTTGTCCTTAAAGTAGAGGTGTTTGATGAGACCACGGCGGCTTTTGAAGAACATGTTGCCGTAGGTGCTCCGGCGCTCTCTCATGCCGATGGTACTTCTGCGGTCTCTTGGGCCTCGCAGATTTGCGCTACCGGGGATAAAGTTCTGGAAAGTATGTTTATTTTAACTTTAGTTTACGAATGAATTTTGTTTATCACAATGGACTTCAGATCATCTATGTAGACAACATCTTGTCATATAGCTTACTGAAGGAGACCCTCTTTTAAGGTGATGCTTTATATATTATCTCTATTTCATTTGCAAATTTTTATATAATTGTAATTGAAACATCACATGTAAAATGCTTTCCTAACTGTTATATGGATGAAGATTTATCACCTCATTATCTCCTCGACACTTGACCATCAGTTTCTGCACCTCCGGAAAGTCGGCCAGGGTCCGCTGGAAGTTGTATGTCTTGATCTGCAGCACGTGGACTCTGGTCTGGGTCACGATCGTGGACTGACTTCGCACCATCGTCAACTGGTCCAGATTGCCAAACACGCTAAAATTGATCAGATCTTGTAGTTCAGTAAGTTTTATTTACAAACTAGTAAATGCCAGCGATAATACGTGGAATCCTTTTCCATGGAAATTAAGGGAAATAGTCGCCGAGGATAGCGAGCTATATATATCACTTAACTTGGTGAACGCAGAGGTAGACCAGCCCGATTTTATTACTACCCGTCGTCTTAAAGAGGAACCCTTAAGTCTAAAAGCCCTTGATTGACTTACAATCTGCATGGGTAGAGATGCAGCTGTCCCACACAAAACTTTTTCTTCGCTACCTATAAGCATAACACAGCAAAGGACTACTTAAATACATACATACATACATATAGTCACGTCTATATCCCTTACGGGGTAGACAGAGCCAACAGTCCCGAAAAGATGAAAGCTGCTCGGCTTGATGATGGAATTGAGATCCAAATAGAGACAGGTTGCTAGCCCATCGCCTAAAAAAAGAATCGCAATTTTATCAGCCTATCTCTTAGTCGCTTTTTACGACATCCATGGGAAAGAGATGGAGTGGTCCTATTCTTTTTGTTTTGGTGCCGGGAACCACACGGCACTACTTAAACTACCTATATAAAAGAAAATTACCTGCCCTTAGACAACTTGTGCATAACGCTGCAGTCGTCGTAGAAGATCCTGACTTGGACCTTGCCATAGACCAGAAAATACAAGTCCGAGATCACGTCATCAGCCTCGATGATGTTCATGCCCCGAAGAAGGTAGATACTCTTCACCTCACGGCCAAGGACACGGAGAAGTGATATGTCGCATTTCGACAGGAATGGACACTGGTGAGGAAAATGTAAAGTTCACATTTGTGATTCACTTATGCTGACTGCAAGTCTTATAAAAGCGGCTTTTCTATATGCAAATGATCGAAATTATGTGAACGTGGATGGCTTAAGATTGGTCTGTGAAAAGGCTTTCTTGTATGGTATGTTAGAAAAAACGAATGAATCTGTAAGAATGGCTTCTAATAATACAATTTGCCGGTCTCTGTGACGCAATGGTAGTATGATTGTCCGTGACATCAGAGGTCCCGGGTTCGAATCCCGGCCAGGGCATGTTGAGAAAAAAACTTTTTCTGATTGACTGGGTCTTGGATGTTTATCTATATAAATATTTATTATAAAATATAGTATCGTTGAGTTAGTATCTCGTAACACAAGTCTCGAACTTACTTCGAGGCTAACTCAATCTGTGAAATTTGTCCCGTTTATATTTATTTAGTTATTTATAAATATTAAATGAAAAGCATAATGATGGAGATATATAGCGAGAAACTACGAGAAAACGATTCACAACACCTACAATCCTTCGCCGATTTGACAAGGTTTTGTTACATATTGTATTTTTAGTAAGTAACCTTAGCGAAAGTGGATCCATATATGTGCAGAATGGCGTCTGTTCTCAACGTCATCTGGCCGCAGAGTTTCAACACTTTGTTGTAGTCCACGCCGCCCATCTTGTCCCAGTTGTATTCGTAATAATCAAGCACCTCTCTTTGAAAATACGTTATTAATTAGAAGATTAGTGTTCAAAGGATGAATAATTGACATGCATGTCCATCAATTAATTCCAGATGTAGAAATACGAATAACTAATGCTGGAAAACCAAACAGCGAACTTTTTGATATTAATCAAAATTTATTATATTAGCTAAAGATGACTGAATGACTGACTGTTTGACTAATATATTAACGCACATCTCACACTGCCGAGTCTGGAGATTTGAATCACAATGAGAGAAATTCCCGAGGAAAAGAAAATTAACTCGATTTTTCGCTTCACACGTCTAAGACCAAACAATTAAGTTTACTTTTGCAAATCCTTATCCAACTCTTCCTTGCGCATGAAGTTGATGATGTCCCTCAGGTCCTCCTGGAACCCCGCCAGCTCCTTGTTGACGTTGGCGCGGATGCTGATGATGCACACGGAGAAATACGTGATCACCATCGTTCCTGTACAATAAGGGGTGGTGCTTTCACTTCAAAGACAAGAATATAGGAATCTTTGTAGCTCAAGAATGGAAATGATGAAGAGAATAAAAAAAAAAGAAGATTGTAGGCATATTTTTAGAAATTAATTAAGAGTTACCCATATATATTTAATCAAGTCTAGAAAAGACTGCAGAATGGAATAGAATAGATTTATTTTCAAAATTGGATACAAAGTATCACTTATTGACGTCACATAACTTAAATCGGCGGAACAAACTACACTGCAGAATTTTCATCGGACGTCAATTTACAAATATAGATCTCTTAAATCTAAATCTAAAATGGACGAATGCACATTGTCTACACTGCATGCGTCGAGGTTCTGGTAGGTCGGTCTGTCTACCCCGCAAGGGATATAGACGTGACCATATGTATGTATGTATGTAAGTGTTTGTCTGTCTATGGAGGCTGAACGGCCACTACAGACTGGAAGGCCATGTTTAGGCAATGGGATAGCAAATCTGTCACTATTTGAATCTCAATTCCATCATTTAGCCATACGGTGGCTTTTCAGTCTTCGCGATACTGCCTACCCCACAAGGGATATAGACGTGACTAAATGTATGCAAGATTAAATGTCTATGATCAACCGTTGACCGTCTCAATAAATATTACTCACCAATAACCATTCCGATGAAGAAGATCTTCATGAGGATAAAGTTGGTGGGATGGAAGCTGCCGTAGCCGGTGGTGGTGGTCACATACACCACCCAGAAGTAAGTCGCCAGGTGGAGATTCCATGGGGTTCCCCGCATATTGAAACCAACTGAAAAAAAAACACGTTTCAGTTTCTTATATGTATACATCTATACTAATATTATAAAGCTGAAGAGTTTGTTTGTTTGTTTGAACGCGCTAATCTCAGGAACTACTGATTCGAAATGAAAAATTCTTTTTGTGTTGAATAGGCCATTTATCGAGGAAGGTTTTAGGCTATATAACATCACGCTACAACTATTAGGGGCGAAGATATAATGGAAAATGTGAAAAAAAAAAGGGGAAAATTATTCACCATTGAGGGCCTCAATAATGCCCAAAATAACTATTCACGCGGACGGAGTCGCGGGCACAGCTAGTACATGTATATAACCGCTTCTTTATCCCATACGATTTAGACCTTAGAGGTAGAATCTTTAAGCAATACGGTACCTACTCAGTTTCTAGGGCCAAACATGTTGTGGAAATTTCATCACTAGCTGAATAGGCTATTTGACAAAGTTCTAAAAACTATCTTAGGGTATTTATTTGTTTATAAGGAGCCCTACAAAAATACTTTTCTGCCTTTATTACAGTTATTTTATTAAAAAATCGAAAAAGAAAATGAAATATTCAAATATGCCGCCAAAACGCGACTTTTAGCAATATGGCGGCCATGGCATGCAGTGACGTAAATTTCGTGTAAATATCATACAAAGCTTGTTGGTGTTTCGAAAAGTTTTGATTTTCTCTTGTTTTATGTAACTTTTGCCACGTCATATGTGTCAAAATTATTAAAATGAGTTCCTATATATGTTGTGCAATGCCTCAATGCACTAATACAACAATAAAATCTCCTACGAAACTGTTTTTTTCTTTGCCGATGGATTTGAATATTCGCAAGAAGTGGTTTCAGATCATGATCTAAGATCAGTGGTTACCAAGATATACTTACATTGATGTTTTCACATTCCTCAGTTCGGCAGCATAGAAATCTGGATTGCCTTTAAAGAAGACGCCAACCATTATTGCGTCCACTTTTGGTAGGTTTCGACTGTCAGCTTTCGCGGAATTGGTTTCCATTACTAAATACCTATGTTATCTGAGTAATCCTGAGCGATCAAACACTTATAAAATCTTGAAAAATAATAGCGAACACTAAGGAACGGTACGATCCACAGTCTGTTTATGGATAATTGACGTCATAATAGAAATAGCCAATCACGTTCGTTTTTAGTCACGTGACAGCTGCATAAAAAAACCTAATTTTCTGAGACGGATTTTGATAAAATAATGCAATATTTTTATCTCGCGTTATTACAAATCGCTCCAAAAAAATAATATTAAGACGGATGACATAAAAGAAATGTATATTTTTAATACAGTCAAATAGCCTATTAAAGTCCTCTTGTTTTGTCTGTCTGTGTGTATGTTCTAATCTCGGAAACTTTTGAACAAATATTGTTCCTGTTTGAAATGTTGGAGAGAGGAAGATTTGTGTGTATTTTCTGAGAAATATCTATAAATGGAAACCGAGGCGGGTCGCTACTTCACCCTCACTGATAAAAAAGAGAAAACATTTGTATTTTTGTGTGTTTGTAGAAATTAAACTCTAACACTACAGTTAATAAATCTGTTATTTAATAAATGAAATTTGATACACATGATAAAGTAGAAATTTAGGAATAACATTTGCTGTTTTTTTATTCCGGAAATTTTCCGCGCGAAGTCTAGCGCAAAAGTTAGTGTGTAAATACATACATACATACATATAATCACGTCTATATCCCTTGCGGGGTAGACAGAGCCAACAGTCTTGCAAAGACTAATAGGCTACGTTCAGCTGTTTGGCTTTAAGTTAGAATTGAGATTCAAATAGTGACAGGTCGCTAGTCCATCGCCTAAAAGAAGAATCCCAAGTTTTTAAGCCTACCCCTTAGTCGCCTTTTACGACATCCATGGGAAAGAGATGGAGTGGTCCTATTCTTTTTTCTATTGGTGCCGGGAACCACACGGCAAAGTTAGTGCAAAAGTAGTGTGTAAATAATGACTAAATTCTTACACGCATTCCAGAATATTCTCATCCAAGATCCACCTGAGTCTCTATAAGGTCTAATTTTCCATGCATTCGTGCCCTCTTGAGTATAGTAGATATCTGTTGAGGCGAAGATGACGAAGCAGGTCAAGACGTTCAGAAGAGTGATGAAGTAAGGTATTGCATGAATTCTGCAGATGAAAAATGAAAAACACATTTAACCGAAGTCATACATACACTAAATGATAATATGAAATAACATCACGCCTGCTGTCCCAAGTATAATCCATAGTCTCTGCCTACCCCTATGGGATATGTGGATTCCCACTTGTTACGATCCTTACAGAGCTGTCCACACTCATGACTCTTTACCGAAACCATGTACATCTGAATTGTGTGTTGGATAATTGTGAAGTTGACGTTATTGAAGAAAATGCTGCATTGCAGTTTGTTGCCGCTTCTTCTGCACTGACGCTTGTTGCTTGAACTGAGTTCACTGCCGTTGGAAGCGGCAGTGAACTTAGTTTTAAGTAATTTATTTGACGTCAACCAATATTGTGAAACCAAAAGGTTAAGTTAAGTGTTAGTAAGTAAGTAAGTAGTTAAATTAAGTGATGTTTGAAATGCCCTACAATAATGAATAAAATTTCTGAATTTGATTTGAATTTAAATTTGTATAATATAATGTAAAGAAAGAGTTTAATGATGAGAAAAGAATATAAAGCCCTTCTGGCGAATAGGCGACCAATACTGGAAGACCCTTCAGCCGATGCATCTTCTGGTGAACCAGTGGTCAACTTGTACATCCTGGTTTATTTTAAATAACTTTTATAAAGAAAGGCATCTCTACGAGTCTGAAGAAGAAATGATTGAGAGAGTAAACAGCCGTAGAAAGAACTTAAAGACAGGAATACATCCTACTCTAAGAGTGATAACGCAAGGTGTACGTTTCCAAACAGTGTTTTTTTACAACAAGTTGCCTATAGAGTTAAAGACTATACGCAGTCGAAACATTTTTAACAAAAAGTTCTTGTTAAAAAATGTTGTTACTCCCTAAGTGAATTTTAATTTAATTTTAATGTAGGTATGTAAGTAAGTAGTAACATTATATTTTATTTTTATAAGTAGGTACCTAGATTTAAGATTTTTTATAAATTCGAACACAATATTTTTTGTTTACCGAATAAATAAATAAGTACAAATACAAATACTTGTATGGGCGAAGTACCAGCAACCTATTGAGGCCGGTCTCCATTTTGAAGAGCGTTCTGTTCTGTTCTTTGAAAGGGATTCTGTGTCCATTTTGAAGAACATTTCGTTCTATTCTTTAAAAGGGACGCTAAGGGGCTTAAGTGCTTAGGTAATTTCTAGCTTGTTCTGTACTTCTTGCTTCGTTTACTCTTGACCTGACCTTTCGTTTCTTAATTTGATCAATGACCTTGACACACATTCCATTCTATTCTTTAAAAGGGACGCTCGCCTCAAGGGGGTTAAGTGCTTAGGTAGTTTATAGTTCGTTCTGCACTTCTTGCTACGGGTACTCTTGACCTGACCTTTCGTTAGGACGTCCTTAATTTGACCAAGGAACGTTCACATTGGCGTTATAACTCCAACCTATCCATTCACACTCTTCTTGTATATTTGTTAGTCAACCTTCCTTCATCGATCCTCTCCACATGACTAAACCATCTTTTTGTAATTCAATACAAATAACTAGATCATATTTACTGTTATGTTAATAAGAGGAGCGGAGCCTCCTGACACAGGCATCTTTTGATAGCTTAAAAGAAGACTCCAACACCTAGTTATAAGATCATTAATCATTATCTGTTACAGAAAATAAAACATTTTTGATTTTGATTTTATTGATTTGATCTAAGCATTCCCTTTTCTATTCTTGTCACTACAAAAAAATGTACGTACACTAAATGTATATCCCTCCTCTCAATGTAACCGGTGAGGCTCTTAATGGCGCTTGGCAGCCGGTACATTTGGAGGAGCCGGTTCATCATCAGCATCTGACGGATCGAACTCAGCAAGTACATTTTATCTGATGGGCAAGAAGTCATTTCATGCGTAAAGATCTCATTTTAAATATAAATAAATATATACGGGACAAATTGCACAGATTGAGTTAGCCTCGAACTAAGTTCGAAACTTGTGTTACGTGTATACTAACACAAACGATACTATATTTTATAGTAAATACTTATATAGATAAACTTCCAAGACCCAGGCCAATCAGAAAAGTTATTTTCTCATCATGCCCTGGCCGGGATTCGAACCCGGGACCTCCGGTGTCACAGACAAGCGTACTACCGCTGCGCCACAGAGGCCGTCTAAATGTATGAAAACTATAGGCTTATAAACTTGAGATTCTACTTTTAGGCGATGGGCTAGCAACTTTATGTCACTTTATATGAATCTCAATTCTATCAGTAAGCCAAACAGCTGAAAAACCTATCAGTATTTTCAAGACTGTCGACCCCGCAAGGGATATAGACGTGATTATATATTGTATGTATGTATGGATGGATGGATAGTTACACTTCAATCTGTACACTTTCATTTCGGTCTCCAGGAACTCCAAGGGAACGCAGGCGAGCAGGTCCACGATGAAGGGCCCCTTGAGGTAGTAGGCGGAGGTGGCGGCCGGGTGATACACCAGGATGCCCATGTCATTGTAGTACCCGATTAGCAAGCGTTGAACACTGCGAAAGGTTCGACTATATGAAATTTATTGGTCTACTTGAATAGAATAGAATAATTTTCAAAATTGGATACAAGGTATCACTTATTGACGTCACATAACTTAAATCTAATTATAACTACTACCGCTTCCAAAGCGCATGTGTAGAAGAAGCGGCGGAACAAACTACACTGCAGCATTTTCACCGGACGTCAATTTACAAATATAGATCACTTAAATCTAAATCGTGGACGAATGCACATTGTCTACATTAAAAAACATGTATGAATGTAGTCCTTGAATTAAGGACGTCCTGGTAAAGGGTCAGGTCGAAAGTACCCGAAACCGCCGAGCTTGCATGAAGAGAGTTATGAATGTGGATGAAGCGAAGGAAGTATGCAGGAGATTGTGGCAAGTGGAAAGAGGTGGTCTCTGTCTACCCCTCCGGGAAAGAGGCATGATTTTATGTATGTATGGTATGTATGTACTAGCTGTCCCGGCAAACGTTGTTTTGCCATATAAATAACTAGCTGTGCCTGCGACTTCGTCGGCGTGGAATAGTTATTTTGGGCACCATTGAAGCCCTCAAGGATGAATAAATTACCCCGTTTTTTTTTCACATTTTCCATTATTTCTTCGCCTCCTTATAGTTGCAGCGTGATGTTATATAGCCTAAAGCTTTCCTTGATAAATAGTCTATTCAACACAAAAATAATTTTTTAATTCGAACCAGTAGTTCCTGAGATAAGCTCGTTCAAACAAACAAGCAAACAAACAATCAAACAAACAAACTCTTCAGCTTTATAATACAAGTATAGATATACGCACATATCGAAATAAGCCGCCATGTCAAGTAACGTCATGAAGTGATAGAGTCCCGGCCACTGGAGCACCAGGTAGGTGTAGCACGGGCAGACCATGGCGGTGAGCATTGCGCACGCGCCGCGGAACCACTCATACCTCTGAAGATACTTGCCGTCGGGGCGGATCGTGAACCGAGGGAATACGTATCTGTTGAATAAATAAATATATACGGGACAAATTACACAGATTGAGTTAGCCTCGAAGTAAGTTCGAGACTTGTGTTACGAGATACTGACTCAACGATACTATATTTTATAATAAATACTTATATAGATAAACATCCAAGACCCAGGCCATGCAGAAAAAGTTCTTTTCTCGTCATGCCCTGGCCGGGATTCGAACCCGGAACCTCCGGTGTAACAGACAAGCGTACTACCACTGCGCCACAGAGGCCGTCTGTTGAACATATATCATTAGGTACCTACTAGCTGTTCCGGCATACGTTGTTTTGCCATATAAATAATTTTTATTAATAAAAATGTTAAGAATGGACAACCCTTATCACTACGGGGTATGAAAAAAAGATGTTGGCCGATTCTCATGAGAATTGGTCAAGCGGTTTCACATCATAAAATTACTTACTAGACTTGAGACCTTCAAGAAACCAAAGCAAAGGTAGTCTCAAATTAAATGATTACTATGTACTTGTATCTAGTTTTGAATGTGAAGTGTGCAGAGATCGTGGCAAGTGGAAAGAGGTAGTCTCTGCCTACCCCTCCGGGAAAGAGGCGTGATTTTATGTATGTATGTATGTACTTGACGGCCTCTGTGGCGCAGCGGTAGTGCGCTTGTCTGTGACACCGGGGGTCCCGGGTTCAAATCCCGGCCAGGGCATGATGAGAAACGAACTTTCTCCGATTGGCCTGGGTCTTGGATGTTTATCTATATAAGTATTTATTATAAAATATAGTATCGTTGAGTTAGTATCTCGTAACACAAGTCTCGAACTTACTTCGAGGCAAACTCAATCAGTGTAATTTGTCCCGTATATATTTATTATTTATTTACTTAAGCACAGCGAGGAATCCCAGTCTGGTGAATGGTTGCAGGAAGGCGGTGTCCTGCTCGTACTTCTTGGGGAGGCGGAATTTCTCCCGGTTCGGCGCGGGCGCAGGCGGCTCGAAATACAAGAACGCGTCCCGGCGATACTGCAGGTTCCTGTACTCCTTATCAGAGAGATACATACGTATATAATTAGGGAAAGTTGATATATTCATAGATATATATATATATATTTAGACTGGGATCAAGTTAAACTTCAGAACATGAAGACAAAAACACCGCATGTACTGTTTTTCATGACTTGACAATAATACAATATTTTATATCGATATTTTCTTATTTTTTTTATATTTGCGCCGTGTAGAAAGGATCACTCCATCTCTTTCCCGTGAATGTCGTAAAAGGCAACTAAGGGATATGCTTATAAACTTGAGATTCTTCATTTAGGCGATGGGCTAGCAAACGGTAACTATTTGAATCTCAATTCTATCATTAAGCCAAACAGCTGAATGTTGCCTTTCAGTTTTTCAAGACTGTTGGCTCTGTCTACCCCGCTATTGATAAAGACGTATGTATGTATGTATGTATATCGATGTTATATACCTATGTACGTTTTCTCTAGTGGAATGTATTTTAAAATAGTGAAAAAATAAAATAACGTGAGTGTGGAGGGAAAGGTCGGAGTGGGAAGACCTAGACGAACGTATCTTGATCAAATTAAGGACGTCCTGGTAAAGGGTCAGAGCAAGAGTACTCGAAACCGCCGAGCTTGCATGAAGAGAGTTATGAATGTGGATGAAGCGATGGAAGTATGCAGAGATCGTGGCAAGTGGAAAGAGGTAGTCTCTGCCTACACCTCCGAGAAAGAGGCGTGATTTTATGTATGTATCACTACATAGTATAAAACAAAGTCGCTATTTTAGTCTGTTTGTCTGTATGCTTAAATCATTAAAATTACGCAACGGATTTTGATGCGGTTTTTTGTAACAGGTAGAGTGATTCAAGAGGAAGGTTTTTATGTATAATTTTTTCCGAATTTTGCACCCGTGCGAAGCCGGGGCGGGTCGCTAATGTATGTATATAAAAAATAAAATAAATATTGACATACAGGCAAAGATCGGGCGTATTTGATCGCGTACTTGATCTGCGGTATGTCTATCAGCTTGCCCATATTCTTCTTGGAGATAGAGAACAACTGGACGTGGGTGACGGCACGCACCGTGTAGAACACCGGGAGACCTTGGGGATTGAACATGTGCCTACTTACATTGTTATTCCTCTTGGCAATATATACATACATAAATATGGAATATATTTGATGGCCTCTGTGGCGCAGCGGTAGTACGCTCGTCTGTGACCCCGGTGGTCCCGGGTTCGAATCCCGGCCAGGGCATGATGAGAAAAGAACTTTCTCTGATTGGCCTGGGTCTTGGATGTTTATCTATATAAGTATTTATTATAAAATATAGAATCGTTGAATTAGTATCTCGTAACACAAGTCTCGAACTTACTTCGAGGCAAACTCAATCTGTGTAATTTGTCAAAAAAATAAAAAATACTTTTCCCGGAGGGGTAGGCAGAGACTACCTCTTTCCACTTGCCACGATCTCTCTTGGCAATAATACCGGTTAACAGTCCAACCTAAGATCCCAACTTCCCTTGAAAGGTGCGCTTTAAGACATGGGAACCTAACCCAAATTGGAACATAGTTACACTCAGTTTTCCCTCAAAGTTTCATACATTAAGACGGCCTCTGTGGCGCAGCGGTAATACGCTGGTCTGTGACACCGGAGGTCCCGGGTTCGAATCCCGGCCAGGGCCTGATGAGGAAAGAACTTTTTTTGATTGGGCTGGGTCTTGGATGGTTATCTATATAAGTATTTATTATAAAAATATAATAAGTATCGTTGAGTTAGTATCTCGTAACACAAGTCTCGAACTTACTTCGAGGCTATCTCAATCTCAAGTATATACATACATATATATATATATTGAGGGTATATTATATACATACACACTATATAGTATACACTCAAACTTATAACAATAACTTGGGAAAAGTAATTCTATACATAGCTGCAGATTCAGAAATACCTATAAAATTTTGAAAGTTTAACAGATGACAACGGTGTTATGATAAATAAAATAAAAAAGTTAAAAGGACGAGGCAGATGATGAAAAGAACAGAGAAAAAAACAAACGAAACGTACGTAACATACACTCCGCAACGCCGAAGTGACCTTTCGCGCTGAGCACTGCGACCACTTCTCTTGTGTCTGGGTTTATGACCTGAAAATATGTATTCAGGGTCGGAGTGGGAAGACCTAGACGAACGTATCTTGATCAAATTAAGGACGTCCTGGCAAAGGGTCAGGTCAAAATTATCGAAACCGCCGAGCTTGCATGAAGAGAGTTATGAATGTGGATGAAGCGAAGGAAGTATGCAGAGATCGTGGCAAGTGGAAAGAGGTAGTCTCTGCCTACCCCTCCGGGAAAGAGGCGTGATTTTATGTATGTATGTATGTAAATATGTATTCAGAGATAGTATTCTATTTAACAGTCGACTGTTCGTTATTTTCTGACGATAAACTACCTTATAGGTTATTGAAAGTCAAGTGCCCTTCACCTCCTCTCTTGTACTCCCTATGAGAGATCAAGTTGTCTTGTTATTTAAAATTAAGTGCCAGAGTAAATAGTCGGATGTCCAGCTTATTGAAATTTTCAGGGAGGTTAAATACACGATTTACAAATGATAATTTTGATGTACCTACTAACCTACGCAGAAGATGATTTAAATAGAAATACTCACTTCACACATACCCTGCTTGATGACAAACATCTCATTGGTGATGTCACCCGTGTTCATCAGTATTTCGTTGGGAGACGTGTAGAACAAGCGTGCCGTGGACGATATGGTCTTCAGGTCAGCTCTGGACAGAAGCTGTGAGAAACGACATGACCAAGTTTGTTTTATGTCTCTTGTGATTCGCGTCAGTTTAGAACACTCGAAGCACTACGCCACTATCCACGAATGCCACAAGAGACAACAAGTCTTCCTCGACCGTGCCAATGGTTTAAAAACCCTATGAGCCTAAAATTGCGTGGTTCTCGGCACCAATGAAAAAAAGAATAGGACCACTCCATCTCTTTCCCATGGATGTCTTAAAAGGCGACTAAGGGATAGGCTTACAAACTTGAGATTCTTTTTTAGACGATGGGCTAGCAACCTGTCACTATTTGAATCTGAATTCTCTCTTTATCCAAATAACTGAGCGTGGCCATTCAGTTTTTTCAAGACTGTTGGCTCTGTCTACCCCGCAAGACGTGACCATATGTATGTATGTATTAGCCTAAAATGATGCGACTTCTACTGCCGAGTTAGAAGCCACGGCAAGCAAATAAACCGTCCTTCGTGGGTAGGCGAGAGGCACAATTGTAAGTGTTTAATCTATCATCTAGACTTTACCACAGACACAAGTTCTCATTGCTAGAGGTAGCTAGATTCATAATCAGGCGAAAGTAAAAAAATACGTTTACCTAATGCAAGCTAAATCAGATTAGAAGTAGCTTCGTGATAAATTACCTTAAAGATATTGGCGACCCTGGATTGTGTTATGATTAATTTCAATGTTGGTTTTTGTCTTAGTTGGTCGGCAAACTTACTTACTACTTAAACTTTCTTACTTTCATAAATGGTATATTGAGTATGTATTTGCTGCGTTTTCTCGAAACTATCTCTTGATAAACGTGAGGAGGGAGGTCGTGAAATATTGATTTCTTCTTGTTTGTCATGGAGTATGCCTGAGAACAGATTCTTAATTAAAATAAATAATAATAAATATAAATACCTATATACGGGACAGATTACACAGATTGAGTTAGCCTCGAAGTAAGTTTGAAACTTTTGTTACGAGATCCTAACTCAACGATACTATATTTTGTAATAAATACTTATATAAATAAACATCCAAGACCCAGGCCAATCAAAGAAAGTTCCGTTTCTCATCATGCCCTGGCCGGGATTCGAACCCGGGACCTCCGGTGTCACAGACGAGCGCATTGCCACTGCGCCACTGAGGCCGAAAATCGACTTTGCGACTTTTTTGATAGTATACCTATTATTTATGCGTGACTTTACTTGATTACATTTAAGGTGCTGTAACTAAATATGGTGGTTTGGTTGCTTTATTAAAATATTAGACGTGAAATCTTTACTGTGCCTTTAAGATATTTCATCCTCTTAGATTATCCCACCATTACCATCAGAATTGTTGAAGTTTACCTTATCAGTATACCAACAAAGTTCTAAATAGGTGATGAACCGCTTCCTCATCTGAGGGTCTACATCATTCCTGATCAGAAAGTTCTTAACGTTCGAAATGGTGGAGTCATAGTCATCTCTGAAATAAAAGAAATACCTGAAATATTTCACTAATGCTATAAGATTCCAAAATAAATGACAAGCACTTAAAAATTACAAAAATATTGTTTCAGTGTAAGATGAGATATACCAAGTAAAATTAAACATTAAATGTAAGGGCTTAGGGGGAAGTCCCCCAGTGGCGGACACCTAAGGTTATTTCAAAATAAAACATAAAATATTTAAGGAATGTTTATAAAATTATGACTTATATTAGATAACAAAGTTAGAAATCAAATTAATTTAACAAAAATGCAACCTCTGCTAAAAAATAATTAATACTATCAAACAAACTTTGGTAACAAAAAACATAATTTTAAAAAGTGGCACCTAGTACCGGACGAATATTTGTGCACGCAACTGACACCAGTTTCATCACAGTTATAAATTCGTGAGGGTGTGAATGTTGTGCTGTTTCATCAGCTTTTCAAGGTTGTCGTAGAAGAGATCCACTCGTGGTTTGTTAAATCCTACGGGGCGCATCATGCTTGTCGATTCCGGTATTCTCAACGAAATGTCAGAATGCCTTTTCATGAAGTCGTAATTTTTTATTGCGACTTTTATTTTTTATTTATCAGCTCTGCCTTTTTCTTTATTAAATCGATGAGGAATCTTCATGACTTCAGCTAAGTCGTATGCTAATTTAAGAAACTTCTTTTTCATGAGCGGCATGCATCTATTCGATAAATCTTTAATGTGGTCCACCAAGACTTCTTCATACTCTGCTGAGAAGGTGTTAGTGAATCTACCTTACTTTGGTTTCATTGTTACTTCTTCTCGATTTAGGACCTTTATTTAATGTATAGTGCTTTTAGGAATATTGTATCGCATTGCAGCTTGTCTTACACTCAGTTCTTTTGACATAACCTTATCAATAGCAATTTGTAAGCTCTGTGGATCCCAGGATCCTTTCTTTTCTTTCTCTTCCATTTTAACTATCTTCTTTCTTCTATACTCTAAAACAAAATTAAATAATTAGAATAAAATACGTAATTTCTTACAAGAAATATCAATATGTTTACTGTCCGGCACTAAGAGACGACTTAGTGTCCGGTGCTAAGGGACACACATTTTCGTTCATTAGATGGTACCTACTTAAATTGTTTAAAAGATGTAATAATATTCTACCATTTTACGGATAACAATCGAGTACTGATTTTATCTTTGAATACCACTCAAATGTAAATGCATAAATATACTAGAATTACTTACATTGATATTTAGGTGACGCCGTGATTTCGAGCCTAAAACAGCAAATTGTTACTCTTGCCGCGGCCGTGTGCGTCGCTGGTGAGGCACGGCGCGTGATCTTGTACCTGTATGCCCCAGCACCCCTTTCACTTGTATTTTGAAACGAACTGATTTGTACTCGCTTGAATAGTACGAGTGTCCGGCGCTAGGTGCCGTCCGGCGTTACGGGACTTCCCCCAATGAGCAAAAACATACATAACGTTCCAATCATCAAAACAAGAAAAAGATGATAACGAAGCTGAAACATTTGACAATGAAGAATTACCTGAGGAAGGTGGTGACCATGATGGTGGCCGAGTAGACGGCTTCGATGAAGATATGCATCACGATACAAATCTCTAGCAGGAGCACGGTGTAGATTACGTTGTCCCATTTACTCAGTTTGAACATTTCCATATGCGCTATATGTGGCACGAATGAACAAATGAATGAATACCCTCTATTGCATTTAAAATATACATAGATACATATGGTCACGTCTATATCCCTTGCGGGGTAGACAGAGCCAACAGTCTTGAAAAGACTGAATGGCCACGTTCAGCTATTTGGCTTAATGATAGAATTGAGATTCAAATAGTGACAGGTTGCTAGCCCATCGCCTAAAAAGGAATCCCAAGTTTGTAAGCCTATCCCTTAATCACCTTTTACCACATCCATGGGAAAGAGATGGAGTGGTCCTATTCTTTTTTGTTTTGGTGCCGGGAACCACACAGCTTAAAATATTTAAGTTAATATCATCGTCACTGATGATTTGATAAGTTAATATGAAGCACAATAGGCGGCCTTATAACATTAAACAAAATCTTCATTTTCAAATTATAATGTGATAATACATGTATGTATAAGTTTGTATGTCTACTAATACATAATAAATGTTTGCAACATCCGAAAGGGTAAATATGAAGATCTGGTATACATATTTTAAGACCTTGTTGTACTCATATTATGCAAATAAAAGCTTGAATTTGAATTTGAATCTTCCAGGCAACCACAAGAACATTGCGTGAGAAAGAATAAGATGCAAGGTAGTAACAACATAATACATAATTTTTATTCTAATCAAATGAGTCTAAAAAGTTCAATTTATTTCGACGATAGTGTTGGAAATTCCAATGAGATTTGAACAACTGTCGGAGATATAACCATTCTCCGGCAGAATCATCAGCGTCGCGGTGTCTACACCTGCGGCATCAGGTATGCTGAGTCAGGACCTTTTCACTGTCCATCATTGTTCGTGGTATATACATGCACATTGCACATTGACATTGTTATATTACTGTTAATTACGTATGTGTCCAACAAATGTATTGTGATAGTGAATAAAGTTTTTATCTATCTATCTTTCTCTTTCATGTGAATAATCCCGTGGGTTTTATGTAAAATTTTTGGGTTAGGACGATAATAATATAATAATAATAAATATATGCGGGACAAATTACACTGATTGAGTTAGCCTCGAAGTAAGTTCAAGACTTGTGTTACGAGATACTAACTCAACGATACTTTATTTTATAATAAATACTTAAACAGATAAACATCCAAGACCCAGGCCAAGCAGAAAAAGTTATTTTCTCATCATGCCCTGGCCGGGATTCGAACCCGGGACCCCCGGTGTCGCAGACAAGCGAACTACCGCTGCGCCACAGAGGCCGTCAATAGTTAATATTACGGGGCTTCTATTCTACCTTTTAATAGATAAAAAAACCGACAAGCAAATTATTCTCACTGGTAAAGGTCATGATTGAGATGGCCCAGTAGAGCCCAAAAGTCAGTCTTGCTTCCACCGTGTCATCGTCCAGAGGTTCCTTATGCCAGTAAGGGGAGTGCGTGTAGTTTTTCACTAAGCAGTGGCCGAATCTACAATTATGCAAGACTTATTAGTGTCAACTTCCACACACGACAAGAACCATTTAATTTTATCTTATTTCTTATTGTTTAATCTTGATTAATCAGTGTCTCTAGAAGGAAGAAATTATATCGTCTGAATCCTGGCGTGGTGTTTGGCATGAAATCAATACTACTTTCTTCTCTCATAGCGGTCAGTCTATATGCCGTGTGGTTCACGGCACTTAAAAAGAATAGAACCACTCCATCTCTTACCCGTGGATGTCGTAAAAGGCGACTAAGAAAATGGCAAATTTACTAGGGATTCTTCTTAGGCGATGGGCTAGCAACCTGTCACTATCCCCCCGCAAGGGATACAGACGTGACTAAGTGCATGTGCATAGCGTTAAAGACAGCTGTTAATGTTGAGTTATCTCTCTGTTTAACAGTGTCTCTCAATACATCAGCCACATCTTTATATGCATCGTTAAGCTTGGTGTTCAGGGTCCAGCGAATATGATGCTTGTCTTCATCTTTTTCCTAAAGTAAATCCCAGTTACATCTTAACTTTTCTGGAGATCTGGTGTGAGTCAATCATACTAACGTGATCCTAAATTAATTGAGCAAGTCATTATGGTATGGACTATTTCCTCTGGGCAGCTCAATGACTTTTGCAGAATTTACACATACATACATACATAAAAACCCGACTCTTTTCCAGAGCATTTGAAATCGGCCTAATGCGTAGACAGACTACCTTGCCACGATCAAGGCATACTTCTTACGCTACATCAACATTCATTCCAGAATTTCGATGAAAATGAAAATTGAGAAACTAACTGAAAACACATGAACCCTTGCTGCAGGGTGGCTATGAGGTAGCAGGCGATAAGCGTCAGCAGAGTGAAGGAGATCAGCCGCATCTTGTTACTGCTGTACACACACAACTCTTCCAACGATTTGAGGTTGCGGAATACCTTGGAAAAAACAACAATGTGAACTAATACGCTAAAGATGTGGCCTAAAAAATTTAAACTTCGCGTCATAAGAAAAGAATAATTTTAATTAATGGACTTGATAAAAAGACGAAATTCTAGTTACTGGGAATAACAAAAATCATAGATGAATCAAAAGCTGACAGTAGCATTTCTGTTCTTAATAACCAAATTTATAATGACGTGCCGTGTGGTTCCCGGCACCAATACAAATGGGCTAGCATCAGTCTTACTATGACTATAGACGTGACTATATGTATTTATGTATGTACAAATGACAACAAAACAATTGAACTCGTCTCTGAACTCTTGAATTGGTCCCATGAGCATATTGGTCGCTTTAGGGACTAACCAACCAATAGCTCTAGCTCTTTCAACCAACTTTACTACTGTATTCTATTATTTAAAGAAATACCTTGGGGATCTTCAACAGCTTGTTTATCCCGTTGAACTGACCATCGCCAATAAAGAAGAAAATGGGCAAAATGGCCGCCACATCCAGAATAAACCATATGCTACGCATTTGTTGAGAGGACGTCTGCATGAAGTTTATAGGTACACCTAAAAAGAGGTTATGCAGTTTCATAAAAAAAATCTCGTATTTTGGGAGCCAAAATTAGTTTGATTGCTCAGCTAACAGATGATCTTCTTGTATACAAGCCTCATCTTACGGTACGGGAAAACGTCGTGAGGAAACCTACACATCTAAGCAACTGGAAGGAGGCAAAATCCTGTATGGGTTAGATTCATTTGCATAGGTAGCCGAAGACAAACTGCAGTCACTTGTGACTCGGCTAACACATAGGAGCACCCCAGACCTTCAGAGAGGTGACGACGGAACCGTGACTTATCTGGCCCCAATACTAAAATGGATTATACATACATACATACATATCATCACGTCTATATCCCTTACGGGGTAGACAGAGCCAACAGTCTTGAAAAGACTGAAAGGCCACGTTCAGCTATTTGGCTTAATGATAGAATTGAGATTCAAATAGTGACAGGTTATGCTAGCCTGTCGCCTAAAAAAGAATCCCAAGTTTGTAAGCCTATCCCTTAGTCGCCTTTTACGACATCCATGGGAAAGAGATGGAGTGGTCCTATTCTTCTTTTTATTGGTGCCGGGAACCACACGGCATTTTATTGGTGCCGGGAACCACACGGCACCAAATGGATTATAACAGCGAATAATAAGTTACTTAGTTTTGCAGCTTGTAGGTAGTTCAAATGAAGTGTTATATTTATCAATCTGAGGGACTGAATGTAAACAAGTGGACACTTAAAATAAAAAATGCCGTGTGGTTCGCGGCACCAATAGAAAAAAGAATAGGACCACTCTATCTCTTTCCCATGGACGTCGTCAAAGGCGACTAAGGGATAGGCTTACAAACTTGGGATTCTTCATTTAGGCGATGGGCACTGTCACTGTTTGAATCTCAATCCTATCATTAAGCCAAATAGCTGAACGTGGCCTATCAGTCTTTACAACACTGTTGGCTCTGTCTACCCCGCAAGGGATATAGACGTGATTATATGTATGAATGTATGTATGTAATAAAATAAAAAGTTCCACCTTCCTCAACATTAGCGCCCGTGGACAAGTGCACGATGACGTCGATGATGTTGATGACGTCAATAAAGTTGCGAAACAGCTCGAACTCTATGGGCCACGTCGCGACGAACACCACGTAATAAGGGATCACCTGCCAATAAGTACATTCTGATGATGAACTGAAGATAAAAGTTCCGTGTCTATTGAATATTATAACAGGACTTGTCATCTTTATTTTTATTTTTTTAACCAATTCATGTACATAGATAACATCAGTAATGATAAACAAAAGAAACAAACGTGTAAAGGTTCTGCTTATTTCTAAAGAAATACCTTCCAGCAGACCAGAGATAGGAGACATGATGGAAAGGGTGACAGGCGTACAAAACTTTCAGAGTAATCATATAGAAAATCTTCTTGATTAGAATATAATAGATTTATTTTCAAAATTGGATACAAGATATCGCTTATTGACGTCAACATGACTTAAGTCTAATTTTTATTTACTACCGCTTCCAAATATCATGTAGGTTTAGAAGAAACAGCGTAACTAACTACACTTGTGAGTGTCAATGATTTCAAACCAAAATTGTATTAACCAATTAAACCACATGCTCCATTTATTAACAAGGTACATACATACATAAAATCACGCCTTTTTCCTGAAAGGGAATGCAGAGACTACAATGCAGTGGAAATAAGAGCGTTAAGGAGTATGATCGGTGTGAAAATTACCGCATAAGAAACAGCGTAATAAGCGTATGTTGTGATGTGAAAGAAGATGTAGTAACAAGAATAGAAAAGGATATGTTAAGATAGTCTTCTGGTCATGTGGAGAGGATGAATGAGAGCAGGTTGACTAAGCAAATATACAAGGAGAGAGTGGAGGGAAAGGTCGGAGTGGGAAGGCCTAGACGAACGTATCTTGATCAAATTAAGGACGTCCTGGCAAAGGGTCAGGTCAAAAGTACCCGAAACCGCCGAGCTTGCATAAGAGAGTTATAAATGTGGATGAAGCGAAAAAAGTATGCAGAGATCGTGACAAGTGGAAACATTAATAAATTAAGTACTTGGACTTAAACCACTAACTTTATAAGGTTCAATTGATTTTAATTAAACCGGGAAAAATGTGGTTTTAAGGTGGTCAAAAAATAGGTGTAAATAGTTGCAATGTGTACCTACTACTGCTACACAACGGGAATTTTTTTCCCATTGAGTAACAGTTTTGCAGATAGCGGTGTGACTGAATGGGAACAAACCTATATCTGTAATAACTAAAGTGACCATACGTCCCGCTTTTGGCGGGATTGTCCCGCTTTCAGGCTGTCTGTCCCGCTGTCCCCAGCGAGAGCAAAAACATCCCACTTTTGCAAACAAACCAAATTTTTATACTTATTTTATATCAACATTGCACTCAAATCTCGCTGACGAGAACAGTCAGTCAAAAATACTAAATGTACAGACAAAATATTTTTACTGTTTTCGTATATGTACCTATAGATATTTTTTTATAATTAACTTATATATTAAGTATATAGTACCTATGTTTTTTTATTTACTTACTAGAGGCCGCCCGCGACTTCGTCCGCATGGAAACCCTATCAATCCCGCGGGAACTCTGGGATAAAAAGTAGCCTATGTGTTATTCTGGGTCTTCAGCTACCTACATACCAAATTTCATGGTAATCGGTTCAGTAGTTTTTGCGTGAAAGAGTAACAAACATCCATACAAACTTTCGCCTTTATAATAGTAGTAGGATATACAAAATTCCGTATGCGTCCCGCTCTGACACGTTAGTAATAACTTACCACGGCGGCAACCACAGTGCACAGCGACACCACGATCTGCCAGGCCACTTGCATTGAGGAGTCCGGCTGGAGAATGCAGGGGAATGTAGATTTGAGGCAGATCGCGTCCGATTCGTCCGTTGACGAATCTGTACGCTGCGAACGAAAAAAAGCATGCCGTGAATTAACAAAATGCCGTTGTATCAGAATCCGTGCCGTGTGGTTTCCGGCACCAATACAAAAAAGAATAGGACCATTCCATCTCTTTCTCATGGATGTCGTAAAAGGCGACTTAGGGATAGGCTTACAAACTTGGGATCCTTTTTAAGGCGATGGGCTAGCAAACTGTCACTATTTGAATCTCAATTCTATCATTAAGCCAAATAGCTGAACGTGGCCATTCAGTCTTTTCAAGATTGTTGGCTCTGTCTACCTCGCAAGGGAAATAGACGTGACGATATGTATGTATGTATGTATGTATCGGAATCAACAACGACGAACTTGACGGCCTCTGTGGCGCAGCGGTAGTACGCTTGTCTGTGACACCGGAGGTCCCGGGTTCGAATTCCGGTGAGGGCATGATGAGAAAAGAACTTTTTCTGCTCGGCCTGGGTCTTGGATGTTTATCTATATAAGTATGTATTATAAAATATAGTATCGTTGAGTTAGTATCTCGTAACACAAGTCTCGAACTTATATATAGCGAAGCAATAATTCCATTGGCTTATAAACTTGGGATTCTTCTTTTAGGCGATGGACTGGCAACCTGTCACTGTTTGTATACCAATTCTATCATTAAGCCAAACAGCCGAACGTGGCTTTTCGGTCTTTTCAAAACTGTTGGCTCTGTCTATCCAGCAAGGGTATAGACGTAATTATATGTATGTATGTAGAATAAGACTCATCCATATCTTCCCATGAATGTTGTAAAATGCGACTAAGGCTAATAAACTTGGGATTCTTATTGTCGGCGATATAGGTTAGCAACCTGTTACTATTTCAATCTCAATCTTATTTAAGACATACAGCTAAACGTGGCCTTTCAGTATTTTCTTAAAACTGTTGGCTTTCTCTTTACCGCAATATTAGACGTGACGTATATACCTATTTAATCTATACTAATATTATAAAGGTGAAGAGTTTGTTTGAACGCGCTAATCTCAGGAACTACTGTTCGAATTGAAGAAAAATTTTGTGTTGAATAGACCATTTATCAAGGAAAGCTTTAGGCTAATAACATCACGCTGCAACTATTAGGAGCGAAGAAATAATGGAAAATGTGAAAAAAACGGGGAAAATTATTCATCCTTGAGGGCTTCAATGATACCCAAAAATAACTATTCCACGCGGACGAAGTGCACAGCTAGTTTTATATATTTCTAGCGGGAGCGATGATTCGGGCTCGACCGCCACCAAAGGGAAGATCTTCCGCCAGGCTAGGTGTTATGCCTGGGGAACCGCGCGACAGTCGATGTTATGTCGGAGGTTGGTATATATGATCCAATCCGCGAAATCTTTGCTTGCGCGATTTAGACTCTTCGCTGTTATTGGCTGAGATATCGCCACATATTTATCCAGAAAAAAAAGAATAAAAACGAAATTTAATTAATTATTTATCCAGAATAAAAAGAAGAAAAACGAAATTTTATTAATTAATTTTTAAAAGAAGATATGAAACCACGTACATTCCTCATGATGTAACTGCTAGCAATCTCCAGGAATATTTCGGGATGATCGAGAATCAGGTTGCCCTGGGCGTCAGTCGTTTGCTTCAGTACCCTCAGGTTGTTCTTGAAGCTTAGAATGCTGCTTTTATATCTTTATAAAACATAAAGAAAACAGATTAATCTTTAATATTCTAAAAGATATGTTTTTTTTAGAATCTTTTCCTAAAGCTAGACCAGAAGCCAAACGAAATTCTGTATTTATACTTTAAACAAGTAACTGCCGTGTGGTTTCCGTTAGGTACTCTAATAGAAGAATAGCACCACTCCATCTCTTTCTCATGGATGACGTCAAAGGTGACTAAGGGATATAGGCCTATAAACTCAGGATTCTTCTTTAATGCGATGGGCTAGCAACCTGTCACTATTTAAATCTCAATTCATCATTCATTCATCATCATTTAACAAAAAAGTGGAACGTGGCATATTGGTATTTTCGGGACTGTTGGCTCTGTCTAACCCGCAAGGAATATAGACGTGTTTATATGTATGTAAACAAGAAACTGAAAAAGCTATTGAAATGGTAAAGTTAGACATTGGTTAATCTAGGCTTAGATGAAAAGTCTGGGGACAGGTCAGGTCAAGAGTACTACGTAAGTATCTGTAGGGGCAATTGGAAATATGTAGTCTCTGCCTACCCGTCTTGAAAAAAGACATGTATTACACATACGAGTACATGTCTTTTTTGAAAAAAGACATGTATTACACATAGGTACGAGTACATGTCTTTTTTCAAGACGGGTGTAATGTAGGTAAAAAGGTATAAACTCAACTTACTTGGCTTCTTCACGAAACTTCGTGTTGTAATGCGTTTTGACTTTATCGAAGTGATTCTGAGAAAAAAATAACTAGGCATTGATAGATTTACGTACTACAACATTTTAGGTAAAAAAGAGTTGTTGAACATCGTGGACTGCTATTAATCATGTTATCACATACCACATAATCTTGAATGTTACAGATCATTCTGGAGTAGGTACTAACAGAAATCAGATATCTAATAACATCAGTTTTCTGATAAACTAACAGGGAACTCTAAAACACATTGAAACAGCTCTTAAAAAAGAAAAAAAAACCGCCTGCCGCCAAAATAGCATAACATCGGATAGTTGCTCTTCCGGTACATAAGCTCTGCAGAAGAAAGCCGCTCTGAAGCCTGATGCAGGGCGACCACTCAAGCTTTGGAGCTTACCACATTACCTGTTAACTTTTACAAAAATAACTAACATAAAACGCCTCCGGTACGGCTTCGTACAAATATTGTACTTACATACATACATATAGTCACGTCTATATCCTTTGCGGGGTAGAAAGAGCCAGCAGTCTTGAAAGACTTATAGGCCACGTTTTGCTTTTTGCCTCACCTAAGAGAAGAATCCCAAGTTTATAAGCCTATTCCTTAGTCGCCTTCTACGACATCCATGGTGACGAGATGGAGTGGTCCTATTCTTTTTTTTTATTGATGCCGGGAACCACACGGCACTGCACAGATATTGTTGTTCCTGTACTTAAGCGCCACGCGCCATAGATTTGCGACGTGCAGCCCATCAGCTGTGAATAGAATAGATTTATTTTCAAAATTGGATACAAGGTATCAATTATTGACGTCACATCACTCAAATCTAATTATAACTACTACCGCTTCCAAAGCGCATGTGAAGAAAGAAGCGGCGGAACAAACATTACACTGCAGCATTTTCATCGGACGTCAATTTACAAATATAGATCTCTTAAATGTAAATTGTGGACGTGTGCTAAACCAAGCCACTCTGATCTGGCGCAGGCAAACGCGACCCCTTTGACACTAGAGACCACTCCTGCCTGTTACTAGCTCTACAGAAAAATAACTAACATAAAACGCTTCCAAGATGGCTTCGGACTGATAATTGGTCTTCCCGTACTTCAGTGCCACTCGCCACAGATCTGCGACATGCAGCACATGCGCTGTGCAGAACGAAGCCGCTCTGATCATCACGTGGGACCTGGCGCAGGCGGCCACCACGCCACCGGCGCACGGAGACAGCACGGTACCTCGGGTCATGCGGAGGATGGGCGTGCTATCGTCCTCGGCTGTTACCATCTAGAAAGACATACACACAAACATACATATAATCACGTCTATATCCCTTGCGGGGTAGACAGAGCCAAGAGTCTTGTAAAGACTAATAGGCCACGTTCAGCTGTTTGGCTTTAAGATGGAATTGAGGTTCAAATAGTGACAGGTTGCTAGCCCATCGCCTAAAATAAGAATCCCAAGTTTATAAGCCTACCCCTTAGTCGCCTTTTACGACATCCATGGGAAGAGATGGACTGGTCCTATTCTTTTTTCTATTGGTGCCGGGAACCACACGGCAAAGAAAGACGAACAAAGTTTTTTAAAGCATCCTCAATGCTTTTTATGTGCGCTTCCTTCTTAATTATGGATTTTCCTTTATATTTTGGTTGACTGTTGACTCAAAATTGGATAGAAGGCATCACTTATTAACGTCATATAACTTAAATCTAATTATATTTACTACTGCTTCCAAAGCGCATGTGTAGGTAGATGAAGCGGCAGAACGAATTACACTGCAGTATTATCACTGGACGTCAATTTACAAATACAGAAAATCTTCTCAATGTATGCCATTGTCTACATAAAAAAATGTGAATACTATACGGGTGCTATTCATTACAAACATTCCAAAAACGAAGATGCTTTTCCACCAAGGTAGAATAATATTTCAGTTGGTAGATATTCTTACAGGTTTTTTACCTCAACGTCTCCGTAGGTGATAAAAATGATGGACGACTTCGTCGTGTTCCTTTTGATGATGACGTCACCAGGGATGTAGTTGATGGTGGTCATCTTCTTGGCCAACTCGCACAGGAACTCAAACCGGAGATCGCACAGAATGCGATTCTGAAGAATTGAAATAAATAGTTGAAGGAATCAAGCATATTTTCCTAATAATAATATCAAGACTAAAGAAGTGGCAATTGTCGGTGAATGTGACGTCGCAACTGGTGGGCGTGGTTTTTATTCGTACCTCAAATCTAAGATTTGATTGGTACATACATACATACATATGGTCACGTCTATATCCCTTGCGGGGTAGACAGAGCCAACAGTCTTGAAAAGACTAAATGGCCACGTTCAGCTATTTGGCTTAACGATAGAATTGAGATTCAAATAGTGACAGGTAGCTAGCACATCGCCTAAAAAGGAATCGCAAGTTTGCAAGCCTATCCCTTAGTCGCCTTTTACGACATCCATGGGGAAAGAGATGTAGTGGTCCTATTCTTTTTTAGTATTGGTGCCGGGAACCACACGGCACGGTCGTGTCTTAAGGTTGTTCTGAAATCTCACCCGCTGTGTGGCCTCGAAGTAGATGTCGGTGAAGATGAGGGTCGGCAGCGTCGGCGGGAACGTCTTCAGCAACTGCGCCTCGGAGACAGCCCGCTGTTTGTGCCAGTACATCTTGTAGAACGTCTCCACCTTTTGCCGGAGACTGGGCGGCACGTTGGTCTCGCTCTGCACATTTTTGAATGAATGTATGAATGAATTTTATTTATATAAGTAAGTAACAAGGACTCATTTGTGAGTAGGTATAAATTTTATGTGAGTATTTTTTTTTATTGTAACTTTTGGTTCCCGGCACCAATAGAAAAAAGAATAGGACCACTCCGTCTCTCTTCCATGGATGTCGTAAAAGGCGACTAAGGGATAGGCGTATAAACTTGGGATTCTTCTTTTAGGCGATGGGCTAACAACCTTTCGCTATTTGAATCTCAATTTTATCTTAAAGCTGAATGTGGCCTATCAGTCTTTTTGAGACTGTTGGCTCTGTATATCCCGCAAGGGCGTATAGACGTGACTATATGTATATATATATTTTTTTTTGTATTAGTGCCGGAAACCACACGGCAGTGATTCTAATTAATACAAATACACAGTCTTATACATGCACTGGGTAGGTATATCATAAAGCCAATGACCTTACCATTTCCTTCATGATGAGTCTGTACCTAGCGCGGAATGCTTCCTCCGGCCTCATGTAAATGCTGATGACGAGGGAGAGCGACGCGACGGCCGCACCCGTCACCACCAGGCAACCACTTATCATTATCATCAGGCATATCAGACGCTCTATGTCATTGGCTGGAGGCACTGATGGTCTGAGGATATTATTTCATTGTAATTTTTTATATATAAATATATACGGGACAAATTACACAGAATGAATAAGCCTAATATATACATACGTACATATAATCACGTCTATATCCCTTACGGGTAGACAGAGCCAACAGTCTTAAATAACTGGTAGGCCACGTTCAGCTATTTGGTTTTAAGATAGAATTGAGATTCAATAGCGACAGATTGCTAGCCCATCGTCTAAAAGAAGAATCCCAAGTTTATAAGCCTATCCCTTAGTCGTCTTTTACGACATCCATGATAAAGACTCAAAAAGAATAGGTTTCTTTTTTCTATTGGTGCCGGGAACCACAACACTAAATCTTTTTATTATCTACCAGATTGTATCTTATGTGAATCACAAACCCGATAGGTATAAACATCTTGTTCACAATGTATATGGCTGACAGGAACTTGGACTGCACGGACTCCGTGTCTCTGGTCAACTCCTGGTAATTCTGGACGAACTTCAGAGCTCTGAATTCTTGTTGGCCCTTGTTGTTTTCATACTGCGAAGTAATAGACCGGTAACATTATCAGCCCCCGTGTCGTGGCACGCGCGACGCCGCAATAAACTATAATAGGCTATTTGACAAAGTTCTAAAAACTATCTTAGGGTATTTATTTGTTTATAAGGAGCCCTAAAAAAATACTTTTCTGCCTTTATTACAGCTATTTTATTAAAAAATCGAAAAAGAAAATGAAATATTCAAATATGCCGCCAAAACGCGACTTTTAGCAATATGGCGGCCATGGCATGCAGTGACGTAAATTTCGTGTAAATATCATACAAATCTTGTTGGTGTTTCGAAAAGTTTTTATTTTCTCTTGTTTTATTTAACTTGTGCCACGTCATATGTGTGAAAATTATTAAAATGAGTTTCTATAAATTATGTGCAGTGCCTCAATTCACTAATACAACAATAAAATCTCCTACGAAACTGTTTTTTTCTATACCGATGGATTTGAATATTCGCAAGAAGTGGTTTCAGATCATGATCTAAGATCAGTGGTTACCAAGATATACTTACATTGATGTTTTCACATTCCTCAGTTCGGCAGCATAGAAATCTGGATTGTTTTTGAAAAAGACGCCAACCATTATTGCGTCCACTTTTGGTAGGTTTCGACTGTCAGCTTTCGCGGAATTGGTTTCCTTTATTAAATACCTATGTTATCTGAGTAATCCTGAGCGATCAAACACTTATAAAATCTTGAAAAATAATAGCGAACATTAAGGAACGGTACGATGCACAGTCTGTTTATGGATAATTGACGTCATAATAGAAATAGCCAATCACGTTCGTTTTTAGTCACGTGACAGCTGCATATAAAAACCTAATTTTCTGAGACGGATTTTGTTAAAATAATGCAATATTTTTATCTCGCGTTAATACAAATCGCTCCAAAAAAATAATTTTAAGACTGATGACATAAAAGAAATGTATATTTTTAATACAGTCAAATAGCCTATTGTCTGTTTCACGTCATGTCATAATAAAAAGCGAAATAGCGATAGTTTTTCGCGCGTTAAAAACATGTGTACTATGTTCCTGCTCATAGTTTATTCCATTATGAGCCCGGTTCAAAGGTTATATCAATTTCGTAAAAGATCGAAAAATTTTGTAAAAGATTGTGCAAATCCATACTAATATTACAAAGCTGAAAAGTTTGTTTGTTTGTTTGAACGAGTTAATCTCAGGAACTACTGGTTCGAATTAGCTAGTAGTTTTATATGTCTTTAAGTTGTCGATTTATTGTTGTCACAACTTTGAATGCAGGACGCGATTGCCAAATCCTACATTCCATTAAGATTTGTGTAGGTACTTTTTTTTATTGTAGTTCTGCTTCGACATTTTTAGTCAGTAGCGACAAACCTACTTATGAATATGTCTGTGAAACTATGAAATGTAGAAAACTAACTATAACAATCTGAACAGTCTTATAAATATAATTTATTATTCAACTACAAACCTCGTCGAGTTGCAACCAAATGCACGCCCAACTGATCCGCAACACGGCAAATATGTAAATGTATTTCAGCGAGGTGCCGAGAATGCTGCCGTTCAGATTGTAGCCGTTCAAATCCCCTAAAAGTATATCATAATACGTAAATTAATCACTGCGATTTCTACCATAACGGCGAATCCCGTATAATACACATAGACCCGCTAGTGTGCATGAAGTTGGCATAATAATTTCCAGCATATCAAAGTTTTGTAAGAGTACCTACTCTTTGCATCCACGATAGTTCTATAGTTCCTAATGGTTTTTCGAGAAAGTTCTAGCAATTTGTTTTTAATTATTGAATAAATGAACTAACTTCCTGTAGCATATCAGTTCGGACCAATTGAAAAATTTATGATTGTAAGTTATTCATTAAGATCACTTTTATAGTTGTAGGTACTTCTAACAAAAATATAAGATGACATACACAGGTCGATATAATCTAAAATAATAAAATAGTCGTCATTATTACTTTATCATTATATCGTCGTGCCGCTTGGCTCTCCCCTGCGCCCCTCTTCACAGCCCGTGAACCCTATAAAAGCCTTTGCCTTTGGTCTACTTCAGCGTTCACCATGTTAACTAGCTCGCTATCCTCTGGCTGCTTCTTGCTGGATCTTGTGTCTATAGCTAACCCACGACCTCTTAAACATTGTAAAACCAGTCCTAATAAAGTTTGTAGTTATTCTATGGATCTTTAAATTATTTCTCATTTCTCAAAACTGCGACGTTATACCTAAAACGCCTCACCACTGCTGACACACTAGCTTTCTTTGATAAGTAATCAAGATATACTTACACAAATAACTGAACGGACGATGCAAGCGCAAGTAATAACAAATTGACTTCAGAATCTTTTGTCTCTTGATGTATAATACGTAGTGGAAATATGTACCGAAATCTAAGGCGAAGCGGACTGGAACAACGGGAGAATTAACTAACGTACATTAGTTTGTTTGTCAACTTTTTATTGCACACTTGAGAAAGACGAAAATAAACTAACACAAGATCCACATATCAACTTCAGAATGTTCTGTCGTCACGAAAGTATTATACGCGATGCCAAGTACGTGCGCTCCATAGATAAAGTTGTACATGAGATCAGCGATCTCCACATAGCGATGGGTCTCCTCTATGACGACCCAGACGATGGCTGCGAGCACCAGGATGCAGATGAAGCCATTCCAGACAGGGTCCTCGGGCGCCGAGTGGAGATACTGGAAGAGGCGCTCTTTGCAGTACCAGGGCGGGTATTCCAACTGTTGAGACGAGAAATTAAAATATGTATCTTATTTGCTTAGTGTCGTCAATGTATATCATGCCGTGTGGTTGCCAGTACTAAAGAATAGGACCATACGCAACTAACGGATAGGATAATAAACTTCATATTCTTGTGGGTAGTTCATCCGTTGTGGTGTATAAGTAGCTAATACTGGTGTCAGATTATTCAGGCCACTTAAAGTAATCAAACTACGAGTATTTACAATTGAGTATATACTTATGAAGTTATAGGATTTTTTGTTGTCTAAGGGGAAATCCCCTGTACGGATTAAACCCCGGGTTTTCGGCGTGAGTTCACCTGTCAACTATTCATGACAGCTGGGCCGAGGCTTTGACTAAGCGTGCCTTCCGAAGCACGGAGGACCTCGAGACAAGGGCTCCCGGGCTTCTTGTTGTGGTAATGACACAGGAGTTAGAATAAAAATATATGTTTAGACCCACCTCTTCCTTATACACCACTTGGAGTTCCACATCTGTGCTGGGTCTCGCGGCGAATTCCACTTCTTTGCCAAAAGAGCTATGTCTCTTCATTATCGTTTCGAATTACTTTAAACCTAGCTAATTAATTATGAATTGATTTAATTAGTACGGTAAAAACCTTATCAAATACAATAGTACATTATTGATGCAATATCTAATGGTCATTTGTTTGGATGACCTGACAGATGACTGTTTTGATTCACGTCATCGCATTGTTTTCTTTTTAATTAGATTCCTTTTCATCTACCTCTTATCTTAGAGTATCCACTTAATTATAACATAATGACTTCATCTTCCTCCTGGCTTGAGTCCCGGTTCCATTCTCACCACTCTGAAGAAGAGCCCGGGGTATGCCTTTGACCATAGGTTTTTACACAAAGTGTCTCCCGTCTGACTTCCGTAACTTTTGCACAGGAACCTAACCCGTATTGGATCAATCATGGTTACACATCCAGTTGCCTGAATGTGCAAGTTTCCTCACGATGTTTTCCCTCACCGTAAGAGCATCGGTTAGTATTCAAACTAATGTACATAACTTCGAAAATAGTCATTAGTCAATAGTCTTCGAAATTAGTCAATAGTCGCGCCACACGCATTTTAACCGGGCACCTCACCGATTTGGCCACTGACTCTTTCAAATTATAACAATGTGTACTATTGAGTATTAAAATTTTCGTATAGATATGCATGTTGTGATATAAGAAAGTCTATAAACTGTGTCAGACCAAATTTTAGGCGAACATCTTCCGTAATTCTTTAAGTCGAACCGCGTTGCAACACCCGAACGAAAAAACCAGGCGGTGCGGAAGCGACTGAATCGCGGGACCGCGCTGTTGTATATATGGCGGCCATTTTTGACTCACCGGGTATCATATATACTACTGTATATGTGTCAGTGCTGTGACCGGGACTAAACAGCCAGGAGGCAGAAGATTCGTGAAGCCTGTATATATTTTAATTTGTTTCTTCTGCGACATCCGTTTCCTGTGGATATTTAAATGAAACAACCATAAAAAAATTACAAAACATTATTTATTATCACACTAATTTAACAAAAATAAAATTGTACTATTCTATTTATATCACTTTATTTTCACTTACACTTTCTTAGTTTATGTAATACCAAATTTAAATTTTCTATGAGTACCAAGTCTTCAGTCAATTAACTTTTGTTTTGTGAGTTTGACTGTACTCCTGCCTAAACTTTTTGTTCATTCTTATCCCTATCTTTATTCTTATCCATTCTGGTGTCAGCTTGATGAAGAAGTACTGTGAAAAAAGAAATATTGAGAATTATAATTTCATTCAGGTAAGGTAATTTCAAGTAAAGGGAGTACTCATAAGATGTCATAACGGGAGATTTCCTCTGTTCTTTAGGACTGTGTATAAAAACAGTTATAGCTTCTTTCATAAATATCTACTTAAATAAAATAAAAGTTAAGATTTAAATAATTTAAATATCGGTTTAGGTGTCCGTATAAATGTTTACTAATGCAGATTAGGTTCTATACTTGCGACATGAAGGGCGCAAAGGTCAGATAGGAGGCCCCATATATGAAAACCTCACTTACCAATCTAGTTGTAGACGTACCCCTCGGAAGAAGTGAAGTAGCAAACGGAACTAACGCCAGGTTGATTATAACAAAGAACAGAGCTAAAGAGAACGGGCCAATGATAGATATGGCTTGGGGACTTTGCTAGACCAGCCCACTAAGAGTTGAAGCGTCTTAAAAAGAAGCAAAATACGCTATGATCTCAAAAGGGGACATACCTGAATCCCATGCAGCCAAAATCCAGTAGTATTGTGCACCCTGCCGAGGGTCTCAACCGCGCTTCTGGAGTAGGTCTCTGCATCAGGCACCAAGAGGTTTCCTTCTAGAAGTTTCTGGGAGAACGAGTTGATCTTAGTGGACACGAACATCGGGCTGAGGTGCTGGACGTGGATACCCTTAGGAGCATACTCTTCTCGGAGTGCGAGCGTGAAACTGCGAATGTATGCCTGGAATGGAAATCATAAAATTTAAAATTCAGAATGATATGGTAGAGTAAATTTGGTTATTATGTCCGTGGCATTATAAGGATCCGCATAATACGAGTATAATACATTTCTATCTATGATGAATCAAAAGTTAGCTTTACTTTGGTGGTTGCATATATTGGCCTTAAAGTCAACTTTGGCCTTAAAGTCAACTACGTTTCTGAGAATACATTAACCATAGCAACCCACCTTTTCATGTTGATATAACTCCAGAAAAATATGTCTATGATTTCTAAAATTATTTTACGTGAGTGGCTACATATCTCGCGTTTTCAATAGTAATCATGGCTGAATTACCTAGCTTAGTTATTAGACTCTTCCCCTCTTTAGCAACACTACTAAGGTTTTTCGTTCGGAAACGGACTCTCTGATAGCGATAAAAGTACCTACTTTCGTTGCTGCATATATAGTCATCAGAGGTAGTGGTTGCAACTCCGACCCTGAAGATACATTGACGATAGCACCGCGCCCTCTAGCGACCATGCCTGGCAGGACAGTTCTGGTCATCATGGTTACAGCTCCTACGTTGATGTTGATGATCTCCCATACTTTGCTCTGTGGTAATTCGCACACAAGGCAAGGGTAGTCGTAGTTGATACCGACGTTGTTTACTGAAATTGAAGATGTTTTCGTAAATTACATAATGTAATGACAGAACAGGGAGGACTTCATGGGAACAAAGTTGAACTAAATAGCAGTGATTAAGTGTACAAAAAAAAATAGACAAATTTTGGCGAGGACAATATTTCGGGCTTGATGATTTCGGAATTGATTGCCAGTCTAGTGTGCCCAGGGAACCGCAACTATGAAACTTTGCATGCGCGATTCAGGATTTTCGCTATCATGGAAATACCAACGTCCATTTTGGGTCGCTATGCCACCATTGTTACTAAACAAATCAGAATAATACAAGGTTCATATATAAGCTGCTGACCTAGTATTCCTACGGGAACATCCCGGAGCTCCTCCTCGATTTTGGCGTACGCCTCCGCTCCCCGGCTGAAGTCAGCCACTATCGTTTTCGTCTTTACGTTGTGTTCTTTCTCTGTAATCAATTGAAAATCAATAAGGTTTCAATCAAGTTACAGGGTCAAAGTGGAATTCAATTCAATCAGAAACAGGTAAGCTTTAGATGTGTAGTGACAAAACATAGGTACGTTATTATATGAATTCAGAAGAAAATATGTGCCGAGGGTCTGGTAGGTCGGTCAGATTTTTGGCTGTTTAAGGCATCCTGTCTTGTTGTCGTCTAAGTAAAATTTTTAATGTCCTTTTTTCATCAATATGTCAGTCAGTTTTGTTCATCTAAAATGTCAAGTCTGTAGCGGGAGCGATGATTCGGCTCGACCGCCACCAAAGGGAAGATCTTCCGCCAGGCTAGGTGTTATGCCTGGGGAACCGCGGCTCCGACGATTGTGTCGGAGGTTGTATATATAGCTCCAATCCGTGAAATCTTTGAAATCGCGATTTAGTTTCTTCGCTGCTATTGGTTGAGCGCGTCAATTTCTTCGCGATGATTGACAGTAGTTGTTTGATTTCGATATTGTGACGAGTGGCGTAGAGATGTCGCCACAAGTAAAAGTGTCTGTCTGTCCCTGGAGGCTGAACGGCCGCTACAATATGATTTGAACTTCACACATAAATGTTATGTAACCGTGTCATGCCACAACGTCAGAAATCGGAATAACAAGTCAGTTAAGTACACAACTACTCAAACACAAACACTCGTTGTATTTCTACCTCATTGACCATTTACATAGAAGTGACAAGTGTCTTATAAACATTTAACAACGTTAACGTTTTAAGTTCTGCAAATCATCTATCATGTTTTGTTTTGCAACGACGACAATCAGTTACTGCACATTTAATGATGCCTATAAACTACGTTTAATATTAAATTATATCTATATACTAGCGATCAGTATTTTAAGTGTAATTTTCAAGGTATAAACACGTATTTTATTTTGTATAATAATAATCAGAAATATTAAAAACTTCTTATATAAAAAAGTTGATCACAAACTAAAATTTAATTTAGAAATTGTGCAGTCCCTGCGTAGCATTTGCTTGCGAAAGTGCCCAGAAGACGGGCACACTCCCGCAAGCTGATGACTTGATGACTGGTAGAAGAAGAAGGCCGAAGTTGCCGGAGCTCGTGAATAACCCATTTAAGTAGCATCAAACTGCTATAGAGCACATTATATTAACTATTGGTTGGTTAATTAAGATAAATTATTCTAGTATACTCGTATACTTCAATTAACGGCCTATCGACTATTGACGGCCTCTGTGGCGCAGCGGTAGTGCGCTTGTCTGTGACACCGGAGGTCCCGAGTTCGAATCCTGGCCAGGGCATGATGAGAAAAGAACTTTTTCTGATTGGTTTGGGTCTCGGATGTTTATCTATATAAGTATTTATTATAAAATATAGTATCGTTGAGTTAGTATCTCGTAACAAGAGTCTCGTACTTACTTCGAGGCTAACTCAATCTATGTAATTTGTCCCGTATATATTACACTAGCTGTGCCCGCGACTTCGTCCGCGTGGAATAGTTGTTTTGGGCATCATTGAACCTGAATAATTTTACCCGTTTTTTTATCACATTTTCCATTACTTCTTTGCTTCTTATAGTTGCAGCGTGTTGTTATATAGCCTAAAGCCTTCCTCGATAAATGGTCTATTCAACGCAATAAGAATTTTTCAAATAGAACCAGTAGTTCCTGAGATTAACGCATTCAAACAAACATACAAACAAACAAACTCTTCAGCTTTATAATATTAGTATAGATATATAATATCGACTGACCTATCTGACTGGCCACCGCATTCAGCTTGTCCTGGTTCCTGCTGATGAGCACCACAGAGCAGCCTCGCCGCGCCAGCTCCAACGCGTACTGCTTGCCGATACCATCTGTGCTGCCTGTCACGGCTGGAAACAAGCACATATTCTGAGTTAATTAGGTAACAAGAAAATACGAAGATATTCAGGATAAATGCTTTGGGCAAGCATTTGTCGATAGTATAGCTATGAGAGGCGTAAGGTGTATTGTCAGCCCAATCAATAATTTACTATTATTAGCCGCCTATATGATATCTCTGTTAAAATTTTAAACGTAATCTGTTAGTACTGTAATCTTGTAATGAAGCAAAAACGGTTCACGAGATCTAAGTACTCTTTGCACTTGTAGACCACCGTGGTTGTCTGTTCACTTATATTCCGGATATAACTATCTAGTAGAAAAAACTAAATTAATGTTTAAAATCAAAATGGCCGACTAGAAATAACTATACGAAATTTTGTAAGCCAGAAACCAGGCAATTCTGATTTCCAGAGAATAATTTGTGAGTAATTTGTCTGGAAAATTGAGGCAAAGATAATATTCAAAAGTAGCATTGCGATTGTACAATCTCTTGCTCAGATTTAATGCTTTGAGTTTGAAGCACGTACAAGAAAAATTGATAAATTGCATGCGTGCGATTCGACTCTTGTAACGAAACTATACACAAATCATGGGATTGCTTTCGTAATTCAAACGTTGAATAAGTATAAATTTATATGTAAAGGTACCTTCTCTTCCTTGCTTTATAAGTTATGTATTATAGATAAACACATTGTTGGACAAAGAAATAAGATCAGAACATTTAAACAGGCTATTTGGTTTGTAACTCACAAAGGCGGACTTATCGCTAATGCAATTTTTAACGTAGTGTTTCTATTCTCTTTGATGCAATTTCTTCCAGTCATTTATCTATCTGAAATTTCTTTTTATTGGAACTTTATCTGTTTAACTGAGTAATCGGATAATCCCAATGATCAAAAGATTCACTCCGAACTCCTTTCCAGACAGGCGACGATGTGGCACGGAATTACGCAAGGAGGTACTTACAAATATATAATTGGACTAGTATTGTTCCTAAATAATAATTTCTATATTATAATAATCATAAATTTAAAGGGTCGGGTCAAAAGTACCCGAAACCGCCGAGCTTGCATGAAGAGAGTTATGAATGTGGATGAAGCGAAGGAAGTATGCAGAGATCGTGGCAAGTGGAAAGAGGTACCCTCTGCCTACCTCTCCGGGAAAGAGGCGTGATTTTATGAATGTATGTATGTATAAATTTAAAGGCTATGTCAATTGGTTATAAGCTCCTTCTCGACAAGCAACTAAGGCACTGCCCAATTAGAATACCACCTAATCTCGGCATCTGTAGGTGCTACAAGATTGGCTTCGAAATAAATGAGACACTACGCTAAGTTTGTCATAACTACGACCCAGTACGACCCAAACGACCGACCGACCCAAACGCGGTTATAAATAACACGCGCATAGAAATAACATTATTAACAACCTAAGCCCTGCTGAAACATCCAAGTCAGTCGTGTTTCACTAGTTAAATACTTATACCTAAATTCGCTCCTAAGGTCACGCCCATGAATGATATACAGTCGAAAATGTCGTTGGTATATCTTTCATGTGCGTGTCAGCAAGAAAAAATTATAACAATGGAACGTGCGTACATTCCATTGTTTTTAATTTTTCTTGCTGTTTATGATTCATCGCATCGCTAAAACCTCAGATAGCATTTTCTTCTATATAATTAACTATTCTTAGGCAAGTCCTTACTCCGAAGTCACAATGACTTTAGTCCACGTAACTTCTTTTCTATTTCGTGGGAACCTGGCGACTATAGGTACTATTTGACGGGATTCCATTCCGGTATCCAGTAAAAAGCCGTGTGTAATTTGTAATTTGAAACTAAAACACAAGACAAAAGGGCTATTTTTACAAGTGTCGTACATCAGGTACTTAGTACTATTTAACAACTAAGTATGTCGTACTGAAAACTCGATTGTAGTATTTTTTTAATATTTTTTTTTTCATCGATTTTAGGCGGTTTCGTGTGAAACTGTCTTAATACTTCATAGTAGAGCCCCAAAACGCTTTGTGGTCGGATTGTGGTTTATTCTACCCAGGAACAGTGCCAAGGATACCGAATGCCTTCTATAATGTCCAGACGTCCAGATTGCCCTTCACTTTTAAAGCATATTATGGCCACTTTTCCACTTACAGTAATTAGAGTAATTTATTACTTACAATGTAAACGAAATAGCGTGTTATACAAGATACTGCCATTAAGATACATATAAAATTGATGACCCCATTGCGCAGTGGTTAAAGCGCCAGCCTCAAAAGGTCTTGGGTTCAAGCAATGAATGTGGATGCTGGTTTTATTGTACCTAATAGGAGCTTTACTTGGATCGCAACTTTTTGGGACAATAACAGAAGTTTATGACACTCTCCAACACTCATGCATCTAAGAACAATTAATTACTAATTAATTATTAAATTAAAAATTTCGGAAAGAAAATATTCAAGCACAATAATTATTATCATAACGTTTAGGTTATCCAAAATGAGCAAGTTTACATTATGTAATTGCGCGCTAAAATTATACTTTTTAATTATTTTTTCTTTATTTTTGTGGCCTCGGCTAACTCGTCCGCTTTGCACTTCACGCAATTAAAAAAAAACTAAAAAGCATATACTCGTAATACAGTCAAATTTAGAAGCCTCCTCTTTTTTTTTTAATTCGTTACCAAAATATTCTACGCTATGCCACCGTGTGCCACAGAGTATGGCATGCTTTACTATGAAATCTCGATACGACGTTATACGTGTAGATAGTGCACAATTGCACCTCTCTTTTAGTATTTAAGTGGCACCTGACCTTTGTACCAACTGTTTGTGCAACTCTTGTATTCATGTGGAATTAACCGCGGATTTGTGCAGATTTTAGTAATACGAGACTGGGTGAATTGCGTCCCTATATCCCAAGATAAATATTTCATTTACCAAAAACTACGAAAAACTATCGCTGTTCCGTTTCGCGATAGTTTTTCGCGCGATAAAAACGGCGTCGCGCATGAAATAATACTGAGGCTGGATACGAAGCAAATATATAATGTGCCCAGCTGATACTCTTTCCATGCAGATAAAAAAAGTATATCAAGGGTAAGGCCAGCTGACTTAGGATTCTTTTTCTTCAGCCAAACAGCTAAACGTACCCTATCAGTTTAATCAAGACCGTCAGCTCTGTCTACCCCGCAAGGGATATTGACGTGATTATATATAATGCATTCTTTTTTTTTTGACGATTTGTCATCAACCTGTCACTATTTGAATCTTAACCATACAGCTAAACGTGATCTCTTAGTCTTTTTGAGACTGTTGGCTCTGTCTATACCGCAAAGGATAAAGATGTAATCTTATTTGTATGTATATAGATTTGCATTAGATATGCTTCTAGTACTTATAATAAAAAATATATATATATAATTCCGGGTGTTTTTTTATAGGGCGGAATATTCCTTCGAACTTTTTGTTTCGCTCACCTTGAAAGTCATTAGAAAAACAATAGTAATTCATTTTAGCATATCAATCTGTTCCGCATAATACCTATTTAAAGTGGGCTATAAGTTAATTAATAAAAATCTCTTGTTTAACACATTCGTTACTTTTGCATGAAGAGAGTTATGAATGTGGACGAAGCGAAAGAAGTATACTGAGATCAAGGCAAGTGGAAGTAGTCTCTGCCTACCCCTACGGGAAAAAGGCGTGATTTATGGATGTATGTAACAAAAGCAGCAACATAAACCTAGAACTACATCTGCCTATCAGCTTTCCTGACAATTGGCGAAAAAGCTGATTGAGGTATCTCGTGACCGGAAATTATCTGGCTCAGAGAATCAGCATTGCCATTCAAAATGTCAACGCTGCCAGCCTTCTGGGCACAATTTGTAAATTAAATTTTGTTTGTAATCATCTTATTTTATTTCTTTTTTATAAATAGTTTTAATTTGAGTTCTTTTTAATTAAGTTTTCTATTTATAATGTATAAATAGAAAACTAGTAAAAACCTAGAACTTTTAAATCTACATAATAATTTCTTTACCAGCAAGCAATGTAAACTGGTAATATGAACGGCATTGATGGTCATTTACTCATAGTTTATCTAGGTCTACTAGGTCATTGTAATAAACTAGACCCTTAAATTGGCAGTGTATGTACTGGCATACATTAACTTTGTAAAAATATTTGACATAGTATAATAAAAATGTCTGTGTCACAAATCATTTTAATTCATTGCAATACTAATTATTTTTATAAGGAAAAATAAAACACGTCTCTAACAACACTTATTTTGACATTCGGTCTCGAAAATGGCGGCCCGGCGTAGCTCATCTGTGTTGACTAAGGTATTTATATTATTTTAACTTGGTTTGACATGGTTTGTGGTGTTTTTATGAACTATATTTTATGCATAACAGTATAATCGAATGGATTTGATATGTTTTTGTGTATGGTGATTTTGTGTTTTGAGTTTATTTTGGTCGGTAAACTGATGTATGCTGTGGCATACATTGCCAAATTCGTAATGAAAGACCCTTCGTTTTGTCTGTATGACACAGCATACATTGCCAAGTTTGTAATGAAATGCTTTATTTGTAATTTGCAAGATACCGCATGTATTTGTGATTTGGGATTGCTTTTTATTTTTGGTTGAAGCATGTTTTTTTGTTTCTTTGTTGCCAGCAAACCCTACTAACTCGAGGTGGTAGAATATTAGCTCTTGTGCCTGCTGAAAATGCACCCTCTGACGATAGCGAGCGCTCAGATGTCGAAGAGGAATTTTGTGTACGCACCCCGCTTTCTTCATTTTCTTCTCCAGCACCTTCTATTCATTCTTCCTTAGAAAGACTAAACATTCTAGATGATGACGAACATTACAACAGCGACAATGTTCCACTTACGCCCATTTTTCAAACAGTACTTATATTCAAGTCCGTCTTTAGAACCAAATTGCAATAAAGTACCGGTGCTGAGTGATATTCCGTCACTCCCAACAACTCCTCTTACTCCAGTAAATCCACCAAATCCAAAAACCAGATCCCGACGTCGTCAGCCCACCGTTCCTGTCCGGAAAAGACCGAGACTAATGAAAAAATTTACTTTGAACTATCAGTGGAAAGAAGCCGTTTTTCGACACAGAGCTATTATAGAAGAAGACTCCAATTATACAGATGTTCCGGATATATCAGCGTTGGATTATTTTTATAAATTTTTTTCGCCAGACATTCTAACAGATATCGTAGAGCAAACAAATTCTTACTCGAAGAATCCCAGAAACTGTCAATTAGATTACCATGTAAAGGCGTAATTTAGTCATTTCAGTTCAATAAACGTTTATACTATTATTATCTTTTGTATTTTTTTTTGCTATTCCTGCTCCTGGATAAACTCCCGTCGAAATTTCATAAGTTTTAGGACTCACTTCCGTCGGTATTTCATTAGTCACTGCACTTGGTAATGTGTATCCCAGCATACACGACTTTGATCCCTTGGTTTTCTATTCACTTGGCAATGTATGCTGTGTCATACATGAGTTTTCAGGAAAACTGAAACGTAAAGATATTTTTTCGTATTTTTTTGTAATGCCTTAAAACGTCTTAAACCCGATTTCAATAAAAAAAATCGGTTTATGTAAAAAAAAAAATTCTGCCAAATTAAGGGTTAAATAAATACTCTTGTGTAAGTAATTAAATCAATTTTATATAGCAATAAGCTGCAAATAGATATGTTTGTTTTTATTTACAAATTTTATTTATTTAAACTTTATTGTACAAAATAATATGTATAGCACAATTTGCGAATTTAATGCTAGAAGCATTATGTACACCTACCAGTCAACCATTGGGTCTTGGCATAGAAATCAAAATGTCTCTTTTTAGAATAGGTTTCTTCCTTTTTTTTAGATAAGGTTTAATAATAATTAGGTTAAGTTCATTTTAAATGTTTCATTTATATTGTTAATTACAAAAAAAAAAAATTACAGAGTAATAAAAAATAAAAAATGTCCGTAATAATATTCGAATTCCTATGCAGATTTTTTTCTTTTTAAAGTGCTACTAAAGAAAATACTTATCATAGGATAATCAATATAATAATAATTTATTTAAAAAGGTTTCAATTATAAAAACTTAATAACGGTAAGTCGTATACACCATGACTTAAGACATGCCAGATGATTTTGGTAACATAAAAAAAACGCTTAAAGCCTAAAGTAAATAATAATCCATCAAAGAACAAGTCACAAGTCAAAGTGCCGTGTGGTTCCCGATACCAATATAAAAAAGAATAGGACCACTCCATCTCATTTCCCGTGGATGTCGTAAAAGGCGACTAAGGAATAGGCTTTTAAACTTGGGATTCTTATTTTAGGCGATGTGCTAGCAACCTGTCACTATTTGAATCTCAATTCTATCATAAAGCCAAACAGCTGAACGTGGCCTGTCTACCCCGCAAGAGATATAGACGTGACTATATGTATGTAACAAGTCACAAAAAATATTGATTTTAGAATGCACCATCGATTGTATAGTCATGCGTAAGTTGTGGCGTCATTTAATGATTAACATTGGAATAGATTAAATAAATTACCTATACTAAAACGACACAGCTAATAGATTCCATATAAATGGGTATAAAACCATCGTAAACATGACCTACCTATTGGTAATTATGTCTTTAAATACCTACTTACTTACTATGACTTGTGTGATTTGGTGTAAAGGAACGTTTCTATTCACGCAAATTAAAAATCCTACTGCGAACCTCGTAGCAAGTGGAAAGAGGTAGTCTCTGCCTACCCCTCCGGGAAAAAAATATATGTGAGAAAAAATCACGCCTCTTTCCCGGAGGGGTAACTACCTCTTTCCACTTGCCAAGATCTCTGCATACTTCCTTCGCTTCATTCACATTCATAACTATATAAACTTCGATAGGCTTATAAACTTCGGGTTCTTCTTTAAGGCAACGGGCTAGTGACCTGTTACTCTTTGAATATAATTTTTTATAATTAAGCCAAATAGCTAAACGTGGCCTATCAGTCTTTTCAAGACTGTTGGCTCTGTCTACCCCGCAAGGGATGTGGACGTGCTTAAAGGTATGTATGTTTGTATGAAATCCTGCCAAAAAGCTTTTGGTCATTAATCTCCTCACGTCAAGAAGTACCTAATTGAGGAAGTAAGTGTACTCGTAGGTACAGTTCGTTCAGTGCAAATGTGGACTGTACCTAGGCACTTATGACATAACTGACGTAATAAGCCTAGATGCAGCTTGCATAACAGCTGGATTTATGTAATCCCATACTATAGATCTAACTCTGTATTGAAATCAAAATTAATATGTCAGTACTGACGCCTTGTCTGATTTTGAGTGAAAGTCCCGGGTTCAATATAAGTTTGGTTCAAAAGAGTTATAAAGAAATCACTTTATTCACTTTTTTTAGGAATAATTTTATATCTTGGTGTGCTTATTCGTAATTATGGTCTCTATTAATTTTGTTTGTAAATACTTTATTGTACATAATAAATTTTAAGTAGTTAGTACATAATAATAAAATTATATTATTTAGACGAAATGTTATTTTTCCTGGGTACTATTTGAATCAGAATACCATCATGAAACCATGAATAAAGATATGATAATACGCGTTCGTTGACACTAGTATCGTGGTATAGTTCCATGATGGAACTGCTGATAATAATTAAAATTATTAGTTACTTTTGTGTCATTTAAAATCGGTAGGTATGATTTCGTAAAATCGTTGTTGAGTATCGCCTTAACAGATTAACTTCAATTCTTTTTGATGCTTCGATAATGCAATATTAATTATCACATCTATCTAAGGTGTTTGTTTAAAAATGCAAGCCAATATTTGCCAAACACATTGGGCAAACGGTAGGCAAACATTGCACCATGATAGCAACGCGTCATGGACAATTGGTGACTGTATTAAAATCGAAAGTAAGGATCCACCTGCTAGCGAGATGAAGTCTTACAACTTGTTTATTTAAGTATGTATGTACATACATACATAAAATCTCATAACTTTAGTCCCGGTTGCATCCTCACCTCTCTGGAGAGGAGGGGTATGCCTTTGACCATGGATCCTGGGTTGGGTGAGTCAGGTTCTACACGAAGCGACTCCCGTCTGACCTCCGCAACATTTGCAGGTAAACCTAATCCATATTGGATCCATGGTCACAGATCCAGTGTGCTAATGTCCAGGTTTGATCACGAGGTTTTTCTCACCGTAAGAGCATCGGTTAGTATACAAACTAATGTAACTTTGCAAAGAGTGATTGGTACATGGCCGAGGCGGGATTTGAACCTGTGCCTTTCTGCGCATCACGCATTTCAACCGGGCACCTTGCATCGCTCTGAGCATTTTTCATCTATTGTACCTTTAATCATGCCCGGAAAAGAACTTTTTCTGATTGGCCTGGGTCTTGGATTTTTATTTACCTATATAAGTATTTATTATAAAATATAGTATCGTTGAGTTAGTATCTCGTAACACAATTCCGAACTTACTTCGAGGCTAACTCAATCAGTGTAATTTGTTCATGTCGGCATTGGATTTTGAATCTCAATTCTATTATTAAGCCAAATAGCTAAGCGTGGCCTATCAGTCTTTTCATGACTGTTAGCTCTGTCTACCCCACAAGGGATATAGACGTGACCATATGTATGTATGTATGTATGCAGTTTTAAATAATATCCACTGTTTATGCAAGCTTACTGGTTTAGGACAGTCTGAGCCGACCTTTCGCTCTTTTACCCTCGTCTTACATTCACATTTTATTATCCACCGACTCTCTAAATCTTGACGACGCAGCGCAATAAGTACAGTCAATATTCAATTGAACAATTGACATGTTACAGCAAACAATTTTTATAACTCATAACAAGTTTAGTCAGTCTACGTACGTTGGTTTTGGGTTTCCCGAAATCCTTTCTCAGTTCAAATGGAAATAATTCTGTGGTCCAAGATTACGATGACGCCATCTTGACACTGTGTATAATTTAAGCGGATTTTATTTTAATAAAAAGATTAATACTTTGTGTGTGGAAGACGTGTTGTTTCCGGCACTAGAAGAAAAATAATACGACCTCTTCATCTGTTTCCCATAGATGTCGTAAAAGGCGACTAAGGGATAGGCTTTTTAACTTGGAGTTCTTCTTTTGGGCGATAGGCTAGCAACCTGTCACTATTTGAATCTCAATTCTATCATTAAGCCAAACAGCCGAACCTGGCCTTTCAGTCTTTCCAACATTGTTGGCTCTTTCTACCCCGCTTGGGATAACGACTTGACTAAATGTATGTATGTATGTATACTTTGTATTTGATCAAGTAATAAATTAAAACGATGTAAAACTCTGACCTATAAATATCATAAATAATTGTTTTACGATATAAAAGCGTTCGATTACTTCCTTAATAAAATGTAATTCATGGCAATTAAGATGCACAACCTTTGCAATGTGGTTTCATGTAAACGACAAGGAACTCCATAAGGCATCTCAATTTCATTTATAGATGTCGTGGAAGCGATTAAGGGACAATAAGAGCACTAAAGTGCATTTCTTTAGTCCTGAACAGAAAGTACAAACTGAACGTTGCCTTTCAGTATTGCCAAGATTGTTGGCTCTGTTTACCCCGTTAGTGAAAAGGACATGATTATATGTATGTGTGTATATAATTAACATACTGCCTTTAGCTTCATTCTGGGGGCTTACCATAATCACAATCGCCAAGGAATAGATAAATCATTCGTTCTTTCACAACACTAAGCAGGAATAAAACAATCTTGTTTTAAAAGTTCATGGTAGGTATGATTTGGAACAACATTATTTTAAGCTTGAAACAAAACGGTCGAAAACTATCATACATACATACATATAATCACGTCTATACCTATCCCTTGCGGGGTAGACAGAGCCAACAATCTTGTAAAGACTGATAGGCCTCCTTCAGCTATTTGACTTTAAGATAGAATTGAGATTCAAAAAGTGACAGGTTGCTAGCTAATCACCTAAAAGAAGAATCCCAAGTTTATAAGCCTATCCCTTAGTCGCCTTTTACGACATCCATGGGAAAGAGATGGAGTGGTCCTATTCTCTTTTCTATTGGTGTCAGGAACCACACGGCACATATGCATATGTGTATATAATTAACGTGTTGGGCGTAAGCATTTAGCTTCATTCTAGTGCCTATATTCAAAGTTATATTTCGAATAATGTACTGTTAATTCTACGGTATTGTTATGAGACATTAGCGCTTTATGTAACGTACAGACGAACATACAGTTTGCGCAAACCGTATGACGATTTCATTGTGCTCAAATGGGGTCGAGTTGACTACTCCTGTGGTCGTTGGGCAATTCCGCGCAGTTCACCATGAGTTCAATATATAAAGATAGACTTAAGCTAGGTATAAGTACTAATTAAATATGGTATGCGCCGTGTGGTTCCCGGCACCGATACAAAAAAGAATAGAACCACTCCGCCCCTTTTCCATGGATGTCGTAAAAGGCGGGTAAGGGATAGGCTTACAATCTTAGGATTCTTTTTTTAGGCTATGGGCTAGCAACCTGTCACTATTTGAATATCAATTCTATCATTAAGCCAAATAGCTGAACGTGGCCTGTCGGTTTTTTCAAGACTGTTGGCTCTGTCTACCCCACAAGGGATATAGACGTAATCATATGTATGTATGTATGTAAATATGGTGTGGTCACTATTGAATCGGCTTAATATAAAGATAAATCAAAAGTACAGCCGTCAGTTGAAAATAAATGCTATATGTTTTTCAAATGGATATATCATATACATATACTTATTGTCACGTCTTTAAACCTTACAACGTAGACAGAGCCAACAGTCTCGCATGTTGGAAGGCCATGTTCAGCTGTATGGCTTGAGATTCAAATGGTGGCATGTTGCTAGCCCATCGCCTAAAAATAATAGCAGCACCTACTTATTCCTTAGTTACATTTTATGAAATCCAAGAGAATGATTTGGGAGTGGTCCTATTCTAAAGAGCCAGGAACTAAAATCTATACCTCTCTACGACCACCACCTATTCACATAAGTAAGAGATGTATAAGAGTGAGAAAGAATGTACCTTTCTCTTAAAATTATGCCTGTTGGATATTCGTCTAAGGTATTCGGGTAAGGCATTTCAGATTCTTACAAGTTTTAAATATAAAGGAATCTTCAAGGAGTCTTTACATTAAGACATTTAAATTGGTAGAAAGGAACGTAAAATTATCGAATAACGATATAAAGAAACACACTCCGTGTTTGAAAATACTTAACTAGTCACTCAACCTCTTTGAAATAAGAAACAAATTCAAATAGGTTTAGAACTGGCCACCTATAAAGAATATTAAGAAAAAAAAGAGATTTACGCGGGAACTAAATTTTTTAATTGGAAAGTTTAAATGTTTGACCAAATGATCATTATAACTAGCTGTGCCCGCGACTTCGTTCGCGTGGAATAGTTATGTTGGGGTCATTGAAGCCCTCAAGGATGAATAAAATTTTCCCGCTTTTTTTTATTATTATTTATTTCTTCGCTTCTATTACCTAATTGCAGCGTGATGTTATATAGCCTAAAGCCTTCGTCGATAAATGGTCTATTCAACACAAAAAGAATTTTTCAATTCGAACCAGTAGTTCCTGAGATTAGCGCGTTCAAACAAACAAACTCTTCAGCTTTATAATATTAGTATAGATATTGTTATGTGAATGTCAATGAGTCCAAATACAAAAGTCCAGGGATTTTAAAGAATAAGTGCAGTTTTACTTTAGAACATTGTCTTCCTTTTAAAAGTTCCAGTAAATGTTAAAAGTGCATGCATCAGCAGTATTACAATGTGAAACGGAAAAGAAGAAAAAGACGAAACAGAATATTTGCTTTTTGTATTTTTTTCAATACCAATTGAAATTTTCAAAACAAAAATTGAAAATCAATCACTCATAAAGGGTTTGTCAAGAACAACTTACATCTATACACTTCACTGTATAATTATATGTATTTTGCTTCATACTTCATCCACATTCATCAATCTTTTTGCTCTTGACCTGACCTTTATCAGAACGTTCCCGATTTCATCAAGGTTACATCTTTTTTTATTTATTTGGCTCGCTGACTTTATATAGATAAAAAACACTTGCAACTTGAGAAAAATAACTGCATGCTGCATTTATTTCTTTCAATCGTTAATCATAAAAGGATTTTTAATTTATTTAAATGCAATATTATGGTCCAAGCTCCTCTAACGAGACGGTTGATATGGTCAATAATATACCTATGTATATCCTTATAAATTTATTCTGCTTGTGAAATTAATTTATTACCTAAAGTGCTATGTGGTTTCCGGCACCTTAAGATAGAACACTCCATATCTTTCCCATGGATGTCGTATTAGATGACTAAGGGATAGGCTTTTAAACGTGGCCTTTTAGTCTTTTCGAGACTGTAGTTAAGCCCGCAAAGAATAAAGACGTGACTATATGGTTGTATGTAAATTTATTAATTGGAAGGCAGATACTAAAAAAATTATCCAAGCCTTCGTTCTGGCAGAGTAGAATAGTTCTACTTTATCTCTTATTGCAGAGTCAAGAAAGAGACTAAAGGAAAAACACACTAGTACACAAAAATATTTGTTAAAATGGGTAGGTACCTACATAATGTGAATATATGTTAATGAAAATTGAACCAAAATAATAAAAACAAGAACAATTTTATGAAATTCCTAATGTTTAAAATCAACTGAGCATACATTCATTCATATAACATATTAAGTAGGTATGTATATAGTACCTTTATAATCTGTGGAGCTGTAGGGCAACAACATTGATTGTGTTTATTTATAACCTCAATTCTTTATAAACAAAATGTTATCACGTATTATCAAACTCACCAGCCCAGGCTCCGAACTTCTTGGTCAACGGCTCCACTTCCGACGGCAGGAAATATGGCATTAAATACGACGTGACCTGTTCCAAGGGACTCCAAAGGGAATCTATTATAACAGCGCAAACCGCCACCACTCCAACCGACGATAAAACTACAATAAACATGGCTGAATTAAAAAAAAAACGCATGTACTTTAAAATAATATTAAAAAGTAATTATTTTTGAAATTAGAAGGTTTGTATTTTATCGCGTTAGTCAGTTGTTGAACTGCGAGGCCGACGCACGACACTGTAGCATGACGATGCGTCTTATACTGTCAGCCCAGCATACCGGTTGCTCGTCCATCGAAAACCGGGTGGGCACTTTACTGGTAACGTTATGGGCTCTTTATGTGCCCACAGTCCCACACCACGTGGCACAATAATAAATATTAGAAGTACCTACTTAAATGTGCAACATTGTAAAAACATTGGTTAAGAAGAAGCTGTGACAAAATGCTTTGCATAAAAGCAATTAAGATTATTAATATAACTTATTCATATTACCTAATTAGAAATGGAATGTTTTATTAATAAGGGAATATTTAACAATCAAAACCAAAAGTCAATTTGACAAGATCTTTATAATTGAATACTATAGATTATACACGAAGCGTCGCTCCTGCGGGAGTTTTTAAGTCTAGAAAATATCTTACTCACTAAAATAAAAAGCGTAGGTATATTACTTCTACGTCCGTGCGCTAATTTATTCAAAGCAGTTCAGCATAATTATGGAAGGAATATTTATCAGATTTGGAGTATGAGCTGGACGTATGGGGATTCTGTATCTAAGACTCACATCTTGGTTCTTATCGATGGTGAATATATTTTTTTGCATCACTATATAGTATAAAACAAAGTCGCTATTTTAGTCTGTTTGTCTGTATGCTTAAATCTTTAAAATTACGCAACGGATTTTGATGCGGTTTTTTGTAACAGGTAGAGTGATTCAAGAGGAAGGTTTTTATGTATAATAACATTTAATTTTATAATTTTGCACCCGTGCGAAGCCGGGGCGGGTCTAATTGTCTAAATTAGACAATAAACTTAAGAATATCAAAATATTTTCAACCATAATCTGTTAATTTATAACAGAAATGGATCTGGTAAAACAGTTATCATCATAGCCTGAGCGCGGTTTTCTTAATTTTGTATTTTTACACTGGACAAAGTTAAAAATTTTTTTAATCCAGGGCCACTCACGGACGCCCTCTAAAGCCATGATTTCATAAATCATAAGAATATTCTTTCTAAAACCTGAAAGACGACTAGTTATAATTATTTCAAGGGATTGACCACGGAAACATATAGACCAAGATGACGCGTAAATCCCACTTTTAAGTTACTTATATTTAAAAATGTAACCTACTCTTTAATTACTCTCGGGCTCAAAACATAACGGATCTGGTGTGAAATCCCCTGATAAAATATAATACGCAATCAATCAAAAAAAAAATATTGCGTAACGCTCTGTGAAGGAGCGTCGGTAGACAAATCGGTGACGTGCACGGTTAAAATGCGTGACGCGCTTAAAGACACAGATTCATATCACACCTCGGCCATGTACTGATGACTGATGATGTATTATTATAGCCAAGAGATATGGCAATTATTAAATGACTAGCTGTGCCCGCGACTTCGTCCGCGTGGAATAATTATTTTGGGCATCATTGATGTTCCCCGATTTTTTTTTCACATTTTCCATTATTTCTCCGCTCCTAAAAGTTGCAGCTTGATGTTATATAGCCTAAAGCCTCCCTCGATAAATGGTCTATTAAACACAAAAAGATTTTTTCAATTCCAACCAGTAGTTCCTGAGATTAGCGCGTTCAAACAAACAAACAAACAACTCTTCAGCTTTATAATATTATTAAGTATAGCTATATGAAGTATCCCACAATAATGAATAAAATTTTTGAATTTGAATTTTGAATTCGAATTTGTTCATTACTTTGAATACTAACTTTTACCACTTTTACGCTGAGGGAAAACATCGTGAAATGTTTACTTAGTCAGATTTAAATGTCCAATTTCTGGATTATAATTGTCTACCCCGCACGGGATATAGACGTGACTGTATCAACATATACTAATATGCTACTATTATAAAGCTGACGAGTGAGAGACCAATTCCTGTGTAATTCATTCATTTGTTCTCTCATCTATACTATCTATACTATATACTAATATACTAATTATACTAATATACTAATATATTATAAAGCTGAAGAGTTTGTTTGTTTGTTTGTTTGAACGCGCTAATCTCAAGAACTGCTGGTTCGAATTGAAAAATTCTTTTTGTGTTGAATAGACCATTTATTGAGGAAGGCTTTAGGCTATATAACATCACGCTTTAACATTTAGGAGCGAAGAAATAATAGAAAATGTGACAAAAAAGCGGCGAAAATTATTCATCCTTGAGGGCCTCCAATGATGCCCAAAATAACTATTCCACGCGGACGTAGTCGCGGGCATGGCTAATGTATGTATGTATGTTATTTCGTAATGGGCTACGGCGTCGACAGGCCCACAACAGTCATCTCTCTACCGTGTGAGTGTGAGGTTTAATAGTAGATAAGGATTTATTGTAAGTGAACAAATGTGATAGCTGAACGTGGCCATTCAGTCCTTTCAAGACTGTTGGCTCTGTCTACCCCGCAAGGGATATAGACGTGAACATATGTATGTATGAACAAATGTATCGGTACATATTGTGTATTGGAAAGGCGTACCGTAGTGCCGTGTGGTTGCCGGCACCAATACAAAATCACCACCACCACTCTATCTCCCTTTCCAATGGATGTCGTAAAAGGCGACTAAGGGATAGGCTTACAAACTCGGGATTCTTTTTTTAGGCGATGGGCTTGCAACCTGTCACTATTTGAATCTCAATTCTATCATTAAGCCAAATAGCCGAGCGTTGCTTATCAGTCTTTTCAAGCCTGTTGGCTCTGTCTACCCCACAAGGGCTATAGATGTAACCATAAGTATGTATGTAAGACCATTGAAGAATTGAACCCCAAACTGAGCATATCAAGAATTGACAGACATAAAAATCCATATTTACTTACTGCTTGTGTGATATGTGTGTTGTATATGTCAATCACTAGATTTTAATGGAAGGATTTAAAATAACTGTGAAAAATCAATTAAAGATATTTATTTACAAGAACTAAAATTGTTCATCTCTGTCCCAAAGATGTCGTAAAAGGCGACTTAGGGATAGGCTTATATACTTGGCATTCCTCATTACAGGCTAGCAACCTGTCACTATTTGAATCTGAATTCAATCATTAAGCTAAACAGCGGACCATATTCGCTCTGTCTACCCCGCAAGGGATATAGACTTGACTTTCTACTACTATAAAATATAAGAAGAACAACCTTAAAAATATACTTACGTCTACGTAGGTATTTGACAAAATTAAAACGGACTTTTTTCTAAAACAAATTATAAAAATGTTTATCCACCTATCCACTAAATGCTAATACCACAGATTATACAATAATGTTTACAACAAGGGTCATACAAATTTGACCCTCTTTTGGTTTTCTAAATCACAACGGATATGGGGTCTCAAATTTCTATGACCCCCGCTGTTTAAATACGTCAATATGGTGAAACTTTATTATTTTAAATTATTTTCCTAGGTGCAATTATTATATTAAGGCATTACATTAAATAGTAATAAAAAACTAGTGACCACCCCGGATTTGCGCGGGTTGAATTTATAGAAAAGGTATAAACCTTCCTAAGAATACCCTCTTTTCAACATATAAAACAAGAACACAATCCGTCCACAACTTTCCGAGATTAGCGCATACATACAGACAGAGGTAATACTTACTCGTTCTTAGTTCATTAGACTTAAGTTAGTTAACTTTATATGTGGTGATAAGATGTTTAAATTTTACTTGACACTTATAATGCTATTGTACAGAAAGTTACACAATAAAAGAGGAATACATACATTCATATGTGCATACATATTTTCACGACTATATCCCTTGTGGGGTAGACAGAGCCAACAGTCTTGAAAAGACTGAATGGCCACGTTCAGCTATTTGACTTTATGATAGAATTGAGATTCAAATAATGACAGGTTGCTAACCCATCGCCTAAAAAAGAATCCCAAGTTACGTCGCTTAGTCGCCTTTTACCACATCCATGGAAAAGAGATGGAGTGGTCCTATTCTTTTTTGTATTGGTGCCGGGAACCACACATAAGTATACGTACATGAAATATATACAAAAAATAATTGCGTCAATTAGATGAACGTGGCTGAATAACATTGATAGCTAAGAGTAGGTACCTAATTCAGACAATATTTACAATAACATGATACTTAAGTTATTATAATGCAAAATTACATAAACGCACGCGCATAAACCAAAGGTAGTCATTTGATTGACATTTGGGAATTGGGATTACAATTAATTTGCTTGTTAATGATTTTCACGTATCAAATAATGTTACAGGCCTCACAACAATAGGATAGATAGATAGATAAATAAATAAACAAATATCTACGGGACAAATTACACAGATTGAGTTAGCCTCGAAGTAAGTTCGAGACTTGTGTTACGAGATACTAACTCAACGATACTATAATTTATAATAAACACTTATATAGATAAACATGCAAGACCCAGGCCAATCAGAAAAAGTTCTTTTCTCATCATTCCCTGGCCGGGATTCGAATCCGGGATCTCCGATGTCACAGACAAGCGTACTACCGCTGCTATATATAGATTATAGATAAAATGTTTATTCAACAATGCTACAGACACAAATATACATAATTATATAACAATAACAAAACCTTAAAACTAACACAGGTGTACTGTAGCAAGTCGAAATATCATAACTCAGCGTTTTTTTTGCGCTGAAAGAGTACAAAAACGCTGATTTTCAGTCATCACCATTTGATATAGATGCGGGTAAGGCAAAGCCTTATTAAACAAAAATAACAAAGTTCTTGCCGGTATTTGATCCCATGGGAACTTGCAATAATTCACGAGTCCCCGTCCACTAGATAATGTCCTAATCGATATTTGGTCCAGTAATGAGCAAGGTTCCCCGCGATATAAATTAAATCTATTTGGTATTTACAGAAAAGTTAATTCATTGGACATGAGGTTCATACAGTCGCAACCTGCGTGTCTGTCTGCTTGTTCGTTTCATGCTCCGAAACCTCTTCTTTCAGCGTCTTCAAATCAAATCAAATCAAATCAATTACGGGATACACAGAGCCAACAGTCTCACAATACTGATAGGCCACGTTCAGCTATTTGGGTTTAAGATAGAATTGAGATTAAAATAGTGACAGGTTGCTAGCCCATCGCCTAAAAGAAGAATCCCAAGTTTATAAGCCTATCCCTTAGTCGCCTTTTACGACATCCATGGTAAAGAGATGGAGTGGTCCTGTTAGTTTTTCTACCACACGGCACATTCTGCATTACTCACCCCCTATTCTTAGGGGCTAGAATTATAATTACTGAAATTTTTAGTGGACACTGCGCTGTTAATAAAGTAGGTAAGTACATTACGCTCTTCATTTTGATGTTAAATTAAAAACATTGAACAAAGTAGGTAAGCGGGTAATGAATATGATAATGTATCATGCCGAAGAAACATAGGTATATCTACAAGCTTCTAGGCCGAAAAACTCATAAAGGATTATAGGTAATAGGTACCTACTTACATTGTTTAATGCAGTATCAAATTGTTTCAATTTTTTTTTATTGAGATCTATATCACAATATAAGCTACCTACAGCTGAACGTGACCTTTTAGGTCTGTTCAAGACTGTTGGCTCTGTCTAACCAGCAAAGGATATAGACGTGATTATTTTTTATAGGTACTTATAACAGTTATTAAACTTAATTTAAGTATATTTTAGTGCGAAAGACGATTGGAATTATATGAAAGTAAGTTTAATTTGGGTGAGTTTAACCAATTTGATATTTCTACACGATTATAAGTTTTTTTATAAATTTCTAGCTTAAGAAACTTAGCGGGATTGTTTGCTTGATGACACCCAACAATAAAGATGGAATATTATCTTTCTAGATTCGATTCCCGCGCGGCCAGGGCATGATGAGAAAAGAACTTTTTCCGATTGGCCTGGGTCTTGGATTTTATCTATAGAAGTATTAATGAAATGTTAATTATATAGTATCGTTGAGTTAGTATCTCGTAACACAAGTCTCGTACTTACTTCGTGGCTAACTCAATCTGTGTAATTTGTCCCGTATATATTAATATTTATACTTAGGTACTTAGTAGAATCTTAACTAAAATCTCGTCTTGTAGAACTTAAAAACAATAATTCATTCATTCATTCATATAATCACGTCTATATCCCTTGAGGGATACACAGAGCCAGTAGTCTTGAAAGACTGACAGGCCACGTTCAGCTGTAAGTCTTAATAAAAACAATAACATTAATTATCTGCGCAAAAATTCCCGTAAATGTGAATCCGCTAGCAAGAGCTAGTCAAGATGTTAACAACATCAGATTATAAATGCATTTGAGTTCACGCGCACGAACTAGTACACACGCAATCAACATGCTTAATTGATTGAATATTATTCTAAATTGATCTCATTACAAACTCTAGTCTCTGACCTCTTCGGACCAGTGGATTATTTTTGAAACATTGAATTGAGGCCCCAAATCCCAGATTCATACATACATACAATCACGCCTATATCCCTTGCGGAGTAGACATAGCCAACAGCCTTAAAAAGACTGATAGGCCACGTTCAGCTGTTTGGTTTATGTTCTGTCGTAACTACAACCACAACTTTTATTCAATACTTGCTTTCGCCCGTGACTCCGCTCTTCATTTATACTCCAAACTAGTATCTGAATAAAAATTGGACCGATTTTGATGAAGATAGTTGTGCTGAGTTGAAACAAAGCGATCGGTGCAAGATTTAAGTAAATCGGTTCAGTACTTTCGGAGATAAGCGTGATCATACATACTAACAAAAATACCAAAAATGTTCTATTATTCTTTCTAAATAAATGTCCTCTATACCCATTTTAGTCTAAAATACTTAGTTTCCAGACAAAATATTTTTACTGTTTTATTATATGTGTAACTAACTAGATGGCAAATCACGAACCTGCGCAGTAATATTTCATGGTCATTGACAAGGTAGGCTGGAAATTTGGAATTCTGGGGTGTGCAAATAGACTATTAAGAAGCACTAGAACCTGACCTGAATTTTACTGATAAAATACCTCAATAAATTCATCAATTTTAAGTCAATCAATTTCAAAATTCCCCCGAATTTCCTTAACTACCTACACTTACTAGGTCTAAACCTATAACCATAATTGGCTGTCAAAATGTTCTTGATAAAGTCACCAACGAAGCATATTTATTAAGAGGTTGAAGTTCAAGGATATTATAGAAATAAAAATAGAATTATGTTCGCGAAATCTTAGTGCCTAACAGTACGAGTACCTACTCGTATCTCACAAATTTGAATAATAAGACAGTCATCATTCAGATTTCTGTGAATAATTTGCCACGAAAATTTGCCATGTCTAAAAAAAGACTCGTCGAAATTCAAGATTGAAATAAAAGTTAACCAATACCTACTCCTTTTTTTCCAACATTCATTTCATGTTATGTTACTAAAAGAGCCTTAAATATGCAAGTGAAAGGTTTAAGAAATAGGGGAAGACCGAAAAAAAGATGGATGGATGGCGTAAAGGATAGTATGAGGAGAAAGGGTGTGACCAAAGAGATGGCAATTGACAAAAGTAATTGGAAAGAAACTAACCTAGGTACTGTGCCGACCCCGCGTACAAAGTGGGAAAAGGTTACGACGAAGAAGACACCCAATCACTCATTTCACTCATCCAACATGACATGGCCAAACCATGGCTGCCTAATGCCATAAGCATTCCCCTCGTTTTAAACCCAGCCAATACAGAATTGCTGTCATTCTTTATTTGTAATTTTGCAGACTTTCCGAGTCCTTCATTATTGATATTATTATTACCGTGTGTTTCCGGGTTTTGAGAATAAAACAACTGCATATACTTTGTCATGGGTGTCGTAAAAGGCGACTAAGGGATAGGCTTATAAACTTGGGTTTCTTCTTGGATTGGCTAGCAACGTGTCACTATTTGAATATCAATTCCGTCTTAGAGCCATGCAGCTGAGCGTGGCCTTTCAGTATTTTCAAGACTGTTGGCTCTGTCTACCCCGCAAGGGTTATAAACGTGACTGTATGTATGTATGTAAATTACTGGTTGCGGTTGCGTCCAGCCAGATAGATGACGAATAATTTTCTTAACATAATCTAAATAGAGTTTCCACACTGTAAATTGTAGCTTAGATTACGTGCTTCCTTACTTCATCTTTCCTATCTACTCGTATTTGAGCAAAGGCTTGATAATACCTAATCATGGGTTATTCGTCACGACCTATTTGTTATTACTGAACAAAATAATCACGTTAAGAATAATATCAGTAGTTTCCATCTATAGGTGTATTATGAAAATAAATTTCATGCAAACTTTGTGCTTCTTTTGTACATTTGCCGCTTTTGATACTTTTTATTATAATCACATATTCTAGTAATCTATATCTACTAATTTTATAAAGCTGAAGAGTTTGTTTGTTTTTACACGCTTATCTCAGGAACTATCTACTAGTTCGAATTGAAAAATTATTTTTGCGTTGAATAGACATCACATCTCAACATCGCGCTGCAACTATAAGGAGCAAAGAAATAATGGAATATGTGAAAAAAGACGGGGAAAATTATTCATCCTTAAGGGCTTCAATGATTCCCAAAATAACTATTCCACGCGGACGAAGTCGCGGGCACAGCTATTAGTCTTATAATCACGACTATACCTTGCGGCAGCAACCTGTCTTTATTTGAATCTCAATTCCGTCATTAAGCCATGCAGGCATGGTAGTGGCATTTCAGTCTTTTCAAGTCTGTTGGCTCTGTCTTACCCGCAAGGGATACGTTACTATAAAATGTATATAAAATAATTATAATACATATATACGGGACAAATTACACTGATTGAGTTAGCCTCGAAGTAAGTTCGAGACTTGTGTTACGAGATACTAGCTCAACGATATTATAATAAATACTTATATAGATAAACATACAAGACCCAGGCCAATCAGAAAAAGTTATTTTCTCATCATGTCCTGGCCGGGATTCGAACTCGGGACCTCCGGTGTGACAAACAAGCATACTACCGCTATTCCACAGAGGCCGTCATAAATTAGGTACCCATACTCATGTACTTACCAGATATAACAATACACCGTCTCCAATCGCGTTTTTCAGTGGTAACGCAGGCTCTGACAATGACCTCCAGCGCCGCCAACACAAATAAAATGCCGACCAGCGTAAATACAATGACTTGTAACATGTCGAACTAGTTAGTAATTTTTCGCACGAGCACTTCAGCCGGCAGCAAGATAACTACTAGACGCGAGTTGGGATTCTAGCTAAAGTAATTGTATGAATTAAAAAAAAAAAACTAGGTAAGAACGGTTATTCTGTCTTAATTAAGTACGCCGTTTCAGATGAGTTTGCGAACGAATTTGTATTTACGAATGGCAGCGCTAAGAACGGCAGTTTTAGGTTAACAGGTAGTTAGTTAACTACATACATATAATCACGTCTGTATCTCTTGCGGGGTAGACTGAGACAACAGGCTTAAAAAGACTGATAGGCCACGGTCAGCTGTTTGGCTTAATGATAGAATTGAGATTCAAATAGTGACAAGTTGGTAGCCTGCCGCCTAAATAAGAATCGCAAGTTTAACCCTTTGTCGCCTTTAACGACATCCATGGGAAAGAGATGGAGTGTTCCTATTCTTTTTCTAATGGTCCATTAGAAAAAAGACTACGCAAAAAAGGCACTAATTTTACGTAGGTAATTAGCTTTTGTTAGACCGGCGGTTGACTCGTCATCCGTGTACTGTAGATATTTATTACATCTACAAACACTAGTAAAATTTTTAAAAAACTAATGAATACATAACAAGAATTAGGTATACCTACTTTGAATTATTTCATAATAATATATATCTCCATTATTTTAGCGCGCAATAAAAAGTTATTCATTTCTTGAACTCTCTACTAACAACTGTTACTTACTAACTGTTCACAAGACTAGAGAAATTAAAAAAAAATCAAGTAATAAGAATAGTAATTCTAACGATGTACCATGAGGAAGTACCTAAGTACTATACGGTAGTCAGTGGACTTACCTAATTACCTGTTACGACTTCAAAGCCTTGAGGCGCCCATGAATCGGCATCAGTCACTCGTGCATTTCAATTGAAATCCAAAGAGATTATTGTCGTGTTCCTGGCATTTTAGAATAGAACCAGTCCATCTCCTGCCCAAGGATTTAGTATAAGGCGACTAAGGCTCATTAATCAAATGCACCTTTTACCATGACCAATATGGGCTAGATTCTCCTGCAAAGGTAGTCGAGGCCAACGGGAGTCGCTTTGTTTAAAAACATGGCCAACCCATTCCAAGATCATAAAGTCAAAAAACAGGACTCCAGTACCGGCTACGGGAAGCCTGACGGGTTATGTGGGGTTGGAACCCTCTAAAACCACACGGTGACATCGCCTACCGCCTTATCCATGTTCGAAAATTGAGAGATAAAATACCTGGATACTTGTTTTTTTTTTTAACATTGACTAGAGTAAACATAATTAGAGTTAAGTGCGATAAAGATGTAGACGTGCCAGAACTAACAAAACAAGTACGCCGATGTATAAACACACAAACATTACCTTACTAGCTTGTACAATTAATAACTCAAACACGGAAGGATGACTTTGTATGAGTGTATACTATAGGTAGGTACTTCCCCTAAATGTATATGATAGGTAGGTACTAATGCATGCACGGTCTTAGCCAATAGTCCCAAGCTGTGAAGGCCAGCTTGGAAGTTTACACCAGATTCTAATGTTTGTCTGAATCGCTGTTTACGACATCAGTGGAAAAGAAGTGCCGACAATTTCATCGTTCTTGCCTCTTAACATGGATTTTTAGTCGATCTTCTGTGTGCTTCCAGGTTATTCCTTCATAATTATTTAACCTACCTACCTGCATGAAGTCTATGCCCTATGAATTTGGTAGGTTGAAGCTAAATAGTTACTAAAGACATCGATTTTTAATTTTTATACTTAGTGAATTCTGTATATTATAAATCGGTGTCTGTTATGTGATAATAAAAATCTCAGACAAAACGTCAATGTCATTGAAGAATATGTCATTGTCAATGACAACTTTGATTGAAAATGCTGTCATGCTGTCTGTGCTGTGCTGAATTTGCTTGTTTTCGTTTTTCGATTAAATTCATTTTGTTCTTTATAGCAAATTGTCTTTGATTTATTAGTAAATCAATTGTTTAACTGTGCTGTGACTTATAAATATATACTTTAAACAAGCAAGATATTACAATGGAGAAAGAACTAGACAAAGTAATAGAAGAGATAATGTCAACGCCGAACGTGAACGGATGCTTAGTGGCGGACCATCAGGGCCTGTGTCTGGCATCCAAGGGCACTGCTCACGTTGACTCAGCGGGCATCATCGTGGCCCTATCTGACCAGGCGTGTAAACTGCAGCCTAATCTGAAGCCGCCCACTTTGAGTTTGGAGACCGATAAAAAACAATGCCTCATTCAAAGACATGGAACAATTACTGGCGCGATTTTTAAACAGAAATCATAGTAAGATACTGTTTTGTTTATCTTGTGCAGTTGTTATTCTTTTTCTATGAACACCTATCAGATTATATGTATACTCTCCGGAATAAATTTTAGAAATATAATTTTATGTAAAAGCTACATAGCTAGTAAAAATTACTGAGCTCCCTTAATTTTTAAAAAACAAAATTCTTAAGATAATTATTATTAAGTCTCTAATGTCCAATAGGAAGATACTGTTTTCCTCAGTTATTTTAATAAACTTTCTTTTTCTTTTTCAGGTTTTCGACCATTATTATGAGACTGACAATATGCTGAAAAATATTATGACAAGAATGTAATCATTTTTAATTCACTCGTAAAACATACAGATACCTAAAACCAACATAAAGTTTGTCAATTTCAAATCATAAGTTATTATGAACAAAAAATATTTCATAGGATTAATGGGAATTGATAAAAATTAATATCTGTCTCATCTACTAAGTGAGACAACGATAAACATTTCACAAACAATTTCTTATGATGTGTTGATGAATCCCAAGTTTTCCTTTCACTTCTGAACTGTGATTTGACGAGAGACAAATCGTTATTCTGAAATTTCCATATTTCTTATTATATATTTTTTTCTTGGACATAAAATTGAATGAGAGGAAATTTATTTTGGTTTGATATTTAAAAATTTTATTTCAAATGTTATTGCATGTTGGTTTAAAGTATGTATAAGAAAATATATGTTAGTAATAAGACTGTATATAAATAAACATTTGTAATACTTACCTATTTTGTTTGATTAACTTGTAATAGTAATACTTTATGTTAATCTGCATACACACAGAGCCAAAAAAAATGACATGGTATATATGTTGTTGGCTGTTAAATGTAGGCTTTGGTATTTCAATCTACAAACCATATTAATCAACCCAGTGTGTACACAGCTTTCCATAGTATAGCCAGGTTTTACACGAGCGTTATTTTTTTTGAGCTGTTATGAAAAAAAAGATCACATTACGAATACATGACAGTTAGTTGAGCGTAGATAGTATAAAATTTTTAATTTGGCACAATGTAGCGCTTCTGTGACACTATTTGGTGTGCCCAGTTTTTATAGGAAACAGATAACAGCGGGAGCCCAGAAATTCCAGGAATAAAGTAGCCTATGTCACTCCCGAAAGATTTGTGCCAAATTTAGTTAAATAGGCTATTTGACTGTATTAAAAATATACATTTCTTTTATGTCATCAGTCTTAATATTATTTTTTTGGAGCGATTTGTATCTAATAACGCGAGATAAAAATATTGCATTATTTAAACAAAATCCGTCTCAGAAAATTAGGTTTTTATATGCAGCTGTCACGTGACTAAAAACGAACGTGATTGGCTATTTCTATTATGACGTCAATTATCCATAAACAGACTGTGGATCGTACCGTTCCTTAGTGTTCGCTATTATTTTTCAAGATTTTATAAGTGTTTGATCGATCAGGATTACTCAGATAACATAGGTATTTAATAATGGAAACCAATTCCGCGAAAGCTGACAGTCGAAACCTACCAAAAGTAGACGCAATAATGGTTGGAAGAAGAAATCTGGATTGTCTTCTTCAAAGACAATCCAGATTTCTATGCTGCCGAACTGAGGAACGTGAAAACATCAATGTAAGTATATCTTGGTAACCACTGATCTTAGATCATGATCTGAAACCACTTCTTGCGAATATTCAAATCCATCGGCATAGAAAAAAACAGTTTCGTAGGAGATTTTATTGTTGTATTAGTGCATTGAGGCACTGCACAACATTTATAGGAACTCATTTTAATCATTTTCACACATATGACGTGGCACAAGTTAAATTAAACAAGAGAAAATTAAAACTTATCGAAACACCAAAAAGCTTTGTATGATATTTACACGAAATTTACGTCACTGCATGCCATGGCCGCCATATTGCTAAAAGTCGCGTTTTGGCGGCATATTTGAATATTTCATTTTCTTTTTCGATTTTTTAATAAAATAGCTGTAATAAAGGCAGAAAATTATTTTTTTAGGGCTCCTTATAAACAAATAAATACCCTAAGATAGTTTTTAGAACTTTGTCAAATAGCCTATTCAGTCCAAAAGTTTTTGAGTTTATTTATATATAGGTACTCGTAACATACAATCTTTTAATTATGGTCATGATAAATAAAACATTCAATTCTCAATATACACACATTTATTACAGATATGCCTTCCTAAACAGTAACGTCGACACGAGAAATAACTGCAACTGCTTACACTAACAACTATGTATACATTTTACCGATTACGAACAATTTACCATACCTCTTTATTTCACAGCATGAAACCTGAATGTCCTTGTCGATTTCATGTGAAATTGATACCAAATGAGAGACTTTATTCTTGTAATCTTTATTGAATTAATATTTTTGGTAAAAATATACATAATAACTTCAGATTTTATGCTCTGAACATGAGACTTACATTGCAACAGAAGTTTCTTGGGCTGTGAACCGTGCGTAACTATTTTATATGTTAACATATTGCAATTATATACATTCTAAAATAAATTCTGACAATTTCCTAATATACACATGATCTGATGATAAAAAAATATATACCAATAGATTAAGATTATAATAAAAAGTTTTACAAAATCACAATAAATGATAATGATGGGACATAAAAAATAAACACACAAAATCTGCATTCAAGTGAATGTTGCCAGCATTTAAAATAATCGAAAATAAAATCTGGAAGTGTAACGAGGCCTTAGTCGAGAGAGCTGGCAACACTCTACAAAAACATACAACTCTCACAAAATATTCACAAATAATGTTGGCTGAATCGTGAGCAAAACCTTTATACCTAGAAAAACATTACCTAAAGACTAGGGTCTTATAAACATTTTTAATACTCGCCAAAGGGCTTACAATATTTTCCTAAATATTTTATCAAAATATCTGACAGAATACGTAACAACAAACATGATATCTATAGTGACGTGTGTACAACATCATCCATATTTTATCAGTCAGTTAGTTTTGTCATTTAAAAATGGTAAATAAATTATGCACCTGGCTCTTGTGATATCGCCAAACAAGATATTCTATTTTATTCTGGGCTTTAGATGAAATGCCGGGGTCTAGCCAACTTTACGGATTGATAATGCATGTCTTATATAAAGTTAAGAATTATGCCTTGACAACTTGTTAAGACGCCCCGATCACGATATTTACCTTTTTTAAATATTAAAAAACAGACTGTAGTGCGGTCTTTTTCTTACGATAACTTGAAACGCGATTTTTATTTATAAAACCAAAGTATGAAGGCAACTAGAAATATTTGAATCCGATATTAAGATAGGTGTGTAAGTTAAATATTAACTACAGAAAGCACTTTTTTTAATAATAGCACATATTACTTATATAAAATACATGAACAAGATTATCGTAAGAAAAAGTTGTGTTCAAACGCCATTTTACTACTGAAGTACATTTATTGAACGGCTCTATGTGACTACATAATGTATACTTTTTACATAATTAGAATATAAACAAATAGATTTAAAAATAAAAGTATATTATTAGGAGCAAACAAATCTTAACACTGATATGCATAAAGTTACATATAATGGACAGGCGAAAGGAAGAGTACGGGTTTATTATAATTATTTAATCAAATTCCATTTCTTTATGTTTCAATAAAGCACGAAGTACCTGTCTCTGTCGCACATTCGTGTTGCCATTAATCACGAATCATTTTTTGTACACATTACGAGTATAAATTGCGTCAAATTCTTTTTAAAAATAAATCACTATTGAATTTGTAAAGAAACGAGTGAATAGGACAGGTAGATATTAGTCAATGTACTTTATTGAAACATTTACTTATTGGCACACTATATGTAGAACGTGAGATCACTCTTTATATCATCATATTTCATTGCAATAGTGTTCAGAACAAAAAATAATTTAGTTGCTCAGACAGTAACACACCAAATATTAAACCTAAAAAACTTTGAGTTGACTTCTTTTATTGAAATACTTTAAAACCAAGAACGCCTGGTTGAATAAAACCTGATAAGAATCTGTTACGAAAATGCGTTGATTAACAAAAAAATATTTTCTTTTTAAAGAAGGCAGTTCAAAATAACTAAAGATTTTTGTGATTTTAACCTATACCTGTATAAAATAATTATGTTATTGACAAATTGAAAAGTCATGATAATAATATATAAGTTTTTTTGTTTCAATATTTGATTGTAATATCAAAATATGTTTAATTATATAATGAACAATATAGCGCTGGTCCCTTGACCACAAATAAAATAACCTTCAAAAATCTTTATTTAGTGATGTAAATAATGTTATGATTAATAAATATTATGCATTTTGGATTGTTTTAGCTGCTCGGTATATTATGATATTATCTTTACCAGTCATCATCATTCTAGGATTAGTCCCGGTTTCGACCTCCTTAGGGAGACTGGGAACCGCGTTCGGATACGATCCAGGAGTGGGAAGACTGTAACCTCTACCAGTGCATACAGACATAAAATAACGCCTTTCTCCCTTCTTCAACCAGTAAAATTGAGTAATTAGGTTAAAATATAAAAAAGCCTCAGGTCTTCAAAAACAATCTTAAAAAAATAAACTAAAAGGGACGCTAAGAATTCAGTGCTTATTGGAATGTAATAAAATCCCAAGTAAAAATCATAATTTTCCCATTATTATTGCAAATTGCACAAATGTCTTCGTTAATAAATAAAATATTTATTTAAAGAAATACACAAAGATACCCAGTACTTTAAATTACGAAAAATATAAATTGTAAAATATTAGCTATAAAAGAATATCTACATTACAAAAGTTCCATTATGAATGTCTACCATAGACTAACATTTAGCTAGACTGACTTACCGTAACATAACACTATTAACAGCCCTCATCTACGTTAATTGATTTACCTACGAATTAACTTTATTTATTAATATACTACAATCATTTATAAACCCAATAAAATTTATTTTTAAAATATACTGGATTCACGATAAATTTTTAGCATGGTAACATTTTCGTAACTGTCAAACGTCAGTTAATCAACATAATTTGACTAATATGACATAAGGCTGTTAAATATTGCAACACATCTTGATGGTAGTATATTATTAAATAACATAATTTAAATATTACTATAAATATAGCTGCGCAAATGCACTCTGCCGTTAACTTAGTAAAACAAATAAACACAGTGACATATAGTATAAGATCCCACCGCAAAATTACTACGCTCATCTGAATAACTATAAACGGGTGTTTCTTTTTAAGTGAACATTTTATCTTGTCAACATTTAATACGATTTAAATACCACCAATATCAAAGTTTACGTTTTAAATATATTAAAAACAATTGGCTACCGATTTCAGATAAGACTAATGATAAATTGTATTAATTTGACATTACCTATCAAACATTTACTGTGCAGTTAAAGGTACCCCAAGATATCTATGGTGAGGTAAAGCGTTAAAACAGAAGTGTGATCTTGTACTATTTCCGCTAATTACATATTTTTTTTATTAAGAACTAAGTAATTTGTAAAAACATTTCCAAATTTTTAAAAATGTTTTTAGTTTGAGGCTTATATAAACATACTGTTATGGGTTATTAATTTATAAGCAATAAAATATATGGAAAATCCAATAAATAATACAGTCAATCATTTTATTTAATAATCAGTCGAAACAAGAACATTTTAATATTGCGCCCAACAATATAACCTCCTCCCTAGTACTTTAATACATTTTTATTTGCAAATGCGTATTTTCTTGAAATAACAATCAGTTTTCTTGATTTAGATAGCGTTTAAAAGGTACGGAGACGTCTAATAAACTTCGTAAAGTATTTATAAATTATTTATATTAGTTAATTGTATTTAAAAAATATCCCATAACACCGTAAAAATCTCCTCTAAGTTCATAAATAAAAATAAATTACTAAGGTATAATAAAAATTGAAATATTGCGAAAAATATGCGTGTATAATGGTTACAATAAATTAGTGTATATTTTGGCAAACTTATTTTTCGGAGAACATTAATAGAGTGACAACACTGGAACAAACACGTGATCAAACGCTAACCGTTACTAAGGTAATTGAAATTTCGCACTTATTTCATGTTCCATTAGGGATAAAATTGAATGACATGCCTTAGAAAATATGATAGCTGTAGTTTTGATTACTATAAAATTTGTAGCCCTCCATGTTTTAAGTCAGCCTGCATTTATTATTGAAAATAAGAGTACGTTTATCCTCAATCTGCCTGGTGATCAACAAGATGAGGTCTATAAGGTAGTGCACGCAAGCTCAAATAATGTCTTTCCACACTTGCCTTAAATATCTGCTAAGTTGTTTGATATCAAGAAATCAGTCAATCAAATTAGTTAATGGAAAAACATAGGTATTTTCTAGTAAACAGTACAGATGACCCAAATTTTTCACAAGTTAGCATGTTTTGCACAAAACTTCAGTTCAGCTATACCTTTAAATCCTTAAAGTCAAGGTTGATATCCGTATAAATTATATCAATGATCCTCACGCCCTCAATGTGCAACTGTCAATTACAATACGAATCATTTGGTTAAATATTGTTTCAATATCTACTTTTGACATTTTACTATTATACATATAAATACATACTTTCTTATCATAAAATTGTCTTAATTAATTTTTTGCAATCAACAACTTCGTAGATTCTTAATTTACAAATTACTTATCTAATGCAATAGATTTACTTTCGAATTGAAATGAAATTTACTAGGTTATAATATATGATTCGGATATGTTTTTTAATCAAATCTATTTATTTCTACACAAGTTTCTTTGCTATTATTGTTACTAACAATCAACATCAATTAAGTTATCTATGTATTATAAGTGATATGAGACATATATTTTGAAATTACATTTAATAGATTGGCGCTCTACGTTAGAAGCGCGTTTATCGGCCATTTATGTCAATAAAGTTGAAGACGTGAGGATCACTTAATTCCTGTGTTAATTTAATTCCACTTAACTCGATTCAGACGTCAATAATTCAGTAAATTTACTTCCGAAATGCTTAAAATTGTCTAAATAAATTACATAATCGTACAAGATGTTGCTCCTAGGAGCGCAAAACGTATGAAAAATATAAGTTTTTCAAAAGGCAGTAGGTATGTCAGTAACGCTGATTACTCCTAAACCCAGCGCTAAAGTACTAGGGTTGCATGGAACAAGCGAAGGTTTTGCTTTATCTCCTTAACTTTGTTGAGGCTCACTGATGTCAATTTCATTATACACTGGACTACATAATCACCAAGGTGGCATAAAAGTATTTGATTAGCTGTGGAAAGTACCAGGATCGCATAGAAAAAGCGGAGGTCACGCTTCAGCTCGCTAGTTTAAAAAAAATTACTCAATGTTGTCGCTCACACAGCGTGTGCCAGAAGCGTAAAAATAAAAGGCTCAAAATAATAAAGTAGAGATCAGCAGCGGCGATCGCTTTGTTCCCAGCGCTAGAGTACCAGGATCGCATGAAACGCGCGAAGGGTTTTTGCTTGATTGAGAGACTCACGGTAGTCGAGGTCAGTATGTGACGGGCGCTCCGGTGAAGCTGACGGGCTGCTCGTTCGTGACGAGGTTGGCGCGGGGCGCTGTCGTCGGCTGGCCCAGTCCCGCCTCTAGGTTCGCCGCCGACGATATCATATCCTCTCTTGAGGCTCTGGGAAGGTCACAATTGAATTGTTACGAACGTTTGACGCTTTTGATTCGCTGTGAGCCTTCACTTTTTATCAAATATTAAATCTACAAATTCAAATTTCGACAAAACAAGTGAGATTCGTGTATATTAAAAATGTGATAAGATTGTGGGACAAAAGACAGACATTTTGATCGTCGAATGCTTCGTCATCTTATCGCTTTCGATTCAACTGACTTCTTCACCTTTTTCCAAAAAATATAAAACAATTTTCCCGTATTTAATATGTGCAATTTTATAACCTTTCACCCGATTTTTCAGAGAAACCCTAACGCTGGAAAAGCATTCATACATTTCTTAAGCTATTCTTATCAAAGATAAACAAACTGATAAAACTATTGATAAACCAGTGTTTTTGCAGTGAGTAATTAATCTTTTGATAAGATTTTATAGCTCTATGTACACCATCGAAGCATTCTAAATGTCTTATCAACATATAAATTGTACCTACCAAAAATGTTTGTTCGTTCATGCAAATTACTATATAAAGTACCAAAACAAAAGGAAAATATTCAGTACAAAAGAAAAAAAAACCTAAAAAAAAACAGAATCAGCTTTCCAATTTTCCACCATCAAACATCACCTAACTAATCGCAAACAAAACAATAAAAGCCGACTACCGTGCGAGTGCGACACAAAACATGAAACGTGTGTAGCATGCGTGCGCTAGAGCGAGACAACAGTGTGTTACTTAGTTAGGACGCCACACGTCAGGGTCCTCCATGAGGGTGACGTTGTGGTCTTGTGACGTCATCGGCGCGCCGCCGGGGGGCGTGGTCCCGCCCGCCATCGCCGCCATGTCGTCGCGCGAGCCCCTGCGCCCACGCCGGGTTAAGCACACAAACGCACACACACACACAACTTTTTTTATAGTAGTTAGGTTCACATATATAACCTTAAGTATTAATAAGGTCTAAAAGGTTTGAATACTCAAGCTATGTTAGACAGTTAATTTGTTGTTAAGGCGGTTCTGAGATTTTGGTTACAATACAGCCTGTATGCGACAAATATACGACAAATGACATCAAAACGATCAATGTAATAAAACATTTGTTATTAATTTTTCGGTCACGATAAAGCTTTTAATATTTTCCATACATACAACCTTAACACTTGAGGTTGTCTTTAAGGGGAAAGTTTTTAGAAGCTGTAGGTCTAAATGTTACCAGTAATTTTGGCAGTGTTACTTAAAGCCGATTCCCAAAGCCCGCCACCAATCCCAAATAACATGACGATTGGTAATAGTTCACACGAAAATCGTTCTTGTCATTCAGCTATACATATTTTCATTTGCACTAAAACGTTCTACGCCTTTGCCATTTGAGAGTATCCAGTTGCATAGTGGTAAACCTTTAGAGCCCGAAAATCCATAACCCAACCAGAATAATTTGTTATGGTAACTAATTTATCCTTATATTATAAAACTGAAGTTTGTTTGTTTGTTTGAACGCGCTAATCTCAGGAATAATGGTTCGAATTGAAAAATTCTTTTTGTGTTGAATAGACCATTTATCCAGGAAGGTTTTAGGCTATATAACATCACGCTGCAACTATTAGGAGCGAAGAAATAATGGAAAATGTGAGGGCTTCAATGATGCCCAAAATAACTATTCTACGCGGATGAAGTCGCGGGCACAGCTAGTTTTAGATAATTCAACTCTATCAATGTGTGTGTGTGTTGTATGTTGAAAGTCGATATATTATATTTTATTATATATATATATATATATATATTTCTAATCTCTGCGTGATCCCGGTTGCACCCTCCACAGGAGTGTTTCGGGGCCCGGGGTCCACCTTCCGACCTTCCTTTCTCTCTCCACTTGGTCCGGTTTTCCGCGTCCTCAGATTTCAGTCCATTGGCTCGCACATTATCTTTTGCGACGTCCAGCATCTTTCAGCCTGCCCCTTCTACCTGGGCCTTGGGGTAGCAGCATGGCCTGATACCTGTTCCCCAAGTAGTTTTCGTTTCCGAAAGACATGGGCCAACGTAGTATGCCGAAAGTCTACATATCTACCCTCATAATATTTTTATGCACTGAAACTATGAAAATCTAGTTCTTTACCGTTCCGTATCTGACAAGAACGTTCGTATAAACTGTTACCAAATCAGAACTATGGAAATATGAGTTTTGTTACTGACAGTCAGAAAAATTAGCTTTTCCTTTTCATTTAACGGCCTCTGTGGCGCAGCGGTATTGCGGTTGTCTGTGACAAAGTAAGTTCCGAAGTCGATCCCCGGTCAGGGCGTGATGGAAAAAGAACTTTTTCTAATTGACCTGAGGTCTATGATGTTTATTTACACGTGTGTCTTAACATTCAAGGATAACCATACCAGGCCAATCAAGGAAAGCTAATCTTCAATGCCCTCGAAGTTCGAAACTTGTTTTAGGAAATATAAGTACTTCGAGGCTCAATCTGTGTGAAGAGGAACTAAATCTGTGTAAAGGGGAACTCGATCTGTGTGAAGAGTAACACAGAGTATGGCTCCCAGTTAGTATAGGTTAATTTTGTGGTCATATCGGTCAATACTCACTTTCTGCCGAGCGCCATCATGCCGTAGATGACGCCGGTCGCGAAAATGACGCCGCTGCCGAGGAACGTGCTCACGGAGATGCACATCAGGAAGGGAGGCACGGCCAATCTATAATCAGTATAATGTCAGAATAAGTTTGACAATTCATTTGAGTAATAGGTGTTACCAGCTCGATCCGCGTCAAACTTACAACTACCCGTTTTTCTCGAAACCCGTTTTCAAACTTAGAACAATTAGGTGAAAGAGGGTGTTGTCGCTTTGTTGAAAACTCAATTTAAAGATTGCGAATGAGAATCCAACATTCATGTTTACAATTTGTATGACGGCCGCAGTTAAGATTATCATGTTTAAAACGAAAAATAAGAATTAGATTAAACAGAGTCTAAATGATACTATATCAATGTGCTCATTTTATTTTATGTTTTAAAAATAACATCAGCATCAGATGCATCTTAAACATTTCTTGTTTTTTTTTAATTTGACATAAAATAAAAACACGTCACACTAATTACTCACTTACCCACAATACAAAGCGGCTTTATTCCAGTAAGGCCAAGAGTCTATCTTGTCAGACAATGTCTGCTCGTAGTCTTTGAGAAGTAGCAGCACGGGGCTTCGCAGATGATCACCAGGACCCAATCAAACATCTGCCTGATAATCCTTATACCAGGAACCCAGTCTGCCACTAACCCGCAATATGGCTTTATTCCAGTAAGGCCAAGAGTCTATCTTGTCAGACAATGTCTGCTCGAAGTCTAACGTCTGCCTGATAATCCCTATACCAGGAACCCAGTTTGCCACTTACCCGCAAAACAAAACCCGCTTTATTGCAGTAAGGCGAGGAGTATATCTTGTGAGACAATGTCTGCTCGTAGTCTTTGAGAAGTAGCAGCACGGGGCTTCGAAGATGATCACCAGGACCCAATCAAACATCTGCCTGATAATCCTTATACCAGGAACCCAGTCTGCCACTAACCCGCAATATGGCTTTATTCCAGTAAGGCCAAGAGTCTATCTTGTCAGACAATGTCTGCTCGAAGTCTAACGTCTGCCTGATAATCCCTATACCAGGAACCCAGTTTGCCACTTACCCGCAAAACAAAACCCGCTTTATTGCAGTAAGGCGAGGAGTATATCTTGTCAGACAATGTCTGCTCGTAGTCTTTGAGAAGTAGCAGCACGGGGCTTCGCAGATGATCACCAGGACCCAATCAAACATCTGTCTGATAATCCTTATACCAGGAACCCAGTCTGCCACTAACCCGCAATATGGCTTTATTCCAGTAAGGCCGAGAGTCTATCTTGTCAGACAATGTCTGCTCGAAGTCTAACGTCTGCCTGATAATCCCTATACCAGGAACCCAGTTTGCCACTTACCCGCAAAACAAAACCCGCTTTATTGCAGTAAGGCGAGGAGTATATCTTGTGAGACAATGTCTGCTCGTAGTCTTTGAGAAGCAGCCGAACAGAGCTTCGCAGATGATCACCAGGACCCAGAAACCCACTCTACCACTTACCCGCAATACAAAACCGCTTTATTCCAATAAGGCCGAGAGTCAATCTTATCGGAGAGGGTCTGTACATAGTCTATGAAAAAGCAACAGCACGGGGCTTCGCAGACTATCACCAGGAACCCGGCCAGCATCTGCCAGATGCCGGCGATGAGGCACTGCACGTTCAGGTACAGGATGCCGGTGCAGTTCAGCAGGCCGAAGAGTATGGCAACTGGAATGTTAATGTTTTCACTAAAATCACATTAGCAGATGTCAAATTTTATTGGACATAATAATAGCTGTCTTTGAGTTTAATGTTACAGTTTAACGCGACTTTGTTAATAACACCGAAGACAATCACGAAACAAACGTTTTTTAACCGCCTTCAAAGGCAACGCGCTAGCAAACTGCCACTTTTTCGAATATCAATTTCATCATAAAACTGTACAGTTGAAAATGGCCTTTCAGTCTTTCAAGGCTCAGGGACATAGACGTGACTATATGTGTGTATGTAAATTGGAAATGCTTTAAACCCCGAGGCACTTATTTATTGTTTATTTATATAATCATCTCTATATCTCTTGTCGGGTAGACAGAGCCAGCGGTTTTGAAAGATTGATAGGCCATGTTAAATTAAACCTAACAAGGTTTAACCTCTGAGACATACCAAACAACTGCCGCGGGAAATCAATATTTCGAGCGAAAAAGGAGTATTTCCAAACTTATAGTAATGCATTTAATAATCATAATAAAATAAAAAAGGGTGAGCGCTCATCAGAGCTTAAGCAGTTGAGGCCAGTGCACTGATCGGGACTTAGGGAGCTGAGAAGTTAATGATAGAATTGAGATAGAATGTCATACCCAATATGCTTTTTATGTCTATAAAATGTCTTAAGTTACGTCCTTTTATTGTTAAGTAAAACCTTGACCTTGCTACAATAGATATCTACTTACACAAAAACCGTAGATCTCATAAGATTCTTCCGACAAATGGTCAACAAAGCCGTGAAAACCTTGTTCGATAAGACAAAAAACCATATCTATTCACCTCTAGCAGACAGCACGAAAACCATTATTTGTCTTATTTAAGGTTTTTCCTTATAAAAAATACGGCAAACATAAATAACTTTTATAGTAAACCATATCGAAAGAGCAATAACGGAATTAAATTTATTGTCTGGATGGACTTTAGAATAGGGCCAATCCATCACTTTCCCATGGATGTTGTTAAAGACGACTTGGGGAAAGACTAATAGATAGAAAGATAAACTCTTTATTGCACCATAAGAAAAAGAAAAACAGAAAACAATAAAAATATAAACTAGGAATTCTCCTTTTAGGCGATGCGCTGTCAAATCAACTCTAATTTAATCTCAATAACATCATTAAGCCATACAGCTGAACATGGCCTTTCAATCTTTGCGAGACTGTTGGCTCTGTCTACTGCGTAAGGGATAAAGAAATGATGTAAAGACTTATTACACCATAGATATACTGCAGTGTATTTTGTTCCGCCGCTTCTTCAACACATGCGAAGCGGCAGTACTTATAAATAGATTTAAGTGATACCTTGTATCCAATTTTGAAAATAAATCTATTCTATTCTACCTAGAAAATCTCATTGTCGCGAACGTCTTCACCACGATCTTGGGCGGTTTGTGACGACTTAGTACGCTATTTACCCATATGACCTCAGCTTAGGGCAGATATGTTTTTGATACCGAGTAACAGGTAGGTATATACATACTCAGTTTTCCGTGCCTAAGCTTGTTTCCATGTCTTTTCAATCAGTCTTTTCAAAGATGTGTTTTTCTCATTTTTATGATTCAGTAACACGGTTTTAGGGAGTGGATGTGCTCATTGTATCTTATATTTTTATTGGCTTTAACATCGACAAGATGATTATGAAGATTGTTTTATTTTTTGATGTGTTAAACTGTAAAACTGTTTTCAGTGTTATCGTCTGCGTTTGTAGAAATCCAAATTATGTAATAATTAAACAATTCGTTACCGCAAGCAGACACAATTAATTGTTATTTGCATTTATTGCTCATTTATATCAAGGAACGCTCCATAATATTGCTTATCATTTGTGTGGCTAAGTTTTGTTGACGACCACGGCCTTTCCTTAGTTATTACTTGTGTACATTTATCTAAATACATACATACAAATAATCACGTCCCTTGCGGAGTAGACAGGGCCAACAGTCTTGAAAAAACTGATAGGCCACGTTCAGCTGTTTGGTTAAATGATAGAATTCAAGCAGACCCCAGACACCAAAGCAAGAGTGAACTAAGAAAAGTTGAAATTGTGGGAAAAAGTGAAATTAGCATATTGCAATTATCATTTTTATATTTTTTATTTATTTAATTTTTTTTTATCGACTTTCAATTGTAACCATATTCAAGGAATTAATGATTATGATTATGACCCTAATTCTCAATAACCATTTGGTGGACTGTATGATATGAGCCAGCTATAATGTATAAAAAAATATTTTCAATGTGAAAAATTACCTTAAGACCCAACAGAAGGTATTAGAACTTGATCATTGCTGAATACCTGATCATAATCAACAAACTTTCATGATTGGATTTTAGTACATTTATGGAAATTTTAATACTAGCTTTTTTTCAATATCAATAATTCAATATTAATCATACAATCCTGAGAATTATATATAACATAAGGCATGTTGCATTGTAGCAGAGGGTGCAACTAGGATGAGAGAGAGAGAGACTGCATGTGAACAATTTTTTTTCACAAATGATAGTGCATCCTAATACAGAAGTAAAGCAGAAACAATTAAAAATGCTTATTTTTATTATATAAACACATAATTTCCCCAAATCTTCCCCTTCCCTTTGGATATTAGTGCAATTAGCGTTGTCACTTGCTTTAGAACAATGGAAAAATAAACAACAGCTCTGTTTATTGCTGTGTGGATTTAGAATTGCCTTTATCTTATTAATGTCCTGATTGGACTAAATGGTCCATGTCATAATACTCATTATCTCTTGCCCCTTTCAACTTGCTGTGACTGCAATGAAATGAATATAATATAAAACAATAAGATGCTACCTATTTTTTATTCTAAATCTAATAACGTTAATTATGAATTAATTTTATGATATCTTTATCACCTTATCTAGTGTAGCATTCACCTCTGTTAAAAATGCGGATCATCCTCCCAGTAATATAATATTCTACGAGTTTAGACATAAAAGTTATAACAAAGAAATACGAACAGAAGCTGCCAACAGTCCCCAGGCCTCGTCCACCGTAGCGCATCCACCAGGGAACGTCATCCTTCTGAACGTTGTCGCCCCCCGGCCTGGACATCATCATGTTTATCTTGTCGGTGAACGACTGTAAGCACATCACACATTTTAATAAAATAGGTAAAAATACCAGAATATGGATGATTTTATAAATAATTTTATTTTTACCATTTTCGAAAAATCAATTCACTGCCCCGTTTTGACAAAAGGTCTCACTGACCAGCTGTCAACTTGATTATTTACTAGGCTGTTCTCAATGACACAAAGACAAAAGGCAACGGTGGCATGGCAACACCACACTACACCGGATGGAACGCCCAAGTAGACTGTTGCTATTTTCTTTAATCGAACTCACATTAAAATTATCAGTATACCCTTAGTTATCAGTGTAAAGACATCTAACTGTACCTATAATAAATATGTAGAAGGGTCATTGAAAATAATAAAAAATACGTGGTGGGTTGTTCCTAGATCGATTCTAATTCTTAAATTTTTTATCTATCTGTCTGTAAGTATTCGTTGCGAGTGTTTATATCAAGTTTTTGTCCTTTGGCTTAGACCCGCGAGTCTTAACATTAGCATGCTGGTCACGACACAATATTTTTAAAAGCTTTTATTACCTACGATTTGCGTCAACTAGAACAAACTTATTTGCGTTTAATTATTTTCCTAGTCCCTTTACATTAAAGTTATTTTTTTACTTGATTTAAATTCACACTAAAAATATTTTACAATCGAGTTTACTATCAAGTAAATTAAAATACACTTAAAAATGAATCCATCTGTCTCTTCATTTTTACAAAAAAGTTGGTAATGTAATAGAAGTCACATAGTTATAATTTGTGAACAAAACGCATTTTCATGTCGGTCTTGCTTGTCGGCATCGGCAGTTTGCGTTTTTTCTATAATTTTTCTCAAAGTTTTGATTGTTCTTCAAATCTGCTGTTTCCATGAAATTCACACGGCAATTATAGGATTTCAAGAGCATAACAACCAATAACAATGCTTCCGAAGCTAACAGATACTACCCAAACTATGTAAGTGAATTAGATCATAACTTGTTTTACAGTGCCAATTTTTGATGTTTCATCAAAAAAGGTAACTTTCATCGGAGATGTCGTTACAATCTTTCGTTCCCATAGTATTTCCTAGAAAATTTATACCATGAAAAGTTTCATAACCTGTTGCAAATCCTTGAGTCTTGACTCCTACCTTCATCGTTTGGCTTCTCTGTTTACTGTCATTTTGTTCAAGGTCACTATGCTAGCCTGGCAGACCTTCGACAGTTATCACACAACACATTATGAATGATTCAATTGTCACTTCTAAAAATAAACAGTCATCCTTTTTGATCTCAGAATAAGAGAAATGACAAAAGCCTGCTCATGCTGCCTCTAATGTATCCCAGTTTAAATGGGAAGATCGAAAAAATCTTAACGTGAGTTCGCTAGATATGGTATACAAAAAATCATCATCATTGGTGGATTTCCCAGCAATAAACCCATATTGTTGAGAATGGAAATAGTTGTTAATTTAAAATACCGTTGCATTTGATTGAGCATCATCTTCTCAAACACCTTGCACAAAACTCGCATTATAGATATAGGTCTATAATTGCCATGGACTGTTTTCTCAATCCAACCAACCAATCAATTCTTCTAGCTCTGTTTAACCATTCCTTGCAGATCCTTCTCAGAGGGAGATGGCGTTTGCAGCGCAGATGTGTTTGCAACCGATGTTGTGGTTACCTCCAATGCTGGCAACCACAACCACGGCAGCTCTAAGGTCAAACTCCGCAACTTGGTCGACTACAACTGGGAGCCTAAGTTCTACCATGGACAGCTGCTCGCTATACACATGAGTGGGAAATATATGGCATATTGTATAAAAGGTATAATCATCTTAATTACATTTAGTGGGCTAGCAACCTGTCACTATTGGAATCTCAATTCTATCATTAAGCCAAATAGCTGAATGTGTGTTGGCTCTGTCTACCCCGCAAGGGATATCGACGTGACCGTATGTATGTATGTACATTTAGTGCCATGTGGTTCTCAGCACCATCTCCTCCACTCCATTCCTTTTCCATGAATGTCATAAAAGGTGTCTAAGGGAGAGCCTACTCTGTCTAACCCTGTAAAGGATATAACGTGATTATATGTAGTTATGTGTATATGTCATCTTAATTATTTAGATTTTATAACATACATAACATAAATATAATCACGTCTATATCTGATGCAGGGTAGACAGAGCTGACGGTCTTAAAAAGACTAATAGGCCATGTTAGCTGCTTGGTTTAATGATAGAATTGAGATTCAAATATTGACAGGCTGCTAGCCTGTCTCCTAAAGGAAGAATCACAAGTTTATAATCCTATCCCTTAGTCGCCTTTACCACATCCATGGGAAAGAGATGGAGTGGTCCTATTCTTTTTCCTATTGATGCCGGGAACTACATGGCAGATTTTATAAACAGATATAAATTATGCAGTAGTCCAATCAATAATAATTTTTTGTTGGTATTTTCAGCAACAAACCCGCTTAATCCGGGTTCCTGGAGTGGCATGGTCCGTGTGGTGTACACCCCAGAACCGGGGACAGAGAAGCGCTCACTCATCAAGGGAATGAAAGGAGTGGTAAGTATTAGGTTAAACGCTAAAAAAATCTTCTCTAGTGGATAACACGAAATAAAAGTGTGATATGTGTTTGTATGTGCCAATTTTCAACAGTATAAATTAATAAATTTCTGCATTTATAACTCGACGTAAATTCGAAACTTTTGTTACGAGATACAAACTTGTCAGAAAAAATGTGTTTTTCATTATGCCCTGGTCAGAATTCCAGCCTGGAACCCACTATATCAAAGACAAGCGCCACCACCACCACCACTGCACCACAGAGGTTTACAACAAGTTTCAGTTAACAAGCATATTAGTAGGTTTTAAAAAGACTAAAACAAAATTTAAATGATGTCTTGTTGACTGTCTTTAAATTATAGTTATAGAAAACTTATTTGGAAACATGCATAGTTAAGAGAAATTAAAAAGCCAAATTCAGCCTATTATAAAAGCTTCTTCTAAAATATAAGACCTAACTCTTGTCGGAAGTGAAGCTCCCTCCATTAATCTCTTTTTTCTGTTATTTTTTTTTGTTTGTTGGTATGTTGTATGTACTACATACATTTTGTTGTATGTACATTTACTGTTTGCTTTATTTGATTAAAATATTTTGTTCTTAGTCTTCCACAAACAGCATAACATCTTATGAATATAAACTAAATAACTGAATGTGGCCATTCAGGCTTTTCAAAACTGTTGGCTCTGTCTACCCCTCAAGGGATATTGACGTGACCATATGTACCTATGTATTCAGTTATTTGGTTGAGCTAATAAACAACTCTCTGATAACATCAACAAAGCTTTATTTGTTCACCATGAATTGGCAGAAACAAATGTTTGTCATGCATGTGTCAGCAAAATCGTGAACTTTTAAATTGTTTTATTATGCTTGCCCTGTTAGATTAACATGTACAGTCAGGGACAGAGAAATATGATACCCATATGGTAATAGTTTGTATGTACAAGGGATGTGTATCTCTGCAGTTGACTGTACTAGTGATTTATTCCAGTGTCGCATTCAATTTTGTATGTGTAAACTTAAATACATACATTTTTTTAATCACGTCTTCATCTCTTACGGAGTTAACAGGGCCAATAGCCTCGAAAAACAGAAAGGCCACTTTCAACTGTATTTGGTTTACATATATACATACTAATGGTCACGTCTATATCCCTTGCGGGGAAGACAGAGCCAGAAGTCTTAAAAAGACTGATAGGCCACATTCAGCTGTTTGGCTTAATGATAAAATTGAGATTCAAATAGTGACAGCTCCATTCTTTGATTATTTGAATCTGAATTCTATCATTAAGCCAAACAGCTGAACGTGGCCTTTCAGTTTTTCAAGACTGTTGGCTCTGTCTACTCTGCAAGTAAGTATGTATGTTTGTTTATTATATTGTTATTTTACAGGTGCAAGACTTGGCATTCGCTCACATTCAGAATCAGGTGATACTGGCGTGTATAGACGAGCTGGGGAACTTTTATGTTCACGAGATTGAGGTCACAGATGGTATCAGGTTTGTATATTTTTTTCTGGATACTCTAGTGTAATGGGAATTCCGGGGTAGCCTACTGCTCCCACATTTTCTTAAAGAGCTTAATCTTATAAAGCCTTAGTCGTTTTGACAGTATGATGTTAGTCAGTCAGACGGTAACACAAAGAGTTTTATGTCTTTTGATCATATTCATCGATTTATTTATAGTCCTTTAAATACTTAGCTTTGCCGACTTCTTCCTCCTGGCTTTAGTCCCGGTTGGATCCTCACCACTCTGGAGAGGAGACCGGTAATATGCCTTCCATGGACCCTGGATTGGGTGAGTCAGGTTTTTACACGGAACGACACCCATCTGATCTCCGCAAGCTGTGCAAGTAATTGGAAACCCGTATTGGATCGATCATGGTTACAAAACCAGTTTCCTGAATGTGCAGGTTTCCTCACGATATTTTCCCTCGTAGTCGGTAAGGTGTTGTGCATAAAAAAGCATCGGGTTGAATCCCGACGCGGCCATGTACCAATGATTATTTTCAAAGGTATGTACATTAGTTTGAATACTTACCAATACTCTTATGGTGAGGGAAATCATCGTGAGAGAATATTCTGGCAACTGGATCTGTAACCATATGATCTTATACGGGTTAGGTTCCCCTGCAAATGTTGCGAAGGTCAGACGGGAGTCATGCAAAACCTTACCCAATCCAGGATCCATGGTCAAAGGCTTACCCCGGGCTCCTCTTTAGAATGGCGAGGGTGCAACCGGGACTGCAGCAAGAAGATTGAAATATCGATAATCTATCGACAGTGGACTTTCCAGCAGTACCACTCTTACGACTTCCAGATGCACTAATATCGATGTGGACTTTCCAGCAGTACCCTTATCACTTCCAGATGCACACTGTTAGCGGAGATCCGTGAAGACACGGGCGTGGGCGGCGCATCAGCTCGCGTGGTGTGGTGCCCTTACATTCCTGACGAGGACGACACACAAGACGATGACGTGGCCAGGCTGCTGTTGACCACACACGACAATATTGGTAACATACATACATATAATCACGTCTATATCCCTTGCGGGGTAGACGGAGCCAACGGTCTTGACAAGGCTGATAGGCCACGTTCAGCCGTTTGGCTTTATGATGGAATTGAGATTCAAATAGTGACAGGTTGCTAGCCCGGTGATGACCTAAAAGAAGAATACCATGTTTGTAAGCCTATCCCTTAGTCGCCTTTTACGACATCCATGGGAACGAGATGGAGTGGTCCTGTTCTTTTTTTTATTGGTGCCGGGAACCACACGACAATATTGGTAACTTCTCCTCAGTCTGAGGCTCTTCTTCTTTGTCCAACTCTTATTTTGTTACCAGTTTTTTACCGCTTCTTCTGCACTGACGCCTTGGAAGCGGCAGTAAACTCAGTTTTAAGTAATTTATTTGACGTCAACCAATGTTGTGAAACCAAAAATTTTGACAATTATTAAGCGATATGAAGTATCCTATAATAATGAATAAAAAAATTGAATTATCCCATTATTTGCGGTCGGGTCTCCTCATTAATTGTCGCCAGGTTAATCTGTCCAGGGTTATCACATCGGATAGTTGGACTTTCTTGATGTGTCTGTCGATGCTTTTTTTTTTTTTTTGAGTTTGAAAAATACCTTTGTAAATTGATCGCGAATTAAGAAGTAGGTACGGTGGTGGAAAGTTATATTGACTTCTAAATTCACTCACGAATTTTGTGAGTTAGGTACTAACGCCCAAATTGACTTGACCAATGCATTTTTCTTGTCTCAATCAGCGTTCACTTGTCATCCAATTGTAGCCTCTATGGATTCATGTCATAAGTTTAGTGACTCCAAAATGGGTCTGCTAATCTTCTTCGGTCTTTGCTAATCAGAGACAATTAACCTATCCCACCACCAACCATGGAATAGAATAGAATAGAACTCTTCTTCTATCTCTACCAACCTTCCGGTCATCGTCGCCGAATCATGTTCGGAGAGCGCTGCTAGAACGTTTGCTCTTTAGCAGCGCACTATTTCTAGACTCCCTACAGACTCAAGTGTCTTTTAGTTGTGTCAGAGACAATTTTGAAGAAGATCGAATAGCGTCTCGAAATTGTTCTTTGTCTTTTTAGCTTAAAACACTTGCCAATTGGGCTATTATGTTAATATATTTATTGGTTTGTGTTCCAAGACAACCTCGCTATAAAAACGTTTGTGTAATTGTATCGGAATCCCAACGGCCATGCCACACTGTTTATCCACGCTTTACTTCGCGGCAATATCGTCTACACGTCAACAACGTATTCACTCTTTACCCTTCTGAAAACGCTTTTCAATCCGGCAGTGTGGCACATGCTTAATTAACCTCGTCGTTTCCAGCTCGCATGTGGAACATGCGCGAAGTCGTCTCCTCGCTGCCGGGCGGCGCGGCGTCGCCGGCGAGCGCGCTGCTGGCGGCGGGCGGCGGCGCGCTGCAGGCGGCCGAGCACGCCGCGCCGCTCGTGCACGCCGCCTTCTCCCCCGACGGCACCGCGCTCGCCACCGCCGCGCGCGACGGCTGCGTGATGTTCTTCCAGGTCAGTGTGCGGCCGACAGCTCCAGGACACCTCCCAGCTATACTACAGCTAACTGATCGTGCACGCCGCCTACTCTGCCTCGGTAAACTAGCTGCAAGATTGAAACTTTCATACTTCCACATTTACAAAAGACACGTTTTTACGAATTGACGCGTTTTTTTAATAAGATTCATTATTCTTACACACCATTTAAAGTAAAAAATGATTTTTATTATATGGTCTGATTTCTACATTTATACACTAGACTACTAGGTCTCGGAAAGAAAGTTTACACCCCAGCGGCATTCCTGGCGCCGCATGATAAGCAAAGCCGACCTTGTATAACGGTAAAAGGCGAAGATGAAGAAGAAGATATGGACACCAATACATAAAAAAATAGAACCACTCCTCTTTCCCATAGATGTCCTAAAAGGCGAATTAGGGCTCACAAACTTGGGATTCTTTTTTTTGACGCGATTGGCTAGCAACCTGTCACTATTTGAATCTCAATTCTATCATTATGCCACACAGCTGAACGCGGCCTATCAGTCTTTAAAACTGTTGGCTCTGTCTATAGATATAGACATGACTATATATGTATGTATGCCACACAGATGATGAAATCCAGTAGACATGTTAAAATTTAACCAACTTCGTCGACAGGTGTACATGCGTAACGAAGCGAGCCCAAGATGTCTGCACAAGTGGCAGCCGCACGGAGGCAAACCACTCTCCTGCCTCTTCTTCCTCGACAACCATAAGAATTACAACACCGAGTGAGTAGCTATATTCCTATATATATATATATAAACTAACCTAAAAGAATATATATTCTGTTAGGTTTGTTTAGTTATGTCCAGGATGCGTCCTTAAATTTTTTTTTATTGTATAAATTTGGATGACCAACAGCAAATGTTACAAGTATAAGCTTATAAAATTAACATTTAAGAGCCACTCTCTCGACACAAATAAAAAAAAGAATTGGACCACTCAATGTCTTTCCCATGGATGTCGTGAAAGGCGACGGCTTATTAACTTGGGATTCTTCTTCAAGGCGATGGGCTAGCAAACCTGTCAATATTTAAATTTGAAATCTATCATTAATCCAAGCAGCTGAACGTGGGCTATTGGTCTTTTGGCTCTGTCTACCCCGCAAAAGATAAAGACGTGATTATTATATGTATATATGTTGAAACTTACCGTATATTTATTTAAACTTCATTGTACAAAATACAAATGTATAGCACAATCGGCGGACTTAATGCTAGAAGCATTATCTACCAGTCAACCCTAATTGTGTCTTACAGAGAACTTTACGTCGGGTCAATCTAACTAAATAAACATATTTATTTATACGTCTACACAAAAATCGAGAAAAGTCGTCAAATATCATCTACACAAAAGTCTACACAGAGATCGTGGCAAGTGGAAAGAGGTAGTCTCTGCCTACCCCTCCGGGAAACAGGCGTGATTTTATGTATGTATGTATGTACACAAAAAATATTGAAATAAAATATATACACCATCAATTTCAGCGTACAATTCTGGAAGTTCGCCGTGACCGGCGCCGAGAACAACACAGTCATCAAGATATGGTCGTGCAAGTCCTGGAACTGCATGCAGACGATCACGTTCCCCGCCTCTCTGGGCGCCGAGCCCCCCTCGCCGGGGCTCAAGGCCGCCCTGGACTCGAGCGCCGGCTACCTGCTGCTGTCCGACTTCATGAGCCGCTCACTGTACGTGATGAATCTCGTGTGGGATGTGGACGACACGACGGCGTACTGTAAGAACATAGCGGAGTTCCTGCTGCCGTATCCGGTGTTGAGTTTTTGTATCGTTGATGCGGGTGAGTTTGTTGTATTGTAGGTACCTACATACATACATATTGGTCACGTCTGTATCCCTTACGGGGTTGACAGAGCCAATAGTCCGGAAAAGACTGAATGGCCACTTCGGCTGCTCGGCTTAATGATGGAATTGAGATCCAAATAGTCGCAGGTTGCTAGCCCATCGCCTAAAAGAAGAATCCTAAGTTTATAAGCCTATCCTTTCGTCGCCTTTTACGACATCCATGGGAACGAGATGGAGTGGTCCTATTCTTTTTTTTTATTGGTGCCGGGAACCACACGGCACACCACGGCACGGCACGGTAGGTACCTACTACTAATATTATGAATGCGAAAGTTTGTGAGTATGACGGGATGTCAGTATGGATGTTTGTTGTGTTGTGATGTTCACGCGAAAACTACTGAACCGATTACGGTGAAATTTGGTATGTAGGTAGCTGAAGAGTCGGTATAACATATAAGCTACTTTTTTTATCCCGGAGTTCCCGCGGGATTGATAGGGTTTCCATGCGGGCGGCCTCTATTCATATGTATATACTTGTTCGAGGGAATTTCCTTAAGAAGAGATTCTTCAAATCAAATGTCTTGACACAAATTAGTTTTAAAAAACGTAAATATTTCATTATAATATTTATTAGTTTCACCTGCGTATCCGTAGAAATTATCTCTAAATGCACCCCTAGACCACGTAACAAACTAAAATGACAAATTAATCATGTCTATACCGTGCGGTTTGGACTGTACGTTGGTATATTCGCCAGTCAGTCAATCAGTTTCATCTCTCATTAATTATTATAAATATTTCATTTATATTAATTAAACTTTATATTCCTTGTGAAATGTTATCAATTTATCTACTTTTTTTTTTTAATTCCTTTATAAAGCCATACAGTTCAACAAGTTGAACCACTCAACTGTCTTTTCAAGACTATTGGCTCTGTCTACCCCGCAAGGGATAAAGACGTAGTAATATGTATGTATACAGGGTGACATTTAAAACAAATGCATCCTTTCAAACATAGACTATACCCATGCTTCTGAGCCGTTTGATCCTATTTTTATTTAAATTAAACGTCATCATTTTCACATTTAAAAAACCCTCAGAAACTACGTCACACGCTTTTAGTACACTTAACAGTTAAATTTATGCAGTTGAATTGAAAGTACACCCTGTATATGTGAACGAACGAACTTGAAGAAGTACTTTCTCTCTTCTTAACTTTATTCATGGTAATATTCATTTTAATCAATCTATTTTTATATAGGTATGTATATTATTATGTATTTATTTATTTTGTGTAATATTATGTATGTAATGTATGTCTGTGTAAGTTTATATATTTATAGTTTATGTATGTGTGTAGTTTATTTATTATACACTAACTAACATTTCTCATGTATGCTGCCCACCCGGTTCCAGGATTTTACCTTTCACTATCCAAAGGTTGGCTGGAAGAGATTGCTTAGCGATAAGTCCGCCTTTGCTCAACATGTTCATAATGTATGTTTCTACTACGTATGTATTTTTTAATGGGCAATAAATATAATTTGTATTGTATTGTATACTAGCGGCCCGCCCCGGCTTCGCACGGGTGGACATATTTTTGTGTTTTATGTTTTGAAAAAAAAATTATTTCAAAACAAATTTATGCCTATGTCACTATTGAAGGTCTATTCTATATCTGTGCCAAATTTTATCAAAATCGGACCAGTAGTTTTTGAGTTTATTCCACACAAACAAACAAAAATACAAATCTTTCCTCTTTATTATTAGTGTGGATGTGTTATCTTTACCAACAGAGGAAGAGCAAGTGAAATGCGAGTCGAGTTGCGACGATCCGTTCCACAGAAATGGCTCCAATGGAGACTCGCCCGACACACCGGACGAGTTCGACATGCACAATGCTGTGAGTGTTATTGTAATACATACATACATACATATGGTCACGTCTATATCCCATGCGGGGTGGACAGAGCGAACAACAGTCTTGACAGTTGACAGACTTTTTATTGTAATATCTAGTCTACATACATACATATGGTCATGGTCACGTCTATATCCCATGCGGGGTGGACAGACCGAACAACAGTCTTGACAGTTGACAGACTTGTTGTTCAGCCAAGCCAGCCACTGTGCTGTGTGGTTCCCGGCACCAATACAAAATAGAATAGGACCACTCCGTCTCTTTCCCATGGATGTCGTGAAAGGCGACTAAAGGGAAGAGTTCCACAGGAACGGCTCCAACGGAGACTCGCCCGACACAGCGGACGAGTTCGACATGCACAATGCTGTGAGTGTTATTGTAATATCTAGTCTACATACATATGGTCACGTCTATATCCCATGCGGGGTGGACAGAGCGAACAACAGTCTTGACAGTTGACAGACTTGTTATTGTAATATCTAGTCTACATACATACATATGGTCACGTCTATATCCCATGCGGGGTGGACAGAGCGAACAACAATCTTGACAGTTGACAGACTTGTTGTTGTAATATCTAGTCTACATACATACATACGGTCACGTCTATATCCCGTGCGGGGTGGACAGAGAGAACAACAGTCTTGACAGTTGACAGACTTGTCATTCAGCCAAAATACTGTGCCGTGTGGTACCCGGCACCAATACAAAAAAGAATAGGACCACTCCGTCTCTTTCCCATGGATGTCGTGAAAGGCGACTAAAGGGAAGAGTTCCACAGGAACGGCTCCAACGGAGACACGCCCGACATACCGGACGATTTCGACATGCACAATGCTGTGAGTGTTATTGTAATACATACATACGGTCACGTCTATATCCCATGCGGGGTGGACAGAGCGAACAACAGTCTTGACAGTTGACAGACTTGTTATTCAGCCAAGCCAGCCACTGTGCTGTGTGGTTCCCGGCACCAATACAAAAAAGAATAGGACCACTCCGTCTCTTTCCCATGGATGTCGTAAAAGGCGACTAAGGGGGAGAGCAAGTGAAATGCGAGTCCAGTTGCGACGATCCGTTCCACAGGAACGGCTCCAACGGGGACACGCCTGACACACCGGACGAGTTCGACATGCGGGGTAGACAGAGCCAACAACAGTCTTGAAAAGACTGTATGGCCACGTTCAGCTTTTTGGCTTAATGATAGAATTGAGATTCAAATAGTGATAGGTGCGCTAGCCCATCGCCTAAAACAGAATCCCAAGTTTGTTAGCCTATGCCTTAGTCGCCTTTTACGACATCCACGGGAAAGAGATGGAGTGGTCCTATTCTTTTTTGTATTGGTGCCGGGAACCACACGGCATCCACATATCTACATAGGTACATACATAAAATCACGCCTATTCCCGGAGGAGGGGTAGGCAGATACTACATCTTTCCACTTGCCACGATCTCTGCATACGTCTTTTGCTTCATCCACATTCATAACTCTCTTCAAGCAAGCTCGGCGGTTTCGGTTTTGCCAGGACGTCGTAATAATAAAATAATAATAGTATAATATCTATTTGATAAATAAATACATACGGGAGAAATTGAGTAAGCCTCGAAGTAAATTCGAAACTTGTGTTACGAGATACTAACTCAACGACAGCAAATCTCAATTCTATCCTTAAACCAAACAGCTGTGGCCTTTCAGTATTTTGGCTGAATAACAAGTCTGTAAACTGTCAAGACTGTTGGCTCTGTCTACCCCGCAAGGGATATAGACGTGATTATATATATATGTTTAATGCTAATAGTATTATCTAACATTAAATACCTGCTTTCATAATCTCAGGAGGACGGCGTTGGTACAGCGAGCGACAACACGCCCGAGCGCAGAATCTGCTTGCGACTGTACATAGTCCAGCCCAAAGGTTTACAAGAAGGCGAATTGGTGTACTCGCCGCCGTCTGCCGTACAAAGAGATACCTTATTGCAGGGTAATAAGTCTTATTATTTTTTTTTCTAATGTAGTACTCCGCCGCTTCTTCTACACATGCCCTTTGGAAGCGGTAATAGTTATAATTAGATTTAAGTGATGTGACGTCAATAAGTGATACCTTGGCTCCAATCCTAACCTAACCCGTATTGAATCGATCATGGTCAATTGCCTAAATGTACAGGTTTCCTCACGATGTTTATCACTCACCCTAAGAGCATCGGTTAGTATTCAAACTAATGTACGTAACTACGAATATAGTCATTGGCACATCGCCGAGGTGGGATTTGAACCTGCGTTTTTTATGCGCATCACGCATTTTAACCGGTCACCTTACCGATTTGACCATCGACGTTCTCTCACTGGTTTGCCGCAAAATTTGTAATGCCTCGTTCATACATACATACATATAGTCACGTCTATATCCCTTGCGGGGTAGACAGAGGCACCAGTCTTGAAAAGACTGAATGGCCATGGTCAGCTATTTGGCTTAATGATAGAATTGAGATTCAAATAGTGACAGGTTGCTAGCCCATCGCCTAAAAGAAGAATCCCAAGTTTATAATCCTATCCCTTAGTCGCCTTTTACGACATCCATGGGAAAGAGATGGAGCGGTCCCATTTTTTTTTGTATTGGTGCCGGGAACCACACGGCCTCGTTCATATTGTACCTTGTATTTGTACAGAATTATCGGAGTTATCTTTGGATGAAAAGGCGAATGATGCACCAGGCATAGCGTCCAGTATTCTCCAGCAGCAGAGTCAGCAGTTGAAGAATTTACTTATGAGGACACAGGTAATTGATATAGAGTATTACGAGAAATATCGTAAAAGGCGACTAAGGGATAGGCTTTTATCCCTTTACGATATTCTATCGCCTTTTACGAGCCGGGAACCACACGGCACCTGTAACCGGGAAGTTTAACCCATTTCGCGTCCCAACCCAGGCTTAACGAGTCTACGAAGTTAGTTCCTTATTCAGGAATTGGGACGCGCCACGGGTTAATGTACTTGTAATAAAGTCGTTATTGTATTTATAGCGGCCGTTCAGCCGCCATGGACAAACACTCTTTGGCTTGACAATTTAGATGACGAAAACTGACTAGACGTTGAAAAAAAGGACAATCTACACTAAGACAAGACGACGATAAGACATCTTGAACAGGCAAAATTCTGTTTTGATTCCGACCCAAATAGACCCGAAGGTCTACTAATCTAATGAAATGAATCTAAACCGAATGAAAACACAATACTGAACGTTTTTTCAGTATTGTGTTTCCATTCGGTTTGATTCGGCTATAGGTTGCGATGTCGAATATTCCCGATGCGACTTATAAACGTGATGGTACAACAGTATTGTGTATTGATGTGTGTGTGTGTGTGTGTGCGTGCGCAGACGCAGCCGGGCAGCCTGCTGTGCCGCGCGGAGTCGCCCAGCGCCGCGCAGCTCAACCTTATGACGCCGGACGCGTTCAGGTGAATTATTTGTTTATTTACTAATTTAGAATGATAATTATAAGAAACAAAATTGCATAGATTCTAGGTGTAACCAGAATCTAATCTATATATGTATATATATATATATAAATATATAAATAAATAAATAAATATAAATATAGGTTTAAAAAGAAACAAAAATGAAAGAAAATGATGTTATTGTTACATTGAATTGTTATTATTTTGATACATTTCTCATGAAGCCAGCCATCAGCTGAATGTGGCCTTTCAGTGTTATCGAGACTGTTGGCTCTGTCTACCCCGTTAGGGATATAGTCGTGACTAATATGCATGTATGTATGTGATCACATACTATAACAAAAGACTTGAGACATAACCTTTTATTTCTTTTGGAGCTAACCATTTTGTACTATTTGTCTCTGATATATTTATTTATAAGTAACATACAAAAATCTTGTATGCCGTGTGGTTGTAAAACTTTAGTATAGGACCAATTCGATCTCTCTCTCGTGTCGTGGAATGCGACTAATGGAATAGGCACATTCATCTAGTGCAGCTTTTGCTATGAACTTGTAGAGGGACAGATGCTTCCACAAAGAGAAGATCTTTCGCTACAAGGATATAATCGGGATTAAACCCAGAAGGAAGAAGAAGAAATTCATACATACATATAATCACGTCTATATCCCTTGCTGGAGAGACAGAGCCAACAGTCTTGAAGAGACTGTGTTCGGCTTACTGATAGAATTGAGATTCATATAAAGTGAATCGCCCTAAAAGAAGAATCCCAAGTTTATAAGCCTATCCCTTAGTCGTCTTTTACGACATCCATGGGAAAGAGATGGAGTGGTACTATTCTTCTTTTGTATTGGTGCCGGGAACCACACGGCGGCAAGAAGAAATAATAACTTTGTTAAATAGTTGTGACGTTTATTGCAGTTCTCCCGGGAAGCGAGACGAAGAAGATCCGCCGCTGTCGGCCACCCCCGACGTGGGGGCAAAGTCTCGTACATCAATTGGTATGTTGCTTTTTTATATATACATGTGGTGGGATTGAAAGTAAAACAATGAAATGAAATATTCTTTATTTACTTGAAACATGTTACAAATTTGTGTTAGAAAAATATGTGATCTTACATGTTCCGCCCGAAGTATGGCATGTAAATATTGTTTTGTAATAAATTAATTTCAATATTAATAATTTAAAAATTAGTAATTATACAATTTAAAATTAAAATAATGTAACAGTGCGGAATTATATCGTAAATCTTCTTTATTTTATTACACATCTTATATCGTCTTGGGATAGGCTTACAAACTTGGGATTCTTTTTTAGGCGATGGGCTAGCAACCTGTCACTATTTGAATCTCAATTCTATCATTTAGCTAAATGTGGCCTTTGTTTTTCAATCTTTGCATTTCAGTCAAATTCAGTCTTTGCAAGACTGTTGGCTCTGTCTACCCCGCAAGGGATATAGGCGTGACCATATGTGTGTGTGTGTGTATGTGTATAACGTTTTACATCGTACCACAGACTCACTATTCTATATCTTAATGTTACCAGCGTAAAAATAAGTAAGAGGTCAGTTAACAAAAAGGATTTAAATAAAAGCAAAAAACAAAACTTCTCCCACATACATACATACATACATACACGCACACATATATATCTATATATACCTGTCTCTTTCACTTTTACTTATTGGGTACAATGTATCACTTATTGACGTCGCATTACTTTAATCTTATTATATCTTCTTCTACCGCTTCAAAAACGCATGTGTAGTAGGAACGGCGGAACAAACTACACTGCAGCATTTTCACCGGATAATAATTTACAGATATAGATCTCTTTAATCAAAATCATGTACGAATGCACATTGTAAAATGTGAATAAGTATAAAACTAATGTTTTCAATACAAATATTATGTCATATAGATAAAATAACATATGTACTTACATACTGTACAAATTATGTCAATACATACATAAAATCACGCCTCTTTCCCGGAGGGGTAGGCAGAGACTTCCTCTTTCCACTTGCCACGATCTCTGCATACTTCCTTTGCTTCATCCACATTCATAATTCTCTTCATGCAAGCTCGGCGGTTTCGGGTACTTTTGACCTGACCCTTTGCCAGGACGTCCTTAATTTAATCAAGATACGTTCGTCTAGGTCTTCCCACTCCGACCTTTCCCTCCACTCAATACCATGTCAAAAATGCACGTACATGCACAAAAATCACAATACACCATTTAAAATAAAGTATTTATACGTATCTCAATTCTATCAATAAGCCAAACAGCTGAACGTGGCCATTCAGTCTTTTCAACACTGTTGTCTCTGTCTACCCCGCAAGGGATATAGACGTGACCATACGTATGTATGTATTTGTACGCAGGCGCGTGCGCATCGGAAGTGGGGAGCGCCAGCGGCGCAGTGGCAATAGCGCACGACGTCAACCCGGTGTCCGGGGGCTCCAGCCCCAGCCGCGAGGTGCAGCAGATCATGGCGCACGAGCGGGACTACTATAAGGACATGGTACTTATGTTACAATACAATACATTCATTTTCAAAATTGTGTACAAGGTACAGGTCTTCCACTTTTATAAGTTACATCGGCATTGTTCGACGGCGCAGAATAGTACAACCGACCGCCGAATCTGGCCGAATGAAAACATTAGTGAAATAACTAACTTATTGCTGCTACATAGGATTTTAAATCCCAAAACAACAGGAGTCGTGTATCTTGCTCATTACCGACTACCACAATGCCGCTACGGCGTGGCGCTCCTGCGAACTCCAGACATGGCGCGTACGCAATTAGCCAATAGCGAACGGATTTGATCCCGCGTTCGAATGGCGCACAATGATTGGCGCAGATATTTTAGCGCCATGACAAAAATTGATTTCTGCGCAGGTACATCGGTGTAACTTATTAAAGTGGTAGTACTGTACCACTTATTGACGTCACATCACTTAACTGCTCAGCTCTCTAAGCCCTGATCAGCGCTCGACCTACCGGCCACGTTTTAATTTTATTTTGAGCATCACGTAGCCTGCCATAGTAGATTTGCTAATACAAAGATTATATACCTGTCAGTCACCGGCGACGGACATGGCAGGCTACGTGTTATTAATGCATTATTTTAAGTTTGGAAATACTCATTTCTCGCTCGAAAAATTGATTTCACTTTATAAATCTCAATTCTATCATTACCTAAGCCAAACAGCTGAGCGTGGCCCATCAGTCTTGACGGGACCGTTGGCTCTGTCTACCGCGCAAGGGACGCTACATATAAAGAATCACGCCTTTTTCCCGAAGAGGTAGGCAGATACTACATCTTTTCAATTGCCACGATCTCTGCACAGTTCCTTCGCTTCATCCACATTCATAACTCCTTCATGCAAGCTCGGCGGTTTCGTGACTTGACCCTTTGCCAGGACGTCCTAATAATAAAATAATAATAGTATAACATCTATTTGATAAATGAATAAAATGAAAATATTATATAGGTACAGAACAAATTATACAGATTGAGTAAGCTTCTTGCCAGGACGACTTTTATTTGATCAAGATACGTTCGTCCCAGCAATGCCGTGTGGTTCCCAACAGAAGAATAAGAATAGAACCACTCCATTTCTTTCCCATGGATGTCGTAAAAGGCGACTAAGGGATAGGCTCACAAACTTGGGATTCTTTTTTCAGGCGATGGGCTAGCAACCTGTCACTATTTGAATCTCGATTCTATCATTAAGCCAAATTGCTGAACGTGGCCATTCAGTCTTTTCCAGACTGTTGGCTCTGTCTACCCCGCAAGGGATATAGACGGGACTATATGTATGTATGTACGTTCGTCTAGGCCTTTCCACTCCGACCTTTCCCTCCACACTCATCCTTGCAAGGGATATAGACGTGTCTATATGTACGTATGTAAGCAGCGTATTAAATTAAAATGCTAATGATAACACATTGGTCCCAGGAGCAGAAGGAGTCCCCGGAGGAGCCGGCGGCGGCGGAGCAGCAGCTGGCCAGCGCGCCGCTGTACGCGGACGGGTTCCCGCCCAAGCCGCTGGTGCATTCCAGTAAGTATCTACTTTATATATATATAAATATTTTTTTGTGACGTGTGGTTCTTTAAAAATTATTTATATGGCAAGACAACGTTTGCCGGGACAGCTAGTCTTATATATAAAATTATCGTGTCACAATGTTCGTTCCCGTACTACCCGGAAACGGCTTGACCGATTCTCATGAAATTTCAAACATTTATTATTCATGCCCCTTAGTGATAAGGGTTGTTCTCACTTAACATTTTTTTAACTAGAAATTAATTAAAAATTATACATAATAATATATATGGCAAAACAATGTTTGCCGGGACAGCTAGTTATATTTTACCTTTAATTACTATTGATTACACTTTAGTTTCATAATTAGAAGACTTCAAATTAATGTCTAAAGTTAAAGAAATTAATTATTTCTTTATTTAATTTATTTCTTTATTGTTCCAGACAGTGACACGTCATGGCCGCAGATTTCCATCGCTCAAATCAACGAAGCCAACCAGCGGAAGGCTTCTAGTGACAAAGGTCTATCATTGACCAATAGCAGCGGCCACGCCATTACTATGAATAGCAACAATGCTCTGACAGGTCCGTTTTTTTTTTCTCTTCTACGTTATAGTCAGGTGAGATGGAGGACAAATGCCTAATTTAATATTGAATTTAAAAACAAAGTTCTGCCGGTTTCGTAAAAGGCGACTAAAGGAAAGGCTAATTAGTTAGGAAAGGGTAATTAGTAGTTAACATAGAATACGGCATTTTTTTTGGAAAATTCCGGCGGACACGGGTGATAACAGGAGTTTTTGTTTAATTCAAATTCCAAATTTTTATTCATTGGTTTCACAACATTGGTTGTGATGACAATTTAATAAAATACTTGAAACTAAATTTACTGTTGCTTTCCAAAGCTTCAGTGCAGAAGAAGCGGTAACAAACCGCACTGCAGCATTTTCTTCAATAACGTCACCTTCACGCAATTATCCAATTTTAGAATAGAAATGTAGATGAGAGAACACATAGTTATGAGTAATTGATTTATACGTAATTTGAATATTTAACCTTCGTATAAATCAAAAATGTATTTAACGCTATATTTTTTTACGCGGGCTCTTTCCAATCTATATTTTTAAGCTGAAGAGTTTGTTTGTTTGAACGCGCTAATCTCAGAAAATTGTGGTTCGAATTGAAAAAATTCTTTTTGTGTTGAATAGACCATTATCGAGGAAGGCTTTAGGCTATATAACATCACGCTGCAACTATAAGGAGCGAAGGAATACCTAATGGAAAATGTGAAAAAAAAACAGGGTAAATTAATCCTTGAGGGCTTCAATGATGCCCGAAATAACTATTCCACGCGGACGAAGTCGCGGGCACAGCTAGTCAGTTATAAATATCTTTTTGTTTTTGCATGTACAGGCAACACGAGCGGCCCTCCGCTGGTCAACACGATCGGGCAACCCCTGGCTACGCCCAGCCCCCCGCCGGCGGGCGCGGCCCCCCCCAGCGCGGCGCCCCCCGCACCCTCCGCGCCCCCCGCGCCCGCAGCCCTATCCCCCGCCGACAGGGCCAGGCTCGACAGCCTGGACCACAAGATTGACAAGCTGAGAGGTTTGTTGTTACCTACATACATACATGTAGTCACGTCTATATACCTTGGGGTGGACAGAGACGACAGTCTTGAAAACACTGATAGGCCACGTTCATCTGTTTGGCTTAATGATAGAATTGTGATTCAAATAGTGACAGGTTGCTAGCCCAACGCCTATGAGAAGAATCCCAAGTTTATAAGCATATCCCTTAGTCGCCTTTTACGATATCCATGGAAAAGTGATAGAGTGACCCTTTTCTTTTTTTATTTTGGTGCCGGAAACCACACGTTCAACTATCGTCAGTAAACCGACTTTACAGACAACCGATTTTTTTATTTGTTTAATTCAGTGCGTCATGTACAGTTGACGTCATTCACCGCCATTTGGTCAGACAGGCAGTTAAAATAAAATACAAACTCATTGGAAAGTAGGTAGTACTGGCTGGAAAACAAATTAAATTAAAAAAAAAGAACAAAAAAATGGATATTAACTCCAACCAGATTTAAGTTCGTGTTTATTGTTTATTTAGTTCAACTTATTATTGTTTAAAATTATTTAAACCCATTTACATATATGTGTGTAATGTAACATGTTTTACAAATAAATAATCTTGTATCTTGAATCTTAAAGTTTTTATTTGAATAGTTAGTTCATCAGTGCATATTGTAATAATTGTAAATATACTTAATAGTGTTGCGATAATACAGTGCTATTTCTATAGCTTATTCTGCAGTTTTCTTCACAACCTACTTATATCATTTTCTTTACTTATATTTCAAGTAATGTGTATATATAAATAAATAAATAAATATATACGGGACAAATTACACAGATTGAGTTAGCCTCGAAGTAAGTTCGAGACTTGTGTTACGAGATACTTACTCAACGATACCATATTTTATAATAAATACTTATATAGATAAACAACCAAGACCCAGGCCAATCAGAAAAAGTTTTTTTCTCATCATGCCCTGACCGAGATTCGAACCCGGGACCTCCGGTGACACAGACAAGCGTACTACCGCCGCGCCACAGAGGCCGTCAAGTTATTTATATATATATATATTGTGAGTTCGATAAACACCATTTTATTATTATTGTTGTTGTTGCAGAGTTGATAACGGCTCAGAGTCACGAGGTGAGAGCGCTGCGCGCCGCCGCGGGCAGCCCGCGCGCGCTGGACGCGGCGCTCGACGAGCACGCGCGCCGCGCCGCCGCCGCCGTGCGCGCCGCCATGGCCGACGGGTACGCCGCCTATCACTCGACAAATGAAATTTAATTATATACAGGGTGACATTTAAAACAACTGCATCCTTTCAAACATAGACTATACCCATGCTTCTGAGCCGTTTGAGCCTATTTTTATTTAAATTAAACGTCATCATTTTCACATTTTAAAAAACCCTCAAAAACTACGTCACACGCTTTATTAAAGACCAATACTACAAAAAGAAATTAAACATGTAAATAAATGTCTGAAAAATAAATTATTTTTCTAGTATCAAGATCAAGTAAAGTACAGAGTTGTCGAGATCGCTCAGCTGAATGAATCGAGTCGTTGACCTCTGAATCTTACGCGTCGCTTTTCCGCCGGCCGGGGTGATAGGACGTATTTAGGATAGTGGATTTATTAACGTTTTTAAATATCCTTTAGATGAGTACACTTAACAGTTAAATTAATGCAGTTGAATTAAAAGTCACCCTGTATATCTTTATTTACTTGTAACATGGTACAAATGGGTGTTAGAAATATATGTGATCTTACATATTCCGCCGGAAGTATGGCATGTAAATATTGTTTTGTAATAATTTCGTTACTTTCAAAATTAATAATTCGTGCCTGCTGGACAGAGACAATAGGCTCGGTAAGAATGGAGGGCCACATCCAGTTGGCTTAATAAGACTACAGCCGCTTTGAGATGATGGAATTGAGACTCAAGTAGTAACAGGTTGCTAGCCCGTCGCCTATAAGAAGAATTATAAGCTTATCCCTTTAATTCATCTTTTGCGACATCCATCAGGGAGATTTGGAGTTGTTCTATATTAAAGAATCACAGGGCACAGTTTTAGATAGATAAAACTCTTTATGGCCTTATTTATTGTATGTTTTACCATAAGGGTAAAACATACGAAACAACACAAAACAGACAGAGATGGTACAAAGGCGGAGTTATCGCTAATGCAATCTCTTCCAGTCAACCTTTGGGTGGAAGGAAACCAAACAGAAGATTGGCGTTGGGCGCAGAGCAAGATAAATAAATGTTTGAACATATTAAAATAAACACAGAATATATGTATATCTAATACATTATAAATACATACAAATACGCATAAATACAGATAATACATAATCTGTATTTATACGTATTTAAATAGTAGAGAGTAGAGTATACTAACCTGTCGAGATTTTTGATACTATCAATAGGTTGGGCTTTCTTGATATCGACAGGGAAAGCATTCATAGACAAACATAGTAGATAGTATATTATAGTGTTCATATATTTTTTTCAATTTTTCAACGTATATTCTTTTTCCATTAGCTGGCAGTGTGTATCCCAGGTCAGCGACACCGCGGCCCGCACCGCCGCCCACTCGGCGGGATTGGGAGCGGCCCGCGCTTTAGAGCCACTGGCGAACGCGTTACAACACGAACTGGCCACCAAGTTGAGCGCCACTGACCAGCTATTGCGGGAGAACATTGACAAACTGGTCACTAGCAAGGTGAGTAAATATGGTTTTTGCGAAATTTATACTTAGCACCTGGTTGACCGAGCGGTGCTCGGTGGACGTCAGATAAACCATAAAAAATAAATATGCAGATGAAAAGACTGATAGGCCATGTTCGTCTGTTTGCGTTGATGATAGAATCGAGATTCTAATAGTTACAGGTAGCTAGTCCATCGCCTAAAAAAAGAATTCCGTGTTTATGAGCCTATCCCATACTCGCCTTTTACATCACATATCGACATCCATAGGAAAGAGATGGAGTGATCCTATTCTTTTTCTATTGCTGACGGAAACTACACGGCACAATAATAAAAATACTGTCTAACTTTACCTCAGACATGAATACATAACGCTCTGATATTTTCCAACTTAGAGTAACTACTCACTAATCAATAGAGAACCACACACACCGCTAACTAGACTATATCTAACTGACAAATTAATTTCAGACGGTAATGGAACGCCTCAGCACAGCCATAGCCAAGTCCCTGTCGGAGATGGTCCGCGACTCCCTCCGCGCGGCGCTAATGGAGAGCGTACTGCCCGCGATGGAGAAAATGCACGCGCAAATATTCAGACAGGTCAATCAGGCGTTCCAGAATGGCACTAAGGAGTGTAAGTGGATATTATCAATCAATCAATCAATATCAATATTCAATATCCTACTACTATTATAAAGGCGAAAGTTTGTATGGATGTATGGATGTTTGTTACTCTTTCACGCAAAAACTACTGAACCGATTACCATGAAATGGTATGTAGGTAGCTGAAGACCCAGAATAACACATAGGCTACTTTTTATCCCAGAGTTCCCGCGGGATTGATAGGGTTTCCATGCGGACGAAGTCGCGGGCGGCCTCTAGTCAATACATATAATTAAAAAAAATTGTACATTGAGTAAAAAAGAAGAAATTTAGCTACTTAAAAGTGTTTGGTAAAAAAATAAAGTATTGAAATCAAACAAAGTGTACGTTTTCAAAAAAAAAAAAAAGATTTTTATCAACGTTAACAATGTATCGAAGTTATTTCAAATAATGTACAGCCTTATTCATGAACGTAACTTAAATTTTAAAATACACTTTTAAGTCATACTTAAGAAAAATCGTATTTATAAATGCTGGTTAGAGTTAAACATTTTCTTAAACAGCGTCTTAAATTACTGTCAAATTACACAGTAAACAAGCGTTAAAGGATAAAGCAACAACATGGCGGTCCAGTCACAGCTGATTTAATATGACGCTGATGACCATTTCTCTCACATCTAGCATCTAAATGACTGTGGCGCGTTTTGTTTGCATTTTTTTTTTGGAACTTTTGCTTCGTTTAGTGTCAATTTTGTATATTTACTCAAAATTAATTCCACAAATTACTTTGATTTCGACGACGATTTAGCTAATGAGTAATTTACGCGATTTATAACATGCATGCATACTCGCATGATACGATTCTGTGCGATGTGATTTGCGAAATCTGGCGCCGTGAGAAGCCAACTTTAAGCTGGAGTGGCGCGTTCGCTTCGTTCACTCACTAATATTATGGTCACAAGATAAATTGTATATCTTCCAGTCGCAACAAACACAGAAGCGGCGGCCCGAGCGGCGGCCGAGCGCGGCGCCGCAGCGGCCAGCAACAACCTGTGCGCCGCGCTCGAGCGCCACGCCGCCGCGCTCGCCGCGCACTCCGCGCACGCGCCGCAGCTGGCCGCCGCCGTGCGCGACCTCACGCACAGGTACCGCCGCTCACACTCTGTGGCCAGGGGACACTGTACAGCAGCCAGCAACAACCTGCTCGCCGCGCACTCCGCGCACGCGCCGCAGCTGGCCGCCGCCGTGCGCGACCTCACGCACAGGTACCGCCGCTCACACTCTGTGGCCAGGGGACACTGTACAGCAGCCAGCAACAACCTGCTCGCCGCGCACTCCGCGCACGCGCCGCAGCTGGCCGCCGCCGTGCGCGACCTCACGCACAGGTACCGCCGCTCACACTCTGTGGCCAGGGGACACTGTACAGCAGCCAGCAACAACCTGCTCGCCGCGCGCACCGCGTTACAGGAAATATAGTAGAAAGCAGTTAATTATACACTTCAGAAGACACAAGGAGAACAGAAGATAGAAATAAACAAATTGCACTATATTTCGGAAATCAAACAAAAATATATAACAATATATATAATATCTCTAATTTTTCGCTAATTAAACAAACCATGACAACCTTTGCTATTACGTACATAAAAAAAGGTGCCTACAGCGTCTAAATTAAATGAAGCACTTCTAGCAATAATATATAGCAACAATCAGTTGTCAACAATTAAATCTATTTCATCTCTTTCACACGCAGCGTGCTAGAAAAGGAGCTGTCATGGTGGCGGGAACAGGCCCGCAGTGTGGCGCTGCAGATGTCGCGCGCGCACACGCCCGCCACGCCCGCCGCGCACGCGCCCGTCGACCGGCAGGTACGCGCGCGTCTCTATACACGGCGGTATCTAGATCATATCGGGGCCAGGGACCACACGGCACTGATATAAAAAATTTAATAGGACCTCACAAAAAGAAAGCCGAGGTGGGATTTGAACCATTATTATTTACCATATGCATTGCTATGCATTTTTTAATTCGGGAACTTTATAGTTTCGACTACCAAATACTCCCATAATGTGAAATGTCATGAGTAAATATTTTTTTGAAGAAGCATCATACGAAAAATTTCAACTATTTATTTCTGCCAAATCGTAACTTTCTTACAGAGATCACAACGAAATTCTACAAGAAATTGCGTTCAGGAATCCTTGCCTCTACTCTTACAAGTAACGCACTTGTTTTTGACAATATCTATAGCATTGTTCTTAGGTTATAAAGTAGCATTCACGATCATTAGAATAGTTATAAATTAAATTTTTTAGTTTCCTATATAAGTAGATAAACTTATATTATAACAAACGTAAAATTTTGACTGTCAAATTATAAGTGCTAACGCTATGTTAATGTTCCACTCTGCCAAAAACCACACAGGTCCATCTATTTCGATAAAAATCCATAAATTATCTAATGTAATTCGCGATAACCTACTGATAGTCACCATTTATTAAAAAGTTATTCATTTTAAAGTCATTGTATTTATTTTTAGGTAGTTAATATGATTATAATTAGTGATACATCTTAATTTGTCGTATTTTTTTATAGAAAAAATTGTATAGGATATTTATATTTTCACTAAGAAAGTCGTTAAATTTTTCGCAGTACCATCAGGAAAAAACACCGACTATTCTTAAAAAAAAAAAAAAAACCCTGTAATTAAAAAATCCAAACATTGTTCCAGATGCAAGTAGCGAACATTCAATCGCTAATGAACAGCGGCGACGCTAACGGCGCTTTCCAACTAGCGCTGTCGGCGTCAGATCTGACGCTAGTGGTGGCCGCCTGCCGCGCTTGCGAGCCCTCGGCGGTGTTCGCGCCGTGCAAGCTCAAACAGCACGTGCTGCTGTCGCTGGTGCAGCAGCTGGCGGCCGATATGACCAGAGACACGCATCTCAAGTATAGGTGAGTGTAATCATAGAGAAGTCAATTAAAAGAAACTGACGTAGAAAATTCAAATTCAGAACTTTTATTTATTCATTATTATGGGACATTTTAATGTCACTTGATAATTGTCATATCTTTTGGTTTCACAAGATTGGTTGATGTTAAATAAATTACTGAAAACTAAATTTACTGCCGCTTACGAAGCGTCAGTGCTGAAGAAGAGGTAACAAACTGTACTGCAGCATTTTCTTCAGAAGTAAGAAAGGCGGACAGAGTTGGCGAACAAAATGATGCGCCGATAGTATTTCAGTCCACTCTATATATACACGTCTCACGCACACACTCTAACCATTAGTGTGACAGTCGGCCGCCATTACGTCATAGATGCGTACATAGATTATATCATTTTATTTACGCCGCCGTATACGATGCTTCACCTTTTTTATTCAAGCCAAAGTACAACTAGTTTAATATGATAAAATATGACGAAGTTAAAGGAAGCTTGAAGAGTGCAGGAATTTCGCACAAAAATAATTGTGAATACGGAGTGTTTCAGTTCAATTCCATAGTTTTCACAATCAACACAGATGACGTGGACAGAGTCTCAATTAGTAACTTATTCACCATTCCCTCCCGTAGGTACCTAGAAGAAGCCGTAATGAACCTGGACACGTCCAATCCGGTGACCCGGGAACACCTGCCCATAGTCATCCGGGAGTTGCAAAAGCAAATAGTCGCCTTCCTCAACTCGTCCCCGGGACACGCGCTGACGAGGCAGTTCAAGATGCTGCTGATGGCCACGGAGTCCCTGGTGAAGGCCACCGGCTGACCGCCGTGCGGTTGTGTGTGCAGACCGCGATAGGGGAGGTAATTGACGCACCGGCCTGATGATTTGTTAAATATATTGATCGATTATATGCATACAAATGATGGATTTATTTGTTTATCTGTGTAGCACTCACAAGGTTATAATGACTATAAAGACTGTATACAAAACTGAAAGACATGCTGTATGAAAGTTGGATAATAGCGGTTACATAAAGACTTGAAATAATTTTCCCTGTTGTTAAAAAGATTTGACTAGCGCCATCTGTTGGATATAGCGGGAAACACGGCATGTCACTGACGTGAATAATACAATATGGCAGCTAGTATTTTACCCGCCATTTTTAGCGCCCCAACGGGTGAACTGAATATACGATTACAGTTTGATGTAAAATGGTGGCCATGTTGTATGAATTCTGAGAAAGAACACTAGTCTATTGTACAATTTATATGGCCTTAAATTAAAAAAAGAAAGCGAAATAACTGTCCGTCAGTACGCTCACGTCAATATTGAGAAAATATATATTTTTTTAATCGCCTATGTGAGGTCAGTACATTATAGAGGTCAGCGCCATCTTTTGGCGAGTAGTATTGAAACAAAATTATTTGTCTGTAGGTTAAAAAAAATACCTTTTATCAATAGCGGCAAGCTTATCACAGGATTATTCTATACATACATAATTTAAATAACTTGTGAACAGTTTTGTGCAATCACTACTACTGTTACTTGTATTTATCATACCTATATGTTTTCTTATATCTACATAAATTGGTAAATAAATAAAATACATACATAAACAAAAATCAATGAATATGTTTAATAAATTATCAAATAAATATAACGTGCGTCTCTCTTATCGCGTGGAACACTTGTGATTGTAGTTTACATGGACACTTTAAGTGAGAGTGAGAAACGAGACGTGTAAGAGACACTAACAGAAGACTTGCTGTCTAATTTGGACGCTTAAATGTGCTGATTTAGATGTAAGTATATTTCATTTGCTGATAAAGTTAATTTTACAAAATGCTCCGTCGAAACATGTCTGCAAATTAACATCTTAATAAGTACGTTTAAGTGGTTTCTGTGGTCGGGTGACTGTGGGAAACAAAAGGCTCCTAAAAACGCGTACTTTAATATATTTATTAAAGACATTTCACTCACTACGGTCAGTCATTTCGCGCCTAAACCACTAAACCGATTTTGTTCAAATTTGGTACAGGGATAGATTTGACCCTGAGGCTAAGAAGGGATTAAAAAACGGGATAAAATATTGGCTAGTTATATTTATAATTTAAAGCTACAGTTAACTTTGAATTCACGACAAATTTGTGTCAAGTTTACAATAGCTTTATCAGCAAATTGAAATTGGACAATGGGATCTCCCCAAGACGTATTTTTATTATCAAACACAGCTATAAGACTGTTATGTTGTAATTTAAGATTTTCGAATGCAATCCCAAAATGAGGAGTGTAAGCTTTGTTGAAAATGTTAATGTGAATAATTTCTTATTAATATCGCTACTAATATATACATATGTATATTACACTGTATTATTAAATTTATTTTTGTAAGACTCTGTCATCGGTTACTGTTATTAGGAATGCCGGCCAGCCCCCGTATTATAGCGCGCGCGACGCCGTTATAATCGCGCGAGAAACTATTGCTATTTCGCTGTTTATTATGAAGTAAAACGGGATAGCGATAGTTGCTGCTGCTGGGACTGGGTGTGTTGCTATTATGTATAGTAAACGAGTGTATGACAATGATCTATAGATAACAATAATGTTGACTCAGTAAGCGTGTTAATTTCTCAAATAAATGATCATTTATACTCTTTTGGTGTTGTTGGTGAAAAGATGTTTTTTTTTTAAACAATTTAATAATTACAGTTGCCTGAATAATAAATAAGGTTAACTCATTCCTAGATGTTCACACGGTCCAGTAGAAGTCAGTAATTACACGGTAAAACATTTTCTGACCTCCTTGGCCCTGTTACAAGAAGACCGAACCCGGCTCGGATGATGACCTGTTGCATTAGGTGCTTACTCCTTTAATTAAATTTGGTACAGAGTTGGATTTGACCCTGAGGCTAGGAAAGGGTTAAAAAAACGGGATAAAATATTGGCAGTGAACAACAGATCACGCGGTCACACTTACCCACGATAAATTTATTCATCATGATCATCATTTCAGCCGTAGGATGTCCACTGCTGGACATAGTCTTCCCCCAATGACTTCCTACTTGCTGGCGACCTGCATCCAACGTTTCCTTGCGGACTTTACCGGATCATCGATCCATTTTGAGCCGATAAACATATAAAGCTTTCTAAGGACAAAATAATATGAACTGTACAAAATGTAGTTGATAAGTTTTATTGCGTAATTTTATTACGGTAATAAAAACAGGAAAGGTTATCGCTCTCATAAGTTACAATAATGATTATATCAAAGTATGATTCTAAATGGAAAAAAGAAAATGTGGGGATAAGAAAACCAAGAGGTACCTTGGTCAACTCTGACACGTTCTTATGAACGATCAGGTCAGGAGTTCTTTATGAAGCGAAATATATAATCAGGGGTCATATGGCAAATGCGAAAATGTGGTTACTACATAGAAAGGGTGTAATTATAAATATTTTGTGTCAATACCTTTATTTGACACTGACCAGACATGCTATCTATTCCCTTCTAGCGCACAGCATCAAGATAAAACTGTCTCGCTCTAGCATTTCTCTGCGCGCCTCCCATCTGAACGCGCCGGGTAGCCCTAGCGTAGTACCTTTTTAAGGCTAGGTGTTAAAATTGACAGTCAAGCTTCGGTAAGACCAAAATAATTTTTTTTATTTCTTCGGGGGAAAACGTCCAAAAACATAAAATTCGTCCAAAAATGTATCTTAATGTATTACTATAAAGCATACAATACAAATCCCTAAAACTTATTGTAGGTAATTTTTTGATGCATTTTTAAAGGTTATTTGTATATCATGTGAGGCCACTTTTTGTTTTTTTTTATCATGCTTATTTTCTCATACGTGAATCTTAAAGTAAATCGAACTTTGTATGTGTAAAATACACTTAAAAATCTGAGGTTCCCAAGCATATGACCACTCTGACCCCTTTCTATGAATGTTTCAGAGTCCTCTAATTAAATAACCAGTTTCACTTACCATGGTTCAAAATGGATACAGTACATATATCTGAAATTCTGTGGATCGTGTTTATTGTCTGACCCCGGGACCCCGACAACTTTTGAAGATATTACCTTTTTGACCTCATTGTGTAACCGAGCCAAGCAGAGAATATGAATAGAAGTAGACTAAGGCTTACAAATTGTAAATATTCAATATAGAAGAAGCTAGATTCTTACGTATTTAATGATAGTGCATAAAATAGCTGAACGTGACCATTCAGTCTTTTCAAGACTGTTAGCTCTGTCTACCCCGCAAGGGATATAGACGTGACCATACGTATGTATGTATGAATGATAGTGCTAAAGACCGTGCGTTCGACCAGAGTGTATCACTTTGGTGCTATGTATTTGAAATCTCCTGCTAATGCTATTATGCTTTTTATCTCTAGGACAGAAGTTATGTTTTCAAATGCCACACATCAAGCCTGTTCAATCTTTCAATCAAATCAAATCTGTGTGACTATGTTTCTTTTTATCGTATACCTACTTAAAAAGAAACGATTCGTTAGTTAGTTCTTTTGATTATATTTCAATATTGTATTCATTACGGAAGTTCAGCTGTTCTATCTTGTTTTTGATTCCGTTTTTAACGCGCTTATATCATTCTATTGTTGATGGTCATGATGATGATGAATGGAATCTTTGGTTAGAAGGAGAGGAAAGATGATAGGAACATAATGTCATGTTTACGTTCGTGAAAAACCACGCATGTCGCTAAAACTACAATAGAAAGATGTAATCGTCGTGAAACTAACTAAAATATTTGCTTATAGCTGCACTCTAGACATTATTTGTTGAATATTTAGACTTTAAACAGTTGATTTTTAAATTCGTGTAACAGAATTCACAAAGTCTGGGTATTATTAAAAGTTTAGATTGTTTTTGTGTCCTAGGACTGTATAAATAAATTTGACAAATTTAACAAATCAATAAAATTACCTGAATAGATTTTTTTACTAAGAAGGTAAATTGTCAAGGAAGTTTTCCATTTTCAAAAAAGAAATCATGGAAGTTTTCCGTGACCTTTGATTTAGAATTATGGAAACTTCTGTTGATTTAATTTGGCTCCGTTTAATTAAGTCTTTTTTGATTGGAACTAAAAGAACACTACAGTTTGTATTTTTGTTTGAATCTAGCGAAGGCGTTCGCTTTATTTTTTTCTTATGTTGATGTTAGAATGTGTAAGAAATGTATAAATAATAAAAGCCTATTGATTTGTAACGTTGTTTATTTTTATTATTTCTTTTGTCTAATACTTAGTAATACTTAGGCATCATCTTAGCAAAATTATGACACAAAAAGTACTACTTAGTACCTACTTCATACTATGTTTTGTGATTTTTTCTATCGAATAAAAATCCTGGCAAAGGGTCAGGTCAAGCGAAGGAAGTATGCAGAGATCGTAGCAAGTGGAAAGATGTAGTCTGCCTACCCCACCGGGAAAAAGGCGTGATTTTCTGTATGTATATAACTACCTATGTATGTTTAGCTGCACCCAAAAAGAAACTGCTAGCATACACTGTTTTATTTGCTATCAGATTATATGATGGCACTGGATGATAGATTAGCTGAGATTTTTGCAAATACATACTTACCTTTACCTAAGCTTCTGTATCTGTTGATATGTATTTACTTTATATCTCATGGGGAAAGTATTTCGTGATGTTGAGAACACTTGAACCATGAGATAAGTCAATTAATTACAATAAAATACCACCATAAAAAATCTCATTGAAATTGATTCAACAGTATGACCGCGTAATAATAACGAAGCTACCTCACGCATAAAAACTATTATAAAAATAAATGTGGGTAGCACCAACCAATTTTACAAAAAAGTGCGAAGGTTATAAATTCACACATCGTTTATCCTCTCTTGAAAAATGTCCCCCGAGTCCAAGCCCTTCATGAGATCAAAGTCTTTGTGTTCCTTACACGACTTCCCTTGCAGGGAGTCTTTCCAAAGCTATAGTGCATGTTATAGCCGCAGAAGCGACTCCTCGGTCGAAATCTCCATGCCGGGATGCGGATCCGATGTTTGGATAAAAGACAGCTACCTTAGAACCATCTCACCTAGTAGCGCGAGTCTGAAGAATCTGGAGTTTAAGATTGATCGCCTAAACGGTGAGTATTTTTCACATATGAACACATCTTATTCTGCGCGTTACATCCACACCTTTCTGAGCACATCCTGAGATCATACCATGATCCAGGATCATTGGGTAAGTCAGGTTTTTAATGCGAACGAAATCCATCAACGTTTTTGTATAGTAGAGTATTTACCGTTTTACACAGTTACCTGAACGTGCAACTTTCCTAAAGATGTTTTCGATCACCGTAGTAAAAGCTTCGGCTCTTAACTTTGAGAAGAGTTATTGAATGTGGGCGAGGTTAGGATTTGAACCTGTATCTCCATGCGCATCACTAATTTCTTTTTCGCATCTTGTCTTTCTTACCAGCGACGCTCTTCCTTTATTCTTAACTAGAGGCCGCCCGCAACTTCGTCCTCATGGAAACCCTATCGATGCCGTGGGAACTCCGGGATAAAAAGTAGCCTATATGTTATTCTGGGTTTTCAGTTACCTTCATACCAAATTTCATCGTAATCGATTCAGTAGTTTTCGCGTGAAAGAGTAACAAACATCCATACTGACATACTAACAAACTTTCGCATTTATAATATTAATAGGATGTATTTTATCATATTCCTAGTTCGGGAACCAGGGCTAATTAAAACTTGTATGCAAGCTAAAAAGGGCTAAACAAAAGATTGATTATTTATTTTTACCGTTAATTAATAATGCAATATCAAATAACTTGATCATTACAAACTAAAAAAACTACTTAGGTAATTAAGAAAAAATATGATTAACTCTAAAATTAAATTTACAAAATGATTACAGTCCCTGCAAAGCATCAATTTGCGGGAGTGTGCCCAGAAGGCAAAAAGCATTGTAATTTTGAATGGCATCGCTGTTCTCTGGTGCCAGATAATTTCCGGATTTATTATTGTTCCGAATTTTATGACCACCATTTCACTCCAATCTTACGTAGGTCGTTTTTCTAAATAGAATTCATCAACGTTTGGTTTCAAACGTGATGACTAAGTTAAAGATGGCAAGTTAGGTAACATTAAAACTATTGCGTTAATGAGTTTGACGACGCTTTGGAAGCGGCAGTGAACTTAATTTTAAGTAATTTATTTGACGTCAAACAATGTTCTTAATGTCTAAGTACTTAATATTGTTTTAGATATATTCACGGAACAGTGCTCATTGTTATCGGCGATCAAGGATGACATACAAGAGACCAAATCAGTCATGAATTGTGAATTTAACGAAGATCTGTTTGAGGAGTTGTCCGCAAAGGCTATCGCCGTTATGCAAAGGTGATTTTATTTTTATTAAAATTATCGATATTTTGTATTTCTGTTTGTAACGAAACGAATAACATACATGTGTATAGTAAAATCACCTCTATTTCCGTTACGGGGTAGACAATGCAAACGTTTCGAAGAGACTGAAAGGCCAAGTTCAGTCCGGTTGTGGGGCATGTGGTATTAAAAATCACATTACCTTAAGCAGAATTCCAACCCAAGTTTACGAGTATATTAACTTTTCACTTTATTGAAAAGAATAAACATAAAGGTCAGTGGCGGATTTACCAACAGGCTGAGTAGACCTAGGGCGGAGGATTTGAGGGGGCGGCAAATTCAGCACCAAAAATTTATTTTTCTTACAGAAATAAAAAAATACCTAAGTACTTAAATATAAAGTATTTTAGTTTTCCAATTATAAAATTTGACATTTGACCTCCACCTTAATTTCTCCGTGTGGGAATCGAATGCAGTTGTCTGGGATATAGACGTGATTATGTGATACTTGTGATGTCACAAGAGGCGGCAAAATTTGAACAGCCTACTGGCGGCAAATGCGTTAATCCGCCACTGATAAAGGTACTTTGTTGATGAAATTTGTCACAAAGATAGCCTATACCTCAAACCGCAGGTCCCGAGTGCGAATTCCGGCCAAGATTATGATTCTTGGATACATTACATATAATCACATCTATATTCCTTGCGGGGCAGACAGAGCCAGGGTAGTCTTGAAAAGACTGATAGGCCACGTGCAGCTGTTTGGCTCAATGATAGAATTGAGTTGGAAATAGTGACAAGGTTGCTAGCCCATCGCCTAAAAGAAGAATCCCAAGTTTATAATCCTATCCCTCAGTCGCTTTTTACGACGTTAATGGGAACGAGATGGTCGTCCTATTCTTTTTTTATTGGTGTTTTTTTACTGATTCTTGGATAAAAGTTATTTAATTAAAATATTGTAAGTATCCACTAACACAACTCTTGAACGTTGTTATTTTAGGTTATCTCTATCTGAGAGTTATCACCAAAAGTAAGTACCTATAAGTAATTATTTTTGTTGCTTTGTTTATGTGATAGTATGACAGTGGAAGCTATGTGTTTATTTATATTTTTGTGACATGAGATAAGTGAAGACCTTTGGCTTTTATGAGTTATGATTACTCCAATAAATTCCCAAAACTTTCTCTAAGATTTAAGTCCTTTTTTTAGTTAGTAGTTTTAGTCTCATTGTATAGAAAGTCGACATAAATTTGGCTTATTTTGCTAGTTTATAGGGCAGCATTATTCAATATCATATTATTAATATTGCAGGTATCTACTTATTACCCCAAGCATCATTCACTCCATCAGGATTGCATAAATTTCAGACGGTATTACCAACCTACGTAATACGAGGAACTTGTAGTGTTCTAGCTAAGTTCTAGCAAATCAAATTATTATTTCCTAAGTCTCTACCTTGTCATTATATTTACAAGTGTTCTTTGATAAAAAATTAACTTTTATGTAGCAGAATAAACGAGCTGAACGATGGGGAATGGTCGTTTGACCAGCAGAACTCTCGGGCCACTAGTCTGCTGAACGCGATCGAGTATCGGCCGCCCGTCTCTCTAGATCGAGAGATTAGGAGAGCGTTGTCGGAATTCCTAGATAACGAAGTAAGTTTTTTTTACCTAAAATTGGGGTAAACTGTGTAGATGGCAATATATAAAAAATAAAACCAAACCCGCTTGCTACAAGAGGTACAATAAGAATGACTTTGTGTTTGGTCGCGCAAAAAGGAGATTAGAGATCTTCGTCTTGGGCAGCTTTAGCCATGTCCATGCATCAAGTTTTCACATTAACCGTTCTTAACCGTGCTTTCATGCCGAAAAAGATATGGAAACACATTAAAATATTAATTAGGAATGCGGTCAACTGTACCGTTTAAATAAAGTATTGTAACAAGTTTAATTTTAGTCATAAGCCGTAAAGCTGACTGTTGGCTCTGTCTAACCGGCAAGGGATATAGACTTCACTATATGTATTTAAATTTTGTCCGTAGGAATTAAAAGAACGGATTGTAACTGCCACTGCAGAAGCCGTTAAAGAGGTGATCAGCGGCTGTCTGTCTAAAGACATGTCTGATATATACCTGCCCACCATGGAACGCTCCCATCGCAGACTCTCCCGGCACATGGCCAGAGTACTAACAGATGCCTTCGAACGGTGTAAGATTTTTTACTTGCAATAAAAAGTGCACAGGATATATTTGAAACGATCTCCGAATCAACAAGTAGACCTTCAACTTTCCCTGGGAATGTAACCGAAGATACCCTAAATTTAAGAGGGAACTCGAACTGTATAGATAGCTTGAACATACTATCGTAAGTTAAATGACGCCGGCAAACTTTTTCCTTTCATAATAACCCCAATTTGACAGAACTTGTACATTTTCAGATGAAAACTCTGCCATGTTTATGAAGCACACACACCGCGCCTCTCGAGCGCTCCGCCGCTCCTTGGAGCAGCACGAGCTTCTGTTGAAAACCTCCAACCCCGCCGCCCTGCACCAAGTGGTGCATGATACTATAGGACAGTGAGTACCTACTTTCTGCAATGTTGGTATCTTGTCAAGGGAAAGGCCAGCAAACTTGGGATTCTTCTTTTAGGCAATGGCCACCAACTTGTAATTATTTGAGTCTTAATTTCATCATAAAGTTGTTCAGCTGATTGAGCCAGTTTTTTTAAGAAGTTGCTCTGTCTGTAAGGAATATAAAACGAAACTTAGCTGAAATTTGGCATGTTTCTTTATATTGTTTATGCCTTTTTAACTGGCAAGCAAGAAACACCTACAATAAAAATAGTATTTACTATCACTTGTATTCTATTTTTACGTCACCGCGTATAACCGCCGAACATAAAATACATGTAGGTACCTAGTTTATTACTTGTTTATTAAAAAACTATTGCATGTTTATGAAACAGTATTTTATTAAAGCTAAAATTTGTAGGTTTTTGAAGACCGAGCTGAAGGAGTGGCGGCAGAAGGTTCTAGAAATGCTTACGACGGAACCAGAGGATGAACCAGAGGAACCGAGTCCGTCAATGCTTCCCACTACACCACAGCCTGCGGACCCTGAAATATCATTAGTAGATCAACTGGTATTTCAATTTTTCATTCTCATGTTCTCCTACATGTTATATGTTTAGATTTAATAATCATATACTTTTGGTTTGTTAAATTAAAATAGTTGATACACAATATCTGACGTCACGGTAGTGCCCCCACCAAATTGAGCAAAAATACCCCAGGCCATACTATCCTTTTCTAGAAGCTAATAAATAGAAATAATATTAACCCAACGTTAGTATGTTAGATAATTATATTTCGTATGATGAACTGTCCGTTGTCCATTGACAAATATTTTATTTCATAATCAAATTTGTAAAAAATACCTACTTTAAACCATATAAATACTTAATAATCGTAACAAACGTTTTATTATCTAACAGATGCGGACAGCAGTAATCAACAAATTTATCGAAGATGGCGACGTGAACGGTGCATTCTCCAACGCCCTGTCAGCCTCCGACCTGTCCCTGGTGATGACGGCCTGCCGCGGTGCAGACCCGGCGACGGTGTTCACCCAGCCCTGCTTGCTGGAGCAGTCGGTGTTGTTGTCGCTTATACAACAACTTGCGACTGACTTAGTGCATGAAACACAACTAAAATGCAGGTTTGTTCTCTCACAAATTTTGATAACTTTTATCGAGAAGACATCCAAAATTTTAAGAATGTAATATAGCGTGGTGCGGCCACTATACGCACCACGGTATATTACAAATGAGACACTCCGTCACGAGCTGGAAATCAAAATAGTGAGAGAAAAAATTACAAAGAGAGTATTTAGTAAATTACATACAAGGATCGACTTCACTTTCGACTTCACCCAAATGCTTATAAAATAATAGGAGGGTACCAAAAGATCTACTTACTTTGACCTGTAGAGCTAAATGAGAGATATGTAACTGGACTCGAAGAATTTCCGCAAAAGAACATTTTGACGCTGTTATTTATTACGTATAATCTTGTTCTACTTACTTGTACCTTTACAGATATCTGGAAGACGCTCTTATCAACTTGAATCTGACCGACCCAAACACCATGGCCCACCTTCCCATGGTGGTCGGTGACGTCCGCAAACATCTGATGAAGTTCCTTCACGCCTACCCCAGCCATGCAGCCAGTCGCAGGGTTGCACTCATTGTCATGGCCGTCGATAATTTACCTAAGTAATAAAAATTATATTGTATGCTCATTATTTTTAAGTTTGAATTTTCTTACCTTGTGTAATTTTAAAATAAAAAAAATATTTGATTAATAATCATTTTGCAGTTTTATTGAAAGTTTTAATGAAACTAAGTTGGGAAACTTAGTTTATCCATTGGAAATGCCGTAAAGTATGCAAAGATCATGGCAGATGGAATTTTTTTCCATGTGGATGCCGTTAGGTATGGAATTGAATTGGATGGAAAAAAAAGAGGCATGGTTTTAAGTATGTATTCAAAGGAGACCCTCGATGGCCATCGGTGAAAGAATTCAATTAATTACAACTAATTCAATCGAAATAAATACGTCTTCATTTGTGGAAGTGTTCAAATCAAAAGTCATTAGTTTAACCCTTCGTAACTATAAAAGGTAACGCTAAGCAAGAAATGGACCAAACATTAAAATTATTATGATAGGGAAAATTTTGACAGATAGATAACACGGGGAGATTGGGAAAGATAAAGCTTATTAGGATGGTAACCCCATGTTGTAACTGTCATCCGGTCATTAGCTTTGCTTTATTTGTGCCGCTGATCCTATTTTATAAAATAAACAAGATAAAAAATGAATTAGCATATCAAAGCATTTGAGCTATACCGTGCAGTGCATTCAATAAAGACTGGAAGGAAGTGCTAAAAATAAAATGGCCCCGCAGTACATTTTGTCGCTGATCCTTCTCCTCACCTACAATATGGTGCAGCATTGTGCTTCTGCAGCGGTTCACAGCCACAGCCTTGAGCAGAACCAGGAGCGAGAGTCTGATGGGAGTTTTCGTCCGCGAGACTTCGACCACTACAGCGAGGGCAGTCACAACTCTGAGTTCGACCACGAGGCCATATTAGGTATAGTTTTATTTACATTTTTTGTTTTATGACGTCTGCCGATCGCCGGCCGTTCCGCGTTAGTTGTTGATAACAAATGTACTAGACGAGGTTGCGATGTCGCTGCAGCGGGCACTGGCTCTCTCCGTGCCGTGTGTATTGCTAGTGACGTATTATTTCACTATCAAAGAATACGGCGGATTGGATTTTGGTACTGTATTTTATAATGAACTGTTAAATTACTACTTGTCGTTAAGCAACAGTTTCCTATTAGCTGTGGTAAGACTTGTAGCTATGTCCATGCTTTATGTTCTGTGTCTAAGTGTTTGTATAATATTCGTGACTTTTTATTTCACTTTGTACAGCAATATGAGAAACGAAGTGAAAAATTTAGGTGCAGGTATCAACATATTTTTATTTATATTCTTTTTGTCATAGGTAAATTAAATAAAATAGGTATTTATTGCCACCTTAATGTATTTCCTAAAAAAATTCAAGTGAAAAAAGCTCTCTTTTTTAATTGTTAATATGTAAAATAAACCAGTAATCTAATATTTAGAATCATTTAAAGACATTCTAAAGCTTTATTCAACAATGGTCTGTTTATTAACTGTGAGAAAAAAAATTGTTCTTCATCCATTTATACTCGTCTTTATCCTTTGTGGGGTAGCCAACAGTCTTGAAAAGACTGAAAGGCCTTGTTCAGCTGTAGTTCTTCATATAAGTAGATCAATTTTAATCATTTGACCACAGGTAGTGTAAAAGAAGCTGAAGAGTTTGACAAGCTGAAGCCGGAGGAGTCCCGGCGGAGGCTGGGGCAGCTCCTGCCGCAGATGGACCTCAACAAAGACCAGAGCATCGACAGGTCTGAGCTGAAGGCATGGATTCTAAACTCATTCATGTGAGTCAATTTTATGTTATCTACCTATATCTACCAACTGTAAATTATTTATTTACATTCTTACATGTTTACCCTTGTGGGTAGACAGAGCCCGAAAACTTAATAAGCCATATGTTTAGCTAAGAGGCCTAAACAAGGAATTGACAAAAAATTTACTTTATTGTAAAAGAAATTATGATAAAGCAAATTATCTTTTATATCTAAATCTAATATGTAAAAGACGACACTCTCACTGATTAATTGACTAACTACTAATCAATGACCAGGACAAGCTGATTAGTTAATGAGTACACTAAAAAACTATTTCCTGATATGCCCATCGGGACAAAATCAACTCAGAAATAAATTTTACACCTCTGTAGCCGCAAGAGTATTCATAACGGTAACATAATAATTGTAGTAGTTGTAGTAAAAATGTTTTATCACTGATAAGACTTCTATTCTTAGTGTATGAAATCTGAAGTGTGGTTGCGACATGTAATTTCAGTGTTATAGAGATTCTAGTATATAATTTAAAGTCGGAGGTACCTATTAACTAAAAGCTGTGGGTATCTCAAAATATTGTTGCCAATTTTTTTTCTTTTGTTGGTATTGTAATCTTCCGTAATCGTCGAATATGCATGAAAAGAGTAATGAGTGTGGAGGAAACGGGATAGGTCTGTAAGGATCGTAGCAAGTGGAATTCCGTAGTCTCTGCCTACCCCAATGGGTGGGTGAAATCTTCCAGATTCCTGACAATTTTATTTTCACGGTATGTTAATATCAAGTGAATATGAGTTTTGTTTCTGACTCATTCAAAATTCCATATTTTATAACTAATACCAAATAGTTTCAATCGACTTTAAATCGTAGCCTAAATAAGTACCTACTTAAAATAAATGAATGAATGTAGGTAGTTCGTGATATTTATCGTCACAAAACAATAGACATTGTCTTTTGGTTTTTCTCTTGATAGGTAGATCAAAACAAATGATATCATGGCCATGTTTCTGGCAATAATAATCACGCCTATATGTCTTACGGGGTAGACAGAGACTTGAAAAGATTTATAGGCCACATTCAGCTATTTGGCTTTAAGATAGAATTGAGATTCAAATAGTGACAGGTTGCCAGTCCATCGCCTAAAAGGAGAATCCCAAGTTTATCTGTAAGCCAATCCCTTAGTCGCCTTTTACGACATCCATGGGAAAGAGATGGAGTGGTCCTATTCTTTTTTAAATTGGTGCCGGGAACCACTCGGTACACATAAATACATAAAATCACGCCTTTTTCCCGAAGCGGTACGCAGAGACTACATACTTACAACTTGGACAGTACCTTGCAGAAAACTATCCAAAGAGGAAGCTGAGGAACGCATGAACGAGGTGGACAGCAACAAGGGCGGGCTGACATTCATAAAATCACGCCTTTTTCCCGAATTAAGGACGTCCTGGTAAAGGGTCAGGTCAAAAGTACCCGAAACCGCCGAGCTTGTATGAAGAGAGTTATGAATGTGGATGAAGCGTGAATGTGGATGAAGCGAAGGAAGTATGCAGAGATCGTGGCAAGTGGAAAGTGGTAGTCTCTGCCTACCACTCCGGGAAAGAGGCGTGATTTTATGTATGTATGTATGTATGTATTTTCCCGAAGCGCTACGGAGAGACTACATACTTAGCACTTATTTTTATTTTTTTTAATATTTTGGACATACCTTGCAGAAAACTATCCAAAGAGGAAGCTGAAGAACGCATGAACGAGGTAGACAGCAACAAAGACGGGCTGGTGACGTGGCCGGAGTACATGCAGGACGCGTTCGGGGCCGACGACGACGAGGAGGCCGGCCCGGGGGACACCGGCGACACCGGCATGGTGCGTTTGTTACATACATATGGTCACGTCTATATACCTTGCGGGGTACAATACAAATTATCTTTATTGCCCATAAAAAAAAACAAACGTAGTAGAAACATACATTATGAACATGTTGAGCAAAGGCGGACTTATCGCTAAGCAATCTCTTCCAGCCAACCTTTGGGTAGTGAAAGGTAAAATCCTGGAACCGGGTGGGCAGCATATTTAAGATATGTTAGTTAGTGTATAATAAATAAACTACACACATACATAAACTATAAATATAAACTTTGTTGCACACATACATACATATGGTCACGTCTATATCCCTTGCGGGGTAGACAGAGCCAACAGCGTTTGTTGCACACATACATACATACGGTCTCGTCTATATCCCTTGCGGGGTAGACAGAGCGAACAGTCTTGAAAAGAATGAATGGCCACGTTCAGCTGTTTGGCTTAATGATAGAACGGGGCCGACGACGACGAGGAGGCCGGCCCGGGGGACACCGGCGACACCGGCATGGTGCGTTTGTTGTTGGCGAGATTTATGTGTGTTTGTTTGTTTGTAATATATTTCTTGTGCCGTGTGGTTCCCAGCAGTGCCGTGTGGTTCCCAGCACCAATACAAAAAAGAATAGGACAACTCCATCTCTTTCCCGTGGATGTCGTAAAAGGCGACTAAGGGATAGGCTTACAAACTTAGGATTCTTTTTTAGGCGATGGGCTAGCCTGATAGGCCACTGTTTAGTTGTATGGCTTTATTGAAATAGTAACAGGTTGCCAGCCCTTCGCCTAACATAAGAATCCCTTAGTCACCTCTCACGACATCCATGTGGGAAATGAGATGCGAGTGGTCTTATTCTTTTTGTATATTTACAGTTGGTGCGAGAAGAGAAGTTGATGTGGGCGATCGCAGACGTAGACGGCGACGGCGCGCTCAATTTTGAGGAGTTCAAGGTGTGTAACAATTTAAATAAAACATATATGTTGTACGTACATACAAATACATACATAAAATCACGCCTCTTTCCCGGAGGGGTAGGCAGAGACTACCTCTTTCCACTTGCCACGAACTCTGCATATTTCCTTCGCTTCATCCACATTCATAACTCTCTTCATGCAAGCTCGGCGGTTCCGGGTACTTTGACCTGACCCTTTACCAGGACGTCCTTAATTTGATCAAGATACGTTCGTCTAGGTCTTACCACTCCGACCTTTCCCTCCACACCCATGTTGTACATATATTTTAAAATTACAAACTAGAGCTTATTGGTGCCGTACGGTTCCGATCAATAGAGAATAGAATAAGACCAGTCCATCTCTTTCCCATGGATGTTGTTAAAAGCGAGTAAGGGAAAGGCTATACAGCTGAACATGGCGTTTCAGTATTTGCAAGACTGTTGGCTCTGTTTACCTACCTTGTATGGTAAACATACATATACACGTCTATATCCCTTGCGGGGCAGACAGAGCGAACAGTCTTGGAAAGACTGATAGGCCACGTTCAGCTGTATAGCCAGCCGATCCCTATATTGGCTTAATGATACTGTTTTCAAGATTCAAATAGTGACAGGTTGCTAGCCCATCACCTAAAAGAAGAAATTAAATAACAATTATTCGATTACAGACATTCTCAAACCCCGAGGAGCATGAGGTGATGTTCCCGTTCCTGGTGAACCAGACGCTGAAGGACAAAGACGAGGACAAGAACGGCAAACTGGACTTCCACGAGTATGTAGGCTCCAGAGGTGGGTCCATCAATCATTAGAACAGAATAGATTTCTCTGCTTAGAAATTATTCCACTGCTTGGCTTTAGCTTGGCTGCATCTTACCATTCTGGAGAAGAAGCCGCAGGGTATGCATTTGACCTTGGACCTGAATTGGGTGAGTCAGGTTTTTACACAAAACATATTAATGTAATAGTATAACCTAAATGTGCAGATTTCCCCACGATGTTTTCTATTCTCGTAAGAGCATCGGTTGGTATGCAAACAAATGTACATAATTACGAAAATAGTCATTGGTATATGGCCGAGGTGAGATTTAACCATTTTTATGGTGCACTTTACCGATTCGACCACCAACACTCTCAAACTAGCTTAACAACTCTTCCCTCTTAAATTAACTACTTTCAGTTGAATCAATCTGTATAGACTTCATGTAATATTTTTATTTTGATTGAACAGGAAGACACGAAGACAAATCATGGCTTGTATCTGAAAAGGAGAAATTCGATGACCTCGACCTGGACGGAGACGGGAAACTTGACGAGAAGGAGGTCAAGAAGTGGGTCATACCGGACAATGAGTGAGTACCTTACACTCGTATAGACGGCATTTAAGTTAACGTCCTCAATTGTAGGCTAAAATATACTTTAGGTATCATACTAACACACTTAACTCTAAATTGGCATTATTACCCCTAGTAAATGGGATTAGACAACTAACAAAACTCGTTAACTCAACTGTTCGTCTGAACTTTCAAAAACAAATAAAGATCCTTGTATGCCAATTAGTGAGATAGTCGCGTGTCTGTCTTCAGGGAAATCGCCGAGGAGGAAGTGGATCACTTGTTCACAGCGGCCGACGACGACCACAACGATGTACTGTCGTTCGAGGAGATCCTGGCTCACCACGACGTGTTCGTGGGGAGCGAGGCCACCGACTACGGCAGCGACCTCTACGGGGAGCACTTTGACGACGAACTGTGAGCGGCGATACGCGCGCACGTCGATATTGTGAGATCGCAACGTTACCGCTCCAGGTGGCCGAAATATGCACTAAATCTGACAGCTATCAATGCCAAGTTGACAGATGTCAACGTCAAATCGTTATTGGCGCCACCGGAGCGGGTAATTTCGCGGCCCACCATGCGCGTGCAGCTTACGTGTCGGATGTTCCTATTGATGGCCACATTTTTTTACGTGTTCGGAATGGACAGCACCCTGTATTACGAGAATATTATCGACGTGGAGAAGGCCTGTCAGGACACTTTGATAGCGGCATTGAATACTATCGTCTACGGGCATATGGATGCGTTCACAGACAACAGACTGTTCTATTTCGCGTGCACGGCTAATCTATGTTACTTGCGCAGGTAGAACGACATTTTTAGGATTTATTATGTTTACCTCCACATAGTGATTTTTTTTGCGAGTTTAGAAATGGAATAGTTTTAATTTATTGTTAAGTAATTTATTTCAAATCAAATGAATCTTTATTTTAAAGTTAAGTTTATATATTTGCTAATAAATCGATAGATTTTCAAAAATGTTACTTGTACTATACAGTATAACCACATTTATGAATGTTTCTCAATTTATAAAACTGACATTTGTTCTATATTTTTGACGTTCTTTGTAATTGTATAAATCTCAGCACAATCCTGAATTAGAGTACTAGTCATAACTACCCCCATCAAACACCCAAATTCAAAGGTCCTAATTGCATGAGCGTTTTTTAAACCACCTGACTGCCTACGAACTTGATTGCTCTTTCACTTTAGGTATATATCGTATCTTCGATCCTTGTCTTTCGTGCAAGACGTCAAAAAACGCTCTTGCGAATGAGGCCTACGTGAATGGTAGGTTCGTATTTCTGTATATATTATAAAATGTTAGGATTTTAACTCCTACAAAATCGTATAAGAATAATGACATTAAACTATGTATATCACTAATAAAAAAAAAATTGATTTTCTTCTCAAATAGGTGCGATGTAGATAGGTAAGGTAAATAAGAAACGATTATTTCAAAAAAATTCAGGAAATACCAAAAAAAACACTAACTTGGGAGAAAATCTCAATATAATGTAGTTAGGTGCCATAAATAATATGTACTTAGAACCAAATGTGAGTCTAATTGAAATCGTGTACGTCGTATTTTAAAAATAAAGTATTTGTATTATATTTTTGTTTTATTACTTGCTATAAAACTATCACTATCACCAGGTAAGCGTGGATAGCAATCATGACAGTGAACCCTGAATCGGGTAATTGGTGGTAAATCCAAAAAAAAGTAGTGTCAAGAACAAATAAAACTCACAAGCTGTCCATTTACAATATTTTTTTTATTCAATATAATAATCTTAATAAATCCAAAATATTTACACAATACAAAAACATACAATGTTACCGCGCGTTAGCATCCCGCCGCCGGTCAGTTACGGCTTCGACCACTTGTGGCGTCCGCCATAGCCGCCCAGCTTGACCGCCCGCTCCCAAACACGAAACTAGCGTATAAAGAAACGGAGCTGCGGGGAATCAACCAATAGCAGCGCTCAATTGTTTGAAAACGTTGCGCGATTGGTTGATACCTACTCATCTCCGCTTGTGGTCGCCGCATTGTAAGGCCGTATTCACATCAATTTGTCAGCTCAAAACTAAAATAAGCCGAGTAGTAGATATCTTTAGGATACGAGTAGATGGTGTTTATACAAGAAAAAAATTGTTTACTCGGCTGACAAAAAGTTGGCAACATTCCTTCATAAATCTTTATAGCAATATTGATGATTCATCAACAACGAGAATCGCCGAGAAAATTTCATAATTGTATTTCCATTAATTACAATATATTTTTGAAATCCTAAAAGATATTATATATACGTGTAATACAATATTTAATCACATAAGCTATACCGGTCTAGTCGTTTATAGGAATGCTCTTACCAACGATCGGCATTTAATTTTACAAGACAGTTGCTCAGGCGCGGGGAAGCGGGCGGTCACGAGCCTCCAATTTCCATATCCAAAATAAGATACATAACATCTATGTATAACAAAAGTTGTATAGTAACCGCAATCGATTTTACATGAAAACCTTATTGGACATTTTCTATAATTTTCGGGATTCAGGGCTCACCAAATGCATTAACAATTTTGTAATAGGTTAATATTTATATCACAAATGAAGAATATCAAGTGTAGCATCGCTCAGTATCAAGACATTTTCAGACAAAATTAATCTTCTCATTAGATATTACAGCTACAAGAACAAGCCTATAAAAAAATATTTAGCTATAAATATTGAGGCGATTACTCCTCGACCATAGTTCCGTCTACTGATGTTTTTCTATGACCAATATTTTACATATTAAGTTTCGAAAACCCAGAAAGGACCCCTGTATGGAATGCGATATACAAATATAATGCTGAAACACTGATTAGCAAAACCACCAAGATACACTTTGCTTAAAATATATAATTATAAAGTTACATAAACATAACGTAGAACAATTTGTCCATTGAATAATTAGTGTGTTTTAAAATAACTACAACGACCTAACTGAGACGTGTAAACCTAATATTAAATAACTATTGTTTGAACTAAATAAGAAATGCGTTTGTTCCTCCACATTTCAATATATTTTGGTGTGTGGGTCTACTGAAATTTGAATAAATAAATACTTTTTAAAAGCTTTTATTTTTTCAAATGATGTGTCAATGTTGCAAACAATAACCTCAAATCAAGGCCGGATGTACCAATGTAAAATAGACAGAATTAATAACTTAATTAAAATTACCTACAATAATTTGGTTGCTGTAGCACAGAACGTACAGGATTGTTGTGTGACCTCAAGACGACAAAATATATCAAAGCGACAAGTACCTATACATAGTTACAGAACAGTCAAAACTCCGGTTAAACACGTTGACAAGAATCCAGAGGACATGTTTTCTCTCTTTTTCAAAATGTTTGGTCTTGTCGCTTGTATAAAAAAATATATTGAAATGTGCAGGAGAAACGGCGGTGATGAAATTAGCCTAGGACCTTGTGGAAAACGATGAAACCACGATTGAAGCGATGCGAATACAACTCTTATCTACAAAGTAATAGGGTTTGTTTGCAATGAGACCGGCTCACAGACGCGGTATTTCACAGAGGTGACAGCTGTATTCAAGTTTCAAAATTCAATGTATAGCTTCATGAAGGAAAATCTTTTGGACCGAAATTAATTGTTTTTTTTAAGTATTTATAATTTATTATAACAAATGTCAAATAAGATATCAAAAGCCAACATATTTTTATAAAGTTTCACATTTGTCATTCGGCAATATGACAATTCGCCAACCAATCAGCTAAACCAAAAAATCTTAATAATCGAAACAAGATACAGAAACTTTACTTCTAATGTAACTCTGCAATAATATTAACATGCAAATAAAAATTTATTATGAACGTTGGCTGGCAACTGGCAACTTATTTGACATTTTGCTGTACAAAAATTAACGTTGACATATTTTTTTTTTATATTTGCTCCGGGATCTATGTTTCACGGCCTCGGCGTAAGTAAAATGAAAGCGAAGTGAGAATGAATCGCGAATGTAAATGCACCTTCACCACGTTTTGATAGTTATTGAAGCATATGCTTCTATGTGACGTATTACTGTAGATACTGCAGCTGGAAGTCATACGTTTTGAACGACGGCTGAAATGTCGTTGATTTGAAAAATTCATTGAAGAAATAACATTGTTACATTAAATTTCAGTTTATTCGATGAGACCTTTAAATAAAACTCTTAAACTTTATCAAGGAATGTTCTCGCTATTTTGTGGGTGGCAATTTTAAAATGAGAACACTTAATTGTTTTATTTTTATTACTGTTCAATAGCCCTCATCTATATTATGCGTTGACTTTAACAGCAAGTAAGCGTATCCCTTCCGACTGCAGCATCTTTAACATAGCAACGACATTATACGGCCTAAACCGAAATTTCGTTATGTAACCCCTTAAACTACATGGGAACAGTGCAGCCGACTGCCTATAACATGATACAAACGAAATTAAATATATCTTTTATTACATCTCATTAAAATTACAAATAAGTTTTAATCTATTTATCATATAGCGTTTTTTTTTTAATAATATTGGGTCGCCGCCGCCTGCGTTTCGTCCGAGAAGTTTGAAACCGGAACGTGGGTGACGGTTTCAATCTTTTCGGTTTGGCGCCAATTCTGATGTCACTATTTGGCGCGTGTTCTGACAGGTGTCAATGTCAATATAGTTTTAAACAGATGGCATTAGAATTGGCGGGTGGTGTGTGTGTGTGGGGCCGAGCCCGGGGCGCGCCGCAAGTCTCCGGCGGCGCCCCGACGCCGGCCCGCGCCGAGCGCTGTGTGGGACATTTCTGGAAATTGCAATATTGTTGTTTTAATGAATCGATTCCAAGATTATGTAATTCATTATTTCTTAAATTATGTATACACTTTTAGACGAACATAACGTAATCTGCAGAACGAAGCTAGGTTATACCAAAGTATTAGAGTTATTTTTTTGGAAAAGGATATCTTTTGAAAAGTTGTTTTATCATCGAAAACTAATATAAACGCGTGTGCATTTTTTCAAGTGCCTCAGACTAATGACTGAATGCCAGTGAGGGTTGGTACGCACTCTCCTTGGCTCACGAATGTAGGCATAGGCGTTGTCTAAACAGTTCTAACGTAGATTAGCGAACCCATTAAGTTCATTTTCGTACACTTTTATAGGGGAGTTTCGTACTTGTGAATGTATCACTTACCGCGACAGCCATCTAGCAATACTAGCTGCCCATTGTGAAGTAAAAAGTATTTTTTTAATGAACACCATTACAAAAACAATAAGGCTTTAGGCTATAACATCACGCTGCAACTATAAGGAGCAAAGAAATAATGGAAAATGTGCAAAAAAATTATGCATCCCTGAGTGCTTCAATGATGCCCATAATAACTATTTCACGCGGACGAAGTCACAGCTAGTATTATTATAAAAGTAAACAGGATGATTTTACCGAAAGGGTACTCAGCATAATGCTGGCTGTAAACAATCTTCGGCCGATCGCGAAGCCGAACTTCCGGCAGATTTCCCTTATTGGCATTGCTACGGACACTAGACTTTATCGAGGAGTAGAAATATAAAGGTGCCGTGTTGTTCCCGGCACCATTACAAAAAAGAATAGGACCACTCCATCTCCCACGGATGTCGTAAAAGGCGACTAAGGGATAGGCTTATAAACTTGGGATTCCTCTTTTAGGCGATGAGCTAGCAACCTGTCACTATATGAATCCCAATTCTATCATCAAGCCAATAAGCTGAGCGTGGCCCACCAGTCTCTTTTTATATATACGGGACAAATTACACAGATTGAGTTAGCCTCGAAGTAAGTTCGAAACTTGTGTTACGAGATACTAACTCAACGATACTATATTTTATAATAAATACTTATATAGTCTCTTCAAGACTGGTTACCCTACCCCGCTAGGGATATAGACGTGATCATCATATGTATGTACGTATAAACATGAACCGTACGTGTTACCTGTGAGAGTATCACTTGCAGCAGCCGCCGGCGCGCGGCGCGTCGTTGTCGTTGAGCCGCCGCGCGCCCGCGCCCGCCGCGCCCGCCGACTCGCTCTTTGGTAACTTGTTCGCTGCGGGAACATGAGAAAGATCAATTGGTTAAAAGTCGATATACATACATACATACATATGGTCACGTCTATATCCCTTGCGGGGTAGACAGAGCCAACAGTCTTGAAAAGACTGAATGGCCACATTCAGCTATTTGGCTTAATGATAGAATCGAGATTCCAATAGTGACAGGTTGCTAGCCCCTCGCCTAAAAAAGAATCCCAAGTTTGTTAGCCTATCCCTTAGTCGCCTTTTACGACATCCACGGGAAAGAGATGGAGTGGTCCTATTCTTTTTTGTATTGGTGCCGGGAACCACACGGCACAAAAGTCGATATGGTGACAAATTAGTGTGTTTGACAAACAGAAACACTCGTATTTTATTTATAAAATATATATATATGCATATGTTATACCGTGTGGTTCCCGGCACCAATACAAAAAAAAAATAGGACCACTCCATCTCTTTCCCACGGATGTCGTTAAAGGCGACTAAGGGATAGGCTTACAAAACTTGAGATTCTTTTTTAGGCGATGGGCTAGCAACCTGCCACTATTTGAATCTCAATTCTATAATTAAGCCAAATAGCTGAACGTGGCCATTCAGTCTTTTCCGCAAGGGATATAGACGTGGCCATATGTATGTATGTAATATATATACATTGAATGTGTAATAAAATGAAAAGATTTTTGCTTTATATATTTACATAAATAAATAGTCACAGTTTAGCCATGATATAATATAATATGTACCTTGACTGCGGAGGTCAGATGGAAGTCGCTTCGTGTTAAAACCTATCTCGGCGACATAAATCTGGGCCTCCTCACACTCGACCATGCGCTTAGCAACTTATCACTTAGTACCAAAATAGTAGAAAAAAAAAATAACAGCCACTTTTACTACCAAAATAGTAGAAAACTCACCAATAGCCAGGAAGATGTCGTTGACATTCATGGCGGTCTTGGCGCTGGTCTCCATGAAGAGCAGTCCGTTCTCGTCGGCGTACGCTTGGGCCTCCTCACACTCGACCAAGCCCTCAGCAACTTATCACTTACTACCAAAATAGTAGAAAAAATAGCTGTCCGTTCTTGTCGGCGTACGCTTGGGCCTCCTCGAACTCGACCATGCGCTTGGCGGCCGAGTCACTTTTCCTACCAAAATAGTAGAAAACTCACCAATAGCCAGGAAGATGTCGTTGACATTCATGGCGGTCTTGGCGCTGGTCTCCATGAAGAGCAGTCCGTTCTCGTCGGCGTACGCTTGGGCCTCCTCACACTCGACCAAGCCCTCAGCAACTTATCACTTACTACCAAAATAGTAGAAAAAATAGCTGTCCGTTCTTGTCGGCGTACGCTTGGGCCTCCTCGAACTCGACCATGCGCTTGGCGGCCGAGTCACTTTTCCTACCAAAATAGTAGAAAACTCACCAATAGCCAGGAAGATGTCGTTGACATTCATGGCGGTCTTGGCGCTGGTCTCCATGAAGAGCAGTCCGTTCTCGTCGGCGTACGCTTGGGCCTCCTCACACTCGACCAAGCCCTCAGCAACTTATCACTTACTACCAAAATAGTAGAAAAAATAGCTGTCCGTTCTTGTCGGCGTACGCTTGGGCCTCCTCGAACTCGACCATGCGCTTGGCGGCCGAGTCACTTTTCCTACCAAAATAGTAGAAAACTCACCAATAGCCAGGAAGATGTCGTTGACATTCATGGCGGTCTTGGCGCTGGTCTCCATGAAGAGCAGCCCGTTCTCGTCGGCGTACGCTTGGGCCTCCTCGAACTCGACCATGCGCTTGGCGGCCAAGTCGCTCTTGTTCCCGGCCAGGGCGATCACTATCGATGGTGACGCCTGCCGCTGGAGCTCCTTCACCCAATTCTTCGCGCGACCGAATGTGTCCTGGAAAGAAATGGTAGATATAATTGAAATGTTTATCTATAAAGAAATGGATAGGGCCGTGTGGTTCCCGGCACTAATAGAAAAAAGAGCACGAGTAGGACCACTCCATCTCTTTCCCATGAATGTCGTAAAAGGCGACTAAGGGATAGGCGATGGGCTAGTAACCTATCACTATTTGAGTCTCAATTCTATCTTAAAGCCAAAAATAGCTGAACTTGACCTATCAGTCTTTTCTAGACTGTCAGCTCTGTCTACCCCGCAAAGGATATAGACGTGATTATATGTATGTATGTATGTAAGAAAAGATGATTGATACCTCGAATGTTAGCTGGAAGAAAATATTGTGAGTGGAACATTGATAAGTCTGTTCTTATGACATCTAATGGAGCATCCACACATACCGCTGAATTATATATAACGCTCGATTACCCGCGGGCTTCCAGACCGCCTTGATATACTATAAGGATGCATGTGTAAATGGCATGTATGTATATATAGGCCATAACGTTTATTTTAAATATTCTAATTAATTTGTTCTAATCGACTCTTTTGGATTGCGGATGGTCTGCGGAGTTATGACCAGGCACTTCTAAAAATGAGTTTACCACAACATAACAATGAGAGAGAATACATGCGGAGTGGACACAGCCAACAGTCTTAAAAAAGACTGACGAGCCACGTTTGGCTTAATGATAGAATTGAGATTCAAATAGTGACAGGTTGCTAGCCCATCGCCTAAAAGGAGAATCCCAAGTTAAGACATATCAAATTAGGTTAACCAACTTTCAGGTACTTATGAGATGAATGATGATTATAACTGAAATCATGACCCTGTCATCAACAAAGCTTTTCCTGACATCGTCCGCGTGTGCCGTGTGGCTCCCGGCACCAATGAAAAAAGAACAGGACCACTCAATCTCTTTCCCATGGATGTCGTAAAAGGCGACTAAGGGATAGGCTTACAAACTTGGCATTCTTCTTTACTTCACTATTTGAATCTCAATTCTATCATTAAGCCAAATAGCTGAACGTGGCCATTCAGTCTTTTCAAGACTGTTGGCTCTGTCTACCCCGCAAGGGATATAGACGTGACCATATGTATGTATGAATGTATCAAGAGATTCACCCCCAGACGATCACAGTACAGTGGGGCACGCCTACGACGCGACACGGGAACCTTATCTTTCTGTGTCGTCTGACCGCCGTCCGGGACGTATAGCAAACGGGTATACATCACTAGCTGTGCCTGAGACTTCGTCCGCGTGGAATAGTTATTTTAGGCATCATTGATGCCCTCGAGTATGAATAATTGTTCCCGTTTTTTTTTACATATTCCATTATTTCTTTCCTCCTTGTAGTTGCAGCGTGCTGTTATATAGCCTAAAGCCTTCCTCGATAAATGGTCTATTTAAGGAAAAAAGAATATTTCAATTCGAACCAGTAGTTCCTGAGATTAGCGCGTTCAAACAAAACTCTTCAGCTTTATAATAGTATATTAATATAGATGTTAAGTAAAGAATTTATTCGTAAAACGCCAAAACAAAAAGACAAAAAAAGAACAAATAAGAATAAGTACAAAAATAGAAAGGTAGTATGGTGCTCCCGAAAGGGTACCCCCTCAGCATAATGCTGGCTGAAAACAATATGCTACACAGCCAACGCTGACCTTCCGGGGGTGCCCGGGTAGGCATCATGTCTTCTTCCTCCGACTTCTTTCTTTGACGGCCTCTGTGGCGTAGTGGTAATACGTTTGTCTTTGTCACCGGAGGTCCCGGGTTCGAATCCCGGCCAGGGCATGATGAGAAACGAACTTTCTCTGATTGGCCTGGGTAATGGATGTTTATCTATATAAGTATTTATTATAAAGTATAGTATCGTTGTTAGTATCTCGTAACACAAGTTTCGAACTTACTTCGAGGCTAACTCAATCTGTGTAATTTGTCCTGTATATATTTTTTATTGTTCCTGGCTTTAGTCCCGGTTGCATCCTCACCGTTCTAGAGAGGAGCCCGGGGTATGCCTCGCACCATGGATCTTAGATTGGTTGAGTCAGCTTTTTACACGAAACGACTCCCATCTGACCTCCTCAACCTTTTCAGGTAAACCTAACCCGAATTGGATCCATTTAAAGCGCTCAAACCCTTTACCCTTACTTGTAAACAGAAATTCTAACCATATCTTCGCTTTAACAAGTGCGTTTCATTTGCCATACAATGTTAATTACTGATCTGATCGCAACATCAATAATAACCTATCGTAAACCGGTCGAAAGCGACTGTCGACTTTATAGGGTCTAATAAGGATGCCAGTAATGTTGTAAGACAGTTATCAGTTTTTTAATACTCATCTGTACGTCGAGAGGGCAAGGTATATATATATAAGAACAAGCTGTGCCCGCGACTTCGTTCGCGTGGAATAGTTATATTGGGCATCATTAAAGCCCTCAAGGATGAATAATTGTCCCGTTTTTTTTCACATTTTCCATTATTTCTTCGTTCCTTATAGTTGCAGCGTGATGTTATATAGCCTTCCTCGATAAATGGTCTATTCAACACAAAAAGGATTTTTCAATTCGTAACAGTAGTTCCTAAAATCAGCGCGTTCAAACAAACAAACTCTTCAGCTTTATAATAATAGTATAGATATAAGAAGAGTTTTCTTAGCGCGGATACGTATATACATACATATAGTCACGTCTATATCCCTTGCGGGAAGACAGAGCCAACAGTCTTGAAGAGACTGGTAGACCACGTTGAGATTCAAGTAGCGACAGTTTGCCAGCCCATCGTCTAAAAGAAGAATCCGAAGTTTATAAACATGTCCCTACATAATTCGTCATTCCAAATTGTAAAAAAAAACTGCCTACATTTGCCAACACTAAAAGTACAATCAGCCGCGATACGAAAATAACAATTAATGTATTTGATAAGATAGTGGCGATATACAGATATCACGTACATGTATTCAGACTTGTAACAGGCTGTACAGAACCTTGTGTGATTTATGTTAATTTTTGTACGAGTCGGGATTTCACATAATTTTCATCATTCATTTTGATAACTTTTTGCTTTTAAAATAATTTTTAGCAGACACAATAAATAAACCACTCCATCTATTTCGAATGGATGTCATCAGAGTGCCGTGTGGTTCCCGGCACCAACACAAAAAACAGTGATCTTTCACAAGTAGTGAAATGGTCTGATGCCAATGGATTAGTAGTGAATCCGAAAAAGTCCATGTATATAATAATGGGCACTAACGCACAATCCTCTAATATCAAGAGTCATACACCCGTTATCAAACTGAAAGAAATTGAAATTAAAGAAGTTGCAGAAGCCAGAAACCTTGGTGTTGTAATGGACAGTAGACTGCTATTTGAAAGGCACGTCACCGAGATTGTAAAAAATTGTTACTACCGCCTGAAAGTTCTCTATCACATACGGGATTATCTGAATGCGGAAACGCGGATTTATTTATGTGAAGCGTTAATTTTGTCCAAATTAAATTACGCAGACGTTGTAACAGGAGAGTGTTTGCTTGCTCGTACCAAAAAACTCATACAACGGGTTCAAAATTCTTGTGCAAGGTATTGCTTTGCCATCCCCCATAGAGCTCACGTAACACCTTTTTTGAACAATAATGATCTGCTTAAGATGGAGTCCCGGCGAACACTGCATTTTGCAGCCCTGCTCTTTGGTGTAATTAAGAAAGAAAGCCCACCCTATTTATTCCAAAAACTAAAGTTCACTAAACGTGGTCGAGACCCTGATCGCCTTATATATCCCAGACATAAAACCGCAGCTTTTAGGGGTAGTTTCCGATATGCTGCGACCAAGTGTTGGAACAACATCCCACCACCTATCAGAAAGAGCATGACATTAAAAACGTTTAAAAATAAACTAAAAAGACATATTCTTAATATTCAAAAGACATAAATCGCAGCTCCATAAGTAATTACTAAAATTTTTTGTTATATTTATATTTATTTATTATATAATAGTATATTTTATTTTATTGAAGTAGGTACATCACATTACAAATTGCTTCACCCAGCACAAAAAAAAAAAAAAAAAAAAAAAAAAAAAAAAAAAAAAAAAAAAAAAAAAAAAAACCTTTTATTTCTAGTTTCTGTGTTTTGTATCGTCAGTGTTTTTGTAGTTTTAAGGCATCCGCGGAAGACCAGCGTTGTAGCTCACGCTGCGACATATGCTGAGCGGAGACCTTTTTGGTGCTTTTTTCTTTTTTTTAATATTTCATTGTCTTGTACATTATGATATGTTGGTGTTCTATTGTACATTTAAATTGCACCGAATAAACATTTTTCTTTCTTTCTTTCTTTCTTTCAAACAATAGGACCACTCCATCTCTTTCCCATGGATGACGTAAAAGGCGCCTAAGGGATAGGTTTATAAACTTAGGATTCGTTTTTAGGCGATGGGCTAGCAACCTGTCACCATTTGAATCTCAATTCTATAATTAAGCCAAATAGGCTATTCAGTCTTTTCAAGACTGTTGGCTCTGTCTACCCCGCAAGGGATATAGACGTGACCAAATGTATGTCATAAAAGGCTACTAAGGGAATAATAGCACATATATCATAAAGATATCACGGATAAGAGCATCACTACATAGTATAAAACAAAGTCGCTATTTTAGTCTGTTTGTCTGTATGCTTAAATCTTTAAAATTACGCAACGGATTTTGATGCGGTTTTTTGTAACAGTTTGAATTTTGCACCCGTGCGAAGCCGGGGCGGGTCGCTAGTTAATAATAAACTCCAACTCAACATCGTCGCGCGGTTCCCCAGGCATTACGCCTAGCCTTGCGGAAGGCCTTTCAGTCTTTTCAAGACCGTTGGCTCTGTCCACCCCTTAATGAGATATAGACGCAATTATATGTATACAAAGTATGTAAAAAATTTAGTTAGGAAATTTATCCATTCATTTATTTATTCCGAAACCGCCGCCGAGCTTGCATGAAAAGAGTTATGAATGTGGATGAAGCGAAGGAAGTATGCAGAGATCGTGGCAAGTGGAAAGAGGTAGTCTCCGCCTACCCCTCCGGGAAAGAGGCGTGATTTTATGTATGTATGTAAATTTATCATTACAATTACCTGTCACTATTGGAATCTCAATTCTATCATTAAGCCAAACAGCTGAATGTGGCCATTCAGTCTTTTCAAGACTGTTGGCTCTGTCTACCCCGCAAGGGATATAGACGTGACCATATGTATGTATGTTATCATAACAATTGAACCTATGACTAACGAATACTGTCGAGTTTTAAATAAGGCATCCTTTGTGAGTCGACCTCGGCCGGCCTAGGCAGAGGCGAATAGCGGGCCTTGGACAGTGCGAGCGAGGAAAACTTATGTAACCTAACCGAACCTAGGTCAATGACGCTGGCACAATCGGTTACTTACTATAATACCTACATCATTACATTTATACAAGTTCATTCGCCGCTCAAATTGCAAAGTAAAATGTCACCAAAAATCGGATACCACAAGAAAGACTTTTATTTTCATCATTCATTTTGATAACATTTTGCTTTTAAATTATTTTTTAGCAGACACAATTAATAAGACCACTCAATCTATTTCGACTGGATGTCATAAGAGTGCCGTGCGGTTCCCGGCACCAATAGAAAAAAGAATAGGACCACTCCATCTCTTTTCCATGGATGTCGTAAAAGGCGACTAAGGGATAAGCATATAAACTTGTGATATACAATGTATAGCTTATGAACGTGGCTTATCAGTCTTTGAAGACTGTTGGCTCTGTCTACCGCGCAAGGGATATAGACGTCATATGCATGTATGTATGTAGGTAAAATTGGCACGGCACGGTGTAGGTAATTATGCGATGGAAACCATTCATAAGACCAAAAAAAAAAACAAACTTACTTGATTAGTTATATCATAAACGACGATGGCGGCCTGCGCCCCTCTGTAGTACATCGGTGCTAAACTGTGATATCTGCAACACAAAATTAACGTAGTTGTAATTATCTATACTTATATTATTTGCCGTGTGGTTCCCGGCACGAATAGAAAAAAGAATAGGAGCACTCCATCTCTTTCCCATGTATGTCGTAAAAGGCGACTAAGGGGTAGAATTATAAACTTGGGCTTCTTCTTTTAGGCGATGGGCTAGCAACCTGTCACTATTTGAAACTCAATTCCATCTTAAAGCCAAACAGCTGAACGTGGCCTATTAGTCTTTACAAGACTGTCGGCTCTGTCTACCCCGCAAGGGATATAGACGTAATTATATGTATGTATGTATGTATAAGATGTCGTAAAAGTCGACTTACTAATAGACTTATATACCTACTTTAGGCGACGGGCTAGAGACCTGTCACTATTTGAATCTCAGTTCCATCATTAAGCCATACAGATGAACGTTTCACTCATTTCAAGATTGTTGGCACTGTTTAACCCGCAAGGGATATAGACGTGTATGTACGTGTAATGCCAACATTGACGTGTATGCCAACGCTTTTGTTTATTACTTTAACCGTTTATCAAATGTCAAGAGTTTTGATCCAATGTCAAATGTAAGAAATGTCGTGATTCATTCACACTAGGTATAAGTAGTATCGACCTCACTTCCTCACATGGTTTATATTGCGTCGCACGTGTATGTATGTATGTCTGTGTCAATATATTCCGTTATCTAATCTTATTGTCTTGTAAATATGTATATTGTATGATAAAGGGATTCAATACTTTCTTCTTAAATGTGAATGTATATACATATGTATTTACATTATATTTTATTTAGTGAATTCGTCGTACTTAAATCTCTATAAATGTTTGTTTGTTTGTTTGTAATATCTTTATTGCATAGAAATTTACACAGTAACAAGAAAATAGTATATAGTTATAAAAGAAACAAATCACTTGCAATGGCGGACTTATCCCACGAAGGGATCTCTTCCAGTCAACCGGCAATGTATTTCCAAAGCCTAAGCTATATTCTAATTTAACTCCGTTCAGTAGTTTTTGCATGAAATAGTAACGAACACAAATCATCATAAACTTTCGGATCTATAATATCACTACATAGTATAAAACAAAGTCTCTATTTTAGTCTGTTTGTCTGTATGCTTAAATCTTTTAAATTACGCAACGGATTTTGATGCGGTTTTTTGTAACAAGTAGAGTGATTCAAGAGGAAGGTTTTTATGTATATTTTTTTCCGAATTTTGCACCCGTGCGAAGCCGGGGCGGGTCGCTAGTTAGTACATAATTTCAATGATACAAAAAATGTCGTTCAGTCAATGTGTAAAAATTTATTCAGACAAAATTGATAAATTTCAGAGATACGTCCTTTATACCCCACTTGGGTCAAGTTAAATACAGGACTCTGCAAGTTATATTTTCTAGGTGGGCCTACAGTAGGTGCATTTGATTTTCATCCTACGGTTATAATGTAAATGATTTACTTATCGGTAAATATAAATAAACATATTATTATAATGCTTCATGTGACGCTGCCATTGAACTAGGAGATTATAAATATTAAGTTGGCAGAAAGAGATAATAAAAAAAACTGCATGTTTGAAACCTTTTTTTCTTTGTTATGCCATTTAATATATATAAATAAATATAGGTATATACGGGACAAATTACACGGATTGAGTTAGCCTCGAAGTAAGTTCGAGACTTGCGTTACGAGATACTAACTCAACGATATTTTATAATAAATACTTATATAGATAAACATCCAAGACCCAGGCCAATTAGAAAAAGTTCTTTTCTCATCATGCCCTGGCCGGGATTCGAACCCGGGACCTCCAGTGTCACAGACAAGCGTACTACCGCTGAGCCACAGAAGCCGTCAAACCATTGTGACTGACGTTTAAGAAATGATTCTTTTGTAAAATGGCGATGGAAAATCAATCTTTTTCTCTTGTTCGTTGAAATACATACTTATAATCACGTCTATATCTCTTACTGGGTAGACAGAGCCAACAGTCTTCAAAAGACTGAGAGACCGCGTTCAGCAGTATGTCTTGAAGATGGAATTGAAATTCAAATAATGACATGTTACTAGCCCGTCGCGTACAAGAATCCCATGTTCACTCAGTTGTCGTCTCCTTAGTCGACTAAGGGAATAAGCACTCTCATCTAGTGCAACCAGTGTAAACCAAGCTGGGTTAGATACCGTTGTGACAACGTCTCAGAGAGGTCAGACAGCGTTTGCATAAACATCGAATTACATACAAACATACATATGGTCACGTCTACATCCCTTGCGGGGTAGACAGATCCAACAGTCTTGAAAAGACTAAATGACCACGTTCAGCTATTTGGCTTAATGATAGAATTGAGATTCAAATAGTAACAGGTTGCTTAGCCATCGCCTATAAAAGAATCCCAAGTTTGTAAGCCTATCCCTTAGTCCCTTATTGGTCCTATTCTTTTTTGTATTGGTGCCGGGAACTACACAACCAAACATCGAATTGTACGGAAATTATTAACAAATGTGACCTTTTTTTATTTATTCCATGAGTAACAGTACATAGTAAGAATAGAGAGAGAGAGAGAAAGAGACTACACCTTTCACTTGCCACGATCCCCGCATACTTCTTTCGCTTCATTCATAAACATTCATAACTCTCTGCATGCAAGGTTTCAGGTACTCTTGACCTGATGATGATGATATAGCCAGAACGTTTTTAAATACAAATTATTTGAAAAAATACCGGTACTGCATTAGTATTTGTGTACTATTGATTCCGTTACCGGTACAAAGTACCGAGTGTAGGATTCCCGCTAAGGAGGGGAAAGCGCGTTAGTGTCCACTTCAACATTAGTAATCTTTACTAATTATATTGATTACGTTCGTTTACTAATTAATTAATGTACAAATATAATTTGTCGTAACTAGTTTTGTGATTGCGCAAGTATCATAAACAAATTATAGTAAATTAGATTAGATTGAGAATCATAGATATTCTTTGTATTTTTTTTTGTCATTATTGTATTTTACGTAACTTTCATTAATAAATTATAGTAAATGAGCAGCGGAGAAAGTCCCCTTTGTTTAGACGTGAAATAGGGACAAACAAACTTCCAAATTTTTAATATGACAGCCTCTGTGGCGCAGAGGTAGTGGGTTCGAATCCCGGTCAGGGCATGATGAGAAACGAACTTTCTTTGATTGGCCTGGGTCTTGGATGTTTATTTGAATCTCAATTCTATCTTAAAGCCAAATAGCTGAACGTTGCCTATCAGTCTTTACAAGACTGTTGGCTCTGTCTACCCCGCAAGGGCTATAGACGTGATTATATGTTGTACGTTGATTATAGATACCAATAAACCATGCAGATTCTATGTATGTCAGGGTCGTTCATAGTTTGTTTAAGGTTCAAGATTATTGCCACGTCAGTGAGCTATTTGCGTAGACAGTGTATTAAATCATATTCAGTTTCTAAGTTAACATAGAACACAACATGTCTGGAGGGGGTTTAGCACTGGTCGGGCTTCCTATTAAGAATGGAAGTTGATTACGTCACGTGGAACGTTAATGAGAGATTTATTCCCAATCTCAATTAAGTTATTTTAATACATACATACATATAATCACGTCTATATCCCTTGCGGGGTAGTTCAGTAATTTAGCTTTAAGATAGAATTGAAATTCAAACAGAGACAGGTTGTTAGCCCATCGCCTAAAAGAAGAATGCCAAGTTTATAGGACTACACCTCAGTGGCCTTTTACGACGTCCATGGGAAAGATATGGAATGGTCCTATTCTTTTTTCTGAACCGTGTGATTCCCGACACCGACACAATAGAAAAAGTTATATTAATAACTAGGTATCGCCAGCCAACAACAACAACAAAAAACAAACAACCTCTTCAGCTTTATAATATTAGTATAGATAAAGAATAGGTCACGACCAAATAGTTCTTACTATGAATAAAAAAAAAAAATAGTCTCACCTCTCCTGCCCCGCTGTATCCCATATCTCGAACTTCACAGTGGTGTCATCAAGGCAGACGGTCTGAGTAAGGAACGCCGCCCCGATCGTGCTCTCCTGGTACTCGTGGAACTGGCCCTTGACGAACCGGAGTACCAGCGAGGACTTGCCCACCGCGGACTCGCCGAGCAGCACCAGCTTGAACTGGCACACTTTGGTCTGGGGCGCGCCGTTTGGCCGCTGAACAGCGCCGCTCCTGTTTGTTGCCATCACCTGTGTAAAAAAAAAAAATTAAAAAAAAATATAGATTTTGGCGCGAACATAGACTTAGAATGAAAAGGTTCTTTTTGGCAACATCTATGGCCGCGAAATACGCAAAATCCCCGTAAATTCCAGAAGGCGAATGAGGGATCTGTATTTTCCATGAAGACCTAAAGACCCTGTACTTAAAATAACACTTTTACCTAATCAGCTCATAATTGTTCGTAAAATAGTGATTGTTGATGCAAGAAAATAATAAATCAAGAAGATGGCTACCAACAGGAAGTCAAACCAAAAATAGACTTTTCATAATACATTACCTACCAACATACTGTTTTGCCATTACATTGTGCCATTTCAAACATAACAAGTATGAGTGTTTACATAAAAAATAAAATAAAATAAATAAAAATTAGTTTATTTCTTTTACAACAAAGTGTACAATGATACATTGTTAGGACTCTCTTGTAAGCAAATAATGCTTGTGTCAGAGAAAAATACATAATGGGTATTTTTTTTTTTCTGTAAACTTGACAAATCCAAGTCAATTGTTTTGATAAAAATTGTTTTTCATGTGAAAACAATAGAATATTATACCATAGAGGAAAAAAATATTTGCAATTCCAAAAAAAAAATTTTTTGGATATCTTTAGAGATCTTTTTTATATTTACTGAAAGATAGATAAGAAAATAAGTTAATATGTTACCCTTTTACCATGCCTATAGGAGTGCAAAAGAAAAGAATGAACGATGACATGTGTGGTTCAGCAGCTATATGAGTTGGTGTGGCAAAGGACAGAAAAATTTGGCATAGACAAATGCACATGTTTTTTTTCATTGTGCTATAAAGTTTTAAATAAATAAATAAATATTATGTCAATGGCTATTAAAAAAAATCAAACTGAATAAACTTACGAAGATTAAAGTCATATGTTGAATTGATAGATATAGTGACCTTGCAAATATGTTTATCTAGTGACCAAGAAGCATATTATTCCAATTATAGTATGACTCACACATTCCTATGATAGAAAAAGATAAATATAAAAGAAAAATATTATACTTGTGAATGTTGTCTAAAGCTGAAGCAATTTTGATGAAATTTTGTATGATTACACATAAGCTAGCTATAAAGCAGCGTTCTAGGATTCATACCCATTGGAATTTTGGGATGGGAAGTTGACATAAGACAGGTTGCTTGAAGGACATGCTGTAGAGTGGCAGGCGAAAGACAGGAATGGAAAAGTTTGGTTGAAGCCTTTGCCGACTGAACGAAAGTTTTATTTGTAAAACTGACAGGCAAACAGATTGTCAGAAGAATATATGCAAAATACAGATTACAGAATGAAGTTTAAAGAATTGTATGTAATGTAATATGAATAAAGTGTTATTTATTTATATAAGGCAGAGAGGTAAGGATATCAATAGGTTGATAAAGCATGTCGTTTGTTCAGAAGAAGTAAGGCATTCAAACAATGTGGTATTTTCTGTTCACAAAGGCTAACATATTGAAAATACCATGTGTTACTGTCAACTCCAAGGTTTTAAGGCTTTATAGAGATTTATGCTAAGAATTTAACTTTTTATATTTATTTACAACTACACAACTTTACTGAAATGTCATATGTGACCATATAACATTTCAGTAAAGTTGTGCTATCATACACTTTTTAGTCAATTTCCAAAAAGAAGCATTTTAATAAAATGAAAGTCTTACCAACGAAAGCTTGAACTATGTTGTCTATGAATATTATTATATTCAATAAAAATGCACAAAAAAAAATATTTACTTGATTTTACTACAATGAAAAAAAGTGCTCATGTTTTTCTCACAGCTGATTGAACAACAATGACTTTAAGATTTGAAGTTCAGCTCAAACAGGAAGTTATTAATGCTTCACTGCTCCTCAAACTCACCTCTTAGCAATCCACCAACGACACAATTTCACCACAAAAAGGGCCAACAATTCACTTTCTATCCAGAAAATATATTAAGCACTACACAAAGATAACCTTCATATGGGAGCTAAACAAAAGCAACTAATTAAGACTCACTCCAAACGGTAAACAAGAGCATGTTATCTGTCCGTGGCTATCGTCGCGACATCACAAAGAAACAACGTATTCAGGGGGCACTTATCTCGACCAATTTCACATTAACGTGCAACTACCATTTCTTGATTAATTTCCCTTTAGCAAACGTGTCTCTAGACGTGATGACTAACAGTATCTGCCCTATCAGTGCGTTTCCTTCATATTTGACCATGCAATTTTATTCAATAGACGCCCTCCTCCGAATCAGCTGGAGGTCCTAAAAGCCTTTGGAAAAAGAATTTCCGTGATACGTTATTATGCTACAGTAGGATGCGAACTTCTTGTGCCAAAAACGGTGCAATTATGATCTCAAACACGACATTATACGATAAAATGACGCATTTACTGGATTATATTGGATATGAAAGACGTACCCTCCCTGTTATTATTTCGCCGATGTACACTTTTCCTCGGGCGATAAATCCTCACGAGGTCGCCGTAATGCCGAAAATTTCATGAATTACACTCCTAAATTGTGAAAAACATCGATTTTTACACAGCAAATTAGAAAATGTATCACTGAAATGAGAAATTACCACGAACAAACATGGAAGCGAGAGAGCGAACGAACGAGACGTTTCACAAATATTGTCTATGGTTAACTTACATACGTCACTTTTAAAAACTTGTCTATGTCTTGTCTATGAAACAGGTCTATGAGAAGAGTGCACGAAAAGCATTCAGTCTTAATGGAACTGCTACCTACCATATCAAACGTCTCGAATCTAAGGGCAAGCACAATCTATTCAACTCGTCCTTTGTATTTGTATTTATTTCTCGAAATCATATAAAAATTACAATGATTAGATATTAACGGCTTAATAACTGCCCTGACGATAATAAAAAAGATTTGTGGTTTTATTCGTCTAGTTGTTTCTGAATCTTTATTCCAATCTGTTTGAATTTTCGGAGCTTAAGCCGAAAATTTTTCTTTTTACGAGTTTTATTGCATTTATATTTCTATGTATCTGTGTATAGGCTCCTAAACACTATTTTATGTTGTCAAATATTCAATTGATGGTGACAGGGTGACACTGACATTTGAAGTTGAACTGACTTACGTTTCCTGTGGCTGCGGGTTCGGTTGCACTAAGTTGAAATTTTACTTGAAACTACATTTCCATCAAATACAAATTTCTTTTCCTCTGCTGTTCGTTACCATCATCAGCCAACTTTACGGGTCTGTATTAAAAATAACTTAAAATGAAGATTACCAGATACAAGAAAGTCCAGAAGTACATGAAATTTTACTATAACAATTTCGGTTTCCACCAACCTTACCAGGTTTTAGTCGACGGCACGTTTTGTTTTGCTGCCTTCAAAGTGAGTTGAGTTCTACCTAAGAATACCTAGTTGTGGTTATTGCTTGCGGACTGTTGACACTTGCGCCAACTGACCAGATCTTTAAATTGGGTACATACATTATAATCACGCCTCTTTTCTCAGGCAGGCATAGTCAAATCGAAGTTGTGTGTAGTCTTTTAAATAATATATTAAAATAAAACTGGAAATATGTATGTGCAGAATGGATAGCAAATACGTCCGCGTGGGTCGCTTGATAGACGTGGTGGATGACGAGTGGCGGGCCGAGCAGCTTCCCCACGAGGACATTCAGGTGCCAGTGGAGGAACTCCCGGACCCAGAGGCAGATAGTGCAGACTCACACCTCACACTCAAAGAGCAGAGCCTGCGTTGGCAAGAAAACTTTCCGGAGCCAGCATGCAATAATTAAAACTAGGTATTCTGCTTTATAAAGCTTCTTTTTTTTATTTATAAACTTGAAATATGCTTAATATTTTCCTTTTGTAGTTAACTCAGTTGCTAAATATTAAGGTATTAAATCTTATGTTTTCATTTAATAATGACATGAAATATATAAATAATACATTATTTATTCCAGGAGCAAATCAATATCAGAGAACAATTACCAAAATATCTCAACAACCCAGTAAAACTACTAACAACAAGATGCATCATAAAAGAAACAGAAAAAATATCAAAGAAAACACATGGAGCGCTAACTATTTTAAAACAGTACGGTATTCATGAATGCGGGCACAAGGAGCCTGTAACCGGATCAAAATGCATTTTCTCTATGATTGGCAAAAACAATGAAAAACATTACATACTGGCAACGCAGGACCGCGACCTGCAAGAGAAGTTAAGATCTAAGGCTGGAGTTCCACTACTATATCTACATAACAAATCACCCACTCTTGATAAACCCTCCAAAGCGAGCTACGAAAAAGTTGGACAAAACTTTGAAACAGCCACTATGTTCATAAGTCAAAATCAAAATGAAGTCCTCAAAAATATGAAAAAGGCTTTAGGTGTTGAAGAAAATGTGGAAGAACCAAAAGTTCCCATTAAGAAGAAGAAAACTCATAATCCCAACCCTTTGTCTTGTAAAAAGAAGAAATCTAAGAAGCCAATGGGTAAAGAAAGTAAAATAAAAGAAGGGAAAGTTAGAAAGAGGAAGAAGAATAAAATACCGAGGCATGTAAAGGAACAGTTGCAAAGTGCTCTCAGTAATTCTTAGGTTAAATCAATAAATAAGTTTAATAATATTTCATTTAGTCTTTTTACTTAATCCCTTTGGTTACATATCCTGGTTTTTTTCCGAGTCATCCCGTGACCACAGTAGGAAAAAAACAGTATGATTTCGAATTAATTCCCCTTAAAACATATGCTGTATAATCATAATAACAGCCATAAGTCCACGGCTGGGGAAAGGTTCTGATAGCACTTGTTGAAAACAAACTGAATCCAATATCAAGCCTAATGAACCATGTATAAAGTATAAATAGTACCTAAATTTATTATTTACTATCTACAAAAAGTGAAAAGTGCCCAATGTTCTTCCAAAGACTCTTAAATATACGCATAATTTCAAAAAAATTGGTTGAGTAGATAACGCTTGAATAGAAAACAAACAAGTAAATTAACTTGCCGTGTGGTTCCCGGCACCAATATAATAAAGAATAGGACCACTCCATCTCTTTCCCATGGATGTCGTAAAAGGTGACTAAGGGCTAATAGGCTTATAAACCTGGGATTCTTCTTTTAGGCGATGAGCTAGCAACCTGTCACTATTTGAATCTCAATTCTATCATTAAGCTGAACGTGGCCAGTATTTCAAGACTGCTGGCCCTGTCTTTCTCTAAAGGGATATAGGATATGGACGAGATTATATGAATGAAAAAGAAATAACTTAATTTCGCATCTATATCTATCTATACTTATAATAAATCTGTAGAGAGGTCAATTCTGTACATGGAATATATTTTCAAAATAACTATCAGGGGGTGATTAGTGATCGATACTGATGCCAAAAATGCAATCAGTAAAATTTTTGTCTGTCTGTCTGTATGTTCTTTATAGAAACAAAAACTACTTGACGGATTTTAACGAAACTTGGTACAGTTATTCTTCATACTCCTGAGCAGGTTATAGTATACTTTTCATTACGCTACAATCACTAAGAGCAGAGCAGTGAAAGGAAATGTTGGGAAAACGGGAGAAGTTACTTGATTTTTAAGCTTCCGTCGCGTGTGCATCCTTAATGGTTAAAGATACAGCGAAACCATGTACAACGGAAATATTCTACATAAAATTATTAAAAAAATATCCCAAGACAGCATAAGTCTATCTTTTATGGTTGTCTCACAATAACACGTGTAATTCCTAATAGCTTAGCAGTTCGGAGATTTCTGATTATATTTCTTTACTCTGATGTTTATAATACCAATAACACTCACACTCATTCGTAAATCTTAAAAGTTAATATAAGTACCTATTCAATAAAAAAAGAATCACCGAAATCGGTATATAAACACCAAACTTATACATGAAATGAAATACGCTAGCAAGCCATCGCGCGTAAATACTGAATCATGCTATAAGGATTATTTTTGCGTAACGGTTACCGCGCTCGACGCGGCTAGCGGCGGCAGGGTAGAAAAGGGGCGGGAGGCGAGCGCAAGCTTCATGACCAAGGCAGCCAGGGGGAGACTTCACGCAGTTCTCTCCTCCAGCCTCCCCCTGAGGACGAAGCACGGGATCTACCAAACGTACGTCAGATCCCGCCTCACGTACGCGGCCCCGGCGTGGTACGCATTCTGCTCTGAGACCAACAGGAGAAGACTCAGAGCCCAAGAGAACCAAAGTCTCAGAGCAGTCGTCGGAGACCCGCGCTACGTGAGGAACTCGATGATCCGCAGGGACCTGAAGTGGGAGAACCTAGATATTCGAGAGGGCGGACGCGTCATCACACAGCCACCTGCGCGGCATCTCGCCGCTCCAGGCCCGCCCTCCGGGCCGTCGGGTAAAACCCTCCCCTCGCTGCCTTGCGGCAGACGTCGTCGACCAGTGGCAACGCCGCCGCCGACGACTCCCAGTGTATGAAGACGTGAAGACCCCGGCCATCACGGCCGCCCCATCGATCTGCTTACAGTCGTAGGCAGCGATGATGCCATTGAAGAGGGCTAAAAGCCCTAACCAATCTACTCCGAAGGGAGTATGGGAAGACCCGAAGACGGCAAGATAGTATTGCACAGGCGTTTCAACTTTATTTTCATTTCTTTTTCTTTTGTAAGTTGTAGGTACATATTTCTGGTTATAATTCTATTAGAATATTTTTTTTAGTTTAAATAGGCACTTAGATTTATCTATACTAATATTATAAAGCTGAAGAGTTTGTTTGTTTGTTTGAACGCACTAATCTCAGGAACTACTGGTTCGATTTGAAAAATTATTTTGCATTGAATAGACCGTTTATCGAGGAAGGCTATAGGCTATGTAACATCACGCTGCAACTATTAGAAGCGAAGAAATAATGGAAAATGCGAAAAAAACGGGGTGTATTATTCATCCTTTAGGGCTTCCGTTGCGTGCGCTGCGAAAACGGTTCAAGTTATCAAAAATATATGTATGAAAGAATTATTCCTCTTAAAATAATCTAAAAAATGTCCACGACAGTATACGTCTATCTTTTAAGATTAACCCACTAGAACCGTTTTTATACATACATATCATCACGTCTATATCCCTTACGGGGTAGACAGAGCCAACAGTCTTGAAAAGACTGAAAGGCCACGTTCAGCTATTTGGCTTAATGATAGAATTGAGATTCAAATAGTGACAGGTTGCTAGCCTGTCGCCTAAAAAAGAATCCCAAATTTATATGGTAATCAAATTTGGTCGAAATTAATGTATTAGTTATATTTATATCAACGTAATAGTATTAATCTTTATCCAAATAAATGAGTATTTAATTGTGAACAAAATTGTCTTCGACATCACTTAATTTCCATCTTAGAAGATATAACATTTTAAAAATAACACCGATATAAAATTCACCCGCGCCGCATGATGTGTAAAACATGACGCAGCAAGGAAGAGAGGAGCCTACCACGCCGCGCGGCTCAGATATTTTATATTTTCCGTTGTATGTAGTTATTCTACTTTTTTTTGTTTTGTGAACCCCAACTAATATTATAAAGGCAAAAGTTTGTTTGTTTGTTGTCTCTTCAAGCGTTATCTACTGAAGCAATATTCTTGAAATTTTGCGTATAGATATATAACTTGGTTTAGGGCGAGAAAATTCTAGAAAAAATGCCTATGTCACTTCCGAAGGTCTATTCTATATTAGCGCGTTCAAACAAACAAACAAACTCTTCAGCTTTATAATATTAGTATAGATATGCCCCAAATTTCGTAAAAATAAATCCAGTAACTTTTGAGTATATTCGTTACAAACATACGATAATACAAAAATTTTCTCTTTATTATTTGCGTGGACTAAGAAGAGTCTGGAGAATGTTGTCTGGCACTTTACATAAATGCCACAAAGACTTTAATTTCTGTGGGATTTGCGACTCTTCCACGCGTACGAAGTCGCGGGCAACAGCTAGTTTATAATAAGCCTATGTAGATCAAATTGAAAACAAGCATCTTCATACATTTTTATTCATAATTATTAATATAAAACTGGATCATCCAATGATTCCATCAAATGCCGACATAAAATGATATCTAACGTAAAACTCTTGAAACTATTTGGCTTTAAAAGGCCAAGTGAGTTTCAGTCTGAAGGCGCCAAACGTCAGGATGTGCACTAGTGGCAGGTTGCTCAGGTACAGCGTGTGGAAGTGCGTCAGAATGTCGTAGCACTCCTCCGGCTCGAATACCTCCTGACCGTCAGGGGAGTCCTGGAAAATAAAAAATTCAGTGCTAGCCACCAAGCCGCTGATTAAAAAATTGAATTTACTTGTGAAAGTAGTAGAATAGAATCCCTTACAGTCTTGCCCCAACTGTCCTTAGATAGGTACTAATGTTGTAAATTAAAAAGTTTTAACGGCTTCTGACGTGAGCTAAATATACATAGAAAGATTGAAGTCATTGACATTATAGAAGTTGAGTTTCTGGTAGACTGGACCAAGTCTCTTATGCGCCCGAAACTATTCTTGACCTCAAACCTACTATGCTTCAGATTTACCTCAATCGTATGCCGTATCATTATCTCCTTGAAATAAAGCCAGAGACTCTCCGGGGGCAGCCAGTAATAGCCCTTGAAATAAATATGCGTGTCCAGGTAGATCGTCAGCAAGCAAGCCAACTTGAAGCTGCCGAAGTCTCTTTGCGCCGCGTAGTCGATAGTCTCGGCGAGGAAGCTGATGAGGAAATTCTTCTCCGATAAATTGTAGTTCATAATTACATTTTTGGCGATGAGAAATTCACCTGTAATGTAAAATTTAACCTAAAAATTGCTTTTTACCTTTTGACTAGATAATATATTATTTGCGTGGTAGGTAGGTACCTATTTTAGCGAAAAGGGTTTTAGAGATCACCACCCGCCCACTACGGTATCTTCCTTTCACAGCTGTCTAGTTTTAGATAATTCTCATTTTTACTATCAGCCGTTGAGGTCAGCTATCTATAAAACTAACGAATAAAATACGAACTGCCTTCTGTCCGTTAGAGAAGAAACGCCTTTGAAGTTAACCTTTTTTTTAAGTCGGCTAATTAGCAAAGTGAAGCCAAACCTAGAAACTTAGCCAATCCAAGAAACTTGTCAGCGTCGAAGGCTGCTATCATGGCTATGGCTTCCTCCTGACTCATGATGTGACCAATCAGCAGCATGGGAGTAGGCACTGGCTCCGGGTACTTGAACGGCGGTGCCTTGAATTAGATATTATTTATTTATTTGTGTGCCTTGTGGTTTCCAGCACTTAAAAATTGGACCACTCCATCTCTTTCCCATGGAGGTCGTGAAATGCGACTTAAAGTTGGGGCTTTTAACTTGGTATTTACTTTTAGGCGATGCGCGAGCAACTCTTTCACTAATTGATTCTCAATTCCAGGCCTATTCCTGCCAAGATCTCTGTCTACCCGTAAGCGATAAAGACGTGATCAAATGTATGTATCTTATTATTAAGTATTTTTCATCATAAGTAGTCTATTTTACCATGGATTTAGTACCACAGGCGAAATCACTTTCTGGCGAAACACTATATAGCCAACATACCTACCTAAGATTGCTTTTTAACCGAACGATTAAGACTATAATGCGTCCATGCTGAAACTTTGTACCTATAGGTAGGTACCTTATTTTCACTAAGCGAGCAAAAGTAGCTAGGCGCGGATATCTGCTGTTTCAGCGGCGGCGCTTCGCTGCGGGGCGCGACGGTGATCGGCTCCGACGCCGCGCGCCACGCCTTCGAGCTACCGTCAGATCGCTTGGTGCTACCACTGCCGCTATAGAATGAATCTCCGTCCATTTCAGACATTTTTTGTTGCTATCGAAAAATACTTATCGTAAGTCAATATGGCACATTAGATTTATAATTGAGTTGATCGATATCGATACTGTAAGCACATTTGCCGTCAAAGTTAATAAATTTTTTTGACAAGGTATCTAAATGTCAACAATATGGAGGTGTTTATATTATAGACCAATTAAATGTAATCTCATTAAAAAAAAGTTAAGTCGGATATCGTAGGAAGCGAACTATTTTTAATTTTCCCTCGTCAAGGAAGCGATCAAGCGATTCGTGTGATCAACATTTTTCCCCATTCAGAGATACAGTACGTACGGCAGAAAAAAATTACTATTCTCATATAAAACGAGTTCTATCAGGCACTCATCTATTTCGTCAAAATTCAGACTCTTTCTCCTGACTTTGGTCCCGGTTGCATCCTCACCACCCTGTAGAGAAGCCCGGGGTATGCCTTTGACCATGGATCCTGGTGTTGGGGATGACCAAGGTTGTTTCGAAGTATTTCTTTATTTTTTATGTAATTTTTTGAATAGTGTTTTTTTGTTGTGTTCTTGTTTGTCAGTGGAAGTAAAGACCGTATTTTGCAATCTTCTATATTTTATTTATTCCTGCCGCTAATTAGGGGCATCTTTGGGAATAAGGAGAGCTGCAGGGTCTACCGGGCAAACGAATCCATTACATAAGTGGCGACCGTGACAGGACTCGAACCTGCAATCTTCGGATAGACCTGGGTTGCGTGTCAGGTTTTTCCACGAAGCGACTCCCGTCTGACCTCCGCAACCTTTGCAGGGGAACCTAACCCGTATTGGATCGATCATGGCTTCACATCCAGTTGCCTGAATGTGCAGGTTTCCTCACGATGTTTTCTCTCACCGGTCAAGAGGATCGGTTAGTATTCAAAGTAATGAACATAACTTCGAAAATTGTCATTGGTCGGGGTGGAATTCGAACCTGTGCCTTTTTGGAGCACAAATTTAATCGAGCACCTTACTGATTCGGCCAGATAAAATACAAGCTAAATGAAATCAAACTCTGACACTTAATAACCATTAATTTATTACAACTTATCATCAGTAAGAGGAATTATATAGAGCAAATATTATGTACAAATTACACAACTGATTACGTTTATCCTCGCAACGGCTCTATATCCCAATAACGACCTATGTTTTCCTTTCGTGGACTCTGCTCGCTGTCTTCACTGCTGTCTGCTCGTTCAGAACACGATACCTTGTCTCTTCTCATCTTTTTGTCTATTTTTCTTCTAGTATCAACATCGAAAACGTCGCTTTTATCTTTTTTCTTCTTTTCATCTTTTCTCTTCTTATTTTCTTTACTACCCTTCAAATCTTCATCCTTGTCCGGTTTTCTGTAGTCGTCATCATCCTTGAGTTTCTCTCTTCTTTTACCCTCACGATCATCTTTCCTTCTAGAATCATCATCAGAGTCCTTATTTTTTCTTCTCCTATCGTCTCGTTCCTTCTTCTTCCTACTTTCTCTATCACGGCCATTATATTCCTCATTGTCGCTGTCACTCTCGTCATTTCTTCTATCTTCTTTACCCTTCCTTCGTCTGTTATCATCTTCTCCTCTACTACCTTTGTCGTAATAACGTTCTGCTTTTGATCTGCTTTTATCAGAGTCGTCTCTTTCTGTTTGTCTTCTGTCTTTGTCACGTCTGTTATCTCTCGATTCGCGATTACTTCTGTGATCATCTGTGTCTCGTCCACTGTCGTTATCCTTTCGCGGCCTTGTTCCCCTGTCACTTTCACTGTCTCCATAGCCAGTGTCGCTCTCATCACGATTTCTCCTTCTAGGTTCCTCGTGCCTCCTATTTCTATCTTCTCTATCCCTGTTCCTACTAGACTTCGAATCGTCATTTTCTTCCCGATTTAGTTCTCTGTACCTATCTTCATTGTTACTTCTGTTTCTAGAACTATCTTCTCTATTCTGTCGTTCATTTCTCTCTTCACGGTCTTTGCCCCAAAAATCGTCAGCCCGAGCTCTACCATCTGTCCTTCTCCTGTTGTCATCCCCGTTTCTTTCTCTAAACCTATCTCTATCATTTCTATTGGACACATCTCGTGGTCTGACAAAATTATCGTCATCTCTTTCCCTTCTCTCAGGTCTGCTTTCCGTCCTTCTAGCATCTTTGCCGTACGTGTCGTAGAACCCGTCGTGTCCCCATCTTTCCGCATTTTTGTCAGCTACTTCTGCTGCTGGCGTTTTTGGTGACTGATTTTTCTTTTTCTTATCAGACTTCTTCTTTTTCTTCTTACTTGAGTCTTCTTCAGAATCTAAAAATAATAAAATTCAATTTGTTATGTAGTGTAGTTAGTTAATGAAGGGAATGTTTCTGAGAGTGTAATCAATAGATCATTCTGATTCAATCAAAATGCGCATGTATTCACCACTGACGACCACAGAATGTGGCTAAGAGGCTCTACCATAAGCCCTACTAGTTACTTTTATGGTATGAAGTAACTATATATAAGTATAATTATGAATGTAAACTTTTAACATATTAAGCCATCCAAATTCAAATAGTGACAGCTGCCAAGCCCATCGCCTAAAAGAAGAATCCCAAGTTAAAAGCCGAATATCACCTTTCAGTCTTTTCCAGACCTATGGCAAGTATTCACAGTCTTTCTTGGCCAGTCTAGACAAGTATAATAACTTTATTGATTACTCACCACTAGAACTGGAGTCACTGGATGTATCCGAGCTGCTGCTAGAGCTCGAGCTGGATGAGTCACTGCCCAAGTTGATCTCCGTTATGGGAGCCGGAACATTCTGGAACATTTATCAGATTTATTACTACCTACCTCTTGCAAAAAACAAAGTATTACTGTTTACCACAATTGCCAACTGTACCTACAATGATTGTCTTTTGAACATTTTTTATTAAGAATAAAGGAAAACATCCACCAGATAAACGCCTTTTAAGATTTATCCCAAAAAGCAATCTTTTTTAATTAACCTAGAATTGAGAAAGTAGTTTTATTTTAAGAAAGTATAATAAATGTATTATAATACCTTTGGCATTTGTTTCAAGTGCTCTCTCAATTCGTCTGTGAGCCCTCCAAGACCTATTGATGTGAAGAAGTTTATGGAGAACCTTGTATTCTTCGGGTTATCCCTCGGGAATATTCCTGAAAATGCACTCTGCAAAGTCCTGCAAAAAGAAAAAAAGAACATTATTTTCAAGCTTACTTTATAAAGAAACATACAAAACAGTTAACAGGACTCACGGATCTTGCAGACGATCATTCAACTTCTTGAGTCCCATATATTCCGCTAACTCTTGGAACAAAATCTTGATGTATATCCGACTGGAACTTGTCGTGTCTTCCTCATTCAGTTTGACGCATTCCAGAACCTCCCAGCTGATGGAATCGGTGAACAGAAGATGAGCAAAGAACTTGCTGACATTCCTCAAACGGTTTGTATCTAATCTGTGAGCTGTCGAGTATGAATCTTTGAAAATTTCCTCAAACGGTCCGATGTATATCCTGTTTATGTTACAGAATCTTTGAGCTAGCAGTCCATAGAATTTCTCATAAGTTCTTTGCTCAGCACAGCAGTCGAGGAACATGTGGCATAGTTCTACTTCTTGTCCCGGTTTTAGTTCCATTTTCATCAACTTGTGCGCACACTCTTCAAAGTCTAAACTGGAGTTAATAGTCAAATAGATTGTGCGTCTCAAAGCAATGAGGTTTGTCTCCGTGTTGTCTATGATGGTGACAGGTTTATGTTCACCCTCGGCCTCTTCGTCATCCGACTCTTCACTGCCACTGCCTTCGGAGCCGTCCTCTTCTCCTGACTCTGCGTCAGATCCCAGGATCTCCTTGCTCAGTGTTTTGTATTTCTGTTCATTTTCCTCATACTTGTCATCGAATTTGAAGACATCTGGAATTTTTGTGATAATGTGATTAGTCTAGTAGGACAAAAAGTATTGAGAAAAGCTGCAGCTTTATTTATCATAACTATTACAAATTTGATAATTGCTTATGAGTGATATTTCATCTAATAATTAACCTGCTTTTAATTAAGGAAAAAAAGAATAAAGGAAATTCATTATTGAAGAGTGTTTAAGGAAGAAAAAGATGAAAAATCAAGAGTGCTTCAAATAGAGAAAAGTCAACTTACTCAGAATATCCTGTGGATCAGTTGCGTCATCCAACATCAAGAGATGAGTGAACTGTTCCTCTTCAGGGACCAACTCCAATTCTTCAATCAGAGCTGGGTGATCTTTAAACCCATCCTTCCATACTTGGAACATCACCTCTATCATATACTGAACTCTTTTATCTAACTGGCCTTCATGGAGAATATTTCTCAACATCTCAAAAATGGCATTCACCCCCTTTGATGATACTTCTGTTAATTTTTGACCGCATTCTTTCAAGAATGCTATCGCTACCTCAACCGAATCATCGGTAGGTGTCTCAACAAGCAAAGTAAGTAGCTCTAAAGCGAGGATTTCATGTGCCACCCTCTGATTAACGAGGTGAGCTATGAATGATGCAGAAGAAATACAGGTAGGTTTGTCATTACGTTTGAAACCTCTTTTGAACTGAATAACCAACCTTTTCAGCAACAACTCTCCAATATTCGGGAAACGCGAGTTAACTGCAGCCACTAGGGCAGCGTATACATTAGTGAATGTTGGTGAAGCGGCTTGGGCTTGTATTACAGATCGACAAAGCAGACCTCTACCGCGCACTATATTTTCTTTCAACAACTCTTTTATTATAATGCCAATGTTGCCGACGTTGATTTTGTTAATGTGGCCGTGTATGGACTTCTTGAGCGCCTCCCAGGCTAATCGTTGATATGCTACGGACGACTTGTCAGTGATCTGGGCTTGCATCATACGCAGCCGTGCTGGAGGTATATAAGCACCACCAGTTCGGGTGTTAAGCATATCTGTCTCCTTTGCCTTTCGAACGGGTGCATCACTTTGGTTTTCATTCCCTTTTTGAGCATCGTTACCAGATTTTTCTTGCTTGATTGACGGCTCTTGTGATTTAGACCGAGATCGCCTGCGCTTACGACTAGACTTCTTATCCCGGCTAGTTGGAGGCGAGCGAGACCTCGTCCGAGCTCGTTTTGAGCTTCTTTCCTTACGATATTCGTCATTTTCTTCTCTGTTTTTGTTCCTTCTACGTTTGTTGTCTTGTTCATTCTCCATTGCGAACAATATATATTGTAACAAAACACACTTTTTATTTTAAATTCTACTTACTTTAGGCTAGTTACGGATCACTTTTTTAATTTATAAATGAAGTTAATTAGTTAATAAAATTTCAGTTACAAACAAAAATAAATCACAACCCCAACGTAGCATGATGCTAATAGGGCGCCATTTTGGTTTCGCTGACGTTCTTATTTTACCAACATTGACTTATGTCAATTTTACAAAAACTTCAGGCCGCCTATACATTTAGGCAAATAAAATCAGAAACACATACATGCATGTCTCAAATTCAAACTTTTATTTGCATAATATGAGTACAACTCTCTTGCTCAATGTAGAACACATTGTTTTCTTAAAAACCTTCATGAATATTTCTCATTTATAATCTTTCCCTCTTATCTTCGCGTGTTCCCAGTTGAACCATATGCCACCATGCTTAAAGACCTTCGATCTGCCTATATTCCTTAATTATAATAACCCATTCCTTCTTGTTTAATTTATTTTCATCACCGCATTACATCCTCATTACAATCTTCAATGATCTTCAATCAACTTGGGGCGAAGATACACATTTTTTTATGTATGTTTGTAGTCCATTAACTTTCGTAACGCTAATCTGATTTTGATGAAATTGGAAAGGTCCAGCTTCCATTACATGCAAATACTTACCTACCTAAAGTTAATCAAGGGAAAGTAACCAAGTTTTCTTTATTCTAAGTTCCTGTTATATTTTTTCCTTGATGTACTTGTAAATATATAAATAAGGCTTATAAAATTGTGATTCAATGGGTCTGTCACTACCAGAACCTCAAATCAATCATTATGAAAGACATAAGTAGTTACGTCTGAACGTCAACTGTTGGTTCTGTTTACCCGTAAGGGATAAAAACGTACCAACAAAGAAAGGACATAGACAAAAATTTCGACAGCCTCTTGCGATAAATCTGGCTATAAGTAAACGTTCTAAGTTTGCCTTTTCATTGGTGTCGTATTTATAAAAAATAAAATTATATAAAAGGTATAGAGGGAATCTGAAGTAAAACAGAAAACTATTATATTTATTACTTTATTCATTAGGTACGACAATGAAACTACAAAAGTTGCCTGCACTCCAAACAGCATTTCTCATATACCTCACAAACTGAAGCACATTAATTATAATAATCACGTAAAATAAAAAAAAATAAAAAAAATTCAATTACACCATTAGAATTACGCAAAAATTACTAAAACAATATGAATAACATTTCTGAAAGCATCGCTATACATGATTTGTCTCAATTGTGAAAATCTAAGGCTACACAATACCCAAGGCAAATTGGTCAGAGTTCTCTCCCAAGAAAAGCTTACAATTATTCTGCTTACTCATAGCATTAGTACCGTAAGCGACCAGCCCCAGCAGTATGGCATGCGCGACGCCATTTTAACGCGAGAAAACCTATCGCTTTTTTATACCTACTTTGTCCTGAAACAGTATTTTAAAGGTATGTTAACAGTTTTTCGCGCGATAAAATGGTGTCGCTCGTGCCATGACGGGGGCAGCATGCGACGTGTGTCGCGACGCGCCAAGCTTTACATATCTCCTAAACATTATATACAATTATTTGCTCAGTCGCAGCATTAACCTTCGCATTTACTCTTTTTTTTTTGGGCAAAAACGTGTTAGTGATAAACAATTATCTATATCCCTTCTCATGTATTGATGAGAGAGATATCAGTGTTGCCAAATTAGCATTTCGACAAATTTAGCGCATTTTTGACCTCATCAGCGCCAGCGCAAGTTCGTTATTTTTAGTAACTTAACGCTATTTGTAATGACTTAGCGCCTTCTCGTCGGACAAAAATGACAGCACTGCTTTACACACAAGTAAAATCAGAAATTGAGCCAGACTTAGGTATCTTTCGTTATGATACAGATTGTGTATAGAGATTAATATAGAGATTAACGCAATCTATATGGAGAAAAACAACGGGACAATCTGCGACTGAGCCTTATTATCTTTGACGTTAAAACAGACGCTAAATGAATGGCAAAAATATACTATAAAATACAGGGTACTCTCACTTGCGAGCGCCATATAATTTGTGCCTAACCGAACGATCGATACGATACATATATCACTAGAGCAAAAACATCACAGAAGCGGTTTGTGTCCAACACACCATTCCCGCGGCCCGGCGCCTTCGCCCACTACGTTTAAAAAAATATAAAACCCTATCAAGGCAGTATTATTGATATCCAAGGGCCGATCACGAAATACGAGGCACTTCCGATGTTTATGATCGTCCGTTTTTTAAATTTGAATTGAGAATCCGAACAGCGGATGTTTAAAATCTCTTTCTATGGGACAGTGAGAGATTATACAATAAAATGTGCTGAACAGTATAAGAAAAAATATTATCAATTCATCTTTATTATGAATTTATAATGAAATATACCAAACATTTAGAATTCCGCTGTTCCTCAATTAACATTTTGTGTTTAAAAAATATATGAATTGAACGTCGTAGACTTGCGACCGCCGAGCAAGCATCCACCAGACGAGCAGCCACATCGACCCGCGACACAGTCTCAAACCGAAACTAATTCATAAATATATTACATTCATTAATAAATGGACAGTCAGCAACGGCGATTCATTGATACGAACGTGAGAGAAACTTAAATTTAGATTATACTCCCCTAAAATACTGATGCGTACGATAAACATTAAAAATAATGATATAAGACTATAACTATCGATAAGGTTCCACTTCACCCCGACGAGCCAACCCTATCCGCTCGCATCGTTTTATTTTGCCGCGGGTTCCGTTGTTCAGCCTTTGAGCTAGCTTGAAAAAAATAACAGGCTAAAATTCCACGATAAGTACAGAACCCCGTGAATGGTTAGCTTTTAGCAGCTCAAAGTCGAACTGTGATTGATTATACTGTTCTAAAGTTAAAATTAAAAATGAACTGCTAAAAACTGACCATAGATAGTGAGATCTTTTTTTTTATAAAGTAGGCCTTATTTTAAAACGTGTCAACATCGTAGTTATGTATCGGCGAAAATAAAATTCGAATTTAGAATGGAGTCGTAAGCGTGATTTACGAGGGAAATATTGTGGTTTAATTTACAGATCTATTTTCATCACAATCGGATTAAAACGTTATTAAAATTTAAAGAGGATGCTGCTGTGTATTTGTCACAATATTACCGCTTTACGAATCCGCCATATCCGCTTTGAAGAACGTATGCATTCTCTGATCATTTCACTGACAATACAAATATTTCTTAATGCAACAACAAATACTTCTTTCTGAATATGAGTTGGTGATCATCATATTATGAAAACGCAGGTATGCATAGTCCCTCAAAGTCCAGATAAACAACCGATACAAATTCACTACTGGACCAGCCAATCCTTAATACTATATCAATTTTATACGATACAAACAATTCTGACTAATCTAGCCTCCATCAATTTCGAACTAAGATAAAAACTACCATCTCTATAGTTACAAGTGATAATTACATTTCAAGCTATTTTCATATCAAAATTCATTATGTAATGGTAACCCGATCGTAATGGCGGTAATTATAGCGCGATATCTCAGAAGCGGAGCCATCAATCAACCAATCAGATTACAGCATTCTAGACCTATTAACCTGATTGGTCAATTTTCAAATTGTCTTAGTCCTCTTCCAAGGAAACGCCCACTCAAACTAAATAAATATAACTGGTTTGAAATAAACCCGCCAATATTTTTAATTAGGTGCGCCGCCATTTTTGATCCCTTTATATCATTCAAATAGCACTGTTTGTATCGTAAAATAATTTTAATATTTCTTAGATGCATTTGAATCGATGCCTTTACGGAAATTTCGTGCGACGCAGATGAAATGATTAGCCCGCGCCATCTCACACACACAGTTTGTATTTATGATATATAACGCTTATAATATTTAAAATAACAAATTAAATTTTAAAAAGTCGTGTCGGTTTTTTTATCAATTGGCAATTGCTTGTTTTGAGAACTGTTACCTATGACAATTTCTGCATGGAATAAAGATATAATTTACAATAACTTCTTTTATCCTTAAACATTTTCAATGATTAAAATTTTCTCACAATCCACAGACTGAAAAAAACCATATAGTCTTCACAATAAAAGCATAACAAATTCAATATTATTTTCAGAGCGCGCATAAGTATTTCTTGTCCCGCGAACCACACTCTATGTAGGTATTTAAAATTCGCTTCTTATAAAACCCGAACCTTTAAAGAAATTATATGTCAATTCGAACTGTTAATAAATTCGAATTCGCTATGCCTTCCTTTTGACAACACTGGTTTTAATCACTTGTCTTGCAGACATGCCATTGTTAGTTATAAGTAAAAAAAAATAAAGCTGAGTACACACCTGGCCAACGAGAGTTCCTTTACCTCTCTAAATTGGCTTATAGGTTCATCAAATCAATCAAAATCAAATGCAACCGGACACCATTCGTTTGGCCTCGTTGTATTACAAAGACAGCTTTAGTTTTTATTCTCAAGTACACATATTTATTTTATGTATGTTATCAATTTGTTATGTGTGTGTGTGTGTGGGCGTGTTGTGTGTGTGTGCCTAGGCGGTGGTGACGGCGTCGTGTTCGGCGCGTGCGCTCTTGTTCTGCCGCACCAGCTCCGCACGTCGCTCCTGAGGGATTAAATGTAATCATTAATGGAAATATGAAATCATTACTTACTTGGAGTCAAACCAGTGAAAACCGAAGCTTCGTTTTTAAAAAAAATATAAGACCCTTTATTGACGGTCTTATTTTTAAGTGAGCCTATATACCTATTTTAAGTATAACATTTCTACCCCCATTAGTTTGAATAATTAGAAAAAAGTCTACAAACGGCCTTCGCACGTGAAGTTTAAATTCAAATTAAAAACTTTTATTCATTATTATGGTACATTTCAACATCATAAATAACTTAAACTTTACCAAACCGTCGCTTCCAGAGCGTCAGTGCAGAAGAAGCTGTAACCAACTGCACTGCAGCATTTTTTCTACAAAAACTACAAACCTCTTTTTATCAAAGTGTACACAAACCTCCTTCTTGACGAAGTCTAGTTTCTTCTGTATCTCCTTCTCCCTGTTCTGCTCGGCGGTCAGTAACTTGGTCTCAATCTCTTTGGAGATCTCCTCGACTTTGGCGGTGACGGTGGAACGGGCTTCCTCGCGCTTATCGTTCTAACATCGAGAAAGATGAATGGTAAAATAATAAAAAAATTGAAATGATCCATGCTACATAAATGGTGTTATACTCGCTTTTTTAACGGTTTAAAGTTTATCATTGACCAGAGGATGCCCCATGCGTCTCCGCCCGCGTTAACAATAAAATTACATAATTCCCATTCCCGCGGGAATTTTGGGAAATCCTCTCTTAGTGCACCCCTAGACCACATAAAGAACCTACACGCCTAATTGCAAGTCTCTAGACCCAGCGGTTTGGGCTGTGCGCTGATATGTCAGTCAGTCATTTACTTTTTTCTTTAATAAATTTAGATGGAAGATAATTATTAATAAAGACCTGTAATTGGCTCTTAAATGTTTAATATTAAAGCTAATAATTGTAACATTCGCTGTTGGTCATCCAAATATATAAAATAAAATAAAAACAGTTTACTTTTTTCAAACTTGTACGTGAATCAGGTTTTTTTTTTAATAAAGTTTAAAAAACGAGGATATCAGTAAACAAAATACAATGAAACAATTACACACAACTAAAATCATGAGACTTAAAAATACCAAAATCATGGTAGATACGTAACTAATTAATTGATCAAATATAAATTATGAATGTAAAATAATGAAGTAGGTAATAAAAATATGGATGAAAAATTAATGCGATACGTCAAATAATTTTTAGATTCAAGTCAAATAAAAGTATTTATACATGAGATGTATACTTACACACATAGATGCGTGGTCTCAAATCTATACACCATTCGAATTTCAAACGATTCAAGCGGTTGCAGCGCTGCTTCATTTGAACATAGCATACCATAGTGTACCAATGAAGCGTATAGCGCTGGAGAGTAAACTTATAAAGCGGTCGAAGTTGCGCGTCAATTTAGAATTTAGCTATCTGTCGGCCTGCTGCAGCTTGTCCTGGATGTCTCCAGCTGCTGGAAACGGTCGCTGACCAAGCTGTACAGCTGTAGAGGTACACTCACATAGCTGCGCAGTTTCTGTTTCTGCTCGGCCTCGATCATCAAGCGGCGATCATCGACCTACTGCAGCTTGTCCTGGATGTCTCCAGCTGCTGGAAACGCTCGTGGTCGCTGTCCAAGTTGTACAGCTGTAGAGGTACACTCACATAGCTGCGCAGCTTCTGTTTCTGCTCGGCCTCGATCATCAAGCGGCGCTCGGCCGCCTGCTGCAGCTTGTCCTGGATGGCGCTTTCGAGCTGCTGGAAGCGCTCGTGGTTCCCTGCTCGCACTTTACGGACTTGCTCCTCCTGGAAAAAGAAATGGATTTAAGGCTGGTTTCAGATTGGTGAGACTCACCGTTGACTTGCGCGTTTAGAAAATTTATTAGCATCATTTATTCGAATAACTAATAATAATAGGTCATAAACGGATCTTGCAATATGCAATTCACCTTGGGGCAAAAATACCTTTTATTAAGCAAGTAGGTATTTTTGTAACTTGATAACTTTTGGTCTGATTTTAATTAAATTTGGTATATACATAGGAAAGATTACTTCAAGTTCCTTAGGTATCGATCGGTAAATAAAAGAAAAATGATCATGTAAAATTATACGACTGTAGTACACATGTTTTTCACTAGATGGCGCTGAAAATAATCGTGGCATTTACGTTCATAAGTCACGGCTAAATCTTAATCAATTCTAGCAAAAGAGACTCTGTCACAGCAAAAATAGGAAGGTTCCCATTTAGTCCTATATCTAACTGGTGGAAACCTTCAAAGGTAATAGAACTCACATGCTCGCGAAGGCGCTCCAACATCTTCTTGATGTTCTCGTCGCGTTTATCCGCGGCGGTGGTCATCTTGTCCTCGATCGCCTTGTACACCTCCGCTGTCTGCTGCTCGAGAGTCAACCTGGAAGGTCAAAACTAAACCTTAATTATGTCCAAAGCTGAGGAGAGGCATATGTCCAAAGTAATAGACAAACGGATGAATAATAGACAAATCGGTGATACAACTAAATTTTCAAACAAAAAAATAAAGCAATGTATAAAATTACGTAAACCTCGTGAAAACCAATTGACTTTCGCCAGCGAGCATGTCTTGTCTCCTGCTCTGACCCTACAGATGACAGTCTTAGGCCCGAGATATAAACACTAGCATACTCGTAACGGATATATAACCTCCTTCCAAATGGTCCTTCATCCGCGCCATCACCTCGTTGATGCCTCACGCTTCACTTCATGGATCTCCATCTTGGTATCGGAGACCTTCCCATCTTTTGCCATACACTCCTCAAGAACCAATACATCAGCCTATCACAGTTAAATGTGCTACGCCAATAACAGCGAATGTATTAATTTCTGCAAATTGCTGTTCATCAGGCAGAACACCCAGCCTGGCGGAGGATTTTCCCTATGCGGCGGTTGAGACAGAAACATCGCGCCCGCTAAAATTTAAACCTATACACAGCTCTTTATTATTACCTGGTCTTCTCCACTCCTTCCAAATGGTCCTTCAGCCGCGCCTTCAGCTCGTTGATATACGCCTCACGCTTTTCCTCATGGATCTCCATCTTGGCATCAAGTGCTTCCTTGGTGGTCGATATGAAGTTGTTTGTCTGCTCGCTGCGGATGCGAGACGCTTCCTCGATCTTCGCCATTTTAGACGCGATCGCCGCCATCTTGCTGGCTTCCAAGCTCTGTAAGTAACGAAAATGTAGCCTATAATGTCAATTAAACGTTTAAAAATCAGAGGAAATCTCCTGTCTGCGTTCTTTATGTACTTATGTGGCCACACCATACCGTTGTGGCGACGTCTTAAAACGCCACAATAGGTAAATCCAAATCTAGATATCATCATATCACTGATATGATTTGATTTGGAGTAATCCACAAGTTAATGCACCTAGCCTGGCAGATAAACTTCCCTTTAGCAAGGTGGAGAATGGTAAACACCGAACCTTCTTTTGCCACATTTATGGCACATCATTCCTTCTTATTATTTTATACAGTGTTATATAATAACAGCTTCAAGAAAAGATTCAATCATAAAGGTAACTTACGCGTCTCCTCTCTTCAGCAGCCTTCAGTTTCTCCTGGATCTCCTCAACAGACGGCGTCTTCTCGGGAGAGTCAGCGCGGCGAGGCACTGGCACGCCCACTGGCTCGGCGAGGATCACCTCGTACGCAAGACCGCCTTTCGACATCTCCTGGCAGCGGATTTCAGTGGCTGTCAACAAAGACTCCTTTATACAACCTGTTTATGCGGTTAAAGGAGACATTTTTTGGGTCTAATGCGGATTGTTTAGCGTTTATTGATGAAACGCATATTATTTAATGAGTTTTTCTCATCTCACACACACTACCATCAGCAGTGGGCTTATGTATACAAAAATAACTTCTTTGGATCAGCTTACTCTCCAGGATCGTTAACATGAGTCTACTCCCTTTAATCGCCGGGAGGAAATGATACAAAAATTATAATACCAAAGGCAAAATACCTCTTGTCCTTGTCGAGTAAACCATCAGTAATCGACGTCTAGGTTATGTGCGATCGCTCTACGGCACTTTTCTCAAGATCAAGAATGGAAAGCCAGCTTACGCGAACCCTTTGGCCCTATTTTATATGGAAATCTCGAAAATTCGAAAATGTTTTTTCTATAGTTGCTTGATACGCATTTAGTATTTTGACATTTGATTAAATGATTGATGTTTTCAAATTTAAGGAATTTTTATTATTTTAATATTTGACATTTGAAAACATGGAGATTGGAACTAAAGAGATGGTTTCAACGTAAACTTTTCTTTAGTTGAATGAGTTTATGTTGAAGAGAATTTAAGAATAAGAAATTCCTGTACCGTTGCGCCTTGTCCTTCAGACGAAGCGCGTTAATTTTATTTAGTTTTGAGATCTCTGCGTCCTGGAAGGCAACCGGTCGATACTGTATCCTTGGCGGTCCGGTCATAACGTCACCGAGCAAACTCTTTTGCGACGTTATTTGAGATTCAATGTAAATCTTCCATTTTCATTTCTTTAAAATATTGTTTACTCACTGGAATTTGGATAGGTAATATAATACAGGTGCATATTTATAAATTTCCATGATTGTGACGAGGACTCGAAGCAGAAACTAGAACTAGTTTAAAAATGAACTTGGTTAGGTTCATAATTTTTTTGTTACAGGTAACACTGGGAAAAATCCCCAAAAACCAACAAATTGGTGAAAATGACAGTTCCATTTTGTTCACAAACCAAAAGAGGTGAATTCCGACCCCTGAATTGAACTGTTTTCACTACTTATTTTCTGCTACATTCTAACCCAACCTACTTATTTTAGCAATTGTTTGAAAAGATAAACTTGAAACTCTTTGTGTTGTAACACGACGAATACTAAGTACGATAACCCTAATCTGAATCACAGCTTATTTACGTGGTCGAGCCATTTTGTACCGTACTTAACTCTACACAAACTTGTGCTTCAGACCGTATCTCCATGAGCCATCATAATTATCTCGGAGCCCGGCCACACATCGCTGTCGACACGGCACTAAAGCCACATACTAATTAACACCCGCTTATGATCGCACTTAAGCATAAATTAACCCCCCAGACACCATTTAGGGTGTTTTAGGTGACGGAATTCAAAAAATGCAGAGGGCCCCAAACTTGTCAAGGTCGGTCGTTAAACTCATGTTAAACTCCTGGGTCCCGGAAGGAATTCGCCATTGTTTAATTATTAGGGGGTTAAGGGTGGGGTGATCCCGCCCGCTGACTCATACCTCGGATATTGCACTCGCTACTACGCACCAGCGTATTTGCAGAGAATGAGTAAGTTGACTCTTGTTTGTCGTTGAAAACCTATTTTCAGTTGATAGCCAAGTAGTTAAGTTAATACCGCGGACTTTGATTATTACGGATTTTGAAATACATATCGATTTTGATGCAAATGAGTGCAGGCATCGTAACTATTGTTTGATGATGATAATATTTACAAAATATTAAAATAGACTACATTTATAAAATTTAATGAAATGACAGAGATAAGTAAATGGCCTTTTGTCGATATTTAGTCTTGCATTGTAATTTTTTTAGGTTTGGTAGTTTATTATTTTTGTTTTATCAAAGGTGAAGAAAGCGCTAAGGAACTTTAATCACAGATGAAAGAAAGCAACTATTACAAAGCTTTTCTCATATTCATAAGTTCATAATGCAAAATTATGAATCGATTAAATACGATTATAAAGCGAGCTTCGGCATTTAGGGCAAGGTTGCTTTTATAAGAACTAGTTCTTTTGTCTGCAGTCTGTATTTAATTTGGTAGGGTATTGTCATATTTTCAAGGATATTCCCTAATATTATAAATGAACATTGAACCTCCATGTATCGACAAGTTCAAAATACAAAAGGCAGGTCTAACAGACATTTCGTTTCTGTATTCCGAATCGAAATAATTCTGATTTGAGAGAGGCTCTCTTATCTTTGTGAATGTTCTCAGTTATGCCTCTCATCTTCGCTTCATTTCAAAGCCCGGGATCTTCTTTTTCAGGATAACCCGGGATACGTATTTCTCTCTTTCGGCAATTTTACATTTGAGTCTTTTATTTTATATCATTTCTGGCAACGTCAATTTTGTTTGTGAATGTAATAAATTTATACAAACCACTTGACCTTTTCTGTAGAATTTCCGTTATGTATTTAGCCGGCGTTAAGAACAACACTTTCATGTCTGTTCAAACATCGCGTCCTCTATTGTTTTCTGGTTTTGTCATCTACATCTTAATAAACAAAGATGGCGTGTATTCAGATGTGCACACATTTTCACGGAAACAGAAATCCAGCGGCCTCTTAACCCGCTTCTACACAAAAGAAAAGATGTTCGTGTTCGTATATGGGAAGACTGACGTGCGATATCTCAACATCTGGGTCAATGCAAAATAATGATCCTTCGGGCACGATACGCCCGCATTTCTAGGATATAACGAGCGACGCATTTTATGTACTTTGAAGATAAAGAATTTAATGTTGATTAAAATACTGGTCAAATTATTTTTTTTAACAAGCGACTTACTTATAAATTTGACCTTCTTGGGTTGCTTCGTCCTAGGTTTTCCCACTGGTTTCTTCACCGGTGCCGACCGCCGATGCGCTAAACAAAAATTGGGACGTCAGCGGAGTCAGGGTGGTGACACCGCCACCTTCTTGAAATCAAACCCTTATGTGTTGCCTGATTTATCATTCAGAAATAAAAATTGATATGATGGCATAAAAGCACTCAAGACGCGACCATTATGCTACTAGATTGTCAAAATATACTTTCCTCTACGAACTAACACCAATTTTGTGATGCATCAGTTCTAATATCAATTAATCTAAAAATATGCTTGCGTTACAATATCATCCAAGTAAACAAATTAGTGAAAATGCTATATACTCTACGTGACAATGCCAAGAATTATTCTTAACAACTAAAAAAAAATCTTTCATGTACAGGAAAGGTAACTTAGAAAATACAGCCAAAACCACGAGGGGCACGACCCAAACATCATTAGACGCGCGCCCAACGTCAATACCATTGCGAATCGAAAACCGATTAGGTACGACCGGCCAATTTGGGTCGTCCAATATTTATTTAAAGTCTTTGAAACAGACTAATGAATCGGGAATCGATGCTAGCCACCACCTAAAAGTATCGATTTCATATCGATGATGTGGGGAGTAATTGTGGAGTAGACATTGATAAACATCGACAACATAGGAAACATTATTTTTATATACGGTAGAAATTACACAGAATGTGTTAGCCTCGAATTTAGATCGAAACTTGTGTTACGAGATACTAACCCAACGATACTATATTTTATAATAAATACTTACATAGTAATAATAATAATTACATAAATGCCTACCCCTCCGGGAAAGAGGCTTGATTTTATGTATGTACTTACATAGATTAACATCCAAAATCGTTTCCTATCATTCCCTGGCCAGGATTCGAACCCGGGACCTCCGTTGTCACAGACAAGCGTAGGTACTACCACTGCGCCACAGAGACCGTCAACATTTGATTCGTAATCGTTCCGCGACCAAAATAGAAACATATTTCGGTCTCAGAACATAACTATACTTATTTGTAAGACTGGAATTATTTAAAAGTATTATGACATTGAACTTACTTAAGGCGTTGAAATATAGAATCCTAAATAAGATTTCAGACATTCATAGCAACATATTTCAGAACTTAACAAAACTATGCTTAACAGTAGACATTTTGAAGACAGTGCTGGACTGTTCAGAAGTGATATTGCATAGCAAACTCAATTAAGGCGCTGAAATAGATCCCGAATCACATTTCAAGTTAGAATTTGTTTTGCACCGGCTTCAGTAATAGTTGGAAGGTAATAAGGAGACGGCACGAGACAGCGCGAGATGAGAGGCCGGTACGTGAGCTGAATACTCGGCGGGGGAAATTTGCCGCAAATACGGATAATCCCACACGGCAGGGCAAAGCTCTAGTTTACATCGCAGACGATGCAGAGACACCACCTCGTTTTAACGGTCTTATAAACTTAGTCCTTCAACATATACTTACTATTTAAATACCTATAAAGCTTCAGTGGTATTATGATCCATGGTGTCAATAGCCATCAACTAACATTCAATCCAAAACGATACAAGACACGGCATACAAGCAAAGCTTATTATTAATGTTGTAAAGGTGACTCTCTACATTAAAATACATACTTCAGTGGAACCAACTAAAATTTTAACAATACCAAAGCCTTTCCAACCAAACTACTACTATCAATGTACCAAAGCTTTTGGGAAAATCTATACACAAACCTGCCCTATTTTATACAATATCAATATCAAATACTATGTCAATCAGAGGCGTGTGGGGATTCTGGATTCTACTCTCTACTAAATCAAGTACGATGTCCATATGCTATTATAGATGCTTCGCATTTTAAAATTCGAAATACTGTGAATTAAATAAATTCAATAAAATGGAGACCATGGAAGAGAAAAAAACGAGAAATATCATTAAAGCAAACAAAATATTTTAACTAAATGAAAAACGTTTAAAACGAAGTTGTTACCGGTAGGGCAACCGGCATGCAGCCCCTTCGGCGCCACACGATACGACATGAAAACTGATAAAATATTTAGAGCTTGGTATTAAAACTCGCGAGGGGAGAGTAGAAAGCAAATTTACTACCACTGGGAATACGAATTTTGCCACGTAAGTTTTAAATGTAGCGTAAATGCGATGGCGAGCTGGTGCAGATACGAGGTGGGTAGAATTGAATGCACCACAGGGAATATTCCGTATCTCCGCATTCCTTTGACGTCCTCAGTTAGAGCGGCGCTCATTAGTGAGATTGCATCCAGTAATTGCTGGAGTAATATGGAATTATAATTACTGAAGAGCATTTCATTGAAAGTTCTTTTTATAATTCTAAACAGGTCAGCGTTTATCTAGTTAAGTACGTACAGCAATGTCTAAAAAAATAACAATCTTGAAGAATTGAGGAATTAGAAAACATTGCTATATCGTATTAAGTCATAAATATTTACAACAAGGAATAAGTAGAAGGTTACATAAAGAAATAAATGACTTTTCACTTTGCCTTTGTCTACAATTAAAAAACAATGACATAGATACGTAGCAAACACATTAGGTACGCATAATCTCTACACAATTAAGCAGCAAATTTTACGAATTATATATCTTGCATTTTGAAAAGGAATAATTTTTAAATAACGCTCATGAAATCCCAGTTATTTATTCCCCAGCCTTCCTGACCCAAACGCACACTCAACTCAATCGGCGAAAGAGGTTTACATAAATTTGAACAAGCCGAAACATGAAGAGGGAGGGTTTGAGACCAATAATGACGGGCATATCCTCATCCCTCGAGCTCCTGTTGCGTCCGGAAGCGAGGGATCCTAACTTGTTGAGTTCAATTTAATTCGAATAATCACCCCTGAACAATTACGTACCTACTTTGTAATCCCTCAACTCAATGGTGTCAAGTGTGTTGGCACAATGAAGCACTTAAATATTATTGGTAAGCTGTTAATTCAGTCGGATTGCGATCACCCTTATTTGTTTCGTACATATGGAATTTTGAAAGACATATACGCATTAATATTTTAAGAAAAAGATGAAGGAGATACTTCAAGAAAAAGCCGGTCAAGTAAAAGATTTACAGACAGGCATCTGTGTTACATGGTTCCGATTTTTGTTCCTTTAGAATTAAAACAATGCCATTAGTATTACAACTATTATGTCATGATCGCGTGTTAGAACTTCATTATGCTAACCCATTACGAAATCAAAGACTGTACAATTGAAAATAACGACCAAAATACATTTTATAAAATCAAGTGACTATAAAAAGTAACGCAGACAGTGTATGACGAAGTTAATTATATGATTAGTGTCAATTCCGACCTCAGATCCAGACTGGTATGTTTTGACTGCGCAAAATGGTGGACGCATGTAGTAATATCACGATGAACAAAATGGTGGACTAATGCAGTATAATGTTTAATCAATACCCCAACTACAGTTTACCCGATACAGAGTTCAATATCACGGATAAGATACATATGGCACCACTGGTATATAAAACAACTCTAAACAAGCCGGCGGCATCTATTCGTCTTTTACGAATCAACATTTCCTAGGTGAACTGCTAAAAAAAGCATGTAACAAGGAGAATTTAAGTAAGCAGGAACGAACAATTGTCGTTTTCAAGAGAAAAAAAAAACATCTTAACCGACAAATAACATTACTTGATAGACCATCTTAACATTATCACATTATATTCTCGTCTTATTGCCAAACCATGAAGATGATGTTTAGAAAATATCTGCAGACATTTACCTGCCAATACTTTGGAACTGATACCACGTGTTAATGACATAACATTCATTGAAAAGACCGGCCGGCAAGCGATGACGTACCGGCCGGCTTGCCAAGATACTGGTAAAGTTTGTAAAGTTGGCACAAGACCAATATCTGAACTGGTCATATAATCAATGTAATAAGCTTTGCAGGCAGTTACCAAGCTGGAACAACATGACGATCTTCACCTTAACTTGAGAAACATGCATTTTTTAATAAATGTAATTAATAACTAGTTGGTAACGTTTATGGCATGAAATTAAGTAGAGATCACGATCAAGCAACACATAATACAGAGAGTTTGACTTCAGTGAAGACAACGGTATCACCAATAGTTTTGATAGAAAATCGCCGATTTGACATCCACTGGAGCAGCTGTCCCAACCTGCTGGTAATACGGGTGCACGGCATGAGTGGCAGAAGCACTGCATCACCGAGTCCCGAACCAATCCTATGAGCATGATGACAGATTCAAATTGACTATCTAACGAAGTGACGGAGTCGCGTCGCGGCACCAGCGGACTGCGCGACTCTCGCCCGGAAACTGACATACCGGGGGGAGGGTTTCGGTCGATAGCTATACCCTTCGTCCCGCATCCCCGCCCTGCGGACCCACCCCCGTTCACCCCTTGAGCACTACCGTCCCTAACTTGATAACCCGCACAAGAAAATAAGCCTACCAAATGGAAAAATAATGTCATTCACGTCGTCTATTACTTTATGTCAGTTTTTTCGTGACGGGGTTTGGAAGACCTTATAAGAGTAGTCTATAAAACTTTCATTGGTGTCCTGAATGTTATAAAATAATACAACATATAGATACAGAATATTTAAGATATAGAGCTATGAAATCTATAAATTAGCTGGACTGAATGAAATTCAAGGGCGAATTCAGGTTGGTTTTCTGTAAAATTTTCCACCTAGAAACAACGAATGTCATAACAAGGGAAAGGCAGACTAATTTAAGAGCCGCCCAGACTCGTGCGGGTCTCGACGGACTTTGCGCTCATAAAAACGCAGAACTGTAGAGGGGCGGTGGGCGACACGTAGAGGGTGCAGAGAGGGGTACCATGCGGAGGTTCCACCGCCGTCTCGGCGCCGCCACCCGCAGCCAATTAACAACCGGCAACGCCACGTTGAATTTGTTTCGCCACTCGGATTGCTTCCGATTGATTTCATACCTCAGAATCTATCATCGGCGATCGAGTCTTACTTAACACCTCTTGAATTCTCTCATTACATTTTCCACAAATAACCTTGAAGATCACAAACTGAATTTTATTTACGAAAATTTCTAGAGAGGATAAAAATTATGGATCATGATGATAAAAAATAAGCAAGCGATGTAAAAATATGAAATATCATACTGCACAACGATCATGGTGCCGTAACCCCGTGCACCGGTTACAACGATGGCCGTGGTGCGCTAGCATCGATCGATTCCGGCCAACAACCCCCAAGGACTCCCCCTACGATAATAACTGGGAATTCCAGGAGAAAGCCACCAATGCACTAAAGTCCTGAACACAGTCTGGAAATACCACTGCTTGGCGACAGCCTGGCTGTCGACCACAGCTTTCCGAGAAGCAATTCATGACGGATATCATCGGCGTATGTGATAAAGAATATTAATAACTTTAATTTTTTTATAACCTATATTTGTATTTTAAAAAAAAGTGTCATTCATCTAGAGGAAGATAACTTAAAGTAATCATTGTCGGTAGTTAATTCCGGGTTTGTTTGAAATGACTATTAAAATATCTTAATCCAAAGTGTTAAATGAATTCTGTCTAAAGGTACTGGAGTTACTGGACATTATTTTCTAATTAAGTAAGGTGGCATAACGCCAAGATTAGACTTGCAATTAGGGATGTGACATTGCTGATAAAAAATCGATTTTTATATAATCGATTTATTTTTTAAGTATGAAAAATCGATTAACAAATAATCGATTTTTCGTAAGAAAATAATCGATTTTATTATATTGAGAGATTTTTTCCTAATTTTTCAATTTATGTCAAAATAAACGCCATTTACATTATATCAATAGATTTATTCATTAAAAATAAACAACAGAAACAGAAAGTTCTTATAAAATCAACACAAATTAAAGTTTTTAACAATCAAGTTTGAAAAATGAAGTTTCAGCAACGAATAATGAATAAAATATCAACCGAATGTCGGTAAAATACTGTTCATCGACTAATTCCATCTAGAAAATGTTTGATTAAATTAATCATCTAAACTGTTTTAAGAGCACAGAAAGAATGCACAGATGGCGTTGATGTAATATTATGGAGCTATGATAGTATTCTTTGGCAGTTCGCGTTCCGGGCTCCAAGCCAGAAGACAAAAACGTAATGTTGGAGTGCATTTATTGTATGATTATAAAAATCGATTTTTAATCGATTATTAATTTAAAAAAAATCATGTACAAAAATCGATTTTTCCATTAAAAAAATCGATTTTTAATCGATTTTTTCCATAATCGATTTTTTTTTCACATTCCTACTTGCAATGAACAAACCCATTTTCAGTTTTTGGACAGCTTTATTTAATCGACTTAAGTGTTAATGGCGGCCAACGTGGGGCTTGGGTAAAATATTTTTAGGTTTAAATACCGAATATAGTTTCGTGGAAAAAACAATAGTGGCAGCCACCTTGATGCAAGTTCAATTTTTACCGTTCCAATGTTACCATTGCTATAACAAAATTAAAGCAAAAAAATAAGTTTCAGATAATGTCTGTCATTCTATAACGATGAAATGCGTCACGGGAAAATATGAACCTAATTATGTATCCTGTTTTGTAGCGGCAACAAGTTGAGTCACGTGCCGGCTGGATTTTCTGGGAATATAATTTGGAAGTAGCGGCGCGCGTCCTCCTGCCACGGCAGTCGTATCGATTTTGCCTTGTTTCAGGCTTTGTTTAAACATCAGTGAGTGTTGCCTAACATTCTTATACAACCGATATGTGGATGTCTTCATTTCTTTTCTCTGCTAGGGAAAACTAAAGAAAGGACTTGGATTTTTCTGATGATAATTGTTGTAGATTGGGTAATATTTACTTTAAGATAAACAACAAAGATAGGGTAACTAATTCTGCGCTTTCTCCAAAGCTAACCCCAGATAAAGTATGTTCTGAAAGCAACGCCTTTAAGTATGAGGATAAGCTTTATCAAACAGTATACCTAATGGAGAATTTAAATTAAGGAGTAATATTTGAACTTTTTGAAACAGTTCTCAAAGTCAAAAAAACATTTTGCATACAAGATTCGCTGGTAATTATTGTTATTACAATTATCTTGCTTCATTACTTTAATGTATTAAATCGTTAAAGACTTAATCGGACAAAACGCGCAAATCGTGCAATGTTTTCGATTTTTTTATTTTATTTTAAGGCTCTTTGTCTTATCCATACATATATCTATGTCCCTTGCGGGCTAGACACGTTCAACTGTATGGCTTCATGATGGAATTGAGATTCAAATAGTGACAGGTTGCTAACCCATCGCCTACAAGAGTAATCCCAAGTTTATAAGCCTATCCTTAATCGTCTTTTTCTTTTTAGTCTTATTTATGTTTCATACAAATCAGAACATCCATTAGAAATTAAAAACAATGAATAAACATCCAACTTTTCAAAGCCTACCGCTACGGCTTCGTGTTTATCGATAATTTGAATGTATAGCAAACTGTACGTCGTAAAAACAAACTGTTACCGACGTTTGATGGTAAATTTATTCTACGAGTATACCATCGTGATAAAATTTGTTAGGCTGGGCAGCAACTTTATTAATATTTTAAGTATGAAAGTGTGCTTGTGTGGCCGTCTTTAACGTCATAACCACTGAAGTGATTGAGATGAGCAAAGAGTAGTTTAGTAGAGTTATTTCACGCAGGCAAAAGCTATCATTCTTATGTAGTGAATGATGAAACGCTTCTATTGTCCTTAAAACTGTTTCATGTATGAGAAGGGGTTTTTACCGGTTTCATCTATCCTGTTTTTCAAATAAAACTTCTTCAACTAAATATATGTTTTCCTTGTCATTATTAAATGTGAGATCCAGCATTAATTGGATTATATTGGCTTCTTTCGCGAAAAAAGTCTCCATATATTTTCCGCAATGACAATATTATGCTTCAAATTACGTTTCCGTAACATAATCGTGAACCTTTTCATATTCCGGATATTTGGAGTACGAAACGATGCAAGGTGGGACTCCTCAAGAGAATTTTACTTTGTATTTGACATTTCTTCGAAATCGTTCTTTTTTAAATCGTATACTTTTTTAAATTGATTTAATATTTGCCATGATTTTTTTTACAACTGTTAATCTTCTTCTTCGTCGTTACCTACAAAAATATTGTTTAATAATTTGTTTTTTACAACTGTTAATAAATCCATAAAACTATTTTCGACTTCGACAATCAGACGAGGTAAGAATGAGAGCAACCTGGGATAGTCATAGTCACAGCATGAAAATATGTCTGACAGACATCACCTCGCTTTAATAAGAAGACTCAAGAAATAAATTTTAAATAATTTCGTTTGTATAACCTCATTCTTAATCATAAATTAATGAAACGTAGTACTGATTTCACATTATGTATCGGGTCGAGAATTAATTTATTTCAGCCACGTCCGCCGGAGAAGTAATCAGAGTTCAAAAGTTTCCTCATTAATATTGACTAAGATCTTTTAATTATTCAAAGTATTTCGCTTCTGTTTTTCTTTTGGTTATCAGTACAAATTCAATATAATAAGAATTAAAAAAACCCAACGCAACCGCTATTCCCCTCATAATAGCTTAATATGGTTTGAGGTATGCAAGGATTTCCGAGTACAATAAAACATATCCATAGATGTAAAATAAAATTGTAACTGAGTGATGTCTGTACTTGAACGATATTGCTCAAAAAAGATGGGGATCTATTTAAGAGCAACAGAAGCCACAATATCTGGCTGTCTGTATATTTGTAGCAGCATAAAACGAAAACTATTGCTCCGATTTAAATGCGGTTGTCTGGGGTGTGTCCGGCTTGGACCAACTTAAAAAATGGTATATAAAAATTTCGCCCCTTACTCCTCTAAGGTGGCAATACAGCTAGTTATAATATGAAATAATTTATAATTAACTCATCTATAATGAATCTATATAAATCTAATAATGAAGTTATATCAGATCACAATAGTGATATTCAAGAACCAGTACTCTTCAGATTAGCCCCGGATGCGTCGCACCCTCACCAGGTCGTTATACGGACATCTGACAACAGTTTGCCAACACCGAGAGCAGCGGATATTGGAGCCATTTGAGAGGCGACATCTTTCAAAGTGTTGTTAGTGACTAGGCAATAAAATGAACAGCAAATTGTCGTAGGTATAGTACAACTACGACACTTAGAAATAAGGCGGGTTTTCGGAAAACATTTCATTTTTAGTAAAAAGTCTCAGGGTTATCTTAATTTAAACGACAATAGTTTTCCAATTTACTGCCATATGTTTATTAAATAAAATATCAGTCTTAATAACTGTCTGATTAGAAATAAAAGTTCGTGTTTCAAAAGGTTCTCTAGAAAAAAGAGAAGATGGTACAAAGGTGTCATCACAAACTTTGGTTGGCAAACGATAACAAAACCGAGGTCTACTGCAAAAATTATCGTAGAACTAACTAAACCAACAAAATCACACGTAAGCCGATCCTAAACACTATTTCTACATTTTTCGTAAGACCCCCTAGGTGTCGCAGGTGTATTAGAAATTATTACCCAAAATCCCCGGATCAAGTGTAATATCGTCCTTTTGACCCAATACTGGGCGTATTTTGCAATCTAACCTCGTGATCATGGAAACCTACGGACAGCGGAACTCCAATTGCCTCTTTTTCATATTGAAATGTCCTCAGACTTTAAATTTGAATATGATTTTTTAATAGCTCAAGTCGTTGATAACAGAGTTGATTTAGAGAGTCGTTCTTGCCTCAACAATAGGGTTATCCAGATTATCCCACCAAAAATTGTTGGTGAAATAATTACTCTTTATTGTACCAAGAGAAAAAAGAAAAACGGAACATTTAAAGAAAAACAAGCTATGACGTACGAAGCCGGACTTATCGCTAATGCAATCTCTTCCAGTCAACATAAGGGTGGAAAGAAACTAAAGCAAAGAAGGTTATCTTTATTTTTATTAAATAGTAAATTCCCCCTCTATTTTCCTGGGTTCATGATCTGCCTCTCGGAAGATCGGATCACGTATTAATGCTCAGTGATACTCAAAGCCTTGAAATGTCGGGAAGCTTAGCCCTTGATCGAAAACACAACGAGGTTGCAACTAAGAATACACAAAAAAATTTCGAGATAGAATCTAAATCAAGGCATCAAATTAGCTTTTCTTATAGGCACATTTTCGCTTCCGCTTTCCGCTAGCCACTGAGAACAAGGAGTCTCCCCAGTCCACGGACGCCACCCGCGAACGGTGTAAAGGGAATGACACACGCAAGGATCGATCAAGGCCAGACGCCCACGTCGAGTTTGTCTGGCTCGCATGTGTTTCTTTATACAGATAGCCCTCAGCCTTCCAACAAAGGGATGGCAAACCAGTTGGATTTCCGTGTTGATGCATTCAAGGTTCTGAATAAATAATAGCATTTATTCGATTATTGAAATAACTTTGGTATGAATTCCTGTAAGTGATGTAGACTCGTGTAAACTGGCGAAGAAAGAAACAACACACGAAAAGAATATAAAGAAACTAAAAATACAAACAGCCTACTTACTCAACTAGAGAAGGTCAATATCCTAGCCAAGAGAACAAACAATAACAGCAAAAATTATGAATCACAGCTATTTTATCTCAACAAAAAGTTTACAATCGGACAGTCTAATTCTAATGACGTTCTACGATGTAAATAACAGAAAATTGCTGTGAATCATAAATACAGGCGTTTTGGTGAACAACTCCTAGCAGGTTATTTTGATGTCATGGTTACATTTCCTGGAAACTTTATTATACAGAGAGGTGTTTATACCTTTCACAATGCGATTTTGATATTTTTGTTAATTCTAAACGAATACAGAAACAGCATCAGGACCGGATCTTGCAAAATAAAACACTTAGCGTTTTCGACGGAAAATTATATCTACGATTAAATCTAACGAAGTTGCAAATAAAAGGTTACGTACAAATTTGACCACCACTACAGTTACAGACAATGAGGGCATGGCCGAGGAGTCTCAGACCACAGGGTTCAACCACTCGTGGAACACGACACCAGAAGCCATATTAATTCGCGACCCTGCCAATCCGGGGCACGGATTAGATTATGCTAGGTGTTACGAGTAACATTTGTAAGTTACCTTGATGATATAACAGTAATATCGTAAATTGCAAAGATATATAAAATCCAATTACATAATTTTATTGCTTTTTCTTGAGATATCTCCTGTTAATATACATATACTGTAAATTAAAAAAGAATTTGACATACCATTATTTAACATACGATATATTTGATTTGTATAGGAACTCATAAAAATTTTTAGATCGATTGTAAAAGTTGTTTAGACTTTATTTCAGGGCAATCGTTATAAAAACCAAACATTACTCTAACCCACATTCGCAATAAAGACAAAATATTTGTAATGTTTGTAACGAATAAACTCAGCTCAAAAACTAGGCTGATATTCACGAAATTTGGTACAGAATAGACCTTCAGGCGTGACATAGGCTATTTTTCCCGGTGCAAGAGCTAGTACAATATCAATTACGGCCTAAAAAGAAGAAATCGGCTAAGTCGCTTCTGCTAGCGTAATCACAATAAAGACAAACGACGTTGGCAGTCCAAATAAAGCAATAAAGTAATTAAGGGGAGGTGATTCAGGCTCGTTAAACATCTTATTGGAAAAGCCATTGCATAGGGGTGGGGCACATCCCTGGGGAAAGGAAATGCACAAATCGGATTATTCGACCTCGAAAGATACTTGCAGTTAAATGAGCTATAGCGGCATGAAATATGTAGATCCTACTAGAAATAACACATTATTTCAAATCAAATTCAAATCAAATCAAATCTCTTTATTGCGGAAACACAGGTAGAAAAGATGATGCAAAACAGTTTGTGTCACTGTGATCTGTCTTCACAAGACGTACAATAATTCAGTCAGATAATTTTTTTTTCATTTTGAATTTAAAATCATTCAATAATAAATTAAAAATCAAAATTTCGCCTTAATTTATACTTAATTAAAAATAATATATATTTAGCAATAATGTCATCAATTAATATTTAATAAAAATAACATATAATAATTATGTCACAATATCTTTTAAAAAGTCATTGACGCTATAATAGCACTTATCAGTTAGTAATAATTTTATTTCCTTTTTAAATGTTACTATGTCCATTTTTTTTAGATAATCCGGTAATTTGTTAAAAATAATAGGAGCCATACCAATCACACTCTTGCCAAGCATAGCAGTCTTATGACCTCCAGTTGCCAGTTTTAGTTGATATTGGGATCTCAAATTATTTGGTCTCTTTCTAGTGTCTATTAATTTTTGAAATAAGTGCGGATTAGATTTAACAAAAATACATATTTCCATTATATAAACACAGGGTAGTGTTAAAAGTTTAAGTGTTTTAAAAATAGGTACACAACTTTCCATTGACTTTAGTCCACACATTGATCTGAGACATCTTTTTTGAGCTTTAAATACTTTGTCATTTTCACGTGAGTTACCCCAAAATATTACACCATAACTTAGATGTGGCGTTACCATACCGTGGTAAGCTACAAGTGTAACATCCAATTTGACTTTTTTGGATAATCTGAATAATGCATAAGCTGATTTATGTAACTTTTTACATATTGATTCAATGTGAGAATCCCATGTTAATTTGCTGTCAACTTTAAGTCCTAAAAATCTAGTTTCTTGCACTTCTTCTATGTTCAGATTATTGTATTTCACACAAATATTTAAAGGTAGTTTTTTGTTGTAAAAATGCATTAGTTTTGTTTTTTGCAAATTGATTTTCAAATTATTTATGTCTAACCATTTAATTATATCATTTAATGTATTATTTACGTCCAATTCATAACAATTCGGGTCAACGCATTTTATCACAGCAGTACTGTCATCAGCGAATAAAACCATATTTTGCTTAATGTTCAAAGGCAATATATAAATGAGGAACAGTAACGGTCCTAGGACACTTCCTTGAGGAACGCCAAATCTGTTTAGTTTATAGTTTGACACATTATTTGTTTCTTGTTTTGTTTTATGACATAGACTAGTTAATTTTACACATTGCATTCTATTATTTAAGTAAGACTTTATTAAGTTTAATACATTTCCTCTTATTCCATACTTATCTAATTTGTTTATCAGTCTTTTACGATTGACATAGTCAAAAGCTTGTGTCATATCAGTATACATAACACAAACAGGATTACGATTATCTACATTTTTCATAACAATTTCAATTAAGTCATATATTGCCATATTGATGGTTTTGTTTTTCCTGAATCCCTTTTGTTCGTCGCATAAAATATCATATTTCGTCAAGTAATTATAAAGAGCGTTGTACAAGTATTTTTCAAATATTTTTGTAAAGATAGACCCTAGCGCTATTTGTCTATAGTTGGACATGCGTTTTTTATCTCCTGTTTTATGGAGTGGTATTATAATTGTCGGCTTTAAATTATCAGGATAAACACCAGCCGATATAGACATATTTATCAAGTGAGCTAAATGATCTGCAATATCCTCGCAGACAAACTTTACAGCTTTTGTGGAGATATCATCATATCCAGTACTGTTGGTATTTTTTAATGTTTTTATAATTTTAATAATTTCTTCGACCATAATTGGCAACAAGAACATAGACTGCGGTTGAGCCTTTAGATCTACCTTATCTTGTAAGTTATTAGAGGAATTTTCAATTTTGTCAATAAAATAAGTATTAAAAGTGTCTGCCATTAAAATTGGTTCTGATACTATGTTTCCTTCATTTTCAATCTCTAAAATAAAGTCTTTTTTGTTATTTTTATTATTTATAATTTGCCAAGTTGCCTTGGATTTATTTTGGGAATTACTAATATATGAAGAATTTTGAACCCTTTGTGTCATATTTATAATTTTTTTTAATTTTTTGGAATAATTAACTAAGTTTATTTAAGACTGACTGGATGGCGCTATTCTATGTTTCCATAACAGCAGTCTTTTCTTTTTAGAACAAATTTTAATCCCCTTTGAAACCCACCGCAAATTCTTTTTATTTCGGTTAACGGTTTGAATTTTAAAGGGAAAGCAAAGATCATAGATCATTTTGAAATTATCAAAGAAATAATCAAACGCTGTATTGATATCGTTTGTACTGTAAATGCCCTCAAAAGGGAAAGATTTTATATATTTTTTAAATAAATTCATATGCTCATTTGACAAATTTCTCCTTTTTACACGCCAGTTATATAATTCATTAATTTTATTAATGGGGATCTCTAAAATTTGGGCTGTGTGATCCGACAAAGCAAAATCAATTACTTGACTGTTGCATTGATCCCGTAAATTGTGAGCAAAATTATCAAGACAAGTTTGAGAGCTTGGTCTTGTAACTTCTTTGATTTGTAATTGAAGATTGTAATTCATGAGAAAATATTCAAAGTCTTGAGATAAATTATTTTTTACCAGTACATTAATGTTAAAATCCCCACACATTATTATATTTTTATAAGAATTTTTATTATATAATGTCTTTAAAATTAAATCTAATTTTTCATAAAAAATGTCAAAATCTTTTGAAGTAGATGGTCTGTATATACACAATATTACCATTTGATATTGGATTAATTCCGTTGCACAGCATTCCACAACACCAGGTACAGACAGTTCAGCTATATAATGCAACTCATTGTATCGAAAATATTTTTTTAATAATATACAAGTTCCACCACGTTTAATATCCGGTCTCGCATATACGGCTGCAGGAACATAATTTGAAAGTTCTATTTCATCTTCGTCACCAGACCGTATAAAATGCTCCGATATGCAAATAATGTCAATGTCAATCTTCTGGTCAACTAATAATTCTATATTTACAGTTAACAAATCTGATTTATTTAACAATCCCGCAATATTTTGATGTAAGATAGTTAATTTATTTCCCTTGGATTGATTTGCGAAAAAAATTTGTACACGTATTAACAATTGTGTCTTCAAATTCGGTGTTTTTAACGTCATCCTCGGTCACTATACTAAATACTAGTTCTTTCAGGTCATCAAATATTTTTTTCATACCTTTGTTTTTAATTGTACCATATCGGACTGAGAACATGTCACAGTCGTAGGTGAGATTTAAATTAGAATCTAACAAATAGGCATAGTTATGTGTGTGTATGTCCAGATATAATAAATTATTGAAACACTCCAATCTCCAGGTGTTATGAATTGGAAACGGAAACGGTTAAAACGGTTCTAAAATAAATAAATAAATATACATGTACGGGACAAATTACACAGATTGAGTTAGCTTCGAGGTAAGTTCGAAACTTGTGTTGCGAGATTAGTATCCGTAGATAGAGATATATGAGTTAGTACTCAACGATACTTATTTTACTATACAACGACACAGGACAATAGAAAGTCAAAGATGAATCCTCATAATTAATTTTATTTTGCTCGCTTTATAAATATATATATATACATATTATATTTATATAAATATATATATATTTATATTATATATCTATATCCTTATCATTAAATTTCCTGCATTTCTTTGTCTTATAACTTTCATAGTAGGTAGGTACATCACACTTTTGATAACGTTATCAAATCGTCAGCGTCTGTATATTTATTATGAAGTCAATTTTGTTAAGACGCTGACCTGACCTCAAATTAATGTTAATACATACAATAATTATGCTGTAAGTACCAGAAGAAGTAGCAAATCTATATCTTTTTCTACAGATATCGTAGGAGACATCTAATGGACAATTTCATGCACAGAGGCAAAGAGCCATTATAACTCAGCCTTATCTTGTTTTATTTTCTCCTCCCGGCTATAAATTGAACAACTACATAGAAATCGAGTAAGTATCAAACACGCTGATTAAAAAAGAACAGTTGAATATAGCATGGGAAGGAAATATTCGTTGATATTGAAACAATATGGATTGTTTTGTAGTAATTCCTTGCAACTTTGATGATATCATAGGGTTGTTGACATGTGGATGGATTGTAATTATAGCTTATCGCGTACAATAACAGGAAAACAGGGTTTAATAACTAGAGGTAATAGATAAAAGTGTCATTTATTTCAGGTTCAATTTCTTTCATAAATGATTTAATATACATTAGACTCGAGAGAAGTGGAGCTGTAAAGTAAAATCTGTAGACATAAAATCGAAGACACTGGCGAAAAAAATGAGTTAATTCACAGCCAACGCTTGCAAGATTCGAGATATGCTGTGAAAGTCTTAAATGAGACAGATGTTCGCAATATGGCGACCAAATGTACTGAAGGAATTGAAAGCTTGCGTCTTTCTTTATTTGGCGACGTCGTCTATTCTTTTGAAACACTCGGAAAGGAGTGAAATTTTTTTGTTTGTTTTAACTTTTATCTCGGGTCTAAGTGGCGTATAATGAAACATACGACAGTTTCTCAATTAGATCACCAGGAATTTAAAAACATGGACATTTAGGTGTATTCCTCATTATGGTTGTGCTTTTTATTATCGCTTAAACCACACGGCACCGGTGCTACGTTGAGATCAGATTTTCTATCCCAATTGATAACATGAACATGAACGATCAATTGGTGATACTTTTTTCAAGTGCAAATAAAAATTACATACTTTTTATGTAGGTATGTAAGTATGTGTACTTATGTTTTATTAAACCACGTTCCAGGAGGTAGCACGCATTGGCCGGAAGGTGGACCATCAATTTGGCCATTCCACCAGCCATTAATCCTACTCGGTGGCTTTTAGTTACGACGTTTTACTGTCAGTGTCCGTCAGAAATTCTCTCTTGGAAGTCTTGGAACTAAAAGTCCCGTAAGTATATCCTATACATATATGGATCTTCTTAACATTAAGGTTGAATTAAATTGTTTGAATTATACTTCAAAAAAATTATAATTAAACATTTAAACGATGACTTAGATACTTTCTTCATGAGTCTAAATAATTAAGATTTATAATTAAGATCGTGAACATAGAATGAAGAAAAATATTGTACGGGACGTTTGTTTTTAAAGGTAAAAAAATGTGAAGTACCTAACTTTTAGTAGGCAATATAATAATGTTTTTTTTTCTTATTATCCTTACATCATGCACATATGTATATGATTAACTTTTCAACAAAATAAGCCATGGTATCATTGTCTGTGATCGTGTTCTCAAAATAGGCTAGAACTTTCTTATCCTTTCCTCAAACTCATCGGAACCTACCATGTACTCCAGAGAATTATGTTACTTTTGTCCTCTTTAGCCTAAAACAAAGTCAGAGCATAGAGACGTGGCCATCGATTCCTGACGTTACCAGTTGGACTGTACCCAAAAACTGTTATGGTTCATCGCGCATGACCCGAGCGGAGCTGAATAATCTACATTTGCATGTATATAGTCTAGGCAGTATTATATCAAATAATATAGGTACCTAAGTAAGTAGGTACATAATATTATTATATTTATTTATTTATTCAGTTCACCAACAGTCGATACAACAGTAAATACAGAGATTATACATACAATAAGGTTCGTTCTAATTGCTCGAGCAGTTACAGGCAAACCCAGCATGCTATGGGGAACAATCCGTGTTTAATTTTTATTATTACTGATAAATTTATGTAAGTATCTATCTACCTTTTTGTTAGTATAAAGTTTATTGTGTATTATTTATATACTCCACCATCGTATTACATAATATCCCGTTGATTCCCGTTCCTGCGGAATTTCGGGAAATCCTTTTTTAGTCAACCCCCTGTCCACATAAGGAACGTCTCCAGACCCAGCGGTTTGAGCTGTGCGTTGTCTGTCAATCAGTCTTACTCACTAACTAACGGAAGAGTTATCTGGACGTTTGAAAATTAGTATTACTTAAGTAAGCTTATATAAATGTTTATTAACTTCATTGGATTGGAATTTTTGTTCAAAACGTACCTACCTAAATATTTATCTGCATCATTAAATTACTTAAAGTACTCTGTTTAAAGCCTATGGTTTGTATTGGATCGATATGCTAAAGTTGAGAGTTGCAAAAATCTGCATTACATGCGGTATCCTTACCGGCTTGCCGTAGAACAAGTTCAATGACCTTGTCATGGGTCGTTTGGGAAAACTTTATATCCAGTCACGCGATGACATCTGCACAGTCATATTAACCTGAGCATTGATAGTTATAAGTAGTTGAACAGGGTGCTTACCTATCCCTGACGACAAAGACAAATGAATTGTATACTCATGTTAGTGTCAAATAATTATGATAAATTTAAGAGATCTATATTTGTTAATTGATAAATTGCGTAAATAAATCAATCGCAATCAGAGAGAGGTTTTGTTTTGAACCTTTCCATTCAATGATGCACGTTGAAATTTCGCGTATTGAGCGTAAGTAACCCGTGTCGCGTACCAAGTTTTGCAGCGATGCAATGTGGGCGTTCACCCACGCTCGTCTTACCTTTTCTGGGGAAGCTTTCGTTCAGCTCAAGCCGGTTAGCACCGTACTCCATAGAAAGCAGCGTAGGAGGACAGGCTCAGTTATTTCGATTGCAATTGTATAAATACCGACATACGACGTGCAATTAGAATGATCGATCATCGTGAAAGTTTCAGTTTAGTCATATGCTTGACATATTGTGTGCGCAAGTTTTATTAACGGTAAACACTGTTCATTCAAATGAGCTTTGGTTTTTGGCTTTGGTGATCGAATCGGTAAGGTTCCTGGTTAAAATGCGTGATGCGCAGAAAGGCACAGGTTCAAATCCCACATCGGACAAAGTTATGTACCGTACCGTAGGGTGCTAACGTACGTTAGTTTGAATACCGATTTTACTTACGATGAGCAAAAGCCTGCACATTGAATGAATGAATAAAAGTTTATTAGCATCACACAAATGTATCTTACACTTAAGTATTCAGGCAACTGGATGTGTAACCATAGATCCAATATCTCTTCTCCTGAGAGGTGAGGATGCACCCGGGACTAAAGCCAGGAGGAAGAGGAGGACTGTTCATTCAAACGAATTGATTTCGGGTAACGAAGTATTTAGTGGACAATATATCACATTATATAAAACATGAAAAAAAAACAGAATATGCCGGCAAGATTATTAAAAAGTTCGCTAGCCTTTTGACATGAAACTGTGCTACTTTTACCAGCGAATCATAGAAATGATTCATGTCAACACGATTATGTTTTTGATGAGATTGCGAGCGCGATAGCTTTGTTAATGATATACGTAGTTGTGATAACACTTGTCTTTGTCACCCAACTGGTGAATGGGGCTAAAATAAATTATAATAATGTGCGCGACGCAATAGCGGCTCTTATCTCCCAATTTCTTCCGTTTGTAGAAATGTCTTTGTCTACGAGGCAGGACAATGGTCGATGTAATTAGTGCTAACGCGTGGGATTCCAGCATTGTTATCTTAAAGCTAGATCTGAATCAGGTCAATACAGAATGCCAGTAAAGCAGTATAAGGACAATGTGCGAATGCACATTTCGTCATGCAAATTCGTCCACGATTTAGATTTCAGAGTAAGAATCTATATTTGTTAATTGACGTCCGGTGATAAAATACTGCAGTGTAGTTTGTTCCGCCGCATCTTCTACACATGCGAAGCGAAGCGGTAGTACTTAGTTATAATTCGATTTAAGTGATGTGACGTCAATAAGTGATACCTTGTATCCAATTTTGAAAATAAATTTATTGTACTAAAATATTTTAGACTTGTCTCTTCACAGTGTGACCTGAATCTGAAGAGTGTCCAAATAAAGAGACAACTGGTTTTTTACATATTAAAACAAGATGACGATTGTAGATCATTAAAAAATAGTAATAGGACTATAAATACGACTACGGAGCAAACAATTAGCACAAAGCTTTTAAATTCGCGAAAGTATTCAATTAAACCTTTTCCTCGACAAATAAGAGACACCTGCAAACGGCCCATTAAGGGGGCAATTGTAGGATTCCATTACCCAGTTTAATTATAAGATCGGCGCGAATTTGTTCAAATATCTATGTATAGGGTGTGTTAAATAGTGACGGATACTGAACCACTTTTTAGGCGATTATCACACGGCACCGCGCACCGCCGCGGCAGGCGGTGAAGCGGATCTCATGTCGCATAAGCCTCTACTAAATCCGTTGATACTAAACACATGTTCACCGCCCGACCGCGCGGTCGAGCGGTGCTCTCGCCGCCACCGCCTCTCCGCGCGGACGGCAGCGCGGAGGGGCGGCACCTCACACACGTGGCACCGCATAACCGCGCGGAACATCGTGGAAGCAAGACGTGTCGCAATTTAAAAATGGATTTCGATGTCGAAAAGTTTATTTCAGAGATTCAAAGTCGCTCTGCTATCAAATGAAGAAGAGGACATTCGCGTATAATTAAAAAATTTATCTTCGTATTTTCTCAAACTTTTATAGAATAACATGAATGACCCATTTAGAGTTCTGCTTCGTAAAAATGGATGTACCCAGTATCTTCTTATTTTTTTCTTTCTGCGCCATAAAAGCCAGATTGCTGCCACCACTTCAGCGTCCATTCTTGCCAGCGTCTGCAATAAAACTGGTCAAAACCGCGTTAAATCCATCCGCGCGTACAGGCGCGTAAACCGCCTTACCGCGCGGTGCACCGCTGCGAAATCCGCGTTACCGCCACCGCCCTCCGCGGCGGTGCGCGGTGCCGTGTGATAATCGCCTTAATGTAATTGAAGTAGATAGCAAAGTCTTTTCTTAAGTTTAAAAAAAATATATCTTTTACTCACATAATGCTTCACTGGAAAACTCAACATCAACATACATACATATAATCACGTTTATACATATTGCGGGGTAGACGGAGCCGACAGTTTTAAAAATACTAATAGGCCACGTTCGGCTGCTTGGCTTAATGTTAGAATTGAGATTAAAATAGTGACAGGTTGCTAACCTGTCGCTTAAAAAAAAGAATTCCAAGTTTATAGTAAGGTTATCCCTTAGTCGCCTTTTACGACACCAGGGAAAAGAGATGGAGTTGTCCTATTCTTTTTCCTATTGGTGCCGCACGGCACATCAACATCCTTGTGTACCTAAATGTGATTTTGCAAAATATAATTAAGTACGTCCGTTTTGTATGGATCTTATTGGCACTAATCAACTGATAGTAGTTGTTACTTTAATGTCTACTTTACCCGCTTCTAACATTTTTAATTAAGCCGCAGGTTCTGAGTTCGCGATTGTTCGGGATCTGTTAGCGTCGATTTAATTTTGCACTAAATAAGGCGATGAATTTAAACGCGTAATAAGATTTTGGGGTAATTTGTTCTGAAATGTTCCTGAATAAGGCAATTTAATTTTTTAACTAGCGACCCGCATCAGCTTCGCACGGGTGCCAAATTATAAATGTTATTATACATAAAAACCTTCCTCTTGAATCACTCTACCTGTTACAAAAAACCGCATCAAAATCCGTTGCATAATTTTAAAGATTTAAGCATACAGACAAACAGATTAAAATAGCGACTTTGTTTTATACTATGTAGTGAAGTATGTAACTATGTAAATATTAGATGTATGTAGAAAACAATAAGAAATTTGTAACTTTATGTAGGTTAATAATAAACTTAGCATACCTAATAACTAAGTGGTCTTAGAACTGAATCGGTAGACCGGAAGTAGAAAGAGAGAAGTAGGAAAGCGGATCCCATGCCTCGAGGCTTAAAATCTGCAGAGGGTGCAACTGGGAACAGGCCAAGATGAGAGAGAGTTGCTGAGTACCTAACAGCAATAAACTTCGGATTCTTTTTTAGATGATGGGCTTGCAATCTGTACCTATACGAATCTCAATTCCATTTTGATTGTTGACTATGTCTACCCCGTAAGAGATAAAGACGCGATTATATGTTTGTATTCATGTAGGTTTATTTATGCACAATTGATGGGCGGGTTACAAATTTAATGCTTGATTAAACATATAAACAGTACCTATTGTACAGAGAACACAATCATCGTTTATATTATGAACACAGGCAGAACGAGATTGAACGTCCTAGATTAGATTAGGTCTTGTTATAGACAACGAGAATAAGCTACAGCAAATATTATCTTCAAAATATATTCTTTATATGTATGTAGGTACATATGTTTGTAACGCGATAATTTTCGAACCGCTGCTGGTTTGATTCTGATGAAAATTAAAAGATTATGTCATAATGTTTGTATCTAGCAATAGAATTTTCAATATCGTAAGGCAACAATCGGTATAATTTTTGAAATATTCACAATAAAAAAAAAAGTGTTCGCGAGGTCTAAGTTCGTGGCGAATTACCAGTTATTCAATAAATTCAAATATAGAACGTTGGTGCGCGGGAACACATGACTCATCATGCGATGGCGGTTGCAGTGACCGACCTTGCTCAAGACGAGAGTTCAACCGTTTTAAGATGACACACGCAAGAAACTTTTTATCCGTTATTTAAAATTGGAACTTGTTTAACGGTCGTCAATGATTTATTGGGCCAGTATTTTACAGACGTGTAGGTTCGTGTTTCTGTTTTAGCTATGCCGGTTAGCTTGTTATTCCGCGAGGCTTCTCTCCCGTAGAAATTAAAAGAAAAAAAGCATCAAAAAATCGATCTAACTGATTCCTACGTCTGGGAAAATTATTTTTTTCCAAATTATCATAAATGATTATCTACCAATTATATTTTTTTTTTCAGGAAAATGATATAGGTACTTAATTTATACTATGTAACAGTTAACAAAAAACACCAGTCGCCCAGGTACTATTACTAATTGGATTAGTTTAACAGTCCAATTAGACATTTTGCAGTGATAGTAACATTGGAATAACATAAAAAAGTTAAAATTTATAGATTTAGAGCTGACGAAGTCGCGGGCAACTTCCATGTTTCCCCAATGTTCATAACATTTTCTATATAACATTATCCAAATGATATGAAGAAATATATTTTACATTTTTAGTATGTAATATTTAATTATTTCTCTCCTCTTATCTACTTTCATTTTTTTGTTTATTATTCCAGAAAAATAAACAGTTGGTTTTAAAGAATTTCTATTTTTGGGTTTTCAGTAGGTACCTTTGATACTAAGCAATTTGTCAACATAAAAAAAAAACTTTAAATAAACTACCAAGAGTGGAAAGAGCCAACAGTCTGAAAAGCCACATTCAGCTGTACCGCTAATGATGGGATCGAGATTCAGATAGTGAAATCTTGTGTTTAAAAGAGGAATCCAATGATTTGAACATTTCCTTTAATTGGCTTTTATAATTTGCATACAAAGATAAGTGGGTGGCACAAACTACCTACCCTGCAAGGGATATAGAGATGTGATAATATGTATTTAACGTAGGTATGAATAATATATTTTTAATAAAAATTCAATAATACTTCATTTGAGGAAAAAGTAAATTCTAGCCAGCGTAAACTAAAATAGTTATCTTTTTATTTACTAAAATTGTTCTTATTTCACAGGCAAGTACATAGTGTGTTTATTTTTTTAAATTGTTATTAAGTATGTAGGTAGTTATAAGCAAATTGTATGTAATTTTGGATAATATGAAAATATAAAACAATATTATTGAAAATATGATTAATTTTGGTCAACTTTGGATTAAGTCCAAAAAATACTTTCTCCCTACCAAAGTACTTTTATTGAAGACTAAAAACTTTTAAAGTAAGTATTAGGTATTCAGTCTTTACAATCTTCATTGGAATCCATATTCATTGTAAGTTGATATAAAAATACATATATAAAATTAGATAGTTACCTTTATAAAAATAAAAGTTTAAAATATGTATTTTATAGACAAACCTTGGAATAATTATCGATAATATACCTACATAGGAATATTAATTTCTGAGAATCAGGTAATTTTAAACAATTTCAATATTATATATTTCATAATTACCTGCATAGTAAAAATGCTGTTAGAAATAAAAAATCATATTCATAAAGCAGGTAGAAACGCAAAATATTCCAAGCAAGTGGTTCTTTCTTTTGTGTTGAGGACATGAATAGTTTCAATCAAGTTTGACACCATTTTCTAAATTCTGAAATACCTATTCAAATAAGTGATAATAATCAAAACTCTACTTACATTTGGTTTCGATCTCCATCGTCGCAAATAAAGTGTCCCAAATTTAAAAAAAAAGTTTTGAGTTTAGTGAAAACAAAGAAAGAACTTCGCCGAGGTAACTTTTGAAACTCGCGTCTGTTGCAAGAGGATGCAAACGAAATATTAAAATTGTTATAAACGCTCAACAAAGAAAGACAGTTCTTGTCGAGTGTAAATTCAAATTAACCGAATACGATATTATTATGGACGGAAGAAGAGTCAAACTGCGACATGAAAAAAGACGAGAACAATATCTTCAGTAAGCTAGCAACTGTTGTTTTTGTTTATTTTATTTTTGATTGTTGCCTGTTGATTGGGTTTGACTTGACAGCTGTTAAGTGAATGCAGCGCAACGATTGGTCTAAATCAAAATTACCGCTCAACGTTTTGAAAATCTACCTATGATCTATGGTTCGTTCCGAACTTAGCTTAACTACAATTTATTTCGTTCCGAAGCAGAACTTAATAAAATGCTTGTATGAAACAACTTACAACACTTTTAATTTAAAACTTTTAAAACAATAAAAAATATGTATTGTTTTAAGTTTTAAAATCATAAAATAAATTAATAATAGTTAATTAAAGAAAAGAGCATTACTGCTCGCGTGGTAATGGAAAGTATCTGAGATTGAATTACATTATATGTGCATTACTAAGTTTAATTGTTAACTGAAGCCCATTGTGGGGAAACCAGCAGCATCAAATCGTAGAGTGCAAGGAAACTTAATTTATTCAAGATACTGGCCGAATGTTTCATTTGTAAGGTTGTGGCGGTCAGCACTACGAGTATAGTAGATTGATGAAATCAGGGATAGAATGGGCTCAGGTATATCGCCAAAAGTTTTTAGTAATATACTAGATAGGTAAAATAGAATTTCCGTTCATGCTCTAACATTATTGAACTTTTACTTCCTCAGACAGGTAGGTAGTAGGAAAATGTGATTCTTTACATCAATTAAATATTAAAAAATGTTTTGTAAGTAGTCATAGGAGACCTTGACCTCAAAAACTACCTCTAAATTCGCATTCCTATTGCATACTTTAAAAAAAAATAATTAAGCTGCTCTTTTCTAAAAGTATTTATGCTTCTAGCATGTTAAAACGGCACTTTAGGGTAGAACCACTCCATATCTTTCCCATAGATTTCGTTAAAGACCATAAAGGGAATGGCTATATAATCTAGAGATTCTTCTTGTAGCGATAAGCTGGCAACCTGTCACTATTTGAATTAAAACTCCATCATAAAGCCACACATCTAAATGTGGCCTGGCAGACTGTTGGCTCCGTCTACCCCGCAAGGGATATAGACGTGATTACATGTATGTTTAGTTTTAGTGTATGTTATAGAAAAAAACAAAAATAATGGGTTATGTAACTTACACTTTAATAAATTAATAACAAATGTTCGTGGTTTTTGTAATGAATGGAGGTATGCATGTGTAAAATTAAATAAAAATTATTTACAATAAAATTCCAGACTGCTTTGATAAACATAAAATATTTATTAAAGAACATAGGTACTTAAAAAGGGTAGTTTAATGTTAAGTTAGTTTTAGGGTTCCGTATCCAAAGGGTAAAATCTGTCTATCAACGTATCTTATTAATCATGATAACTAGACAGTTGGAATTTTCGCATGGTGTTTTTCTGTTGCCACTGCCTACAAAAATAAATAATAAAAACTAGAAATGTATAACTCTTTAAGTTGGCTCCCATACACCAAATTATAATGATTATGGATGATCGGGAACCCGTGCTTTAATGCCATGACAGCCGAAATTATTTAATCGAAAAAACTTTGCAACGAAACGCGATAATACTGTCGTTTCGAACGCGCTGGTCAACGGCGCGTCTTGACGGCTTCATTCTGAAATCAGCCTTATCATTAAAATAAACAACGAAGTGACAATGTATACATCGTGAGATGAGACGTGCAGTGCCCTGGACATAAATTGGGCTAAGCGCAATGCAATTACAATTCACTGGGATTATAGCGACTAGGTTTTATAGACTATATAGGCTAGTAAAAGCATGTGCGCAGGCGCAGTCCACCATTTTTGTTCAACTTATATTCCGGGTATTGTTCATAACAATGTCTATAATTTAAATTAATAAATGATCACGTATATAAAATCTTTTGTAAATTTTACAAAACGAAGCTAATATCCTTAGATAGGAAATACACCAATACAATTTAATAATCATATTTATTACAAAATTAGTCATATTCGTTGTCTCTTTTGGAGAGCATCATGTTCTCAAGTAAAAATTAGTTTACCCTCAAATTTAAAACTACTACGGGGTACTATAAACTAATGAAAATGGTGTGACTTACACAAATAATGTTACAAATAGAAATAATGAAATAAATTATTTATCTAAGTCAGATCTGTAGTCCAACAATATTTAGGAATTTTGTGATATTTGGTTCCTATTCTTAGTTCGTGCAAACTTTTCAACAAACAAATTCCTGGCGTGAGTCTCAATGGGATCCTCACCTTTCCGGGGTGCAGCAGTGACCAAGACCCTGGATTGGTTATTACACGAAGCTACACTCGTCTAACCTTTGCTGGGAACCTAACCCATATTGTATCATACCACGATTAGATATCCAGTTGCATAATATATATACCGTATACATGGTATAATACATGTACTTCACTAAATATTATTACATAATTTTCATAACATTTATTATTTCCTGTTTTTCTTTAACTAAATGTTGTTATTATTTTTTTTTTAAGACAAATATTATTTAAATTGGTTTCGTAAAACATATAAATAGAAAAAAATTAAATGTATGAATGTAAGTAATTAAGAGTATACTCTTTAGTACAGTTACGGCACCTTTGGAGAATATAATTTCTTGTTAGTATACGGTTTCCAAGTTCTTGCTAGTATACAAATCACATAATTTAAGTTTTTTTTAGGTATATTTGGACAATACACAATACTATGTGTATCACATAGATTGGCTAGAAAGCGACTATACTTGTTTAAAAATACATGTTTTTGTCTAAAACATTGTTTAGATATAACCACTAGGTTTATATCTAGTGGTACAATTATTACTACTTTATATCGTTATTATAAAGGTTTTCGTTTGGAAGTTTTATAGGTCACAATAATAGTGATGTCTAATATAGACACAAACTATATATAGTATTATTGTGGGACAAGAAAATAACAATGGTAATTATTATAATACAAAAAATCTTAAGGTAATAAAAATATTACAAAATAATTTAAGATATCTACTAATGGAAAATATTGAGTATTAGAATTATTAGAGACTTACTACTTCCCTTCCCCAGAAAAAACGAATATTCCATAAAATAAATTAACAAAAAATAACAATTAATAAAGTGCTTTTTTATCTTGTAAAAATTAAGTCGCTGTGGTCATTAATTAAGAAGTGATGAACAAATTGTGCCTTTTTCTTGTCTATCACTTGCTTGTTGATCCTCGTTTGGGGCTCTTGTACTTGATTGGGGTTGTCCCTAAGGAATATCTCGCCAAACAACGTGGACAATGTCTTCGCGTCTAGTCCATTTTCGGCGCTGTGTTGCAATGCTTCTTGCAGAAACTCACACAAATACAAGAATACATTTTTCCTGAACTCTGGTAACTCCATTACTATCTGTTTGCATTGCAGGTAGTTTGATGAAGCCCTTAGGCATACCGATTGGAGATTATAAGGTATTATAGGGTCTGCCGTGCTCTCCAGTAGGAGAAGTAAAGCTTCTGCGACAGAGTGGATGCTACCCGGAATTGGTTCAACTGAGCCCGTGTCCAGCCAGTCCCTTATTTGTAAAACTTCCGAATGTAATCCGGGTTGTTCAAATAAATTTGGTTCCTTCAACCCATGTAAATAGATGTGGTCAACCAGAAACCAAATCTCTTTAGGAATGGAGTAAGTTGATTGATTAGACACAGTTTGATCCCTTTTGTTCTCTAGCTCAATTAGTTTACCAACAGCAACTTCTCTTATAGGCATGTTCAAGTTAACTAACACCTCAATAGAACAACCAAAACAACTCCTCTGGTATGTACCGTATATTGTAATAAATATATCTTTGCCACCATATAAGTGTAAAACTAAAATGTCATACAATTTGTCAATGCCGGCATTAATCTTACATGCCGACGTCTTATTTATGAGTACTTTTAGCTGAATTTCACATGATTCTTCAGCACAAATGCATTTTTTATACGGTTCCACAATAAGCCATTCTTTACAGAAGCTGGTTTCGTCTAGTTTCTTTATAAACTCAAACTCGACAGGCAGCTTGCCTATATTCTTTATAGTGATAGTCCTCACTTGCAGTTCTAAGTAACGCACCGTTCCGAAATCTATTTCAGTGACATCAACTTTCACTTGTGGTATCAGTTCATTTTCCATTTTATCTAGCTGTTTGATGACATCTTCATACACTTTCCTATACTTTTCTTCATCAATAACTTTGACAGTTGATCTGAATATAGCTGAAACTGGTTTGTGGTCACTTATATTCAGGGCTGGGTGGCTCCTGTAATCCAGCTGTGTGATACCATCACCTCTCCAAAATATCCTGTCACACCACGCTGGAGCTCTGTTCTTTTCACTGGAATCCCAGTTGTCAGTACCTGGATCATATTTATAGGTGGGTTTGAATGTGATGGTCCCCTCAGAATAGCCGGCAAATACAAAGTTGTTCTTATGCTGTTGCTTGAGCTGGTCCCACTCGAGAACTGCTCCAAAATTGCTATCATTCACCATTTTCTTAACAGTAGTGGGGTCCAGTTCAGTTATGCGATAGTTCAGGTCTCCCAGCCAGTATATTTGGTCATGGTCTTTTATTCCTTTGGATTGTTGATTAGGTTGCAAGAATCTTGTCCTATTGCAGATATCTCGGAAATCTTGGTTTCTCCTTTCAAACTCCTCCACATGGGCAGCTAAGTGGGAGTTCACAAAACACATAGATGTGCTGTGCAAGTCAAACCTGATGGAAACTCCTCCTTTGTTACCCATTTTCCCCATTATGCCCGTCCCTACAGTGTCACAGACTATGTTACGGACGTGGGACATGTGTTTCTGCTTGATGAGCACAATTAGCATCATACCAACAAGTCTTACTTTCTCTACCTTAACATATTTGGCCCTCTTACCCACATAGTTGACAACTGCATTGTACCATTCATCTTCCCTGAATGTCTGATCAAAGAGAAAAGTCTCTTTCGACAAGTCAAGCTCTTGAAAACCAACTGCGTATATGTCTGGTGGTTCCTTGTCTACATTTAACCATCCCTCTAATGGGATCACTGGGGATTTGTCATTAACATTCCATGTACCACAGAAAACTGTAAACTTCTTAGTGAATGTGTAGTCAAGCTCTTTGTCACTCATCTTCCTTTTGATGAGGCTCTCTCTGATTGCTACGGGAGCAGCGCCTTGTGTATGAGCGACACCACTTCGCGGTAAAACCATCTGGGCCACTGCATCTTCCTCATTTTTACCACTATACTTTTTCAGCCATACAAACTCTGGTTGTGTTGGCATTTTACTCACCGCTTCTATACCTCTAAATAAATCGTCAACAAAGTTGTCTACACGCGGAGTCATATCAATTTCAAACTTAAATTTAGAATTACGGGATTGTAAGTTCAGGTACAAGACCGCCTCTGGGTCTGATGGCTTGTTATCGATTTCACATTTGAAGGTGTTATCGATGGGTAAAACTACTTCTATAGATAAGTCGGTGAAGGATTTAGGTGGGTGACATGATGTGAACAAACAAAATACTGCTTTTTCGTCTCCATACTCCACGATAACCAGGATCCTATCTTTCTTCACAGTCTCACAATGTAACTTAGCATCGCACAGGAAAGCCGTAACTTTTTCACTTGATAGGAATTTTTCCTGGACTACATTTTTAATATCTTCCTGATTCATTTTGCTTTATTAGCTCTAAATAAAGTACATTTAATTGAATCGATTAACACTTTGACGTATTTCCGACATCATCTACAAAATTTGACGTTTGTTTGTTTGTAACTTTGTAATGACAACAACAAATGTCAAATGTATGGAGGTATTTATTGAGAAGACAAGTTAATTTCAGAACGAAAATATATTTTTAGTTGATAACGATGAAATGAAATTGTATTTGATTTATATATATTTAAAATAGTTAGAAATTAACTATCTATATATAATATGTAGTTATTGGGTGATACACAAAAAGAATTAGTCTCTTCTATAGATTTAGGTTTCATTTTCATCTTTTCATTTCTACAAAAATTATATTCAATGTCTTTCTAAACGTAAAATTTCCGGTAGTTTAAGAGGATCGTTTGTGCAAAAAAATTAAAAACCAAAAAAGGCAACAGGCATGACTTCTAGCTAACTTCGTAAACATTCACGTCAAATCAAAACAACAGCTGCGGTCTGCTGCTGCTTGTTCTTGTTTAAATTACGTCGAGCCGTCGATAATAAAGCAAAAGCATCCAACTAAACTTATTTAGCAGAATATAGTGTTTTTAATACATTAATCAGGATGGCGGGTGCACCGAATGACTGGCAATTGGAATGTGTGAAAATGAAGCAAAGGGGTGCTTACCTCCTTCAGTCGGGACAGTGGTCAGACTGTACGTTTCTGGTGGGCACCGAGCCCAACCAGGTCCGCATCGCAGGCCACAAGCTCATACTGGCGATGGCGTCGCCTGTCTTTGAAGCAATGTTCTTTGGAGGCATGGCTGAGAGGAATGATCCTATACCTATTTTGGATGTCCAGCCTGATGCTTTTAAGGCATTGCTTCAGTAAGTAAAGAAATAGACTTTTACTGTAACAGAATAGTTAAAAAAAGATGCATACCTACATAATAGTAGCAAAAAAGTGCTGATGAAGTTAATAATAATAACACAATAACACTTATATAATTTGTAATATAATATCCATGGTGTGGTGTTACTTTAAAATTTTTATAAAACTTGCATACTAAATATAACTTGCCATGTAGCTTTGGACTAAGTAAATTAGAACAATTCCCACCTATTCAATAATTCAATAATATACATAAAAATGCTACTCAAACTCACACAAACATACTCATAGAAAATGCTAATCAAAATTGTAACAATTTGAATTTGATTTTTCATTATAGATACATATACACCGAGAACATAAACATCAGCTCGTTCGACAAGGCTTGCGAGCTCTGCTATGGAGCCAAGAAGTACATGCTGCCACATCTAGTCAAGGAGTGCACACGTTACCTCTGGTCAGATCTGTACCCGAAGAATGCCTGTCGGGCGTACGAGTTTGCTAGGCTGTTTGAGGAAAATGTACTTATGGAGAAATGTATGCAGGTAGGTAAATCCTAAATCTAGCTGAATGTGGCCTTTCTTTCTATTCAAGATTGTTAGTTCTATCTACCTGTTGTGTCTGGTGTTTTTTTACCACTCCATCTCTTTTCCATGTATGTCGTAAAAGGCGACTAAGGATTATAAACATGGGGTTTCCTCTTGTAGGCTGGACTGGCATTGGGCTAACATCTTGTTACTATTTGACTCTCAATTCCTTCATAAAGCTATGCTCAACATGGCCTTTCAGTCTTTTTGAGGCTGTTAGCCCTGTTTTCCCCCTCATAACTCTCTTCATGAAAGTTGGTCGGTTAGTGGTATTCAAACATACTTTCTAAAATTACAGATTATCAGCACGAACACAAAGGAGGTCCTCACCGACAGTAGTTTTGAGGAAGTGGAGTTAAACACGGTGATAGCGGTGTTCTCTCTAGACCATTTGAATGTGGACAGCGAATTGGATTTGTTCGAGGCAGCCGTCAGGTACAAATTGTTTCATTTAAAAAAAAAAATTTTACTATAAATTATCAAATTAATTTAATAAAAAAAAAACACAAATAGAATATACTTTGGGAGTGACATGGGCTACATTTATTTGGTGGAATTTCCCACATAATCGAAGCGACACGCAAAAGGGCGTGGTGGAAGACATTTTTGTTTATAAAAAAATATGCAAAAGAGTCAATACAGGGGGTCAGATTTTATACTGAACGTACGCCAAAAGTCGTGGGCAACAGCTAGTGTAATATAAATATTTAAAAAACACTTGTGAAAACAGTGTTGCGTCACCGTGGCTGTTCAACCTATTTATGGATAGTTGTTTGACAGATTTGAAAGAGTCTGAAAGTGGATTAAGGATGAATGAATTACTTGTCAAATGTCTGCTCTATGCCGACGATCAGGTTATACTGGCGTCATCAGCGGAGGAGTTACAGGAGATGGTAAACTGTATGCATGAAGCTTTGAAAGAGAAAGGAATGAAAGTGAACGTAAGTAAAACTAAAACACTGGTTTTTGAAATGGAGAAAGAAATGACAGCATGTAATATTTTGATTGGAGGAGAAAAAGTTGAGCAAGTGAAAGAGTTTGTATATCTAGGATCAAAGTTTACATCAGATGGCAAGTGTGATAGTGATATTGAAAGGAGAGTGAACGCGGGGAACATGGTGAATGGAGCTTTGCATGCCTTTATGAGCAGTCAGAAACTATCCAAAAAGGCTCGACTGGCTGTGCACAGGGGCGTGTTGGTCCCGACATTAATGTATGGGAGTGAAAGTTGGGTATGGCAAAAGAAGCACGAAAGCAGAATAAATGCAGTGGAAATGAGAGCGTTAAGGAGTATGTTGGGTGTGAAATTGAGTGACCGGATAAGGAACAGCGTGATAAGGGAATGTTGTGATGTGAAAGAAGATGTAGTTACAGGAATAGATAGGGTATGTTGAGATGGTTCGGTCATGTGGAGAGGATGAATGAAAACAGGTTGACTAAGCAGATATACAAGGAGAGTGTGGAGGGAAAGGTCGGGGTGGGAAGACCTAGACGAACATATCTTGATCAAATTAAGGACGTCCTGGTGAAGGGTCAGGTCAAAAGTGCCCGAAACCGCCGAGCTTGCATGAAGAGAGTTATGAATGTGGATGAAGCAAAGGAAGTATGCAGGGATCGTGGCAAGTGGAAAGAGGTAGTCTCTGCCTACCCCTCCGGGAAAGAGGCGTGAGTTTATGTATGTATGTATGTATGTACTTTGTTTAAATAAAAATTATAATTTACATTGTACACGAAGGTACGCCAAAGCGCAGAATAGGAGGCACGGAGACAGGAGTGTTAGTCCTGTGGTAGAAAACGGGCCGCCATCTGAGAAGAGAGCGAAGAGCCCTGCACCTTCAACTTCAACAGAAAAGGTAATTAAATTTTAAAATTAACAATTGTCAAAATAAAACAATCAAATCGAAAAATAAAAAAAATACATACATACATATGGTCACGTCTATGTATATCAACGTCTTGAAAAGACTGAATGGCCACGTTCAGCTATTTGGCTTAATGATAGAATTGAGATTCAAATAGTGACAGGTTGCTAGCCTGTCGCCTAAAAAGAATCCCAAGTTTGTAAGCCTATCCCTTAGTCGCCTTTTACGATATCCATGGGAAAGAGATGGTGTGGTCCTATTCTTTTTTGTATTGGTGCCGGGAACCACACGGCACGCAATGGATATAGACGTGATTATAAATATGTATGTATCAACTTTTTTCTTAAAGCTTCCCTGGCGGTGCATAGAGGCGTGTTGGTCCCAACACTAACGTATGAGACTAAAAGTTGTGTTATTTGACTTTAATTACTCTTGCAATCTCTCTTTAAAATATTGTTTTAGGTAGTGAATGTTGAAAGTAGCCCTGAGAACAGCCCCGAGGCGCCGGCGGAGCCCTGCAAGGCGGGGGAGACGCCCGTACCCGGACCTTCCGATGACAAACCTAATAAGACTGGTATAAATTGTTATTTTAAATTTAAATTTATCTTTTTAATATTCATTGAAGGAAACGTGGCAGTGAAAGCAAATTTGAGATAATTATTAAAGAATCTGCTTTATGTGTTCCAAGGCTTGTTGTGTCTTTTGATAATTGAAGCTCTATAACCAGGTCACTAATCATATGTGGAAGGCCAATAAATGTATCCACAGCTTCAAGTTAGCCTATAGTTTTGTAAAATATATTTTTAAGTGTAACTGCTGGCCACAAAAAATAGTGACAGGCTGCTAGCTCATCGCCTAAAAGAAGAATCCCAAGTTTACTGTAAGCCTATCCCTTAGTCGCCTTTTACGACGTCCATGGAAAAGAGAAGGAGTGGTCCTTTTTTATTTTTTTTATTGGTGTAACGGCACTGGCGGGAACCACACGGCACCAAACATCAGTGTCGTTAAACGTTTTTCATATTTATATTGTAACAATGAAGTTTTATTACCAGATACAACAAAAGACAAGACAATACGCGGCGCAATAGAGAAGATTCGTTTTCTGACTTTGACACCCCAACAATTCGCCGAGGGTCCAGCTCGGTCTTCGCTCCTAACGGAGTCCGAGGCCTTCGCGGTCCTCATGAACATACTGTCCAGCTGTTCTGATGTGCCGATGCCCAGTGGCTTCTCAACGTGCCGAGTGCCGAGGAAACAGCTGATTGGCAGTGCTGGATCCTCAAGTGTGAGTTGATATGCATACTATACAGGGTGACATTTAAAACAACTGCATCCTTTTAAACATAGACTATACCCATGCTTCTGAGCTGTTTGAGCCTATTTTTATTTAAATTAAACGTAATCATTTGCACATTTAAAAATCCCTCAAAAACTACTTCACACGTTTTATTAAAGACCAATACTACAAAAAGAAATTAAAACTAATCATGTAAATAAATGTCTGAAAAATAAATTATTTTTCTAGTATCAAGATCAAGTACAGAGTTGTCGAGATCGCTCAGCTGAATGAATTGTGTCATTGACCTCTGAACCATACGCGTCGCTTTTCCGCCGGCCGGGGTGATATGACGTATTTAGGATCGTGGGTTTTGATACTTTTATTTCTTTTCGTACTTTCTGAAATATGAACCGATATTTTTCTTTTAACGTTTTTAAATATGCTTTAGATGAGTACACTTAACAGTTAAATTTATGCAGTTGAATTAAAAGTCACCCTGTATATATATGGTCACGTCTATATCTCTTGTGGTGTAGTCAGAGCCAACAGTCTTGAAAAGACTCCATGGTCCTTGGTCCAAGATCCAGGGTCAAGGATCCATGGTGGTGAGAATGCTTCCGGGACTATAGTTAGGAAGAACAATTTGTTTCCAAAGATTCAACTATTTAACATAGGCTTTAGCCTTTTATTAGTCACACACACATCACTTACCCATGGATGTCGTAGAAGGCGACTAAGGCTTAGAAAATTGCGATCCTTTTTTTTAAGCGATGGGCTAGCAACCTGTCACTATTTGAATCTCAATTCTATCATTAAGCCGCAAACAGCTGAACGTGACCATATGTATGTATGTATGTTATACCTATAACATATAAATATAAGTGAAAGGCGACTAAGGGATAGGATATTTTGCCTGAAATGGATAGAGATTTTTTTTTTACATTTTTTGTCTGTCTGTATGATTAAGATTCAACTCGAAAATTACGCGGACGAGGTCGCGGGCAACAGTTAGTAATGAATAAAAATTTTGAATTTTATAAATTTTGTATCGTGTACCAGATGGCGACACTGACGGTGGACACGCCCAGCCCCGTGCTGCTGGAGCAGGTGTTCGGCGCGGAGGTGTCCCGCGCTGCGCACCCGCTGCCGCACGGCCGCCCCGCGCGACTAGACGGTTAGTTCCAAATTTAAAACCATTTTATAGATAGATAATTCATTTATTTGATTTGCTACACACGATTTACAATTTCATATTTTACACTGAATTAATCTCACCCTATTAATTTTTCATTCTTGAGGGCTTCTTTGATAACTATTCCACGCGGACGAAGTCGCGGGTACAGCTAGTTATAAAATAAAGTATCATTTTCGGTATTTCAATCAATTATGAAATGAATTAATTGAAATTCCAGCGCCGTACTCGGGCGTGCGCATGCCCAACAGCGCCGTCGACCAGCCGCCCGTACCGCTCGGCCAACCGCTCGGCCAACAGCTCGGCCAACAGCTCGGCCAACCGCTCGGCCAACTGGTCGCCCAACACGTCGGCCCGGACGCGCCGTGCGGCCGCCACGCGCCCGACAGGAAGCTGTACTGCCAGCGGGGTCTGGTGCAGCACACAGATTGTTTGAACACGAGTGTTTTGGATTGCTCCGTGACCTTTATGGTGGATAAGAATATCTGTTTGCTCGGTGTGCAGGTGAGTTTTTTTTGTTTGTTTGTTTTACAAACTCTTTATTCAAAATTGTTTTATATAAGTAAAATAATTATGAGTTATTATAATTGTAATTGACTACATTTGCAATACTCACCGAGTTGCTATGATACGAACAAAATTATACATAGGTACCACCTGTATTATATGTATGACTCATAGTTGGCAAATAAACGTTTGAAAAAATTTATTGCACATAAAAATAAATATAACAACAATAGAACAGTCTATGTTCATTTTTTTGTTTGTTTATGAACATGTAGGTATATATGTATAAAAACAAAATATAAAAATGTAATTCGATTTAGAAGAATGTGTACAATGGCGGACTTATCCTGATCGGGATTTCTTTTTTGTTGATTTGTTGTTTCGTTTTGTTTTTTTAATTCTATCAAAATGTAATTGTAACTGTCAAGTAAGTCTGTTAAAAATATCAGAAATAATACATTGCCATATTGTGGGTTTACTATTAAAATTCAATGAAATAATGATTATCAATGGGCATTGTTAAATCACCTTCCTATCATTAAATATTACAAAACTATTTAGTGTTGCTTAATAAAACTAACAACTAGCCCCGTCTGATGTTAATTTTGAAAATATATAAATTGATGTCAATCGCTTAGCTTTGTCTATGACGGACTCTATAATCGTTCGCAGGTGCCCACTCAGGCGCCGAGCGACGGCAGCGCGCTGTGCCTGGGCGGCGGCGCCCTGGGCGCGCCCGCCAACACCGGCTACTCCGAGCTGCTGTACGCGCACCTGCTGGACGCGGACGGCGCCCGCCTCACCTACACGCACTACACCAACCGCGTGCCCTACAGGCATCTGCTGGACATCATGTTCAACCGGCCCGTTTATATACAGAGGAACAAGGTATTTATGATTGATAGGCAAGGTTTTTTAAAGGTAATTTGAAAAAAGAACAAAAGTGAATAGTGATGACAGATAGATTGGCTGTTTGTTTGAAATTACTGTGTTAATAAAATATAGCGACGTTTTAAAAAAATAATGTCAAATGTACGTTTGAAAAAAGAACAATATTTAATTGCTGAAGGACATTAATATGCAAGATGATATGCTTATTGAAATTGGGCAATAAAAGTAAGTGTTCTATTTTGTAACTACATTGAAAAGGGAGGAATGATGCAAGCGTTCACGTTCAGCATTCACGCTGGTCTGGTAGAGAAGAAAAATTGAGTGCCAGCTGCTTCTCTTTCTGTGCAGATTGTGAAAGTCGATCAAGGGAAAGGCTGAAAAACTTGGAATTCTTCTTTTAGGCGATGGACTAGCAACCTATCACTATTTGGCTCTCAATTCCATCGCAAAACCAGTTAGCCAATTGAATTAAGGGACAAAGACGTGATTACTTATATGTATGTATGTGTACGAATCAGAAAATAAATACTCAAACAAAACCTATATAAAAATAAAAGTATTAAGTAATTAAGCTAAAGTATATTTATGTTTCGTCCCTCAGGTGTACAAAGTAGGTATAGTATTCAACAAAGTCGGCTGGTACCCGATGGGTACATGCGCGCACCAAGTGGAAATAGAATCGGTCTTCTTCAACTTCGGCATCGGCCAGAGCAGCGATTCGGTCCGTGACGGACTCATTCGGTCCATTATTTTCACGTACTAGCAGACGGTTTTGGCGCCAATCGTGCTATCATAGTTGTCTATGACGCTTTTTAGATAGCCACGTGTGTAGCCGGTCTTTATGCGTGTTTGTTTTTCTAGTCTGGCAACAGTTATGTTAACTGCCAGTGTTATGAAAAAAACCCGAGACGAGGTTTTAAAACTACCTATAAATATGAATTTAGTATGTACCTATTTGATTCTTACCTTCGTTTAAGAATATGAAACTTATAAGAGTAATGCATTTTATTGTTTTTAACAGATTATAAACTAGTCAATCGTGTCAAGAGTGCGTTGTTTTTTAAGTACAGAAAGCCACAGAAAAAGTGTACCAAGTTACGAAACATAACATCTACCATATCAAGATGATTATAATTTCAAGTCACATAAATTTGGTTAATAGTGCAAATTAATAATAATAGTAAACTTAATTTATTTATAGGCTTTTAGATGTGGATCTAGAATAGCCAATCGTCATTTTTGTTATGATAAAATAATACCATTCAAATATTTACAAATGACTGATGACCGAATTCTGACTGATAATATAGGCATTTTTCAAAACTTCTATTTGCTTCTAGACCGTTGAGTGTTACATGTTTATTGATAGTAACTTAAATATCTTTGACTGTTAATCCATTAAATGCCAAATACATATTTAAATTTTGAATTATTTTTATAGAAATCGAAAGAAGAGTTAACTTGATTGTTGATTGTACTGTATTTTTGCTTAGTGTTTTAACCATTTTCCAACCTGGGTGAGGCTTGTTAACTAGGTCACGGAGGTCAGACTACTGGACGTAGTTGACTTTCACTGTTTGATCGTGGTCAAAAAGGTAGAAAGCATGTCGTTGATAATGATGATAAATTATACTTATCTGCCCTTTTTTAATATAATATTTTACATGTGTCGCATTATAAAACGTAGGATATTTATCAATATGCAACCGAATTATATTTTTTTTTAAATACCTACTTACTAATGCAATTTTGAAATGACAATTGTGTTCAATTTACATTGGCTCACATCAATTTACAGTGGCTCACATGTTTGCTAAATGCTATTTCACTTTTCTGATTAATTATTCTAATGAATAATTTAAGATGCCTTATTTATTCAAGTGGAATACGCGTTTTATTCGGACATCAAAATGTCAGATTCTGAAAAACTTAAAGATGACCTATTTTGATATACCTACATGTGGCCCACTGTACTTGAGGGCTAAAAGAAAGTGATAATATTGTAGCATTGTTTGGCGTGATTACTAATGTTGTGATCATTAACCTTATTATATAGAATATAAGTAATTAACGCAGAATTGTATGATATAATTAAATGCGTGTAAGATAAATCTACATAGTTTTATTTTTGTAATATATAACATACTGCTCTACGAGTTAACTTGTATCATGACATGGTTTTTTGTGATATCTCCACCGTAATGCCATGGATTATATGATAGGAAAGGCATTTGGTAGTCCGGGGAGAAAGAGTCAAACCAAAAAGTCCATGCACTCGGCTGAAATCCGTGACATGCCCTGAATAAAATAACACATGAATGCATAACAATAATTCTTCTTGATACCTACACAACGGATGCATCAATGGAACCAAAAAAACTGACAAATAATTGTTGCTTAAGACTTCATGCTTGTTACGTACGCATTGCCTCCTAAATAAAATGAGGGAATTATAAATTTGATTAATCTTAAATTTAACCTAATACCCGCTACAGATAAAATAAAAAAAATGAAAAATTTGTGGCAAGAATGGCAACACAATAACGCAAATGTCATTTTGACTTGTGTTTGTCATGTTGGAACTTGGAATTGTTGAGAGTTTAAAATGTGAATTAATCTTGTTTTTAGCCATAAATACAACAAATTTTTAATAAATATATATATAAAAATAAACACATGTGGTCCCACAGGTCTCTTAGATAGTGCCTATTGCAGTGTTAAAGCTTATTACATAGTTATTTTAGATGTTATAAGTGAGAATGTCCCGGAACAGATGCGACGGGCTACTAGCCCGAGTGGATTTTCCACTGTATACATTACAAACGCTGACAAATCGTCATGTTTTGGTTGCTGGAGGTGGAGGAGCATCAAACACTGGCGTCGCCAATGGATTTGTGAGTATACTTTACATTAATGCAAAGAAACAAATAAATATTGTCAGTAAATCTGGAAAATACCCACATTGAAATCATAGAAAAGTTTTTTGAGATCAACAATTTCTTGTGTTCATCGTTGGTTTTTTTTATTATTATAGGAAATATTCGAAATATCTCATAATGGAACAAGGTTTGTCGCCGAAGAGGTGATGCGGCACGAGACGGGTCCTAACGTGGTTATGACGTGCTCTGTGAACAACAGCCAGAACCGTACGTACCTGACGGCAGGGCAGGAGAGCCACTGCCAGCTGTACAAGGTGAACATCCGCATGGTTGACCCGGCAGAGATGCGTCGAGGCAGCTTCCGGGCTGAGAATGGGCTTGTAAGGCGAAGAAGACGCACGGTTTCTGAGAATGATAATATTTCGAGGACAGACAGCAATAGTAACACTACAGAGAAGAGGATATCATTTGAGATAAGGCCTATGGATAGTGTACAGACTGATTTTGGGTAATTGCTCATTTGATCTTAATCCTTACATTTGTTTAAAATGTTTACCAATGCTTATAAACTTGAGACTCTTCTTTTAGGCGATGGGCTAACAACCAGTCACTATTTGAATCTCAATTCTATTATTAAGCCAAACAGCTGAACATAGCTTATTGATTTTTTCAAGTTTGTTGGCTCTGTCTACCCTGCTAGGGATATACATACATGTAGATAACTATATTCAATGCAAGACAACTGCACATTACCTACAGTTTCAAGTGCAGTATGGTTTTTAGTCTTTTAACTTTCTGATTGTTTTGACTGTGACAAATTTGTTACTCTGTGTCAAATATCATGTCTACAAACGTTACTTTCTACTATAATCATTACAACCATCTGTCCTACATTTCTATTTCCCTAACCTTTATGCAATGCAACTAAATTATGTGTACCAGTTCATGTAATTAATGCAGTTTATGAAATCAAATGAATAACTAAGGCTTGTGAGTGTATTCCAAGCAACTAGTTTTTAAAATTGTATCATACTAGCAATAAATTCATTCTGTGAAATGAATTGACACAGTTTGTGTCGGCTGCCAGACTTCATATCATGGCTAACTGTCCATCCCTGCTCCCGTAACATGGCAAGTGTGACATAGTTTTTATCACTTGACAAACTACCATTGTCTCGCTTTCTATTGCAATGAGAAACCGGAACAGCGATAGTTGTTTGCACAATAAAAGCAGCAATACCACTGGTGCTGTTGTAATATTTATTGGATTAGTGCATGAAGTGGCATTCTGTACAATTAAAAATGTGTCCCTTTAAATTGTAGTATTGGCAGAATCACCAAAAGTTCAATGGCATTTATAATTAAGAAAGGTGAAATAACAAGTGGGGGTAGTCAGGTTAGACTTTTACTAAAGCTGTGTTAATTAATACATATGTACATATATCACACCTTTCATCCTTACCAGTTAGAGACAACAGTATCAAAAACTTGAAGACCACATTCTGTTAGATTGCTTCATGATGGAATTGAGATTCAGATAATGACACGTTACTAGCACATCACTTAAAAGAAGGAATCCAAACTGATTAACTGCCTTTTGAATTCCTTTTGACAAATTCCCTTTATTGGCTTTTAAAATGTGTATGGGAAGAGACCATATTAACCAGACTCCAAACCGCAGAGCTTGTATGAAGAAAGTTATGAATGTGGTCGAAGCGAAGGAAGTATGCAGAGATAGTGACAAGTGGAAAGATGTAATCTCTGCCTACCTCTCCGGGAAAAAGGCGTGATTTTATGTATGTAAGGGAAGAGAAGCATGTTGTTAACATTATAAAAATACATTCAATTTCAGCAATGATCCTCTCCAGCGAATAGTGCGGATCAGTCACAACGGACAGCTGATGGCCACGGGCGGTATGGACACCAAAGTGAGACTGTGGAGTTTCCCGCGCATGGAGCTCCTGTTCGTACTGGAGGGACACAGTAAAGAGGTGCGATATGTTGCTTCTTATTATGTGTATGACTATATTGCCTACTAGCTGTGCCCGCAATTTCGTCGGCGTGGAATAGTTATTTTATGGCATCATTCAAGGGTGAATAATTTTCCCCGTTTTTTTTTCACATTTTCCATTATATCTTCGGTCCTAATAGTTGAAGCGTGATGCTATATAGCCTAAAGCTTTCCTCGATAAATGGAAAAGTGAATTATCCAATTCGAACCAGTAGTTCCTGAGATTAGCACGTTCAAACAAACAAACTCTTCAGCTTTATAATATTAGTATAGATAGGTTGGTCGCAACCTGGTGGCGTATAGCGGTTTCAGTCAAGCTGTATATACAGTGTGGCTTTGGAAGCCTCAGTAAAATTTTCAGACTTATTTTAGTAAATTGGACAAGAACAAGTGATTCATTTCTTTTATAACTAGGTATGTACTGTTTCTTGTAACTGTGTATATTTATGTGCAATTAAGATATTACAAAGAAACCAAATATATTTAAATCAAACTAATTGAGTTATTGAGTTATCGTGTTGCAAACATACAAAAAATGTCTTTTTGCCCCAAATTGTTTTGGGAGTAAAGATTTTGCTAACCTCTAATTTGAATTTAAGTTTCTTTGTCTGTTTGTTAACTGTATTGCATAAAAAGTTTTGATAAATCTTGTTATAGGATGATACTCGTGATAAAAGAACATGTGTGTTATCTCTTTTATAGGTACGCATTTTAGCTCAGTATCAGATTGACCTACTTTTTTTTGAGGGCAAAATCTTGTTTATTGAGATGTGATTATATTGAAGGAAACCCGTGAAAAGTTCCCTTCTTTTTCCAAGAATGTGTCTGGTTCTATTTTAAAATTATCACAAAAATATGTACATAAATAACGTATAAATATGTGGGATAAGCCATGTATGTTAAATGTGTATATTAATTGGTTTTGACAAAAAAAAAAGATTTACAGCCGGTAGTAAAGAAAGACTCCGGGCTCCTGTGGGTTGAGGATGAAACCGGAACCAATACCACGACTGAGAAGTCAAAAGTAGATAAATCTGACCCCTTGTCTATGGGAATCAACGCCTTATGTAATGTTATTATTCGTCTCTTATCTAACCTTATCGTCTGTAGTGTCCTTGTTCATAATTCATTCATTTTCCAAAAAAATCTTCATTTTTTTGGAAAATTAATGATAGGTTGAGGAAATAAGAAAACTAATAAGAAATATGTTGAAGAAATAAAAAATTGTTGAAGAAATAAATTGAGGTTATGCAAGCGTATCCATAACGCACGTAAAATAACTATGCCGTATAAAATCGTTTATGTCCGTATCAATTTTTTAGGGTTCCAAGTCATGCAATAAAAACTTCTTATGAAAATTGGTTTGAACCAATTTTATATGTTTATGAGGTACTTAATGTTGCCCGCGATTTAAATAAATAAAAAAGTTTAGATAAATAAATAGTAAAAATAAAAAAGTTAAAACAATTTATTTGAATAACACCATTACAAAAAGAAAAAATACACAATAAAATAAAACAAGAATATCTATATTTAAATAAATAGTAAACTGCGATTGTTGCGTCTGCGCAAATATAATAATTAAGTCACATTTTATTGCGGACTTTGACTTATGGTTATAGCGAAGATAAGGTGTTAGACAGCCCGGTGGCAAAAAAATATTATCAATGTCACTTCTGGGATAATAACTTTTCAGTCGCTTGTAAATTTAACTCTAGATGTTATATAAAAATCTTTATACAGGGTGACTTTTAATTCATCTGCATAAATTTAACTGTTAAGTGTACTCATCTAAAGGATATTTATAATGTTAAAAGAAAAATATCGGTTCATATTTCAGAAAGTACGAAAAAAAATTGAAGTATCAAAATCCACGATCCACTAACACTGCAATCCAAAACTTCGCAGATCCGGAAACAAAAGCAAGTGATTTTTTCGGGAGCGACAAATGCGTGTGCGCATCTCGATTGTTATCGGGTCACTAGGCCAACGCGTGTCAGCCGGCGGGATCGGGGGTTACGTTCGGGGGTCTGGGGTGGGACTTCCCATCGTGCATTTTGATAGGCTTTTAATCTCAATGTAATGGAATTTAAGTTGAATGTCGCAATGCGCTATGGCCATGCGGAGTTCAGTATAAAGCGTAAACGGTTAGTAACCATTTCGCACTGTGAATCTTCACTTGATCTTGATATTAGAAAAATAATTTATTTTCCGAACATTTATTTACATGTTGAGTTTTAATTTCTTTTTGTAGTATTGGTCTTTAATATAGCGTGTGACGTAGTTTTTGAGGGTTTTTTAAATGTGAAAATGATGATATTTAATTTAAATAAAAATAGGCTCAAACTGCTCAGAAGCATGGGTATAGTCTATGTTTAAAAGGGTGCGGTTGTTTTAAATGTCACCCTGTATACACACGTTAACACAGTGCACGTTATCAAACAAAAATATATTGTGTGATATCAACGAAATACTGGGTTGTGACGTCACAGTTATTGTAATAAACAACATGTTTTTTCATACAATATTACTGTATCCCTTCATGGGTAGACAGAGCCGACAGTCTTGTAAAGACTGAATTTTACATGCATAGATTTAACATACATACATATTATCACTTCTATATCCCTAGTGAGGTAGATAGAGCCAACAGTATTGAAAAGACTGATAGGACACGTTCAGCTATTTGGTTTAATGATAGAATTGAGATTCAAATAGTGACAGGTTGCTAGCCCATCGCCTAAAAAAAAGAATCCCAAGTTTGTAAGCCTGGAGTAAGAGATGGAGTGGTCATATTCTTTTTTGTGTTAGTGCCCAGAACCGCACGGCACATAGATTTGAGTATTATAAACCAACCTAACGTGGACTTAGTCTGACATATTTTTTTCATTCATTCATTCATTCATTCATTTCTTTTTAGCTGGACGATCTAGACTTCAGTCCATGCGATAAGCGGCTGGTTAGCATCGGCAAAGACGGCCTGGCGAACGTTTGGTCCACGAGCGAGCTGCGTGAGCCGATCTTGAAGATCACGTGCCAACCGCCCAATGGGAACAAGTATCTGTTTAGGAGGTGTAGGTTGGTATCTTTGTCTAATAGATCTTTTCTAACGATTATTATTTAAATTAATAAATAAAAAATTGTTTAAGATGTACATCATACAGATATATGTATCACATCACATACAGATGATCGTTATATCATATCACATACAGATAATCATTCATAATTAGCGGTTAGTGGTTGTGCGCTTGTCTGTTACATCAGGGGTCCCGGGTTCGAATCTCGGCCAGGGATGACAAATGAACTTTCTCTGATTGGGCTGGGTCTTGAATGTTTGCCTGTATAAGTATAAATTATAAATAATAGTATTGTTGAGTTAATATCTTGTAACAAAAGTTTCGAACTTCGAGGCTAACTCATTCTGTGTAATTTGTCCCGTACCTATATATTTATACTAGCTGTGCCCGCAACTTCGTCTGCGTGGAATTGTTATTTTTGGCATCATTGAAGCCCTCAAGGATGAATAATTTTCTCCTTTTTTTTTTTACATTTTCCCTTATTTCTTTGCTCCTTATAGTTGCAGCGTGATGTTATATAGCTATATATCTTCCTCGATAAATTGTCTATTCAACTTAAAAAAGAATTTTTCAATTCGAACCAGTAGTACCTGAGATTAACGCGTTCAAGCAAGCAAACAAACAAACAAACTGTTCAGCTTTATAATATTAGTATAGATTAACATATAGTATCGTTGAGTCAGTCAACAGTTTCGAACTTACTTCGAGGCTAACTCAATCTGTATAATTAGTCCCGTACTTACATATTTATTTATATTTACTAGAGGCCGCCCGCGACTTCGTCCGCATGGAAACCCTCTCAATCCCGCGGGAACTCTGGGATAAAAAGTAGCCTATGTGTTATTCTGGGTCTTCAGCTACCTACATACCAAATTTCATGGTAATCGGTTCAGTAGTTTTTGCGTGAAAGAGTAACAAACATCCATACAAACTTTCGCCTTTATAATAGTAGTAGGATTTACACTCATCAACCATATTTTTTCTAATCAGATTCGCCCCAATCGAGGACAAGAAGGGTGCCTGCCGCATGTTCACGATCGCGAACCCCCTCGCCCGCTCCGGCAAGCAGAAGGGGCTGCTGCAGCTGTGGGAGCCCGCGGACGGGGCGCTGCGGAGGACCGTGGTGGTGGCGGAGTCGCTGTCGGCGCTGGCCGTGAGGGACGACGGCCGCTTCGTGGGCGTCGGCACCATGTTCACCGGCTCCGTGGATGTTTATATCGCTTTCAGTTTGCAGGTCTGTGGTTTTTGTGTCCTCAAAATGGCGAAAAGGGCGCACCGGAGGGGTTTAAGTGGGTAGGCTGGCACATTTGATGCCAGGAGTCCCACACTCTCCCGGGTGAAGGCCCGGGAGGCAGTCCGTTAAAAGGATTTCCCCTTCGGAGAGAAAAATAAAAAGTTGTGTGTTTTGTATGAAGAATTTTGACAGCCTTATCAGGGTTGTGTGCCGTATGGTTCCCGGCACCAAATAGAAAAGAGAATAGGACCATTCCATTACTCTCCCATGGATGTCGTACAAAGCGACTAATCGATAGGCTTACAAACTTGGGATTTTTTTTAGGCGATGGGCTAGCAGCCTGTCACTATTTGAATCTCAATTCTATGATTAAACCAAACAGAACAGCTGACTGTGACCTATTAGCATTTTCAAAGACCGTTGTCTCTCTCTACCCCGCAAGGGATATAGACGTGATTATATATATGTATGTATGTTATTAGGATTGTGGTATAGGATTTTCGGTAAACAGATGTTCTGTAAGTTGTGCCTTCTGAATGTCATGATGAATGGCATGATGGAATCTCTGGTTATTATCTTCGATAATCTAGCCCGAGGCTGAGCATAATAAAAATTCCCCCCCCCCCGAATAGTGTTTAATTTGAATTTGAAAACGTTCCACAGCGGGTGCTCCACGTGGCCAACGCTCACATGATGTTCGTGACGGGGCTGGAGTTCCTCCCTGTGCGGGGCTAAAAATTATATATACACATATACTGAGCATAATAAAAATTCCCCCCCCACCCCCCTCGAATACTGTTTAATTTGAATTCGAAAACGTTCCACAGCGGGTGCTCCACGTGGCCAACGCTCACATGATGTTCGTGACGGGGCTGGAGTTCCTCCCTGTGCGGGGCTAAAAATTATATATACACATATACTGAGCATAATAAAAATTCCCCCCCACCCCCCTCGAATAGTGTTTAATTTGAATTTGAAAACGTTCCACAGCGGGTGCTCCACGTGGCCAACGCTCACATGATGTTCGTGACGGGGCTGGAGTTCCTCCCGGTGCGGGGCTACGGGCCGCCCGTGGCCGCCCGCGGCGAGGCCGCCCTGCTCTCCATCTCCGTGGACAACTGTCTGTGTGTTCACAGCCTGCCGTATGCCAGTCAGTGTTTGTATACTCTCACGTCTTTGTGCTTTGCGGGATAGACAGTGGCGACAGTCTTGAAGGCACGTTCAGCTGAGCGTGTCTTCAAGACTCGTCACTACTACTGCTACTACTACTGTCTACTACTACTACTACTACTACTGTCTACTACTACTACTACTACTACTACTACTGTCTACTACTACTACTACTACTACTGTCTACTACTACTGTCTACTACTACTGTCTACTACTACTACTACTGTCTACTACTACTAATACTGTTTGGCTTAATGATAGTGATTGAGATTGAAATAGTGACAGGTTGATAGCTAATCGCCTAGAATAAGAAACAGTGATGGCAGTCTTGAAGGGACTGATGGAGGCCACGTTCAGCTGTTTGGCTTAATGTTAGTAGCCTGCCGTATGCCAATCAGTATTACACTCACGTCTTTGTGCTTTGCGGGGTAGACAGTGGCAGTAGTTTTGAAGGGACTGGTGGAGGCAACGGTCAGCTGTTTGGTTTAATGATAGTAGCCTGCCGTACACCAGTCAGTATTTATACACTCACGTCTTTGTGCTTTGCGGGGTAGACAGTGACGGCAGTCTTGAAGGGACTGGTGGAGGCCACGTTCAGCTGTTTGGCTTAATGATAGAATTGAGATTCAAATAGTGACAGGTTGCTAGCCCATCGCCTAAAAGAAGAATCCCAAGTTTATAAGCCTACCCCTTAGTCGGCTTTTACGACATCCATGGGAAAGAGATGGAGTGGTCCTATTCTTTTTTGTACTGGTGCCGGGGACCTCACGCAGGGGATATAGACGTGACTATATGTATGTATGTATGTATGTATATCCCTTGCGGGGTAGACAGAGCCACTTTCAGCTGGTAATGAATGATATAAATTTCTTTTTCAGGTACCATTCCTGCCTGGATAGCTGTAATTCTCATTATCTTCGTTTTGTTCTGTACGTTCACACTATGCTCTTATTTAGGTATTTAACAACACTATTTATTTTAAATAGAAATTATTATTTTAGTTAGTAAAAATTTGCATTGGGTGTTCATTTCAATGCTCTGAAGGAATGGACTACTTATAAATATATATATAAAAGACATAAAAGATTCTTCTGCAGCGCAAGTTTTTTATACAAGCTCACTTAAAGTGCCTTGCGGTTCCCGGCACCAATATAAAAAAGAAGTGGACCATTCATCTCTTTAGTTACGTCCTCCTTAGTCTCCTTCTTAGTATAAGATGACTAGAGTATAAGCTTATAAACTTGAGATTCTTCTTTTAGGCGATGGACTAGCAATCCGTCACTATTTGATTCTTAAGCCTTCTCTCATTAAGCCTATGCAAGACTGTCGGCTCAGTCTGCCCCGCAAGTGATATAGACGTGATTATATGAATGATGTGCTATAATTTTTCGCTTTAAATTCTTAAAAGATTTTGTTGGATCTAGTCTTTTGGTTTCTATATTTTTTACTTACTACATATAAAAGTCTTTTATAAACATTGTATGTAATGGATTTTTATAATGAGCATGATTCGTACTTGTCGTTGGTATAAGCTTCACTACATATTTTTATAAGGTATTACTATTTCTACTGTCTGTATGTAACTTTGCGCTAATCTCGGGAAGTTGTGGACGGATTTTGTTCCTGTTTGGAATGTAACAAAGATGGTTTTTTGCCCCCCGTATAACTTATAGCGATAAACTATCGCTGTTTCGCTTTTTATTATGACGACGAAACGGGACAGTGATAGTTTTACGCGCGATAAAATGGCGCGTGAGATATTAAGGGGGTTGAAGGTTTATAATGGTGTGGAGGGAAAGGTCGGAGTCCCAGATCTAGATGAACGTATCTTGATTAAATTAAGGACGTCCTGGTAAAGGGTCAGGTCAAGAGTACCCGAAACCGCCGAGCTTGCATGAAGAGAGTTATGAATGTGGATGAAGCGAAGGAAGCATGCAGAGATCGTGGCAAGTGGAGAGAGGTAGTCTCTGCCCTTTCGGCCGCCATGGCAACTAAACTTCGCAACCAGTTGAGAAAAAGACATTTTCATTCTTTGTCGGCAACCAGTTATGAATAAGGATTTTTTTTTCTTTATAAGCAACTAGTTGCCAACAAGGAATTTCTCAAAAACACTAGTTGCAGTATAAGAATTTAATTTCTTCTTACGCAACAATGTAGTAATGTCCTCATCGAATACAAACACTGATCAATAAGTACATAGATTTCGTACTAGCTGTAGCCCGTGACTTCGTGAACGCTCAAACCACTACCTACACCACGGAGGCGGTTATTGTCCCTGTTATATTAAAACAAATATATTTTAATAGTGTTCATTTATTTATATTAACTGAGTGACTTAAACCGCTAAAACGAAATTGCAAAAGGGCTAATAATCTCCAAACAGTGACCAACAGATATCTTTTTTTCTACTAATTCACTCAACGCCTGGTCAATCTCCTCGTCAATTGCCTTATACTCTTTATTCTTTTTACTTTTAATATTTAAATCATAAGATTTATATTCTGTTGACAGAATATCCAATAATTGTGGCAACGTTGGATATTTTCTTCCAATATATCTATTAATTTTCGCATGCCATCCTTCAAGGCTATTATTAGTTCTTATATTTTCGTTACCACAAGAGCAAGACATCATCATTTCATTTTTCTTTATCCATTGTTTATTAAAGTATTTATTAAATTTTTGCAACCCGTCAGATGGATTTCTAGGGTTTTTGCTCATAACATATTCATATCCTTTTTCTATGTATTGAACAGGAAGACGAGCTAAACCAACGCACCGTGCAACATGCCTCTTTTCGGTTCTTAATTTGACATTTAAAGCTTTTGCTTTTTTCCATAAGCAACGATTAAAATGAAAGTAGCAGCCTTTGAATATAATTTTTGGAAATACTTTTTTAATTGCATTTATTGCTGCCACTTCGAAATCAAGGGTTATTTTTTGGGGGTTCCAACCGATGCTTGTCTTGATTAGGCTGAACAAAACTTTGTATGTTTCTGTTTTTTTATCCGGCAGCAGAGCAAAAATTAAAGGAGCTACTGAATTGTTATTCTTATTGTATCCATGTATTGAATATAGTTGATAAAATCCTTTCGGACAACACTTAAAAGTGCCGTCAGCGTAAAAATGATGATACTTATTCATCTCCTTTCTGTTTTCATTAGAACAGAACACGATGATTCGTTTATCGTCATCCACGTAGTCAGCAACACAAAAATTTTTATATTTAGTGGGTACAATAAAATCATGACAATTATTAAAACGTGACTTTGCAACGCCCAAAACTTTGTTTCTTTCATTATATAATCCCGTCTTTATGTTATTAAACTGTGGTATTTTATTTATAAATTGAAAACCGTCGTTTTTGAGTCCTTTGACAACATCCTCATACTGTTTTTGAATCGATATAAAATTACAACTGCTCCTTTGCTTCAAGTCGTCCATCTTTTTCAAAATTAAATTTTTTCCAATATCAGCTTCACAGTCTGCGTCATGTTCCTTTGTTATTTTAATTATTTCATTTCGTGCATTTATGGTTAAATTACCTCTGCATCCATTTTTAACATAGCATTTATAAAATGAGTCTCCATTTTTATATATTTTTTTACGATGATAACGGCGTCCTTCATGTAATATTGATACACCTCCTCTTCTTGTAGTTATATATTCTACTGTAGAGGAATTTGGATATATGTTTGAAGTAGACATCACAATGAAATAAAATTCGTTTTTTTTCAAGCGAGGCTAGTTCGCGACAAAATATGTGTACTGACTTGACAGGGAAAATTAATGACATATTATTTAATTGACATATATCAATTAAAAGGAAAAATAATCCTGGCCAGTAATTCTAGAAATAGGATTTAATATAAGTACGGATTGACCGCAAAGATTGTCAACCCATTACTTCCCATTATTTTTGACGCAACTTGTTGTCAAGAAAGAATTTTAAATCATTTTTCACAACTGGTTGAGAAACTCAGTTGCCATGGTCGATAAAAATTTTCTTGGTTGGCAACTAGTTGCTTACAAAGAAAAAAAAATCCTTATTCGTAACTAGTTGCCGATAAGGAATTGAAATGTCTTTTTCTCAACCGGTTGCGAAGTTTGGTTGCCATGACGGCCGAAAGGGTCTCTGCCTACCCCTCCGGGAAAGAGGCGTGATTTTATGTATGTATGTAAGGTTTATAATGGCTACCCGTGCGAAGCCAGGGCGTGTCGCTAGTTTTATTTATTTATTAATTTTCTTTCATATTTATTGAGAGAACACCCAGTGTATTTATTGGTAATAACTAAAATAATAATGTTGCAATTATCACTTTTGCTCGGGTTTTGCGCCTTAAAATAAAATTCGGCACTGTGAAATTTATGTTAAATAAAAAAATGGCGTGATTATATCAATAATTTATGATTTAAGTCGTTTTCAGTGTAAGTACCTCGGGTTATGTTTAGGGTAAATTATGAATATAGTTAATTATGCTCGTATACATATTGTATGTATAAATTATAGGATCAATTGAATTAAATGAAGTGCAATGTTGCCAGTGTTTATTTTTTTACTTTTAAATCACTCCTCCGCAGATCAGGATTGTAAATACCTACTAATATGAATTTGTTTATTTGCGAAAAAGAAGACAACGAAAATATATTTTTATTTGCAACGAATATATATTTTTATTTGCAACGAATATATCTCTTATATATATTTCTTTACTGATTTTATCAAAAATTATGGCACAGAGAATAATAAAGTAATTTAGGGTACCTGGGATTAGGTAGCACGGGAGCGAAGCCTCAGGAAAAAGTGTCAGGTGTCATACGTCAATTTTGATTGATATATTGACGAGTATTATTTGACATTGTTACGATCGGTTACTTATTATAACGAACTTTTTTTCAAAAATAAATATTTATCCGAAGACGAAATAAAAGATCCCACTTTTTAATAACATTTAATCAATTACATCAAAACAATTAACATATACATGCTCATCATAACCTTTCGGCAAGTTGCATTGAATGGTTTAGACCGACTAGAGATCTATACTGTACACAAGTACGTATATAGCACGCCTACACGCAAGTAATTCACAATTTATAGTGTACGGCACGTAAGTTGAACAAAATTATACTCTATGGATGCTGCGCAGAAGATGTTCTCATATGAAAAATTGTTACTGCGCATCCTGGAAGTGACAAATTCTACTATCAACATTTATGCAGCGTGCATTACAAAATGCTACAAACCACGAGATTATTGGACAACGGAAGCGAATTTTGAATTCTGAATTCTGTGCTGCATTTTTTTTGTTTATATTTTTGGTGTTATCATTAATAAAAAAGGAATGCTTTTTTTGTAAACTACGCGATAATTTTTTACAGGAATTTGCTTATGAGACAATTTTGGGAAATTCTGGTAACGCTAAAAGATTTCGAGAGAATCAACAATGTAAAATTAAATTTAATTATATTTTCGTCTGTGTTGTCCAATGTAAATTTTTTTTACAATAAATTTTTAAATAAACGGGATAATTCATGTTAAATAAATTGATGGAAGCACAAAAGATCAGATTAAAATAAATTTAAATAAAATATGGAAGACAGAAATTTTGTGAGGGACACAATAGGTATGCTAAAACAGTACAATACAATATACTATCAACTGTTTTAAATATTTTTTTTTACATTATGTAGAAAAAAGTAACAACTTGGCTTTTTTTTTAAGAATTCTGTATTATTTACAACTGTTCTAAAAGTTAAATTTGAAAGCAGGACGGAAAATACTTTTGTTGTGAGAACACTATACATATATCTAGAAATATACTTTAAAATGTACGGGTTTGTCAGCCGTCAAAGAAAACTCATTAGAACAGCTGTTATTAATAATATAATCTGCCTTAGAGAATTTAAAACTGGTTCCGTAAATAGAAATAAAATTATATTCAAATTTCTGTATAGAGTTCACAATTGTAATATTTACTGCAGTTGGATTTTAGATTTAATTGTTCAGTTTATTATTTCTAATATATTCTAGAAATACATACCTTTATATTTACTTTGTTGTAACAAGTGGTAATATAAATCATAACAATATTATTAATTCGTTTTATCTATAAAATTTTACAAATAGAAAAAGTTGTTACAACAAAAAAATAGGGACTTATTTGACCCTGATAAAACAAATGCAGGGTTAATTTTTATAAAAGTTGAAATTCAATAACAAAATATTAAATTAATTAATATAAGTACATTTTATTAATTTTAAACTTTATTTCCTTCCAAGACTATTTGGCCAGCTGCACTAGAATGCTTAATATATTCAAAATGAAAATGTTCAATATTGATTTTATATTTTGTATAAGTATATTTTTAATTTACTATAATTTTCATATTTTTTGTATTTATATAATGTACTCCTTTTAATTCGTTAAACGTTTAAAACCAGTCAGTTCATTTGTTAAAAATTTTTCAAAATGCTATTTGTAATTTTGTATAAGTATATTGTTCATGTGGTCCCAGCGTGAATACTGTTATATATAATATATATATATTTATATATAAAATTAGCTACCTAACGTGGTCTGTGCAAGGCACAGCTGTGTTCCTTCAAGTTGCTTGTCGGCCAAAACTGTGGGGTCTAACACCAAGTTCATACGATATGGATCCTTAATTAAAATTACACAATAAATGGCACATTTAAATATGTAGCATTAACACTCGCTATAAAAAATGAACTCTTCATATGTATAACATAGTTTTATATAATCTTTGCTAACATCACATCAGTACAGTTTTCCTTACATTTAAAATTAGCTAATATGTGAATAATATTTTCTTATATATCACAATCATATAATATAACGTGCGACGACGGTCGCTATATTGCGGGAGGTACAGTCCAGTACAAAAATATGTTACCTTCAACTTTGAGCGTTGTCAATAATTTTTTTAACGAATTTCATTACATAATGTGGTATCATATTTTTGCACTTTATCTTACAAACGTGTTTACATAGCTTTGTCATGTGTCAGGTTGGAAGCTTTCGCAAGAATTCAATCTGCTGTAATTTATTTTATATTTTTTTTTAATCTTTTTGTCAATTACTTAAATCTACCGCTATGCAAATTAACTATTCTGATTTTAAAATAACGAGAAAACAACGTTTGTTCTACAAAATAGAACGGAACATACATTTTATAATACTATATAATTTTTTTATTTGTGCAATTTGTTGAAAAAAGAAAAACCGCAATTGAGCGACCTATCGTCATAAACTTTACATTTTAGGCGCGGCGACCAAAAACTACTTACTACTGATTGGCGGATACATTTACTATTGAGATTATTGAAATTTAGTGTTTCCATATACAAGCTACAAATAACTACCATATTTGGCAGTATGTATAAATAATGTTACTTTAGCTTATATTTTGAGAACCATTGTAGTGTGTATAAACAAGTTGTAATATAATTGACGAGCAAAGTAGAAAACTATTCAATGAACAGTTACTGGCATATGTACCATTTATAAGGCAATGTTCACATCAAGGGTAAAAAAGCAAATCATATTTTAATTATGTAATCTAACATGGTAAATATTGGAAATGTATAGTATTGTTTGTTTTTTTCAAATTAAGTCCATACTGACAATGAATATCCTTTATCTTAAATGACGATGAGTGACGAATCTACTAAGTACTTACTTCAAGTGAATATGCAAAATTTTAAAAGTATTTTTTCATATGCTTCGAAGTAAAGTACCATAAACATTGCATGGTTAAAACAGAAATTCATTTATGTCAGCAAATTATGATGACGCTCAATGCATTTGTCTCTCTATAAGTACTGTGTACGGATCCCAGGGCTCACATCTACCCTCTGACTGTAGATCTTCGTGTGTTCATCTCTTTAATTCGTTAGAAGCTTTAAGCTTAGAACTCACTAAGGATGTACATTTACTTCTACCTTTGCTGTGAACGTCGCCTTAGCCGCGATCGCGCTACACTACAACTAACATAACATACATACAAGCCTAACAATATTTACACAATAAAATTCGAATCCACTTGAAACATGCATAACCTTAGTTCGTTTCTAGAGTTCATAAAATTTCAAAAATACATACATCATCTCTGTTTCGACGTGTCGACTTTTGGAGCCACCCCGTACACTCGATATTTTTGACAGTTCGTGTTTTTTTTTAATTGGTCTCCATTTTTGCATGTCATCTAAGGACATAAGGCTCGATTTGTCCGAGCGGCTTCAATCCCATACACGTGTATAAATTTTTTTGCCCTGTAATACTGAATCACATGATGAATTTAATTGACGCTCGAAACACACCGTCATTCAATAAAATTATTAGTTATGAGAATCATAAATATAACCATCACGACGTCACCACTCGCGTCCATCGGAGATTACACTAAGTAAACCTACATTAACGACTATATATAGTAACATCCATTAAAAATTCACATAAAAACTGCGTTTTGAGCCCTCGACACATCACTAAAATGCGTTCAGTTTCTGAGCGGCGGAGTCCAATGCGGTGAACTTACACTGTGGAAAGAAACCAACTATTAGTTTTGTTCGACGAAACGCCAAAACTATGGCAAGACTTTTATCGGCTTCGCTTCCCATCTTTTTTTTTTCGTTTGACGGCAGTTTTGTATAAGAATGATTAACAAATGAGACCTTTAAAGCTATTCGTTTTAGGAACATGGACGTACAAAAGTACGCACTCTAACTTAACATTCTGCAAATCTTATATTCTTTATATACAGCGAATATCACCATTTCACCTATTCACACACTACACATGATGACTGCCCTTTTTCCATTTGCCAATCGCACTGTTTGTACGTCCATTGATGGAGTCAGTAGTAGTCCATGTACTCACCCTGGTCAAAGGTGCTCGGGTTGATATAGGACAGGAGGTCCTGGTCGCTCATGTCCGTGAGCCCCTGGACCGGCGCCGTCATCTCCTGGGAGACGGCTTGAGAGACAGCTTGGGAGACGGCTTGAGAGACCGCCTGCGTGACAGCCTGCGACACCGCCTGGGACATCGCCACTAGCGGGGTCTCAGCGGGCATCCCCGCCGGCTCCTCCGGGGGCTGCGTGTCTGTGCTCTGCATCCCGGAGCCCCCGCTCGCGCTCTCCGTCGTCAGGATATTAGCCGTGTTGATAGCAGACGTGACCAACGCGTTCATGGTCGTATCAGAGGTCAATATCTCGGCGGCCGCGTTCAGAATCATCGACTTCACGGCTGCCGGCGGCGTTTTCACGGACGTGAGCTGCACTTGCTCAGGAAGCATCATGAGGTCATCTTGTGACCCCGCGGCCGGTATCACGATCCGCTGATTGTTGTCGCACAGTAGGCTTGGGGATACTTGGGGGTTTAAAATCACGTCGGGGGAGATCGCCGACGACGACATTGAAGGGAGCAGTTCCGCAGTCGGGTTTCTGACTACGGCTGCGTTTGGACTGAGGAGGACGTCGGAAGCGTGGGACGCCGTGGACGGAGATGTCGCTGAGCCTGATAAGTGGTCTTCGACTCTAGAGTTGACCAGCTCGTCTAATTTGGCCGCGTCTGCTGGCAACATAGCCGCTGTTGCCTTCATGGCGTCTTCTACCAACGCTTCCATATGCGCGCTTTGTTGCGCTAGTCTTTGCTCAATTTGTGTGGTCCCCATCTCCATTTTGGTTATAGCTCCGAACGGGTTGAAGTTTTCGTCGGGTCGGTTCGCCGGCATTTGGTTGTAGACTATCATTCTCTGCTCGCTCGTGGACTGCAGCACTGTTGTCTGCATATTTCTGTCAGTCATCATGAGCTCCGGGTTGAGGACCTTCATGTCAGTCTCGAGAGGATCCATGTTGGTTTTGGCAGAGATTAGTTGTCTCATAGGATCCATGATAGGGGGATATATTTGTCCGGCGTTTTCGTCAGAGTTGAAGATGGCAGCAGTCACAGATTCCACCATCTTGTCTGTTTGGACCTGGTAACAATATATAGTCACATCCTTAGTGGACAATTAAGTTTATTTAAGTAGGACTTCAAATATGAACAACCTTTCCCAAGCTGACTCAGGTGTGTGGTAAATAAAAGCTGTAAATTTGAAGACACAGAGAACATTTGAAGATTTTGAACAATCATTGATCGTAGCCAAATTTGACATCATGTCTTGGCCTGATTCTTTAAGCCTTTAATTTCCAAAATAAATAGTTACCTGATTATGTATAGCGCGCAGTTGCTGTGTAAAAGAGGCGAGTGGCGATGGTGGCTCGCTTTGCGCCGGAGTGGAGGGAGACAGCTTGATGGAGTCATAGCCGCCCACGAAACCAACCTGCTGGTGAAATAAATCAATTACTCCAATTTTCCTTTGCTTTTCCGGGTGAAAGCTAAATCCTCAGTTTTCACGGGGGCGACAGATTATCCCAACAGTTAAAGAACAGAACAGAAAGACCGTTTAGTGTGAATGAATGATTGGTTTTATAGGATACATAAAGTTTTAAGACTACGAAGAAACGAAGCATTATAGACAAGACAATACAATAATTATACAAGTGATTTTTTACTTTGAAGCCGTGCAATAATTACTTACAATGATTTTAATCTACATGTAAAAATAAATTCACTGAAAAGATACCAAATATGAAGAATGCATTCTCTAATTAGGTGATTCCCAACGTTCAAGCATTATGCATGCATTCTCTGAATACTATGATCCCCAACTTCCTAGCAATTTTGATCTATATTCGAATCAATTGTTGAACAGTACTTTGGTTGTTAACCCTGATAACTTTCAACCATTCTGATTCTCTCTCTAATAACATTGACTCCCAAATTTCAATTATTTTCAAATCAGTGATTTCACTTTCAAGCATTTTGGACGAAACATAAAAAGCCGTGCAGTACAGGTCGTGGAGTGTGTCTCACCTGGCCCTCCCTCGTGATGGTCTCAGACTTGAGCCTGAGGTCGACCACCTTCAGCTCGTCCGTGAGCATGCCCGTGTTGGTCGCCTCGGGCCCCTCCGCGCCGCACGACCCCTCCCCCGCGTCCATCAGGGAGTGCTGACTCGACTCGTCCGTCACCTATGACCAGTGTTTGGGTTGTGTAGTGTGGAGAAGGAAGTTAAATATATATATATATAAATAGAAAATAGAAGCCTCGTAGGAGGCCATTTTAGTTTTATTATGATGGCAACACAACTTTATGTATGTGCTTAAGTGATACAAATAAAGATTTCTTATTCTTCATTCCTGGCATTTAATGTTGCGCAGTACGAGAATCTACGTTGTAGTTCGTTAGCAAAATATTCGAACTGAAATTAGAAATATTATGTGTAATTAAAGTAAACTTAAGTATGACAAATAATTTAATTGTTTTCTCGATACTTCTTTTAATTTTATTAAACTGAATTCATGAAAGAAATAAATAAATAATGGCGAATACGGTTTAACACCAAAAACTTACCTCGCTTTTGAGTCCTAGAGGCGAATGTGGGTCGGGCACGATAATCGAGGGCCTTCTCACGGGCAGCGCGGGAGGCGGCATCATGGCCGCGCCGCCGCCCCACATCAGCACGGGCCGCGCCTCGTCACCTGCGCACACCACACGTCAGAAACACTCCGACACAACACTAGCGTGCCCGTGGCCGCGCCACACCCGACGCGACACTACTGACTGACTATAGCGCTTAATTAACTGGTTCGATATTTAAATATAAACGGGAATTATAAATATCACGTTCTTTTTTGTAGGCTGCCAGAGAAAGTGTTTTTTTTTTTATAAATTAAAAGTACTGGCTGAAAACAAAACATTGTTCTCAAGAAATTTAAACGCAACTGCAGGTCGCCATCAGCCAGTAAGTTCTTTTGAGGAACAATGTTAAACTTTCTTTCGCCAGTAGTTATACATCTTACGCTATATGTGTGACATAGCTTTCTACTGCAGGTACCTATGTAACTAGATACTGAAATACACCTATTACGTATATTTTTCCTAACTTGACGCTATATCAATATAGTAATCGTAAACTAAACGCCAATTAAGTACATATTTTTCTTCATTAATTTTCAGGTCACTTATTAAATAAGACAGCAGATGGCCAGTCACACATAAATCAAATATCAAGTAGGTACAATCGTCGTCGGGTCTGGAACGGCCGTTGAGGGGTTGGGCTCAGGCACGCAACACTCTCTAGTCGTGTGGGAAGGTTGCTGTGGAGTCTGTACCCTAAAAGTGTAACTGAACAGTGAGCTATGAAAAGTCGGATAGAGTATGCTGTAAAATTGCCCAACAAAACCTCCATTTTCCTATAATCGTGTTGACATGTTCTGTTTTTAAATGTAAGTCGTGTTTTGAATGTAAACGACCTCTGAAATCGCCAGCGTAGTATTTCATCTGGAAATCGACTACCCTGGTTTTTCTTTGGATAACGAGTGTAATTTGTGTGGGAGTCAGGGATTCTGAAATAGTGAAAGTGTAAAACTGTGCTCGTTGTATGTAGTAAGTGATGTTCAGTGCGTTTTTGTTTGCGGTGTTGTGAAGTGTTATTTTTTTTTATTTATTGTAGCAACATCGCGGATGATACGAGTACATAAAATTAATTAATTAATTGTTATCTACGCAAAATATATTTTAAGATTTATCAGCAACAGATGTTTTTACTAAAAGTTCTTATGAATAAATAACGAAACAATCTATACTTAGCTATAGGTTAAATGAACTTTGTTGCAAAACAGTTATTCATAAATATACATACAATTTAATGTAACACGTGGTTTGCTCATGTTATTGGTCTGTGAAAGAAAAACAAATATATACCTAGCTGGATGTATACTTCATTTTAAAATCATATTACATTATCATAGGAGTAACGAACTCTATCAAACATTCATTTTAATCTAATGAAAGTTTAATTTCAATATTATTTTTCTTATGTAGCATTAAAAAAAAACTCAAATAATAAAAGTCGAAAACTATTTATATTAATAGTTTTATCAAACCAAATAGTGTGTAAAACTGTGCCGTATTAGTGTGTACGTGTGTATGTATTGTGTGTGTGTGTCAGTACCGTGCTGTCGCGGTCAGCAGGCGCGCGGCAGGCTGCAGCCGTCGTGGACCTACACTCTAGACAGACCTAGCTTGAACAGAAGGGAAAAAAGAAAGGACGCCAACGCATCAGTCATTTCTTCCAATTTCTCAATATTTATATATGTAAAAAAAAAACCTCAAGTGCGATGAGAAAGCAAATTTACATGCGGTTAAATTCGAAAGCAACATTTTTAAGCGGCCGTGACAAGATTGGGTTCGGTGCGGCACGATCACAGATTAAAAATAAAAAGTGTCAATTTTGACATTTAATCTACGTTTCTTTTTTTTCAATTTTTTTTTTTTATTAATTATTATGTAGGTATTGAATCACGATTAATTATTCTGTGGTCGTTTCAAACATCATAAATATTACAATATTAACAAATAAATAAATATTAGTTACCAATTCATTTAGGTATGCCACATTGCACCCTTTGATACATAATTAATATTATTTACAAGTGGCAGTTATTCAAAAAAGCACACAAACACGTTATAGACAAAACTAAAATCGTATCAAATAAAAACTGGTGACAAAATAACGAATCAAATAAAAAATGTTTGATAAAAATATTGGAAGAAACTTAGGTATCATACTTTTTGTCTACAACATTTCCCATCCATACATTTCACAACATCATAAGCAATTTTCTAACTTACAGATAGAAGCGAAACACAGAATTTAATGATATTAAATGCGATCCCAAAGCAAAATTATATGTAGACATTTTTTTACAATGTTAATACTGTTTAGTATGAGTTTTATTTAATAGTGACATACACATAACTATATTTTCAATATTACAAGTGAAACTTGAGAAAGATTCATGATGTATCTAATGCACATTTAATTTTAAAAAATCATAATATCATCATCACCAATAATCATCATCATCACATGCAATTTCCTGAATTCCTATACAGTCCAAGACTACCTAAACCTACTGCTCCACCGCAACTAAAAGATGGCGTCATTTCATTATCTTTTTTCGACCGTTTTTAAATCAGTCATTAACCGGTATAATGTAATTGGCTGTTTATTTATTTTTGACACGTTTCAGCCAACCAGCAAATAGATGTGCTGTGATTGGCTGGAATTTGAAATGTTCGACGTTACGTATTTTAGTTGCGGCAGATAAAATGGTAACGTCAAAAAAGCGAGCCAAATACCACAGCGATGGCAGGATGGCTTTTAGCCGACGGTTTTTTCAAAAGTTTTTACCTTGTGTGTGATGTCTGGTACAGTGGAGTGGCCCCGTGTCTAGGGCTGGAGGGGTGTAGTAGAAGGTATGGGGTTCGGAGGTCTTGCCCGCCGATCGGACAAAAAGCTGCACGCACACGCTTTCGGAGACGTCAGTGCGTGCGAACGGCGGCACGCAACATACCAAGTGAGTCTGTAAGACAAAATTGATTAAACGTGTTAGTATGAACAAGTTGAATGTGAACTAAAGAAGTGATGACCTGCTGATTTCATTTACAACTAAATGCTAAGAATAAACAAGAATTCGAAAGCACTCCTAACTAGGCTAGTGAATTTAAAATAAGTTTATACGGATTGGCGTCAAGCGGGATCTTTGATCGTTTAAATATACAACTAACTAGAACTAGGAAATTTACCTGTTGCAAAAACTCCTTATCTGGCACCACTTCTTCTTCCCACAAAGTGCGGCCGTCCTGCCGCTGACGGAACACCACCCGGGTCTCTTTCAGGAAGTTCTTCCCCAGCAGGTACAGCTCTAGCCCACCTGTGGCCGGGCACGACACTAGCGACTTCCGACACACTTCCGGTACACCGGGCGGTTGGGCTGTAATGAAAGGTTCTTATTCTGACAATTGCATCCAGGAAACAAGCACTTCTATATTTTAAAAAATCAAATATGAGGGTAGTTTACTTTTCTAGAAACAAGTAAACATCGCGCCATTATACAACTCTTCAAAAATCAAAATTCCACACAGCGCCATCTACATTCCGCCCCTAACAATACTTACTGCAAATGATCTGCGTAGAACAGACTTGCAGCGTCTCTCGCTGTCCAGCAGCGTTGACTATCTCCGTGCGGAATACCATGCGACACCGAGTGGACTTCTTCTTGCCTCGAGATACGTGAGCTCCCGTCGCCGCGCCCCCGCTCAGGGACTCGCCGAAACGGTGTTCCACGTCTACATTTCTCTCCTGAAAGAAAAGAATTGTAAGTAAACTCATCACAATTTGTAAGGTAAGGAAGTTTTGATACAGTGGAATCAAAAATTGATTAAAAAACTTTTCAGTCCGTTACTTTTGGCACGAATGGGGAAAGGGTTGATTCTTACATTAATTTTAATTTTTAAAATAATTAAAATCATCTGAATCTGAATTATCATATCCATTGAAGAAACTCTGTAGATGCTGTTTGATATTTCTGTGGCTGGTTCTCTGCATAAAAACAGGAATTGTGTATGTTATGTGTATATTTTCAGTATCTCTAGTTCGAGAATGTTTATTTTAATTGAATGGTCCAAATACGTGGTTTAGTGGAATGCCATCCCTGTGGTCAGACCAGCAATCATATTATAAATTCATTGCAAAACAAGAAAGCTCAGTGACCGCTGATAAAGTGCGACGACCATTATGTGTATAAATAGCTATTGTACACGAGCGATCTGATACATTGTATTGTGTAAATATTTTTAACATGTTTCTTAATTAATCTCAAACCTATTTGCAAAATCTTTATCAATATCATTATCTCATTATATTTCTGGTCGCATAAGGTTATATGCAACTAGTTTCTAAGGAGCAAGTGTCCTTTCAGAGACCAGCGTTCAATAAAGGCATGGTTACTGGTTCTTATATAAAGCGATTGCCTCAAATTTAATATTTCATTAAAATAAAGATTTCAAGAAGATATTATTATTGTTGCATAATAAGTTCTTATTATCTTAAGCTCTTTCCAACTAATAAATAATAACAGAGGCAAAGCAACATAGTTTAGATAAACTAGCCGAAGCAAGACAACAAAACGTAAATAATATATCGTTACGGAAACAATATAACATATCATAATATTGTATTGATGTTAGTTTATCTTATTGTCTGTTAATTAGTGGTTTGTTTATGTCGAGAAATGGAAAAGTGGTATATTGATAGCAAGGATAGTCGCCTGTTCTTGTTGTATTTAGTTTTGGTCAGCTAAAGATTATATTTCTATTTACTTGATCGTCTCAATATAAATGTAGTGTTTTCATGGGTTTGTTTAATATCAAGTTAAACATAATAAATACTTAAGAAAAACATTAATACGAGTAAAGTTGAACAAATAACAATGTTTTACAAACTATTCGAAAAACATTCATCCTTTTGAAATATACTATTTAGTAATCGTGGCCAATGAAGAGAATTAAATACCGCATTCCGGCAAATGAGTTTGTGGAGGGACAAAAATGGGAGATGATATGTTCGTCCGTCATTCCACTATCAATTTCCCTCTATCTCGCAATTTACTTCAGGTATTTTATATCTATATCTGCTTTGTGTTGTTTTGTATGTTTTACTCTTATGGTGCAATAAAGAGTTTTATCTATCTATCTATCTATTTTACCTTGAGTATCCCGACACAGTCACACGTGACCTGCCAACTCTTGGCCGGCTCCAAGTCGATCTCAATGACTACGGTGCCGTCCTCCTTCCTCTCCTTACAGGGCGTGGAGTTCTTCCCGGACACCCGACACGCCTGGTAGAACATGTGGGGCGCCACCCGGCCAGTGTCCGTGCCAATGAATACCTGGATCAAAGGATATTTCTAGTGAAGTTTCTGATATACTTCTTGGAAAAATATCAGATTTCTGCATGTCTTTCAGTTTTGAAAATACCTTCCTTTTTTGGATGTATACGATAGACTGGACATAGATAAATCGGAAAGTATTTAGAAAAGAAATTGTATTGACATAAAATTTAAACAAATATTTAAGTAAAATATTATATTCTAGGAATTCACCTAGAATTGATATATGATATAAAATATACGAGTACCTTTGAGTGTTATTAAGGTTCCGAGAAGGTACGTTCCTATTTCATGTTCGAAATGTATAACTTGAATTGAAATTCTAATTGAGACCTAAAAATAACTACGTAATGATTCCAGCTACCCTAGATATTCCCGGGTAAGGTTAGTTAACATTTCACTGAAATATTTAACGTGATTATATTATATTTTTTAGGAAGTATAAAAGCTATGCCCATGGAAATAGAACTTTTATTGTTGTTATGTAAATAATTGATTTTGATAGAAAATTAACTTTTCAAAATGATAAAGAAGAGTTATATAATAATGTAACCCTATAAATGGGAGGAAACTATTTTTAATTTATGTTAGATATTGGCTACAGTTATATAATATCGTCTTGACTATGTCTTGTTGTAAATTACATGAAAATGTTTCAAGTTCCAGCTTTAGGTATATAAACACAAAAAAACTTGCAAACAACAAGAAGTTGCAATATAGGTACTTAGTCACAACTGCTAGTAAGTTGAATCACCGTAAACTGTTTGTGGAATGGATTATCATATCGTCAAGGTAAATAATTTTGTAAAAATCAATTACCTGTAACACAGCCGGCTTGTCATAGCCGACCAATTTGACTATTGGGAAACCATTTCCCGAGTTATCTTTGACAGCACCTCGGCTGCCTTCAGTCTGATACCTGCCGAAGATACAAAAAAAAAGAAGAATAGAATCATATCATAACCGAATGACTGGATGAAACTTTGTAATTAATAGAATTACTTTTTTCATAAAATGCTGTATGCCATTAGAAATGTATGTTTGTCACTTATTTGTTGATATAAACTGTTTTAACATTGTCATTTATCTATTTCATCTAGATTTACATTTTAGTTGTATTTATGTCTTCTAGTTAGAAGGTCATGGCCAAGCCAACTCACCTCGCTCTGTGCTGCGTCTCCGGCTGGCACAAGATCTGGAGCTCGACCGTGCCGTCTCTGGACCGGCTGGTGAGCGGCGCCGACAGCCCCGGCGGTCCCGAGTGCGTCATCGCAGCCAGCGCTCTTCGTCTCGCGAGCACCTGTGCTAACTTTCCCCCATACTTCCCCCCTTTCCCCGCTAACTTCCCGCTCGCACCTAGCTTCCCCCCGCTTGTATATTTATTAGCAAGCTTCCCGCTACCACCGAGCTTGCCGCAGGATCTGTAAGGATCTTGGAACCGCTTCACCGGTGCTGGAGTTTCGTTGATGCTTGGACTAGAGATACTGCAGCCGGCTCTGATTCTGAAATAATAAATGATCTATTAAATTTTTGCACCTAGATACTAGAAGATACATATATTAAATTATGATATCAACTGATTCAGACCTCGTGTTAAAACACAGAAGTTAGTTATTTATAAACAGTTCGTCTTATTGTCGATGACGAGTTGCAAATGATGATGAGCACGTGTTAATGACGTCAGCGACACACAATTACGTGCAATGAGCATGCGCGTTTTCGCGGCCGTAATGTCCGTGAGTAGCAAGCAACATCAAACATGTGCGGGCTGCGAGTACATATTTATCTTTGGTGTTTAATTAAATTGGAATCAGAGATAATTGTGTGTGGGAACACTTAGAGAAATTGGGGATAAAATTTGAGTCTGGGCAGTATATTTATGTGGTATGTGAAATTTGTGGAATTTAGTGAAAATTGGACGTACACGGGGACTGGTAAGACCGGCACAGGCACTAGAGGTTGGGTCTCGAGCGCGGCGTCGGGCGGCGCGGGCGCGGCGGCGGGCGCGCTCGGCGGCGGGAACGCGTACGCATCGTTCGCGTCGTCGCATTCTATCTTAACCCCCTCGCTCTCCGCTCGCCTGCGTTTCATGTCCGGGTGATCCCATTCCTCCAGCGAGTCCGATAATCTGCGCACACGCCAGCAATTGGCTTTAATCAACTGTATTCAGCCCCATTGATGAGTGACAACATGAAATATAGTTACATGCATTGATTGCGTTTAAAATTTTACCACTTAAGTGAAGATTGTCACTCGCGTCCTTTGAAATGGTTGTTTTATGTGATAAAGGGATTAGTTTTTGATAATGTTTATCGCAAAATTGATTGATTCTACGTGCCACGTCTTACGCGTGGTAAAGTGGAGGCAGCATTTCATTTTTGGTGCAGATGAGTCACAGTCTTACGACTAAAATATCGTGTGTGTATTATAGATAGATATATTTACTGCTGGCCGGCATTGCGACTGGCTCTTTCTCTTGGGAAAACTTATATGAGCCCAACAATTTACAAAAGCCTGATAATTTTGATTTTTACAATATATTCTATTTAATATGCGAATTAACCTCTGACTTCTCTATTTATTATTAGGAAATCCTCCGTTATTACAGGACATTTTGTTTTGATATGTCTTGACAAATTAATTTCCTTTAGAAGCCCGGTAATGGCATTATTCTTAGTGGTTGTCAGTAGTCAGTACAAAAAAGTTGTGCAGTTATGCAGTGGCCAAAGAAGGATAACGTGTTATAAAATTTCTGTATCGCTATTTTTAGGACCTCTGTTTTTATTACATGTAATTAAAAATCAGGTTTATACTCATAATTGATGCTTATTGCTGTTAATAACTCCGTCCGTATGTATTATTGTACGCGAACGATGAAACCTGTTTGTAAGAATCGAATTGCTATATATTATTTTCTTAGAATGGTACCTATAATAGGTATTAATATTTAGATTTTGGGACCACAGATATAAGCTTAAATAACCAAGGACTGCGGAAACAAAAATAATTGTGGTGTTTTCAATTTAATCAATGGCTTTTATTTGCATATGAGTAAAAAAAGGCAAAAATAATTATGTGCTCTCCCATGTACCTTAACGTGAACATATGCTTACATATATTATACCTACCTTAATTCCTTACGACATAAAGAAAGCCAAGACACAAGAAGCGGATATCCGGAGGACACGTTTAGCGAAATGACTTAAATGATCATATTGGGATTTATAAAAAGTGACTGTTCGCTAACCGTAATTCTTATCTGTCACAAACGTGCCTTGCAAATGTAATATGCATTAATGACAAGAAACCTCTTTTACAACAGTCAATTCATTAGGTTCTAGAGTCAGTTAAAAATTTGGAATATGGGGCTATGAAGTATTTCAGTGTGGAATCAGAATTTTGACTTCATGCTAGCCATTAAAATTATTTTCTAAATAAACATTACTAACTTGTAACACACCCACAAAAAGCTAACGTTCGCTAAAGCTCCAAATGCCTCGTAAGAGATAAAGACGTGACAGTTGTATGTGTTTAAATTCGAGCAATAAAATGCTAACAGCCAGAGTCCGAAGTCCGAATCCTGTAGACTGCGACCGCTTAGCTATTTCGTCTATTTATAACGTTACGTGACGTACCTTAGTAACTGGGTAGACGTATCTACGCGTGTATTTGGTAGAACAAGAATTCTTTGCATAGCACGTCTTATAGCCCAAGAGCCCGTGAACGCCAGACATACCTTATTTTGTAAAAGCTGAAAGTTTCTGTAAATATGCCTCTAGTACAGGTAGGAACGATCCCCACCTATGGTACTCAGGCAGTGGTTGCTTTGGCAGGTAGCAGGTAATAAAGGTATACTTTTATCAACCTAAAATTCGTTAATTTGTAAAGCTCAATTTTTTGATATTTTATCCGTAATAATACACAAACTCGCGTTACTCATTGCCAGACACGTACTATGGTTGCAACCCCTTGCCAGACACCCCTAAACTATAATATTTTGTAACTCTACTTACGTCATTTTGTAAAATCTGAATTTAATACATATTGTTTGGGGAATTATTCAAACAAAGTTTCTGAAGTAGCCAGACAGTTTTGAAGGTTCTATTATCCTGCCAGACGCATTGGAGTGAGCAAAAGATGCAAGAGTGCGGAGTATATGTAGTAACTGGAGCGAGTGGGACAGAGTGTTCGGTTTCTTGCGACGTTTCATTGCGCATCAGCTGTCGTTTATTTTAGGGATGTGACCTGATGAATCAATCCTCAAAAATTCGATATTTTTCAAAATGTTTTTTTCACTGTAAGTATAAATCAAATTCATAAAAAACAAGACAAATGTTAGAATTAGCGATCTTTTTATCAAATTCTTTTAACAATTATTTTTATTACTATTATCATCAATGTATCAGATCAGGTAGAAAACAAAACATTTATTTTCAAATCTTTTTTAATCAAAAACAATAAGATAATTTGACTTAAAGTTCCCAATGATTAATACCTAACCTTTTTAAAAACAACAATCTGTCAAGTCTACCGGGATCCAAGCGGTTCCGCTCATCATTTGCTATGTTTCCAGCAACTGAAAACAGGCGCTCACAAGGAACGGATGATGCCACAATAGTCATATACGTCATGGCTATTGATGGTTTTTTAGCTCTTGCCAGTAATGTATAGGATCATATTTCAGGTCCACGACTGCCTGCGATAAATAATGTTTAAGTTCGTCATTTAAACCCTAAGTTTCCTGTGCAAGTGCATTATACATAGAAAGTTGCTTTTTGACAAGCAACTTGTGGAAATCCCATATTCCTTTATTCAAAGTAATAGATTAATTTCTGTTGTCTGTGGTTGCTAAGTATGTTTGGAATGTAAATTAAACAATTTTAAACCATAACTATATGTATGTTTAGCTTAAAATCGAGTTTTAAGTTGTCTCGGACGGTCGGCCCACATGTGCGCCACAGCAGATTACGGTGGTGGCGCATATAGGTTAAAGAATATGATTATAATTTATAAACGTAACAAGTTTATTGATGAGAAGTGAGGCGAAGGAGACTACACATACAGCCATCTTGCGAGGTTTTGAGTAATCAACCGGCAGCACTCTTGTAATACGGGCCTTCAATTAATTGTATGGTTTAAACCAAAACAGAAAAAATCGTATCTCGATTTCAGAATGTCTGAGATCGATTCAATGTATACGATCGATTAAAAAGATCGATTTTTCGCTCCAAATAATCGATTTTTCGATTAATCGATCTTAGATCGCCATCCCTAGTTTATTTTGTATTGTTCAACGGACGGTTATATACGCATAGTAAACTGTCCCACTCGCTCCAGTTACTACATATACTCCGCACTCTTGCATCTTTTGCTCACTCCAATGCGTCTGGCAGGATAATAGAACCTTCAAAAATGTCTGGCTACTTCAGAAACTTTGTTTGAATAATTCCCCAAAAAATATGTATTAAATAGGCTATTTGACAAAGTTCTAAAAACTATCTTAGGGTATTTATTTGTTTATAAGGAACCCTACAAAAATACTTTTCTGCCTTTATTACAGCTATTTTATTAAAAAATCGAAAAAGAAAATGAAATATTCAAATATGCCGCCAAAACGCGACTTTTAGCAATATGGCGGCCATGGCATGCAGTGACGTAAATTTCGTGTAAATATCATACAAAGCTTGTTGGTGTTTCGAAAAGTTTTGATTTTCTCTTGTTTTATTTAACTTGTGCCACGTCATATGTGTGAAAATTATTAAAATGAGTTCCTATAAATGTTGTGCAGTGCCTCAATGCACTAATACAACAATAAAATCTCCTACGAAACTGTTTTTTTCTATGCCGATGGATTTGAATATTCGCAAGAAGTGGTTTCAGATCATGATCTAAGATCAGTATCTTGGTAACCACCAAGATATACTTACATTGATGTTTTCAAATTCCTCAGTTCGTATCTCAGCATAGAAATCTGGATTGTCTTTGAAGAAGACAATCCAGATTTCTTCTTCCGACCATTATTGCGTCCACTTTTGGTAGGTTTCGACTGTCAGCTTTCGCGGAATTGGTTTCCATTATCTAATACCTATGTTATCTGAGTAATCCTGAGCGATCAAACACTTATAAAATCTTGAAAAATAATAGCGAACACTAAGGAACGGTGCGTTCCACAGTCTGTTTATGGATAATTGACGTCATAATAGAAATAGCCAATCACGTTCGTTTTTAGTCACGTGACAGCTGCATATAAAAACCTAATTTTCTGAGACGGATTTTGTTTAAATAATGCAATATTTTTATCTCGCGTTATTACAAATCGCTCCAAAAAAATAATATTAAGACTGATGACATAAAATAAATGTATATTTTTAATACAGTCAAATAGCCTATTCAGATTTTACAAAATGACGTAAGTAGAGTTACAAAATATTATAGTTTAGGGGTGTCTGGCAAGGGGTTGCAACCATAGTACGTGTCTGGCAATGAGTAACGCGAGTTTGTGTATTATTACGGATAAAATATCAAAAAATTGAGCTTTACAAATTAACGAATTTTAGGTTGATAAAAGTATACCTTTATTACCTGCTACCTGCCAAAGCAACCACTGCCTGAGTACCATAGGTGGGGATCGTTCCTACCTGTACTAGAGGCATATTTACAGAAACTTTCAGCTTTTACAAAATAAGGTATGTCTGGCGTTCACGGGCTCTTGCTCTATTAGATACGAGTATGTAGATACTAATATTTTCTCGCGGCGGGTAGGAGATAAAATTGTAAAGGTGGGTTAGGTTAGGTAAATGTGCGTAAACCTTTGAATCTTAATAAATTACTTTTTACACTGATACGACTTGGTACTTTAAGTACTTACTTTAAGTAACTGGATTTTATTTTCTTTCTGTAAATACGGTAAAGGAAAAATAAAACACAGTCGATTTATAATTGTGCGTAACTTCAAAAATGCGTGCGTGCCGTATGATCCCCGGCACCAATATAAAAAAGAATAGGACCACTGCATTTCTTTTTCATGGATGTCGTAAAATAAGACAAAGGGATAGATTTAGAATTCTTTTTTAACCTGTCACTATTTGAATCTCAATTATATCATTAGGACAAACAGCTGAACGTGGTCTATCAGTCTTTTGAAGACTGTTGGCTCTGTCTACCCCGCAAGGGATGATTTTATGTTTGTATGTATGTCAAAACTAAAAAGAAGTGTCATTCCATATTATTCAACCACTTTGTTAGGAAAAAGTGAATAAACACGCGCGTGTAAGCGATTTATCATCAAATAAATCTTGGATGTTTATTTACCTAAAGAGTAAATTTGTTAGAGTTTGTAAACGAAGTTAATTTACCACAGGAATTTATAAGCCTATGAGAAGTAGTTAGCCTGAAGGGCGTTTACTATTACAGTGGGACGTTTTAAGGCATCAGCTTGACGAGCTTACAACCTTTTTAGCATGGTTGCGCAAGTGGCTGCGCAATTGGGAATCGGTATTTACAAAATGCCTTGATTTAGGTAGCTACCAGGTGATAAATAGTACTTTAGAATCCTGTAATAGATTGGCTCTTTATTTTCTAATGGGCTCTGTTGTACAGTTTTACGCGTTTTACGCAATAATGTCAATTTCAACTATTAGGTCTAATAAGAAACGTTAAAAATTAAGACATTCATACATATAATTCGATTTTATACCAAAGGAGTCACGTTTACTTATTTATAAGATAATACATACATATAGTCACGTCTATATCCCTTGCTGGGACGACAGAGCCCACAGTCTTTAATTACAGAAACGCCATGTTCAGCTGTTTGGATTTTAAGTTATTGTTGAGAAATATTAATACTAGACCATTCTAATTTATAATTCCCGTGCCAATTATTCATACTTCATATTACACGCGTAACATCTAACAATTAATTTGCGTTGGTATACAACTGCGTATTAGATACGCCAGTACAGACAGATACAGTTATCTAATGTCTCTTTAGATAAATAGCGCTGAAGGCCGATGGGTGTGTTATCACATTCTTAGATGTGGACTTCTGGAGTGAGAAACCAATTTATAGTGAAATTTTTTATGTGAAATTTGTCTTAATCTTTTAGTAATTGAATGCAAAGAGTTTTAATAAATAATTATAGAGCAGACGCTCAAGTACGTTTGTATTTTTTTTTTATAAAATTTATATGGGCATTTAGTAAAGTAATTTTTTTTTAATCCCGTAAAATTTTTCTCGATTTATATTTTTTTTCAGGAATAACGTAATATTTTTTGCATTAATACTTCAGGCTGAATACTCTGTAGCAATTGAACGAAACATTCAACAATTTGTAAACAAATAATCAAAATGTAATTATTGACGTTAGTAACAATGACGTAGGCAAGGAAGGATAAATCCTAATCCTACAATAGGAAATCCTACGGGAGCTTCGGGCAAAATTGATTTTTAAATTGTAATATTTAGGTACAAACGGAGTGCAACTAAAGCGAATATGCAATAGCGTGAATGATATATCCCACTAAATATTAGTTTAAATGCGATAGTTTGTGAGTATGTCAGGATGACAGCATGGATGTTTGTTACTCTTTCACGCAAAAACTACTGGACCGATTACGATGAAATTTAATATGTAGGTAGCTGAAGACCCAGAATAACATATATGCTACTTTATTCCACGCGGACGAAGTCGCGGGCGGCCTTTAGTAAGACATAATACCTCTGGTTTGTTATAAAGACCACGCGTGAGTGAGGATTATAGAACTTACCTTATGTTATAATTAGGAAAAGGATAATCACATCTCTTCATTTGGATGTCATAAGAGGGGACTAAGGGCTAAAATCTACAAAAAAAACCCAGCGTGTCAAAAAAAAGGGCACAGCCCTATCTGATTGTTAAAACTTTGCCAAATCTTTGAAATCACATGCATCAGGTATATTGATTGCTTAAAATGCAATTGAAGATACAACAGGCAGTAGAAGTCACAACGAGATTTCTGTAGTGCCATGATGAGAGGGAGTGAGAGGTGCGTTGTCTATGCTCCTCACTGCAAGCAGTTGCAACACGAGGCAATTTGAATAATGGACGACATGACATTGATGAGTGCATGCCTACTTGTAGTATATTAAGATGCCATGCAGAAGTACCTACCAATAAGCACTTATGACAGCTTCGTATTAAGATGATTACAGCGTGAACAAGCGATAGACATGTGAAAGCAAGTTACAGTATAATAATTGACTATATCCGGGTTTACCCGGATGTGTACCATAAACATCCGGGTAAAGAGTTATTACAAATGCAATTAGTATATCTAAAAGATATATTAGATTTTCTTAAATAGCGTAACGTCAGTCGACATGTCTTACCTGTTGACCGGATCCGGTCCGAGTCCGCTGTCGTTGCTGTTGTCGCACGTCTCGGGCGGTCGCAGCGCGTGCGTCTGCGCATAGTGCGCTAATTTCCCGAATTTCCCTAAATGCGCCATTTTCCCAACGTGCACGATCTTCCCGGGGTGGTAATTAACTTTCCCGGGGTGCGTCAGTTTGCCCGTGTGCGTCATTTTCCCGCCGTGCGCCATTTTGCCCGGGTGCGCACGCGCGTGCGGCGCGCGCATCACTTTTCTGTGAACCCGGGCGGACATAGTCGCGCTCGTGGACATAGTCATTTTCATGCCTGTCGACAAACAGAAAGAAATACATTTAGCATCAATTCTGTAGCCACGGGTGTGTTTGTTATATTAGTTAGTCGGCATAACTCGAATATGGCCGACTATAATTAACTTGGTTAGTGTCTTTTTATTTCCTTGTTTTACTTTAATTTACTGTTAACATGTCGTACGTACGCAGTATTGAAAAAAAGATCGTTTTTGCCTAAGATTTTGTTTGTTTACCACCTTCATGATATAATGAACATTATTTCACAAAATTTCAGATCACGAAGATGAAAAGTTTGTATGTACCTCACTTATTTAAAGGATACCTCGTCATTTTTGATGTACATCAGAGTCAGGTGGAGCATAATAGGAACTTGTTTATGGCAAAAATACTATCTTTTTTAACATGGTAGATTTGCATACTAGCACTACCAAGTTTTGATAGTCTTATGCTAAAAATATGTAAATGACCTACGTCAATTCATTAACTGTGTCAAACATAATATTATTGGTATGTGTGTTCAATCCTAGATACATATATACCTTAAAATTTTTGCGTTGAATAGACCATTTATTGAAGAAGGCTTTAGGATGTATAATATAACATCACGCCGCAACTATTAGGAGCGAAGAAATAATGGAGAATGTGAAATTAATCGGGGAAAATTATTCATCCTTGAGGGCTTCAATGATGCCCAAAATAACAATTCCACGCGGACGAAGTCGCGGGCACAGCTAGTATGCTATAAAAGGGAGAAGTTAACACGTGTAAGTAAGATGTAAATTGTATCGATTGCTTTTGTAGGTCGCGTAGCCGTCAATCAGACGTTTATTTAACAATCTATCATAAATTTACCAATAAAATTGACTGTGACCATAGAATTCGAAATAATGTAAGACTATAGAAGCGGTAAGTTTTATTATATGTGTCGTCACAACTGAGGGTAATCTTCATAACGTTCGTCATGATGCATTTCAATATATTATAACATCTTAATTCTTTGCGAAGTAGAGTCAAGTCTTGGAAAAGGCCACGTTGAGTTTGTCTTAATGATTGAGATTGAAATAGTGACTGGTTGCCCTTAGTACGTGAATAGCCCCTAGAAAATTAAGTCTCGTATTTGTTCAGATTGAAATCTTTACAACTGCAGTGGAAAATGTGTGCATTGCAAGAAGATGAAATATTTAATTCCAATTCCTTCAGTTTCAAATTCAATATGGCATTTCTATCGTTACATATTATTTCGATTTCTATGGGAGTCGTCGACAGTTGAGCAAATAATAAAAATATTATTGTGAAGGTTGTTGATAAAATGTTAATGAATTCATCCATAACTCGATTCCATTATGCCATAATTAACTATAATATAATGAATGGATCTTTAAAATAAAAATCAATAGCCATTTATTGTGTCTATTGGCATGTAGTGACCTAGTGTTTCTCATTGCTCAAGTCAATAATAATAAAAATAGGTGTGGTTCAAAGTATATAGATCAATTATGAAAAAAAAAATTTCATACTGTGAATTTATGGACAACTAAAGGTTAAAATGTATTTTCAAGACGCTTTGATGTCAGGAACGTCATTTGTAAATAATTTTTAAAGACATTTTAATTTTGCCAGTTCAAATAAGACATTCAAATTATCCAATGAAAGATTTCACTAATAAATATCAAAATATGATGAATTGAGATATTTTTGAAAATTAAATATTTACACGAAACATCGTTTCATACATATGTACATATGGTCACGTCTATATCCCTTGCGGGGTAGACAAATACTGATTGGCCACGTTCAGCTATTTGGCTTAATGATAGAATTGAGATACGAATATTGACAGGTTGCTAGCCCATCGCCTAAAAAAGAATCCCAAATTTGTAAGCCTATCCCTTAGTCGCCTTTTACGACATCCATGGGAAAGAGATGGAGTGGTCCTATTTTTTTTGTATTGGTGCCGGGAACCACACGGCACATTGTGTCGCTTCTATATTCTTCTGAACCATCTTCAACAAATGATAGGTGTGTGTGTGTGTATGCCTAGATTCGTGTAAATATTTAGTCGGTTGTTATGTAAATTGGTTACACGACCGATAGTGATAACCCATAGAACACATACGCACTTGACTGAATGATAAATATAAACGTGTCTATAATATTATTATCGACGTATGATAAATATTCTGGTGTCTAGCAATAAAATTGGGATACACAAAGCATGTTTTTCATAGAATAACCAAGACAAATGACGATCAATTAATTATCAATTATCAGCAATGTTTGATTGGTTAGAATTTTTGCTAAAATTCTTTAGTACGTAATGAGGCTGCAAAGTAATTTTACATGAAAATATCTTCATCTATATTCATAACCCAATAAGTATCGGTTTTAAAAAGAAGAAGGCTCTAGTGTTTTTGCCATGTTGACAAATCTATACTAATATTATAAAGCTGAAGAGTTTGTTTGTTTGCACGCGCTAATCTGAGGAACTACTGGTTTATAATAGTCCATTTATCGAGGAAGTCTTTAGGCTATATAACATCACACTGCAACTATAAGAAGCAAAAAATTGATGGATTTGAAAAAAACGGGGAGATTTATTCATACTTGAGGGCTTCAATGATGCCCATAATAACTATTCCACGCGGACGAAGTCGCGGGCACAGCTAGTACTAATATATTGGTTATAACTTAAATTCAATTAATTGAAATGTCAAATGAAATGACGGTAAAAAACTGCCTGCGAAGGCCTACTTTCTGAATAAAATATTGACATCGATTTTGAAAAAAGAAGTTTACGCTTGAAATAGAAGAATAAAACAGTAGGAAAAAGCATCTAGACTTCAGAAAACAAATTGAAGTAAGAAGGTACATATAGTATAGATTACGACAAGTTGCCAACTTAATTTATTAATGTTATGTAACTCACATTTAATGTGTTTTATTAGATGTTAGATAAGTTAGTTACAGGAAATCGTAAATTCAGACACTAATCCTTGGCCTTGATGATGTGGCATCATCATCATCACATCATCGCCAATCTTCCTTGTTTAGTAGTGCCATAGTACAAGAGATGACCCAGACGCTTTCTTATCCTAAGCAAATTTTTTTGAAACTTGAGGGGTGTTTAATAAATCACGGAAGGCCATAAAGAATATAAAAGGATTTTTTCATTTTGTTTCTTTTTCAAACAAATTTGAAGTTTGTCATGTGTTTTTATCAGTTCCAATCTCAAATCAAAAAGTTTTGAATATTTGGTACACATAAAACATAATAATCACGTCTATGCGGGTATATATCCTTGCGAGGTGGACAGAGCCGACAGTCATCAAAAGACTGAAAGGCCACGCTCAGCTAATTGAGATTCAAATAGTCACAGGTTGTTAGCCCATTGCCTAAAAGAGGAATCCCAAGTATATAAGCTATACTATACCATAGTCGCCTTTTACGACATACACGGGAAAGAGATGGAGTGGTCCTATTCTTTTTTCACATAAACATTTTTTTTAAATTGAAAGCTTCAATATATATATATTATTTTTGATTCATTTTCTCGAAGAACATTGTACAAGTTTATCATTCAGTTACGCAACGCTGGCAAGCAATAAACTGATGATATGTAATCATAATTTGTTTCAGGAAAAGAAATATAAATGTGGTAGACGTGTGTTGACATCAGATCAGGATACAGATTAAAAATATCATTTACAGATATAGGTATATTCATTTCACATTATTATTATCATTCGTAAGTGCGTACTTTGTCTTTGATAGTTTGGGTTATCGTTTATCGGTCATGTAACCGTTTTACATAATACTCGGCTAAATATTTACACGAGATTATTTTCTGTATTCTACTTAATATTTTTTTATAAGTGAACAATCAGTGTTAAAAGCGGAAGGAATCACAAAAAAATTCAGGAAAAGAGTAGGTAATCTGCGGAGTTGTGTTCAAGAACTTAAAAAAAAATTAATAAAATATTTTTACAATGTTCTTTACTGAAAAAAAAACTATGTTTTCCTTGTCTAGTTTTGTAGATAAGGGATTTAATCTCTTTCGTAGATCTCTTATCAACGAAAGCTGGACTTGACATGCATGCCAAACTAAATAGGTACTTATATCTACTTATTCAATTATAGCCACTTGATTTCAGAATAACATGTTTTTTTTTATAGGTAAATATTGTATCATTTGCTAGTAAATAACAGATTCTCCCGTCAAAAATATGATTTTACTACTAATATGTACGCAATCCGCTCTAGAAACTAAAGAAAGAATCTTTACTGACATTTAGTTTAATATATTTGATTGTGACGTTTGAAGTGCTGTTTATTCCTTTCCTAAATAAATAAAAAAAAGAAAACATTTCCATTTTTGACGTAAATCTGTCACCGAAACACTGACATTGAAATGATTCGGTCTTTCTCTTTGTAATAGCTGTTTTGTCACACTGTTACATGCGCGGCGAACCAAAGCGGCTATATTTAGCCGTCCTTGTGGCTGCCAACCGGTTTTCACCGGTTCCCGCCGGTTCACACTGATAAGGAAGCGCGTAACGGGCGGTAAAACACATTTGTTAGGTTATCTCTGATTGTGCCTGCTGTTCAGACTGATAGGTCAATAGTTGATGACTGGGTTGATAGACGACGCCCGATCATGTTCAGGAAATAGGTTAAATTTGATGATTTTTTTTTGTAATGCAATTAAAATTATCGTCTGTTTGCTGAAAAATTAACGAGGTCTGTCATAAATTTTATTTTTAATTTATCGATTTATCGATATCAGGAATAAGAGCAAGAAGCAGACAAACATTTTGTGTTTTTCTGTATGTGGACAAAATGTTTGTCTGCTTAAAAACTTAAATATTGTAGACGATTTATTTACTGAAAACCTCAACAATTTTGTTACTTGCCAAAGAGGTTTTGACTGAGCTGTTAGCAACACACAATTATTAATCGTCTTTTTTTTGGTAGGCTGCTACGAAATAATTTCAGCAACACCTACCACAGCCTAAAATAGCCGTTACAAGTCTCTATTTATAGCTTCATACATATTTTATATTAAATTGGACCTATCGGGGCCGCCGCGGAAGAGAAAGTGCGTAAAATAATCATTATCATAATAAAACTTGCTATAGAATGCATTTCTATCTACGTGAGGCTAAAAATAGACGAGGGTCTGTGACCTGCAGTTTGGAACTGTCGAAGGTATGGCTGGAGTGACCATGAATCCGGTTTTGGACGGGACGGTTCATATACCAATCAACTTCGGGCAAAAATACATTTTATATGTAATCTTGTTTGTAACTTTTTATAACCGGTGCCTTGTCGTCTGATTTTGTGGAATTTGAAAGGTATGTAGGTTTAGTCTATAGATTTTTTAAGTTCGTAGGTCAATATAATATGTAAAGTCGTTATTAGATGCTCACAATTTAGTAAAAAAAAAGCGTTTATTGCGGACAGCTTAGAAATTACATAAATATATTATTACGAATTTATTTATCAAGAATCGTGTTTTAAATCGATTTATTTTTAAAATAAAATCTACGAGATATTACTTTCTTTATCCATAAATGAGTAAAAAGTAGACTGCAGGAAGAAAAAAATATGAGCAATGCACGTGCCAAGATTAAAAAAAAAATCGGTTCGCCAGCGTTAAAAAATAATTGGTCACACTAAGTTTGGCGCGCAATAAAAGAATAGTTTTACATAATTTACATTCATTTTAAGTAGGCATTAATGTAAAATACGTGAAGTTAATAAGAAATACTGAATAGTATTTTTCATATTGGTAAGTATGAATGATGTTATTTTTTTAACATAAAACAAAATTTAAAACAAAAAGTTGACATTATCGAAATAAATCCTGCAGCGCAATTCTTTACCGCTTCTCCTACACTGACGCTTTGGAAGCGGCTGTAAACTTAGTTTTAAGTAATTTATTTAACATCAACCAAAGTTATGAAACCAAAAGATACGACAATTATTAAGTGATGTTGAAATGTCTCATGATAAATCGAATGAGTGCAGCAGATTCTCTCTCAAATAAAAAAAACAAACTATTTGCTCTATCTAGTTTGAAGACGCGTTGTATTGTATTGGCACAAGATAAATATAGTGCTGGTAATCGTCTCGAGTCTCGACAATGCACGGCTGCACTGAGGTCACCGACCGGCGTGTTATCAGCGTATCGGCTGTGCTCGACGAAAGTCCGGCAAGCGGCGGACCGGCGAATAGGCGTGATAGTCATACGTCTACTTCATTTATGTATGTAACATACATATCGTCATGTCTATATCCCTTGCGGAGACAGAGCCAACAGAGTCTTGGAAAGACTGAAAGGCCATGTTCAGCTGTTTGGCTTAATGATAGAATTGAGATTCAAATAGTGACAGGTTGCCAGCGCATTGCCTAAAAGAAGAATCCCTAGTTTATAAGCCAATCAATCCCTTAGTCGATTTTTCGAACATCGATAGGAAAGAGTCCCATTATTTTTTCTATTGGTGCCGCGAACCACACGGCACTTTATTTATTTAGGATACTAATCGCTTGTAACCTTAATATAAAAATAATCATTCTTTAATTTAAAGGCGATGGGCTAGCAACCGCACTATTGAATCTCAATTCCACGATAGGCTCATACAGCTAAACGTGACCTTTCAGTTTCATTCCTTTCAAGACTGTTGACTCTGACTACCCCTCAAGGGATATAGATGGAATTATATGTATATTTTACATATATACTATGTGTGTATGTAAGAAATTTATGTCACAACACAAAGAAAACTTTGTTTCTGTACCCGAGGTCAACAAGTAACGACGGGCATATACAAATTGAAAACAAATTAATATTATAGCTATTTCCCATTACAGATGCGGCGTAGATCCTCTACGAGAGATAAGCTACGAAAAATATAAAAAAACCCACGTCCGTAGAGGGTCTACAATTACGCACGTTATCACGGTCTTTCAAAAGTTTTGAAGTTATGTAATTAAGCCAGAAATTATTTATAGAAAACATTTAATTCAGGAAAGTATCGAACAAGTTCTTCGAATTAAAAAGGGTCTTTTCAGAACTCCATTACAAAGTACGAGTAGTTACATAATTTTCTTTTTTATTTTTCCTTGTTTGATCTTTTTAAATAACTCTCTATATAAAGGAAGGAAATTACTGTTCAGTTTTTATTTAGGTATAAGTAACAGCACTTTAGATTCATAACAAACATACAAATCTTTTAACTTTACTAATAGTGTGGATTTTGATGTTTTTTCCAGTCCTGGACACCGCATCCAACTATTGGCAAAAACAATGATAATTTTACACGTGCTTGTACCACAATAAAATAGATAATATTATAAATCCTACTAATATTATAAATGCAAAAGTTTGTGAGTATGTCAGTATGGATGTTTGTTACTCTTTCACGCAAAAACTACTGAACCGATTACGATGAAATTTGGTATGTACATATAGGCTACTTTTTATCCCGGAGTTCCCGCGGGATTGATAGGGTTTCCATGCGGACGAAGTCGCGGGCGGCCTCTAGTAATTAATATATGTATATAATATTTTGGCATAATATAAGGAAAACTGGAAGCAAAACATTAACAAAATCGAATGTCCTTGTGAGAAGTTGAGAAACATATGTTAGCACTCGCTTAACTAACTCGCTAAATGTAAGAAGTATAAAAAGAATTTTGCGAAACATTACATACATACATACATTTCATAGACACATTTAATCCAAATCGGGGACGTTCTGGCTAAGAGTTGGTTAAGAGTAACCATAGACGGAGCCGACTGTCTCGAAAAGACTGATAGAACACGTTCAGCTGTTTGGTTTAATGATAGAATTAGCATTCAATAAGTGACAGGTTGCTAGCCCATCGCCTAAAAAAGAATCCTAAGTTTATAAACCTATCTTCACGGCGCGCTTTGGAAGCGGTAGTAGTTATAATTAGATTTAAGTGATGTGACGTCAATAAGTGATACCTTGTATCCAATTTTGAAAATAAATCTATTCTATTCTATTAGTCGCATTTTAACGATATCCATGGAAATGAGATGGGGTGGTCCTATCATTTTTTCTTTTGGTGCCGGGAACCACACGGCACGTTTATACGGCATAAAGAGGTAATTATCACGACCGATCACCTCGCAACTAATTCGGGTAATTTGATACGCTGTGCTGTTTTATTTGAATCTTGGACATTTTGTTTATTTGTGTCAATCGTCGACGTCCACTGATAGACGGGGATTACGTAGCTGATAATGTTATCTGACCTGGCTGCTAGTGTTTTGCAAATAATTTGGCCAAATTGAAACTCATCATTACTTTATAAAACTTTTACTATGTCAGCCTTGGTTAAATGCAAAGCGCATGAACCATAAGAGTGACTGACTAACATTTAACGTAGAGAATTTTTGTATTTTCAATCTTTTTTTTAATTAAGGTACTTTTGTCGTTAAGATATGTCAGTCCCATCGTAACAGATCTTAAATTTAACTTAAGGTACAAATAGACTCGTAAATTATGTATCTACAGGTTCGAAACTTGTGTGGATTATTTTCAAAGGTCCAATAAGACACTTTCTTTGAATCTAGTCTAAATTATTTTGAGCCTCGTTCTTTCATTACATACATACATAGTCACGTCTATATCCCTTACCGGGTAGACAGAGCCAAATCTTTTCAAGAATGATAGACCACGTTCAGCTTTTTGGCCTGATTGAGATTCAAATAGTGACAGGTTGCTAGCCCATCGCCTAAACGTCCCTGGTACATGAGCATATCACTTAGTCGCCTTATACGATTTCCATGGGAAAGAGACGGGGAGGAGTGCTGGAACCACACGGCAGTACTTTTATTCAATTAAGTATTTGATAGAAATACTTACAAGTGCTTTAATTCACATCAAAAATTGTCTGAAACGTAGCTATTAAGTAGGTTAACAGGCGTAATTTTCTTCTTGAAAGCTTATGGCATCTTTCTTTAAAAGTCTGGTATAATAAACACAATAATAAAACGCTAGTTACACCCAGATATGTATAACACTGAATTCCTACGCAAAATAAACCACTATCGTCGTTCAGTCTGCGCGCGATAACGAAATATGCTGCCTCCTGTCGCTGATAAGAATAGCTACTACACGCTGTTTGCGCTCATAATGGTGACGTCACGGATGCAGACACGTATGCTGGTGACGACTTCTTCCTCGTTAGCCGTGTGGTTCCCGGCAATAGAATTGCACAAGAATAGGACCACTTTCCCATCGATGTTAAGTCATACAGCTGAACGTGGCCTTGCAGTCTTTGTGAGACTGTTGGCTCTGTCGACCCCGTAAGGGATACAGACGTATGTACAAATATACTTAACTATAGTCATGTCTATAACCCATGCATATACCTAGTCATACAGATTATATGTATGTATTGAATTATTCTTGGTTCCTTTCTCATCAGTCCTGGTTGCATCCTCACCACCTTGGAGAGGAGCCCGTGATACACCCTTGACCATGGATGCCTGGATTAGGTGACTCTGATTTTTACACGGAGAGACTCCCAACTAACCTCCGCAACTTTTGCAGGGTAATCTAAACCCGTATTGGATCCCGGTTCAGTTTACCGTAAGTGCATCGGTTAGTATTGAAACTAATGTGTATAACTTCGAATATAGTCACTGGTACATGGCCGCGGTGGGATTTGAACCTGTGCCTATATGCGCATCAAACATTTTAAACAGGCACCTTACCGATTCATCCACCGACGCTCTCTCGTCAATTGATGACGTTTCATTTGATAAAAAAAAACAATTTCACCGTATTGAAAGCCGACCAAAGTCCACTACCATTGAAGTGGCAAAAACAAAGATGGCGGTCGAATGACGTCAATATCACCCACAAACCTGTCTTCGATGCAGCGTTATTTAGCCCGTAAAAGTATAAAAACAAATAAATACGAGTAAAAATACTGTGTGGATTTGGCGATATTATATCTATACTAATTTGTTTGAGTTTGTTTTTTGAACGCGCTAATCTCAGAAAGTACTGGTTCGAATTGAAAGTTTATTTTTGTGTTGAATAGACCTTTTATCGAGGAAGGAGTGGAAAGGTCTCGAAGCTTAGTAGCGGAGGATGCAACTGTGACTACACCAGTAAGAAAGAGTGAGAAGCATTTTTAAACAATAAAAAGAAGAGGAGACGATCTTATTAAAAGGTTATTTTTTTATTCATAAGAGAGTATACAAACTTGGGATACTTTTTAGGCGATGGGCTAGCAACCTGTCACTATTTGAATCTCAATTCTATCATTAAGCCAAATAGCTGAACGTGGCCATTCAGTCTTTTCAAGACTGTTGGCTCTGTCTACCTCGCAAGGGATATAGACGTGACCATATGTATGTATGCAGGAGAGCTTTCAAAGCTAAAAAACAGCTTTTATGCCAAAAGTTATAAACATGGTAAATAGTCCAGCATTTGCGATCAATTGTGTTTTGATTTGATACACTCTGTTCGCGGCTTCGGTCAGCGAACTCTTTCTATTAGTATCGCAGACATAATGGTACAGTTACCCAGGATGATATATGTGATCGCAATCCTGACTTAGTTCAATCTTTAGCCACGTAGCATATATACACGCGCGACGTCGTTTTGATCGCGCGAAAAACTATCACTATATTTATACAGTCACGTATATATCCCTTGAGGGGTAGACAGAGTCAACAGTCTTGAAAAGTCTGATAGGCCACGTTCAGTTTTTCGGCTTGATGATAAATCGCATATACAGTCTAAAGACTTATCAAATTCAGCTCGGTACATACAATATCCGTTCCACTTAGCCGCATTAAAATCGGTATCATTTACATAGTGGTCATACGAGGAAAACCTATCAGAAACTAGTATACTAATATATAGGATAGTGCAATCGACCGGAGTTGACGACCTTTAGTGATGTTATTACTGGATAGTTTATCCGCTGAAAGACTTGTGACTTTAGTTTCTTCTGCCTTGTCAGGGACGTGTCTACGTTATACATATGTTTATAAAATTATTGCTAAGGCCGCCCGCGACTTCGCCCGCGTGGAGTCAATCCCGCGGGAACTCCGGGATAAAAAGCCTACTCGTATATGTTATTCTGGGTCTTCAGCTACCTACATACCAAATTTCATCGTAATCGTTTCAGTAGACATACCTAACTCAGAAAAGAGTCTTCACTCCATCAATTCGGTAGGATTCGAACGTGTGCACTTTTAAAAAAGGTCGGTTTTTGTGATACAATGATATTTATTGCAAGGCCCCTGATACATAGAACTGTAAATCATGACCACATTTAAAGATATCATTTTACTCATTATTTTTTTAGGTCTAATATCTAGCTCGACCACCGATGCTCTGTCCAGGAGATGTTCAGCAATACATGTCGGTGGCTGGCGCCCGCATCGGACTCGGAAGGGCCTCGCAATCTCCGTGACACACTTCGGCAATAGAAAACAAATAGTATTCAGATAACTGTACACCAAATTGAAGAGAGTCAATATTCCTTTTACTCTGTAAGTAAACGAATCTTCAATTTGCCTGTTATTTTTTATTCGTTACAAACTAAGACTTTACGACAGATGTGGTCGTGAAAGTTAGAATTGGAACTTTGGAACTGTAATTTTTAACATTTGTATGATAACACCTGATCCAGATATTTATTTTTAAAATATCAGCAACAGAAATGTTATAAATTTTTGCAAAAGTTTTTTTGTTTTTTATTATTGAATATAGGAATTTTAATATTACTAGGATAAAAAATTAGTATAAATTGTATTGACATACTTTTTTACTAGCTTGAGACTTGAGACCATTCAATGAATATCAGCTTTAAAACAAGTAAAGAAAATAAAAAGAAACAAAACACATTCAATATCAAAACGATAGTTATTCCTTAAAATTACTTTGGTCAAAGTAACAAATTTAAACCTAATTTACCTAAAACCGTAATGCTGTCCGCTTACAAATGCCTTCGCAATAAAAAAAGAATAGAACCATAAACAAAGCGCATTGATAAGCAAGAAATAAGATCCGAAGGACGGGTTTGAGGTAGAAGAGATAGGCTACTGCGTTCTAATCAAATTCAAGTTAGGAACACGCGCGCCCCGCATGATGCGCAGCGCTAAAATGCTGCTAGTTGTGACAACTAGACGGACAGACTGTGTGGCTAGCCTTTCATCTGACTCATTCGTTAATTTATTTTAGTATTTTACTACTTCGACCTTCGCTGAAGGAATTTCTTAGCATCCGCCTGCGACATTTATAATAACAATATCCAAGCCAAAATTGCGCAAAATACGATCAGTGATTTTAACCGCGCGTTGAGTAATTTAACAGTCAGTACCAGTCTAAAAACTCTGTATACATTGAAGTGTCCAAACACAAGATAACTTTAGACTTTTTTTAAAATAATAAAGTGGGTTTCATACCTATCATTCAAGAGTTTTCCAAAATAGTTCAAAAAAAATTATTCATGTTGGATTTCTTGGTTTTTTCATTACAATTTACAAGAGCGTAATTGAAATTCCAACTTTAAGTTACAAAGTCGCTAAAACAATAGACAAAGAATAAGCAATAAGAATAGAAAACGCGCTTTGAATAATTAATTTTATTGCACTAGTCTTAGTCTGAATAACTAAAGAGCACCGCTACACTTTTGCTACGAGACGAGACTAAGCTGCTATGAATGTAGTTTCATTTTATACTTATTTTTTTTATTTATAGGGCACTAACTTTTATTATAAAAAAGATAATACGAATTAAATTAAGTAGTAAGGGTAATTAATACAAAATTGCGGGGTAGACAGAGCCAACAGTCTTGAAAAGATTGAAAGTTCAGCTGAATGGCTTTACGATGGAATTGAGATTGTAATAGTGACAGGTCGCTAACCCATCGTCTACAAGAGGAATTACAAGTTTATAAGCCTATCGCCTAGTCGCATTTTACGAAATCTGTGGAAAAGATACGGAGTGGGAAGTTTTCGTCACGGGCTGAAACACAAAATTTCACTTCATTTCATCAAGCAGCATTTTACCGCTCTTCTAAAGGGGCCTACAGGTGTGTACGTACTTACATCATTAACCCAGGCGATTAATAACCGATTTAGTGGTCGTTAGACAGCGATAACAATACGCAATTAAAAATATATTAATTTATCGATAGCCAGTATCGAAGAAAGAATTTGGATGCAACCGGAATTGCTCTATGTTACAAAGTAGGTATTTAATCTGTCGTCATTTTTTTGACGCTTTGTGTCTATTGCTTACTCACTGGGGAGAGCCCAGGGTCCGCTTATGAACGGTACGGGAGATTTTTGTATATTTATAAAATAATTAGTAATTAATCTGTAACTAAAAGATATTTTCAGAATAATAATTATGATTATTTTTTTAAGATTTCTTTTCTATGATAATGAAAATGACATTTGAAAATTTACTTAAATACTTACGAGGTTTGTCAGGAAATCGATTTGAACTCGAAAAAGGTTATCTAAAAGATATGGGGTCGTAAACAGTAACACTAATGTAAACCTCTAAGTTCTGCTGATAAAACTAATCTTGGACTTTTAATATTTATATAAAAATATTACATACATGTAATGTATGTAACATTACATATATATAATCACGTCTATATTCCTTGCGGGGTAGACAGAGCCAAAAAAGTCTTGAAAAAACTGATAGGCCACGTTCAGCTATTTGGCTTTAAGATAGAATTGAGATTCAAATAGTGACAGGTTGCTAACCCATTGCCTAAAAGAAGAATCCAAAGTTTATAAGCTTATCCTTTAGTCGCCTTTTACGACATCCATGGGAAACAGATGGAGTGGTCATGTTCTTTTTTCTATTGGTGTTGGTTATATAAAAATATTGTAAAATATATATAGGTACCTATATATTAAATTATCATATTTGAAAACTACTGGATACTTTGTTATAATTTGAAAATCGAAAATAAAAATCTAGTCAGTTAGATTCAGACAATAAAATTTAAATTAAGTTTTTTACATTTATATCTTTGTCATGTAACTGGCCAACAAAACATTATGAAGTCTATATACGGTTGAATTTCAAATATGTGTTCTATTTGATCACATCGAACACGTTTACAAATGACGCCACCGACGTACTAGATAATAGATAACACATGAATGGAGTTTACGAGCAATGACTGAGCGCAGTAAAACGATCGTAAATTTAACGAGACTCGGTTTTTATTTAAGTTTTTATTGCTTCATTACCATCGTGTGATCGATTTCGGAGTTCTCGCGCGTCTGCTTGTGTATTTGCTGAGTATTTTGCGGTATGCCGGTTTTACAAGGTCAATAACGTAGAAAAGGTATAAAGAATTCGGCAACTAAAAGAAATAAAACTTGTATTACGTAATTAAATAGTTTGCTTTATAACAAAATCCTATTATCCAGAAGATATATAATTAAAATCTTCTAAATGTTAAGTTTATAACCAGTATTCCATACAAACTAAATATTGTTTTCAAAATAAACACTACTTCTCATGTCCAAAGAGTAAATAGATACTGTTACACAGTCAACTACCGTAACGGGTCGCCCGGAGTACGAACGACAACGGCTTAATATTCGAGTCCATAGTTCAACAATCGAATAGATTCAGCAATTGCATTGCCATTGCCATCGCATGTCGCTTGATGACGCACGAGCCCCGCCCCTTCCCCTCCCCCAGCGTGGGCGCGGCCATCTGAATAAAATTAGCGTGTTTATTTTTTAAAAGGTCTGTGAAATTAAGTCGTGTTTCGATGATAACTTGATTCGCGAATGCACTTTTGGTAGCTGCGCAAATGCAGTTTTATTGAGAGATACCTATTTGGGAAAATAATTTTCTAGATTTCTTGTATTTGTAACAATCAAAGCAAATTTTTTTTAAATACCATAATGTTCTGTGTTTTATCATTGTCGTCTAACGTTAGTCCTCATCTTTGAAGACGAACATGAGGTGCGCTTATGACCTTTCAGGGGACCTAACCCATAATGGAAGATCCAATATGGGTTAGGTTACACATCCTAAATGTGCGGATTGCCTCACGGTGTTTTCTCTCATCACACCATAACATATATCGAACTTGACGGCCTCTGTGGCGCAGCGGTAGTGCGCTTGTCTGTGTCACCGGAGGTCCCGGGTTCGAATCCCGGCCAAAGCATGATGAGAAACGAACTTTTTCTGATTGGCCTGGGTCTTGGATGTTTATCTATATACGTATTTATTATAAAATATAGTATCGTTGAGTTAGTATCTCGTAACACAAGTTTCGAACTTATTTCGAGGCTAACTCAATCTGTGTAATTTGTCCCGTATATATTTATTTATTATTTATTAATCATTTCTATAGCAATAACTGATGATAACAACCCTGATTTATACTTCAAACAGGCATCGTAAGGCAACAAAGAAAAAAAAAGGCTTCACTTTTTTACAGGCGAATGTATTGTGAACAGTGAGCGTAAATTTTCGCTGTAAGTATATACCACCAAAATATAATGATTGATCATTTACTTTTGACAGGCGAGTATAAAAACTGTACACAATACTCGTATGGGATTATGTATGAAACGATATATTTTTAGATTGTTTTATTTTTGGAATGCTATCGAATATGACATAATCTGGGGGCACGGCAGTGCCCCCGCCAAGTCGAGCAAAAAGAAAAGCGGTACGGCCTTACCATTCTTTTATCGAAGTATATTTGTAGTAAACCACAGAGCAATGAAGATAATAGAGGTAGTTCCGAGCACTGTGTTGTTTGTGTGAAATTTTTAAACACACTAACGCATCTGCTAAAAGAAGATTTATCAGTCTTTTTCTTTGTCTTTTACAAAGCATGCGTAAATAAAATTGGCGTTTACTATGCTACCAGACCCACCTATAATACTCATTAATTCAGTTGATGAGCCTATGTACATCCAACCGGGGGTTCGAACCTGCTACCTCTCGCTACAACTAAACTACTCCGCCATGCAATCTAGTGCAACACAATCAGGTCATATCAAGTGGCAGGGCTACATTTGTAATCAGCTGTAGAAAGTATAAGAAAACTTGCGCAAATATAAAAAAAAAAACAAGAACTGACTACTGGTATTTGTGGTTCTGGAAAATTGTATCTTACTACTGTGAATATAAAGTTCACAATCATATGCTCGGTTCAGTGAAAGGACGCGAAGTATGTAGTATTGTAGCTCTACGTGTTTTCTAATTACCTGCGTGGAGAGATTCATCTCGCCGTGTTTAAATCAATATGGACTGTTTTATTTATATGGTGTAGTTTTCTGAGCCTGTCTCATTTTGACCGTATATACAACTGCAGATTCAACATCGTCGGAGCCGCATTTTCCCAGGAATAAAGCTGTAGCTTTTCCTAAACAAAGCCTCAAGACCTGGCCGGGCTGGCGAAAAATATTCCATTTATTCCCTGACAAAAGTCCTGGTCACATCCCAACATTTATTCTATCATTGAGCCGGGCAGCTGAGCGTGGCCTTTCAGTCTTTTGATGACTGTTGGCTCTGTCCCACAGGGGATATAGACGTGATTATATGTTATGTTACATGCTAACTTTTCTGAAGCTTATATTTTATTTAACGTTACATCCTAACCTCTCTAGAGCCCGGGATTCGCCTTATTCTATGATCCTGGATTGTTTCAGTGAAGTTTACGGGAAGCGACTCACAGTCTTACCTCCGTAATTTTGGGAGAGACCTAACCCTGGTTACGTATCCAGTCGACTGAATGTGCGAGTTTCCCAACTTTAAGAGCATCAATTACCCCTCAAATTAACGATAAATCAAAAAAAGAGTCCTTGGTTATGATTTAGGATTTCTCCAGAGGTCTTTTTCTCTCTCACGCAATAATCTTGTGGTTGTCAGGACGAGAATATGCATCTTTCTGTGCCTCATCTTAGTTAAACGAAATATATGATCGAAGCAGCTCAAATGTATAGATTTAAGTAGATTCTGTTTTGCAGTTTTTATGTTAAATAAATGGTAAGTACTTATACATTCATTCGCTAATGTGCAAATACATATACCAACAAGTACCACTCGTCGCGAGAGTGTATTATGTATCAGCGTGGTGAACCGGCTCGGCTCTCGATTCTCGATGCATCGTTTACCATACGAATCGATTTGAAGCCTGATAGCGGAGCAACGACCTCTATGACGCGCGCCTCTCACTGCGTCAAACGAATTCCCCGCAATTAACTTTTTTTTTTTAATTTTTTTCCTCGTTTGTTTGTGCAAGGCTGTGAGTATAAGGTTTTTTTTAGTTATACACAATGACATATCAGGAATATATCGCTGACGGGGTCGACTGAAATATTAGTATGGTATGTCACGAATGTCTAACGGGGTAGACATAAGTATTAGTAATAAGAATTAAAAGCAAAGTTTAAGTGGATAGCTTAATGATGAATTTGAGATTCAGACATATGACAAGTCGATAATGTAGCTAGCTATGTATCATTAGAGTTAACTTGTCTAACTAACTGTCTATTGATTGTTTTGGATTACAAGCAAAACCAGACCCTGGTCTCCTTTCTAGGGACGATGTAACTGGGACAGATACCACACAAGGTAAATGATGATGATTCTATGAAGCACATACAAACTTAATTTCTTTATCATTTAGAACATCATATCTTTTGGATACAAAACATTGGTTGACGTTGAATAAATCAGTTAAAACTAAGTTTAGTGCCGCTTTCAAAGCGTTAGTGCAAGAGACGCGGTAACAAACTGCACTGTAGTGCATCACATCTCTCGCTCGGAGGCAATGCAGTGCTTCCAATTGCCACCGTCTTCTTCAATCTTTTCATTCACTTGGTTTAGGTATGACTGTCTCATCACCGCAATGCAAATAATCTCATGCGAGGCTTTAAAGTATTTACTTTGGAATTTATTCAGAAAACAGAAATCATTGACCCCTGAAAAAGAACGACGTCGTGTAAGAACATTAAAAAAGATGAAAATTACCAATAAAAAGTAAGACTAAGTCTTCAATTGAAATCGATTTAACAGTCAATTAAACTGCTATCACAAGGCGCAGAGTGGGGGATAGCAACAGGTGGGAGGCCGCCACCCCCACCACCCGGCACCCCCCACCCTTGACGCTTGACAGAGCTGTTACCAAGTTATACGTATCCGAAGTAGAACACACAAGACGTTTCTTTCAGTATAATACATACATATAATCACGTCTATATCCCTTGCGGGGTAGACAGAGCCAACAGTCTTATAAAGACTGAATGGCCACGTTCAGCTATTTGGCTTTAAGCGTTCAGCTATTTGGCTTTAAGATAGAATTGAGATTCAAATAGTGACAGGTTGCTAGCCCATCGCCTAAAAGAAGAATCCCAAGTTTATAAGCCTACCTAAGTCGCCTTTTACGACATCCGGTATCCTTCTTTTCAGTAGCATTTGAGGAGCGTCGACGGTCGAATCGGTAAGGTGCGCGGTTAAAGTGCGTGTGGCGCAATAAGGCACAGGTTCGAATCCCACACCAGTCATGTTCACTATTTTCGAAGTTATGTACATTAGTTTGAATACTAACCAATGCTCTTACGGCAAGGGAAAACATCGTGTGGAAACCTTCAGACAACCATTATCGATCCGATACGGGTTAGGTTCCCTTGCGAAGGTTGCGGAGATCAGACGGGAGTCGCTTCGTGTTTTTACAACCTGACTCACTCAATCCAGGATCTATGGACAAAGGACTGAGCGCCTCTACAGAGTGGTGAGGATGCAACCAGGACTAAAGCCAGGAGGAAGAAGAACGTTTTTTTCAGTTGCGTCCTTAAGGATAGTTTTCAACTTATGTTAGCTGATATAACCTACATATCATTAGGTATATGGTGAAGTGTGAAGTGAAGTGCCGTGTGGTTCTCAGCACCAATACAAAAAAGAATAGGACCACTCCATTTCTTTCAAAAAAGTAAAAGGCGACTCAGGGATAGGCTTACAAACTTGGGATTCTTTTTAAGGCGATGGGCTAGCAACCTGTCACTATTTGAATCTCAATTCTATCATTTAGCCAAATAGCTGAACGTGGCCATTCAGTCTTTTCAAGACTATTGACTCTGTCTACCCCGCAAGGGATATAGACGTGACCATATGTATGTATATGGTGAAGTCGCAGGCGCAGGAATAGCTAATCAACGCACGGAAACTAATAATGTTAACATCCTACTAATATTATAAATGCGAAAGTTTGTGAGTATGTTAGGATGTCAGTATGGATGTTTGTTACTCTTTCACGCAAAAACTACTGAAGCGATTACGATGAAATTTGCTATGTAGGTAGCTGAAGACCAAGAATAACACATAGGCTACTTTTTATCCCAGAATTCACGCGGGATGGACAGAGGTTTCCATGCGGACGAAGTCGCGGGCGGCCTCTAGTATAAACATAAGTATGTAAATGTTATTAACAACATAACACAAAACCTGGTCCTACCGCGGACAAGCCATAAACATGTCTTTCAAATTGGCTGTAAAATATACGAACAAACACTAAAAATTAATATGTACGGGAAAAAGTAGGAATTAATTTTAATATATTAAGTATAATGAAGAAAATGCATCGTTTATACGGAATTAACTGGTTTCGCTAGAAAACTTATGGAATGCGACAGCTGATGTGACTATCTTTATTTTTAACGGTTTACGAAATCTAACTGACCGGGTTTCTTTGTAATTTGATATCTGATATAATGATATTGTTAGATAAGGACTAATTAATATGAATGAACACTGGACCTAAAAGAACTAAGGTTTAATTTTGGATTTGAACCAAAATAACATACATATGGTCACGTCTATATCCCTTGCGGGGTAGACAGAGACAACAGTCTTGAAATAACTGAATGGCCACGTTCAGCTATTTGGCCTAATGATAGAATTGAGATTCAAATAGTGACAGGTTGCTAGCCCATCGCTTAACGAAAATAAGTTTCAAATGTTTTTGAACGTTTATCGATTTCGTGAGTTTCCGACAAAAAATATTAAAACATATTTAGAACATTCAAAACTTAAAGACAAGTCTATTGTGTATATTTAAAACATGATGGATGTCTAGTCTTTGATAATGTCTCATTACAGTTGTTTACTAAACATTAGTAAGTAATTTTATCACAATTGTTAGGCAATCCTAGTTATCTGGATTTAGATAACTAAGGAGGTGACTGGGTCACCGCGACGGCTACCTTGAAAAGGTTTAACAGCCCTTAAATTATGCATAACTACATACATATAATCACATCTTCATCCCTTACGGTGTAGACAGAGCCAACAGTCTCGTAAACACTGCAAGGCCTCGTTCAACTTTATGGCTTGATGATGGAATTGAGTTTCAAATAGTCATAGGACTTAAAATTATTTCTATTAAAATTAAAATTAAGACTAGTATGCCAGCAGGTATAAACACCCACCTTTGATGTTATTTTCAAATTACGGAAAAGTAAAGTTTTCTATTCCAAAAACAGAAATTTTACTCCTGAAAGTAGGTTACAATAATATTATTACATACTTGAACCAAATTACTTAAAGTGAACTAAGTCCAAGTTTTTAGGTATGTGTTTTTATTACTTCTACTTAGTTCAGGATCAATAGATACTTATTTTTTTAAGATAATAATTACTTATTGAATATTGAGGGTTTTTTGGATTAAAGGAAAAATAGTAGGTATCAATTCAGTTTTATTATAGTAGTTACGATTTGGTTAAATTACAAGATTATGTACATAGCCTATAGGCCTGTAAAAAGAAAGTACTTAGCTGCACTTGTTCAATATAAACGATAAAAGCTATCGATTTGCCTCAGATATTAGTTTTATCTGATATGTATCTTTGATCTCTTTATGAATCACTAACTTAAAGGTAAGCAACAATTTTCTTTCGTAGAATCACTTTATAGTTCTGTTTAATGCTGGGTTTTTAGGCTATACACAAACACTTTTTGCGTGATTAATTTATAACCATTATGATCAACGATTCGATTAAAAATAAAACAATCGTTTTCCTCTCCCACACATCCAGTTTGAAGCGGTTACGCACGCACGCGTCTATACAAAAAAAAAAAATGACGCGCCAACTAAACAACCATAGAGTATGAAAAAATTCGCACACCCAACCGACGCTAGTTCTATTTTTAAATCGTTCATTCTTAAAAGTTATTTTCGTATGTTCTTAAACTCGCTCGTTCGTAGCACGAGGGATTCACGCTGTGTAAAATCAAAACACAACAATCATTTCGGCGAAAAGTGTTTAGAAATTGAGACATACAGACGCCATCTCCTTATCTCGCTTTATCATAAAGTTGTGTTTCCTCTAAATGGAAGGTTATTCGGTGTGAGTATAACATGTAAGGCGGAATTAATTCTGATTTGCAAAAAATAATAATAAACACCCGCATAGTGGTCGACCGCGATGTGTTTGGAAGTTGTTTTTGCGTCAATGAGTGGGTTTTCAGAACTACTTTTTAGTGACCTCTTTTTGTGATAATAAGAGTAACTAGTACCAGTTTGCGATAAAACTTGTTTTTTTTTATTTCTTTATAGCCAGGTTTCATCCCCTCATATGAAAACAAGTCCTACTTGGATAGGGTTCAGCCCTAAACGACCCTTGAGTATCGCAGCTCTTAGCTCTCAATTCAATCACTTTGAGAGTGCTCTGTGGTATATTTGCTAGGAGATTGACAGATAAAACCGAATAGCACTAAGTCTCATGATAGTGCAATGACGAATGAATTCTAATAGTTTATAAGAAAATCAATAAGCGAAAAATGTGTATTTCTGATGACGAAATAATACCTTATTAAGTAGGTATATCGGCATATCAGCAGTCTTGAGTTTTTAACTCATAGAATTTTATTTATAGTATAATTTTTTTTATTTAATTTTTAAGTGATATTAAATTTTTTTTAAATGATTTTATTACCTTACGTTTATATAAGAAAATCAATTTTTATAATGTAGTTGATCTTCTCAAATGGTAACACGCGAGTCAACTTAACCCAATGATCAACTCACAGATTGAACTACAAAAAATATTTCCCAATCCGGAGGGTATCTTCTGACGGTTCGTCTCCTTATCAGTAATATTGATACATCATAAACATTAATGAGTACACAAATTAAGAAATTTCTAGTTCCTTTGATAATTGCCGTCATTAAACACTGAATCATCGAGGTCTCGGAGCAAAGGGATGGTGACGCACGAGACTGTCCCTAGTTCACCTTCGGACGACGGGAAAACCCGAGACAACCACGCCACATTCAACCTAAACCCTCATTCATTAAGGTCTAATATCTACCGAAGGATTTACGTAATTGAAATCGCTCAATTAAACCTAGAACGCATAGTGCGGAGCGATCGAGGTTCATTATCATAAAAGGTTTATTATTATCGACTTACTGATCGTAACATCGAATTTATTACAACACTAGCCTTTCGAAATGATTAAATTGAAGTAAATAAAAAAGGAGGCATTTTATTTGCTTCTTTATTTAAAAAATAATAATTGCAGAGTGTCGATAGGTACCGTTCAGCACACGATTTACAATTTATCAAATATTATACTTTCAATTTAATCTTTTTTTGGACCGGTGTTGGTCCATTCTGTACAAAATTAAATAAATCGATTTTCAGTGTTGCACCACATTTATATGGTAGGTATCTAACACCACAACAAATTTTGCAATGAAAATGAAATTTGAAAGTAAAATTCGCATTAATATTTATCGTTTCATGAATGTCACGATGTTTTTACATGTGTATCAATGTTTTAGATTTATCAAACAATTTTTTTCTAGCCGTTATGTGCACAAATTATAAGAATAATAATGTAAAGGTTCGATATATGTACATATTTATTCTGTTTGTTTTGTATATTCAGGCCAAGGTGTAATCTACATAGAACCAATGCACTCAGTGTTTGTCGAACATTGAATAAAAATACTGGATATATTTGTAAAATTTTAAATGTTTATTTAGCATTCAGATATAGGTAGATATCTACTACCCATATTTTTCTTTTTTTTTATTAATCCATTAATTTCTTTTTAATAAATTTAATGACTGTTTTTAGCAATACGTAAGTTTTGTAAGTATTTACAGTTACTTAAATGCTAATTATGTGCATTTTATAACGCCTAAAAATATTCAGGGCACTGGAAATTGTAAAAGTTCAATTATCCTGTACATATTAGATCGGAAGATAGTAAATTGTTAAGCCAAAAAATCTATATTCTTTCATTCTCTAACGACAGAAAAACAAAGAACTACCTAATGCCATTATTTATAACACTTAATTATGAAATGATAGCCATTTCACCACACATTAATCGATGAGGAATCCTGGCTCTGTGCCAGACATCACTAGTATAGACTAGATACACAACGCAATATGATTATAAGAATACCATTTCTGTATGCGCGGGAGAGATCCATACAAAGAAACCTAAATAAATTAATATAAGTAATTATTAAGGGAAAACACAGATTGAGTTAGCCTCTTTGAGATATATTTCGTTGAATTAAAAGCTCTGTTAGATACTGAATAAAATTGAAAAAATATCAAAATTTGTATTATGGGACATTTTAACATCACTTAATAATTGTCATATCTTTTGGTTCCACAACATTGGTTGACGTCAAAAATAACTATAAATTAAGTTTCCTGCCACTTCTAAAGCGTCAGTATCACACTGCACTGCAGTATTTTCTTCAACAACGTCAACTTCGCAACTATCCAAACTTAGAATAGAAATGTGGACGAGAGAATACATTGTGCTGATTATTTATGTTCTGATTAATAATAAGTAACATGCAATTTAGTTTAATTAATTTATGGCAATTTTAAATAGATTTATGTACAGACTGTACTGAATTTTGATTAAGGTTTAAACGCTTCCGCGACTTTGTACGCATGGAAACCCTATCAATCCCGCGGGAACTCCGGGATTAAAAGTAGCCTATATGTTATTCTGGTTCTTCAGCTACCTACATACTAAATTTCATCGTAATAGGTTCAGTAGTTTTTGCGTGAAAGAGTAACAAACATCCATACTGACCTCCTGACATACTCGCAAACTTTCGCATTTATAATATTAGTAGGATCTACATTATATGTAATCTTAAAAGTCTAAGCTTTTTCAGTCCACCGAAGGGCCAAGGTGGAGACAGTTAGAGACCTAGTTATATCTTTTAATTCTCTTTCGTATGATTCCACATTGTCCTTAAATCAAACAAATTTATCCTCCAAACAAAACTCTTGGACTAGTTATAAAACCCGATGAAATAATGCGTTTCCTAGGCGCCAGTCCGAACTAGCGTGGGTCTCCACGTGACCAACTCTCTTGGTAAGCGGCCATCATGCATATGGAACGGGAGTCTATCGCAACTTACTCCAAATCTCATAAATTTGTATACATTTGATTATTAAGCGTTTTATCTCGATCGTCGTTGGCAGTGAAGATATATTTTGTATTTCGAGTGCAACGGCTTTATTTTGTGCCGTGTGGTCAGCGGCACCAATATAAATAAGAATAGGACCACCCCATCTCTTTCCCATGGATGTCGTAAAAAGCGACTAAGGGGAAAGCCTTATACATTTCTATTTCAGGCGATGGGCGATGGAATGGACAGCAGTCAGATTGATGGGATGTCATTAAGCCTATCAGCTGAACGTGGCCAATCAGTCTTTCAAGACATTTGGCTCTGTCTACCTCGCAAGCGATATAAACGTAATAATATGAATGGCTTTCATTCGGCCTTTTTATAAGTTTTTTTTTGTCGACATTGCAATTTTAATTTGTAAATTTTTCATGTCAAGACCATTCAGCGATGACATGACTACGCGAGTCGTAATGTATACCGTCAGACCTCCTAGGATAGGGGGCGAATAATATGTGTATACCTAAAACACTAAAAAGATTTGGTAGGACATCATGATTAACTCTTATGCACTCACTAGCATTTGAATGCTAGTGCAAGATAATATACACAATTCTTTCTTTTTTTATGTTACGACATCAAAAGTTATTTTGTTTTATAGGTCGCGCGGTGGTTAAAGAACGCTCGGAAAAAATAGTGGGGGCAAACGGCGCATGTGTACATTCGCGCTCAAAAATGCTAAGGGAAATGTTTTTTTTTTTATTTATTTAATACTAGCTGTTGTCCCGCAACTTCGCCCGCGTGATTTTCCAAAAAAAAGTAGCCTATGTTTTAACTCGGTTATTTAACTATGTATATCCATATCTTATAATATACTTATAATGTTAGTATGGATTTTGTGCCTTATAAATACTTATAATCCCTACTTATATTATAAATGCGAAAATGTGTATGTGTGTATGCATGTTCAGTTTTCACACTTAACCTGACCTGGCTGAACCAATTTTGATGAAATTTGACATAGTTATATTCAACCGTGGACGGACATAGGGTAGGGGCGACTTGTACTGTTTGAGAATTGATATATTATTTTAAGTTGTCGCGTACAAATACGATAAAACAATTTGTGCGCAACAGTACCCAAGAGACACGGGACGCGCGAACTCAACGCGGGAAGTAAAGAGTGACTAATCCACCAATACGTGTCGCCGTCGGCGCACACCCGCCCCCCCTCTCTCCTCGTCCCACCTAATAGACCTAAAAATTGATCACTGCGCATGCCCCTTCTACTTTTGCCGAGCGTTCTTAAACCACCGCGCGACCTATACTAATAAATGTTTTTAAACTTGTTTAATTCTTCTATATCGGTCGGTAAATTTTAAATTCAAAAGATTCAGTACCTATCTTTTAAATCGTTTATTGCAATTCATATCTGTGCCTATGACAGTCAAAGAACAACACTATCTACCATCCATCATTATCAAGTTATTTTTATAAATAAACTGCAATTAAAAACGGACACGCTTGACTCTGTGAAATGTGGAAAATTCTAGAGCCGTTTAAAAAACTAATCATTGTGGGAAAGGCAGGCAGGGCTTGTTTAGAAAATTGTGAAAGTCGTGTAAAGGCTGGACATATCACACGCTGCGGGTTAATGACATTGTGCACAGAGCTAGGAAGCCGATCCCAGACTAGTCCGGTTACTAGTGTTCAAAGAAAATACTAAGAACTTGTGATTGTTTGCAAGCCTAGTCCATAACATAACATAAAATCACGCCTCTTTCCGCCGCCGGAGAGGTAGGCAGAGACTACATCTTTCCACTTGCCACGATCTCTGCATACTTCCTTCGTTTCATCCACATTCATAACTCTCTTCATGCAAGCTCGGCGGTTTCGGGTACTCTTGACCTGACCCTTTATAATAAGCTAAGTGCACTCTGAATAATATTTACTTAATATTCTGGCAAAAACTTATTCTGATTGTAAATTTCAAATGACCGATTAATTCAGTTTGAAATTTGGAAATTCACAGTTAACAACTGATATAGGATGGTGTAGATTTGGTAAAATTTCAATAAGGCACTTACAGTCATCCAACATAGCTTTGTTGCTATAAGTTTGCTATAAGATAAATTCTTATAACCTTCTTAAAATTTTGTTTTATTTCGAGTCTTATATTTAGTAAGAATCGAAAAAAAAGAAAAGAAATGGATCCTAATTTCAAGATCTCAAGTAACTGAACTCGCTTCCAATGATTATTTAAGAAGCGAAGCTCTCTTCCGAGAACCTTATCCAATTTTACGGATACCGATTTTCCGTAAATAAGGACGGCTATAGGTGTTTCTTGCACACCAACCTCTAGTTCGTTATTAAAAAAAAAGAATGCGGGAAAACATGATGATGATGATAATTTTCACGATGATTATGACTCAACCACAAACAAAGGGAAGATCTTCCGCCAAGCTGGGTGTCATTCCTGGGTAATCGACAGACGACGAGTCGCAGGTTGTGACAATGTGCATTCGTCCACGATGAAGTTTTAAGAGATCTATATTTGTAAATTGACGTCCGATGAAAATTCTGCAGTGTAGTTTGTTCCGCCGCTTCTTTTACACATGCGCTTTGGAAGCGGTAGTAGTTATAATTAGATTTAAGTGATGTGACGTCAATAAGTGATACCTTGTATCCAATTTTGAAAATACCTAAATATATTCTATTCTATTTATATCAATCCTTGATATCGCGATTTAGCATACGTGCATGAATTGCTGGTGGCGATTGACATTTGAGATTTCGCCACAGACTCTTCGCTGCTATTGGATGATCGGGTCGTACTCTCACTGTGATTGGCTGATGGCATGTGACGTTGTGAAGTCGCCACATCCTACTAATATTATAAATGCGAAAGTTTGTGTTGTCAGGGTGTCAGTATGGATGTTTGTTACTCTTTCATGCAAAAACTACTCAACCGATTACGATGAAATTTGGTATGTAGGTAGCTGAAGACCCAGAATAACGCTACTTTTTATCCCGGAGTTCCCGCGGGATTGATACGGTTTCCATGCGGACGAAGTCGCGGACGACCTCTAGTATCTTATATTTTTTCCCTATTATAATTATGCTATTCCATTCTATCATTAAGCCAAACAGCTGAACGTGGCCTACCAGTCTTTTCGAGGATGTTGGCTCTGTCTACGCCGCAAGGGCTATAATCGTAATTATATGTATGTATTATAATTATGATTGCAGCTGAACGTGGCTTTTCCGTCTTTTCGACACTGACTCCAATAAGGAGCAAGCTCCACGCTGGTCTGGTAATAAAGAAAAAACATATAGAGAAGCAGACTCTCCTCGGGCAGACTGTAAAAGTCAATCAAGGGAAAGGCTCAAAAACTTGGGATACTTCTTTTAGATGATGGGCAACCTAACTATTTGAGTCTCAATTCCATCATTGGGCCATGCAGATGTGATTGTATGCAGTCAAAATAAATAACCTTGACATTAGTGGGCCGTTGAGTGTTTGTACCGACATTATTTTGAGCCCGTCGCGTGTTTACCGGCTGTTCTTATCCCAGCGGTAATCAGGGTTTCATTAAGACATTTAATTCATCCAACTGAATGACCAGAAGAGAGCAAAGTCATTTACTAAGAGAACCTAAAGTGTCCATGGGAAAGAGATGGAGTGGTCCTATTCTTTTTTGTATTGGTGCCGGGAACCACACGGCAAATGTCGTAAAAGGCGACTAAGGGATAGGCTTACAAACTTGGGATTCTTTTTTAGGCGATGGATTAGCAAACTGTCACTATTTGAATCTCAATTCTATCATTAAGGTAAATAACTGAACGCGGTCATTCAGTCTTTTCAAGACTGTCGCCTCTGTCCACCCCTCAAGGGATATAGACGTGACCATATGTATGTATGTTTGTACCTAAAGTATTGAAATGGACGGTTTTAGAAAAAGGGGCCGACCGAAAAAGAGATCGAAAGATAAGTAGGAAAGAAGTGATAAGCATCCAATTGAATGACCAGACGAGAGAAAAACTAAATTACTATGAGGGCCTTAAATATGCACGTAGGAGGTCTTAGAAATATATGAAGACGTATATAAAAAGAGATGGAAGGACAGTGATAACTATTTAAATCTTAATACCATGATAAAGCCTACAGCTGAACGTGACTTTTTGCGGGACTGCCAATTCTGTTCAACCCGCAAGGGATATAGACGTGACTATATGAATTACCAGACGAGAGAAAACTTAGAAACGGAGAGAGTCAAACATGGAAGTAGACGGTTTTAGAAATAGGCTAGCACTTTAGAGAATTATTCTTCCTTCTGGCGTTAGTTTCAGCTATATACCAGCGACCTAAACTTAAAAATAATATATATATTGTTCTACAAAGAATACGCTTAATTTTCGAAATTTTCATAATAATTGCACGATTCAGTGATATGATCACTTCTAGCAGATAAAACAGTAATGACACGACATAATCTGACATCGTATTTTTGATAGATAAAGCGGATTACATCCGATAGATCATTGTTGCGTGAGATTGTAATGAAAAAATGCATGTTTAATTTAAAAATTCTTTGATTTATTAAAATAAATTCATTTAAAATAATTGCACGTTTATTCGGAAGAAAGAAAAACAATTCAGTCATCTTTGGTCATGAGATATTTTAATACATTCAATGACGATAGAAAAAATGGCGGAAACAGGACTATGGTCGACAAAGAGTTGAGCGAACACGATGAGAAATGATTGAGACAAAATAACAATCTCTCTTGGCCACTTGGAGTTATATTAAAAGTTTAATTATATGTTTATTTATAACGAGGATAGACTTCCTTGACCAACAGGAGTAGGCATAAATGTATACAGTGCAAAACGAGATCATTTCCGCAATTAAGTTGCAGACCTGACCGCGGTATGAGGAAAAATCAAAATGGCGTAGATAAATGTTACGATTTGCGTCATTTAGTTTTCGGAGTATTTTAGTTAAAGGTAAATAATTAAATTGGTAAGTAAATCGGTTAAAATTCAGTGGCCGGAAAACATTGAGTTAGCGGCAGTATTCAAATTCAAATTCAAATTCAAAATTTTTATTCATTATTATAGGATATTATTATATCGCTTAATAATTGTCGTATGGTTTAACAACTTGGTTGACGTCAAATAAATTACTTAAAAACTAAGTTTACTGCCGCTTCCAAGGCGTCAGTGCAGAAGAAGCGGTAACAAACTGCACTGCAGCATTTTCATCAACAACGTCAACTTCACAATATTAAATTATACTTAGAATAGAATGTGGACGGGAGAATACATTGTTCACGTTATTTTGACCGTGATAAGAATTGAAGATGTTTCTGACTATTTTAATTTTTTAAAGGTGTCGGTTCTAGGACGACAGATACAGCACATCCTGATGTCAGACAATGTCTAATTCAAAGCGCACGTTCTCATAAACCTTGCTAAGAAATTAAAGTGGGGTGGGTGGCGCATTGTTAGAGATAATAGAATTCTAAGTACTAATTTTTGTTACTCTGCTTTTGGATAAGTTATTCCAGTTAATTAATGTGAACAAATAATAAAAATACCTGTGAAACATATTAGACGATATTTATTATCCTTTATTTCCTTAAAAACGAACTCTTATTTTTCTCTCGATACCTACATAGATAGGTTGCATGAGAAAATTGAAGAATGAAATAAAGCAAAAGTAATATTTATATATGCCGAGAAAGTGGCTATTGTCTCTCTGCCTACCCTTTGCTGAACGCGTGATTTGAAATACTTACCTATCTTTATATTCAGTAAAAAAAAACATAATAATCTGAATTTTGACGTAAACCGTTCACATCCAATACTCGGTCCTATGAATATGTATATATACAGCAATTTGCTCAGTATGTCAGTCATCTTTCTCGTTCGCAAGTAACGCAGTAATGCTAGGTAATGACATTATAACGATCCATTGCGCGACGATTTCCGGCCTATTCTGTAAGGGTGTGGTTTTAGTGAAAAAGCTACCTAATTGTTGAAAATAAGCATTTCATTATTTTAAATTTTCTATCAAAAAGCCAAACAGCTGAACGTGGCCTTTCAGTACTTTCAAGACTGTTGACTCTGTCTACCCCGTAAGGGTTATAGACGTGATGATATGTATGTATGAAATATATTGTTTTTTACAGTAAATTATAGAAAAAATGTCATTGATATGAAAAGATAAAAAATTAAAATCGACAGCGTATCACAAATCATAAAAAAGATTATCGGTCGTGAAAGTGAAATGAGTGAAGTACAACAAATTAATTATATTATAGCTCCTTGTTATTTAATAGATTTGCTGTGCTTTGTCAACTGAGATAAACAAAATCATAAAACAGTCCATAAGAGAAATATGCAATAAATATATCTATGAAAATGGTCTATATATTATATCTTCAACTGTCTCATGTACATTTTTATGAGTTCTTCGTTAAGAGTAATATATAAACGTAGTCTTAAATTTAATTGATTAATTTGTTTGTATTAAAACTATACAGTACACTATAAATGAACTTGGTTATGCCTGGTTGGATATTTTTCAAAGTTTATTTAAAAATCATTTTCATTTAAAATTATATTAAAGTTGTAGCATGACTCACAAATAAAACCCATTAATTAAAGCAATTAAAATTTTAAAATACAATCATTTAATGCCGTACAAAAGCATAGAGTAATATTTTTTTATTTACGTAATCTCATAAAATGTCTTGTGATTTCAGAAGCGCTTTTATAGAGACTCCACCCTTATCTACATATTACGGCACGCGTCGCTTGCACTGAGACTACAAACTATGAATCACATTACTCCGCCTGATTGTAAAGCAATACCAACCTAATTAAAAGTTAATTAAATCACATTTGCAACAAAACTATGGACATCAAAACACGTCACAGTTTCTATAGAATTTATTAGTAACATTGTGTGGGTTATACCGTACTTATAAATAGGGATTAAGTCCAAAGTCCACGATGACTTGTTGGTATACTCCCTGTGAATTTGTGAAGTCTGGATATTTAGAACAAGTTTGACGTCTGTGTACTCATGATTGTAGAAATAAAACCATTAAAGACTGAACGAAAATTAAAACAGTTTATTGAAAAGTCAAGCCATACAGTTGGAGCGAAGCAGCGTAAGAGAAAAAAGTTGACGGCTGGCGCCACAACCGGGCCACAGATAAAATAGACTTGTACAGGCATGGGCGTTGTTTAAATTATTTCAACAATTATAATGTGTCCTGAAGGGGTAAATGAAGGACCAAAATTGGTATATAAAATTATTCATCCTTAAGGACTTCAATGATGCCTAAAACAAATACTCCACGCGGAAGAAGTCGCGGGCACAGCTAGTTGACTATATTGAGCACAGAATTCTTTGATATCGGTTGCTTATGGTTTGCCATTGTTATTTTGATTTGTAAGTAGGTACGTTGAGAAAGAATCCTTACAAACACAAAATTCATGATTTATTGTTATTGTTGAGCACAATACCGATTATGGACGAAATAAATGAAGGACATGCATGACATTTGCAGTCGAAAACATACTTACTGTAAAAATCATTGTTAGTTCTTACTAACACAATGTGATGATGATTATGATTTTTACAGTATGTTTTCGACTGCAAATGACTGCTGAACTTGGAATTATTTTAGGCGATGGGCTAGCAATCTGCCACTATTTGAATCTTAACACCATACAGCTGAACGTGGCCTTTCACACGTGAGACTGTGGGCTCTGTCTACCGCATAAGGGATAAAGTAAAAATATATATGTAGTAAAAAGCAGATTGTTTGATACGCCGATGACGTAGCAGTAGGCAGAGGCGGCGTGTTAGTAAACAAATATACTGCTACTTAGCTTAATAAAATCCGATTCTTATTATGCATTAAGCATTTGAATAATTTCGCTGTATCGCCACTTTCTCCTGTGGTTATTTGAAGCTCGGAAATTTAATACAATAGTTTCTTGTTACAATTTTATATTATAATTGTTGGGTTGAGAATTGAATTAAAAATTATTATTAACTAGTGTTTAAATGTTATCTATTGTAACACTTACTTTAACAATGATATCATAAACCGCGAAATCTTTTCGTGTCACGAATGTTGTAGAGTTTCGGAGATTACACCCAGACATCAAGCTGTTCAAATATTTAGTTTATCGTCATTAAAACAATAATTTAATGAGTAAGAGATGTTTTAAATTTGGCAGAAAGTCTGTTTAGGATCAATTGTACTTATTCAAAGACAATCCAGACGAGAATGCTTGAACCATAAACAAAACAAACGCAGCCGCGCCAATTTTCATCCAAAGATAATAGAGATGATAATAGTTAGATTAGGTTACATACCAATAACAATGTGCAGTTTCCAATAAATGTCCGAGACGTAAATAATCCGCTCAATAAATTCATTCACAACACAACACAAAACAATGTAGTCACATCGAGCTCTGAACATCAACTGATGGTGTCCATGCCCGCCCGCGAACACGGGATATAAAATTAATTACGATGCCGCGTACTGTGACGCGTCTGAGTGCGGCCCAACTTCTGGGAAGCCTCGTGGTCATCCGTCTCAATTAAGGTAATGCAAGTATATTGGATGGAGTGTAGTGTACCTACCCAATTGCTTAGAACGTGCAGGTTTTAAAGTCGCACGGGGTAGATTTGTACTAGTGACACGGCTGTAGCTTGAAACGTTTTTTTTTCTTTATAGGTAAAATATCGGATGTACAAATAAGTAAGTCAGTTGATTATAAAGTCGTGAGAGCATAAGGTTTTAAGAAGGAAAGGTAATGAGGTAATAGAGGAAATGGCATTTTTAATAAAATGTAAAATAAATTACATCTTGACCTGACCTTTCTTTTATACGTTCCTGACACGATCAAGGTACGTTCGTCTTGGGCAAATCTTGGGCATTAATATTTTGTCACGTCTATATCCCTTGCGGGGTAAATAGAGCTATCAGTCTTGAACAGAAAAGTTCTGCTGTATGGTAATGATGGAATTGAAATTCAAATTGCTAGCCCATCGCCTAAAAGAAGAATCTCAATTTTATTACTATTAATCATTCCTTTAGTCGCCTTTAATAAAAATGTAAGTAATAATTATCAATTTCGATATAATATAAAGTTATAGACCTTTTTTGTATGGATTAGAATAGATTTTGTTTTTTTACAGGCAGATTCTTAATCCAATAATCAATTATGAATTATCCTCCTTAAGAATAATGTCTAAAGGTTCTAGATACGTATTCTTTAATCCAAGTCCAGATAATCCCGCCCTTGGATCTTAGGGAGATTACGACCGCCCCCAATATCTGAGAGCTTAGTTTGGCCTTCACGTGGCGTGTTCAAGTCAACTAATTACATCCCAGTAGTGTTGCCAACCTCAAAGGTTAAAATTAGTAGTAGTAGTAGTAGTTTTATTTCAATATAGTAAACGAAGATCGTAGGATCAAGTGCCGTGTGGTTCCCGGCACCAATACAAAAAAGGGATAGGACCACTCCATCTCTTTCCCATGGATGTCGTAAAAGGCGACTAAGGGATAGGCTTACAAACTTGGGATTCTTTTTTAGGCGATGGGCTAGCAACCTGTCACTATTTGAATCTCAATTCTATCATTAAGCCAAATAGCTGAACGTGGCCATTCAGTCTTTTCAAGACTGTTGGCTCTGTCTACCCCGCAAGGGATATAGACGTGACCATATGTATGTATGTAAAATCAAACGATCCTGGTGAAAGATGTGGTAAAGAGTATCCTAAACCTACTTGAATGAAGATATTGATGCAGCGTAAGAAGTATGCAGGGATCGTGGTAAGTGTAAAGATGTTTGTCCCTTTATTTATGTATTGTTTTCAGTATAAATGCCGTTTTAAGGGCCGTTGGGGTTATTAAGGATCTTTGAAATATATTGTGAACTACATAAAAATAATCTTTACATTTTGGTCGTCTAAAATCAAAACTGTAAACTTATAAGTCTATTTTTATTTTATATCGGGGAAGCAATATGTGTACGAAGTCGCAGGCAACCACTAGTATATAAGGCACGTTTCTTTGGCGTGGTATAAACAAGTGCATTAACTCGTTAGTTGCATAATGCAGTTAAAGGCGCGCATCAGTAAGAAACGCGCAATTATCGCAATATATATACATATGTATATCTGTACACTGGCAGTCAATTTGCCGCATGCAATGACGTCAACACATTTTTTTTAATATACAACAGGCAAACGAGCGATGATAATAAGGATTGATTATCGTAAATTTGTTAGAGAGATGAACGTACCTTTGGTGGCTGATTCAGCCTAGTAATACATACATACATAAAATCACGCCTCTTTCCCGGAGGGGTAGGCAGAGACTACCTCTTTCCACTTGCCACGATCTCTGCATACTTCCTTCGCTTCATCCACATTCATAACTCTCTTCATGCAAGCTCGGCGGTTTCGGGTACTTTTGACCTGACCCTTCAGCCTAGTAATTGATAGCTAAATACTTGTTTGGGTCGCTTAGCTCTGACGGGATGATAAGATGACCATCAGAATCAATCTATTAAGTTCGGTTGTTATAAAGTCTATAATTAAGCCAAACAGCTAAACGTGGCCTATCAGTCTTTTCAAGATTGTTGGCTTTGTCTACCCCGCAAGGGATATAGGCGTGACTTTATGTATGTATGTATGCATAAAATACCAAAATTAAAAAAATACTAAACAGTTGATCATACCTTACACAGAGACGTACAAAGCTAAGAGGCTACTGTTTTTCTGTAAATTCCCACGGGAGCGAAGTCTCGCGCATAAGCGTGTTCTTTATAAACTCTTAAGCCAACTTATTTTACGCTGAATTCAACGCATGAACAAAACCAGATCATATCCAATCCACATGTTACTACAAGGTCGTCACGGGCTGATCAAATGCATATACAATGCATTGTTAGTGCGATAGTAACTCTGTCTGCTCCGTTTTTAAGGCTAAACTATACAACTAATATTTCAAAAGATAAGTATTATAATATTTTTGAGTCGACGTGTTGTGTTCCAACGTTCCAAGATGGGTTTCTTTCAGGCTTATTTTGACGGCCCCTCAGTAGCAATACAGAAGGTACCGCGTTCGAATCCCGGCCAGGGCATGGCGGAGAACTTTTTCTGATTGGGCTTGGTCTTGGATGTTTATCTATATAGGTACTACATACATACATATGGTCACATCTATATCCCTTGCGGGGTAGACAGAGACAACAGTCTTGAAAAGACTGAATGGCCACGTTTAGCTATTTGGCTTAACGATAGAATTGAGATTCAACTAGTGACAGGTTGCTAGCCCATCGCCTAAAAAGAATCCTAAGTTTGTAAGCCTATCCCTTAGTCGCCTTTTACGACATCCATGGGAAAGAGATGGAGTGGTCCTATTCTTTTTTGTATTTGTGTCGGGAACCACACGGCAATGCCGGCAATATAAGTATTTATTATCAAATATAAGTCTCGTTGAGAAGTTAAACATAACACAAGTCTCGAACTCCCTTTAAGAGTAACTCAATCTGTGCAATTTGTCCCGTATATTTGTTTTATTATTATGAATGTATTATTGTGTTATAACCTGACTTAACACACCTGGATGAAGTATAAAAAAATAATAGAAAGATGTACATTATTGGGTTAGTTTAACTCACAAACAGATGTTAAGGCTGTATTCTGAGTAAACGAAATATGTGCGAAATGAGGAAAATTGTTGGAAGTTCGATAGGTAATATGTACTAAAATGTACTTACTTGGAATCAATAAAATATATTTTTTTCATCACGAACTTATGCCTATTTCCTTATCTATTTTAGATTTTATTTTAAATGTATAAATTATATTAAATTTATGATCTTCTTTGATTAAATATATTTCTTTTTTGCAAACACCAGTTGCCAAAAATACCAACAAAATTTTTACGAGAAAGAAATTTTGTACTGCTTCTATTAATCGAAATACATTACATATTTAGTTACCTATATGTATATCTTAACATTGTACTGATCTGCACATAAACACTCTGATTTTCATTTAATATTATGCCGTGTGGTTCCCGGCATCAATAAAAAACAGAATAAAACCACTCCATCTCGTTCCCACTGATGTCGTAACAGGCAACTAAAGGATAGGCTTATTGAGTTGGAATTCTTCTTTTAGGCAATGAGCTAGCAACCTGTCACTATTTGAATCTCAATTCTATCATTAAGCCAAACAGCTGAGCGTGGCCCATTAGTCATTTCAAGATTGTTGGCTCTGTCTACCCCGCAAGGGATGTAGACGTGATTATATGTATGTATGTATGTATGTTTCATTTATTGCCCACGAAAAAATTGCTGATAAATTAATTATGAGGAACAAATATACCCCATAACCACTAATGATTTAAACGCCTTTGCCTAGAGGAAGTAAACGCTGTTCGTTTGTGGTTAGTCTCTGGAACTGTCTAGATAAATAACTTTAATTGAATAATTTACAAGTAGTGGGTATTTCTCATGGTCTCCTATTAGTCACATAATTACAATGTACTTTCTGGAACTACTTTAATATATCAGTCGTCCTTAAAATGTCAAGATCTGAGGGGTTAGTGCGGATTTTACTCGATAAACGCGTCGAGCGATAAACGCGTATTTTTATGTGATTTGATCAGCGCCATCTAGTGGTAACGCGATGGCACTAATGTAATTCAAATACAAATTCGTGATTACCTGCTCGACGCGTTTAATCGAGTACAACTCGCGCTAACCCCTCTAATAGATAGGTACATACACACGTATAGACGTCTATATCCCTTGCGGGGTAGACAGAGCCAACAGTCTTGAAAAGACTCGTAGGCCACATTTAACTTAAAGATAAAATAGAGATTCAAGTATATGATCTTCCGCGTAAATGGTAAATATATCCATACATAAAATAAAATAGTAATCGAAATGTCTGTACCTACTTGAAAGATATTAGCAAAAAATCGATATTTGGGTTATCTATTTACCAGACCAGAAGAAGCCACAAATGTGATTTTAAGAGTTTCTGCCTGTATTTTTGTACTCGAATAACGCTAAAATCATTGCTCCAATTTAAATTGGGTTTCCTTATTCTTCGCCCACGCCTCCAAGGGGCAATACAGGGGGTCAGTCTTTCAGTAAACTTTTACGGTGAACGAAGTCGAAGGCAGAAGCTAGCCCTATATCATGTCTTTATACTTACAGGATAGACAGAGCCGATGTCTGGAAAAGATTTGTTGAGCACGTTCGGCTGGATGGCTTATAGATAGGATTGAGAGTTTTATTTGTTGCTGAAATATTGTTAGCAAAATTAGATAGTTAAATAAATACACAGACACTTTATTGCATCATAAGAAAAAGAAAAACAGAAAAAAACTAGGTAGGTACACTTAAAGCTGAGGGCCTTGGTGGTAGCCTTTTCTGATAATCTTAAACCACAGTTTTATTGTTATTTTATACTTACCTGTCTTGCTGCGTCTATATTTAGCTTCGTTAACGTTTATTCATTTACTAACGACCCGCCCCGGCTTTGCACGTGTAGCATTTATACTAAAAACCTTCCTTTTGAATCACTCATCTATTAAAAAAAGACTGCATCAAATGTTGAAAAAAGGCGAATTAGGGATAAGCTTATAAACCATACAGCTGAACGTGGCCTCTCAAGTCTTTCCAGGACTGTTGGCTTTGTCTACCCCGCATAGGACGTGATTATATGTATGTAAAAATGTACGAAATAAAATTATAAACTTTTACTGTTAACGACTATTTTGTGCAATATTATTATCTACTTATATGATGAATCATAAAAAATTTAACGATTAGTTACCTAACCTAAAATAAATTATGTTTACCTATATTAATTAATATCTGGAGAAACCACTAATAAATAAATGTTAGTCGTAGCCACATCTAATGCTTGTCTTCGATCCGAAACTCATATCAAAACTGGCGTATGTAAGATTTAGAGCCAAGGGGGTGCAAATTAAATATATTTGCTAGCAGTGGGCTCGCAATTTCTGCCCAAAAATAAATAAATATGCTTCAAAAGTAAGAATATTTTAAATTGTTATTCCATCTTGAAATTTAAACAAAGCTTTGTAAGTAAAGCATTGTACGACAGGTGAGTAACTCCCCAGGGGGATTAAATCAATTTCGTCGATGTCGTGTCTTTAAAACAGTTGATAAGCGATCATAATTTGTGATATTTGTTAGTCTTTCACTCAAAATCAACTAAACTGTTTTGGATGAAACTTGACTGTAATATATTTTAACTTAAATATCAGAATAACACATAGACTACGTACAGTTTACGCATAGTCGGAGACTTAATGATAAATAAATAATACCATATTGTCATATCCTTTGGGATTGCTGCCCTAAGCGTCTCAATTTGCCCTCCCCAAGTTTCGGACCATACATAGGTACGCCAACGCCTATCAATATAACTAGGTATGTACTATATATTATAGTAAACATATAAACAAACAGGCACCGTCGAAGTGGGCCAGTGGTCAGATAGCGACTAATAGTGTAAGTAATTAGTAGACCGGACAGAGTCCAATAATTAGGTACAGCGGTTTATTAAACGAGTCTTTATGTTGTCTTGATGGATTGATCTTAAAAATTATTGATATTATAAACGTATGATTTTATTAAACGGTTTTATTTAGCTCACCCCGTTTGTTTTTTTGTATTTTTTTTTATAATTTTAGTTGATATTCATGTATATTCCCCGCAAAGGAATAGACGAGATAATATGAATGAATGAATGATTTAAATATTCATTTATTTTCAAATGTAATAAAAATTTAATGTTTTTTTTCTGAATCCTAAATTCAAGAAATTGTGCTGGTGGTGCAGCCAAAAATTGCACTTTCTCAAATGTCATTTTAATAAGATTAAATCTTAAATCTAAACGGTAGTCGAATGTACATTTTTAGACATCAAGTAATGTCGTTAGAAACTTAAGCAATCATCTGCACAGTCATATTTAAAAGCACGTGAGAAAATTTCAAACGTTTCTCCTTGCATAAAAATATTCAAGCCTCAGTGTCCTTGACTTGAAGCTACTTTCGAGTTGTTTACATTTTTTCCTCCCTAGTTATGTATATAATTTCGGCAAAAAATATCTACAATAAAAGTATTAGCTAACATAATAATATATGTCTTCATAAAGATTTATTTGCCAAGTTCACAGAGTTATATGTTGACTGAAGTTTTTACACGATCTTACCTACGATCGGAAACATTATTTGGCTTTTCATGTTCCTCCCGTACTTACTATATATTACACGACATGTTGTTATTTACCTGAAAAATAAAAAAAAATCTGTTAAAAATGTATACACAGTAAGAGGTATCAGGATAAAGTCTTACTACTTCGTGTGTTAAGTGAAGCCGTAGAAATGCGTGCATTTCAAAAATTACATATCTTCTAATATGTACTCGTAAGATTAAACACGTAAGATTAAAACCTGGAATTTTTTTTCTATCTAGAGCCGTTGGTCACAACATTCAAACGATTCAAATCAAAAGGTTAAGGCGAACGTTTTGATTTTGAATCTGACACGATCGAACACGCATTTTTTTTAAATATTTTCCAGCCTTTGACTTACGGATCATTGAGATGAATAAAAAATACGCTTGTCGTAGGTGAAATAAGAAAAAAATCATTTTTTCAAAAAGAACATAATTCCACCTATACTTAAAAAAATAACAAAATAACGGCGCTTCAGTTAGTTACTCCCTAAAATCTTTAAGGACACTTTGATTCAACCTTGGAGAGTGCAGGACAACCTTTTTGTGTCAACACGTCGCGATCAATGGTAAGCAAACCCGCATGGGGCGTGGTAGTCCCGATTTGAACATGTTTTCAACTCTTACGAACAAAATTTATCCTACTAATAATAATATTCGTTTAGTTGGGATATGTTAAATCTTTTACGCAAAATCTTCTGGACGGATTTCCATGAAACAGTAATATAGCTTATAATTGTAATAATGTGATAGGTAAGTTAAAATTTATATAACTAAATAACAAAAGGTATAAAATTGGGTGACAGGATAAGGAACGGCGTAATGCTGTGTTGTGAAAGAAGATATTGATATGAATAATCATATTGATAGGAATAATCATATGGAAATGCCTAGATTTTTTCCTCATGTGGAAAAAATGAATGGGAGCAGGTTGACTAAACAGGTCATGAGGTCCTAACCTCACCCAATCTTACCTCACCCAAGAGTGATGAATGTGGATGAACAGAAATTCTTATCTTTTTAAGATTTTCTCGACGTGTAAATTAGCATTTCCCATTGGAGTAGGTACTATGCTGATTTTTTAATTTTTTATGAAATTTTAAATTTCAATACTTGGCACGAAATCAAACATAGGCTTCATTTTAAGCGAGCGAAGTCGGCAACAATAGCTAGTTATATAAATGCAGTTGTCTTGCCACGTGTAAACGCAATGATACCACGACGCAACGCAGATGCGCCCGCGCAGCTTCTCTGTAGGTAAACATTGCTACTACCTAGTGCAATTATTATAAAAGGGTTGTCTGAATGCCGATTTTGTTTCAAGTTAACAAACAATAGAGATAGAGTGCCGTGTGGTTCCCGGCACCAAAAGAAAAAGAATAGCACCGTTCCCATCTCTTTCCCATGGATGTCGTAAAATGCGACTAAGGGATAGGCTTATAAACTTGAGATTCTTCTTTTAGGCGATGGGCTAGCAACCTGTCACTATTTGAATTTCAATTCCTTCTTTAAGCCAAATAGCTGAACGTGGCCTATCAGTCTTTTCAAGACTTTTGGCTCTGTCTACCCCGCAAGGGGTATAGACGTACTTATAAGTATGTATGTGATTCCTCGTAATTTTTATTATTTATTTTTTTAAACCTTTTTTTGCACAAATTACATATGTATAGCTCAATTGACGGAGTTTATGCTAGAAGCATTATTTACCAGTCAACCATTGGGTCTGACAGAGAACTTTATGTGGGGTCAAACTCTATTGGTGTTTATTATGCTGACAGACAGCCCTACCTTCATGTATCAGCATGATATTGACATCGGACGGTACCTGATGCGTTGTTTACAAGTTCTGTCATTCAATTCAATGCCGATCGTAATTATTGTGATATTATGTAACTAAGTACTAAGATCACAGAAAGCCGCCATAGAATCAAGTTATTGTAATATTCTAAATAAAGGGAAGAAGAGAGAAAGAAGTAAGTCCTCTTTTTCCTTCTAGCGTAAGTCCTGGTTACATCCTTACCTGTGACCTGATCTTTGATTTGGTAAGACAGGTTTTTACATAAAGCGACTCCCTCTGACCTCCGCAAACTTTGCAGGGGAACGTAATCTATATATGTATAGATCATGGTTACAGATCCTGTTATTTTTTAATGTGCAGGATTTATTAAACGAATGAGCCCACATAACTTCAGAACATAGTCTTTTGTTATGGCCGCATTAGGCTTTGAACCTGTGCCTTTATATACCAAATCGTCATAGCGACCTAATCGTTCATGATAACGTAATCCCACGGTAGACGCACTGGCGGGCGATAACGTGCAAGTTATCACTTTTTTTTGACCGTTGACATTTAACAATTAAACTTGTAATTTTAATAAAATCTGTCACACAACAACACATTTATGTAATGATTAAACAATGTCCCCCGCCGCGTCTGTCTGTTCGTGATTAACTTGAAACTTACGGAGTCAGATCTAACTTTGGTTTAGTTATTGAGTAATTAGCTTTTTACCAGATCTTCAAGCTCATAGCTTGCTCTTCAACGGGCACACTTTGATTTAATTTTGTACAACGAATCCAAATATATTTATTTTTAATTAGTCTGCGGCAAATTTCTATCTAAAATGTTATATAGTTTCTGAAACATGCCTTACGAAGAACATAGCACGACATAGGCCTCCCCAAAGTTAGAATCATGGTTACTACACATGGTGCCTGAATGTGCAAATCATTGGACAACATTCAACTTATACACTTTAAAGGCATAAAGATGCTCTATATGCCATGATGATGTGGGTTTCGAGCCTAGTACTCCTCGCCTTAAGAGTCGAAAACCCGGCCCAATTATCACCTGTTAGTTTAAGTTGCATCCTGAACTCTAGGTATAGAGGAGTCTGGTTCTAGAATCTAGGATTCAGGGTAGGTAGGTTACATTTTACGAAGCGAATCGTCTGACCCTCGCAACTATGCAGGAGATCGTTATTATCACTTGTCCCATGTGACTGGGACAAAATGGACATACTTGTCCTTAAATCGGGCTAGTGGGTCAGACAAGAAACTAACCCGGCTTGGATAACCACTATCCAAGGGTTAGTTGCATCATCATCCAGTAGCCAGAATGTGCAAATTTCCTCACGATGATTTCCTTCACCTTCAGCATTGGTCAGCATTCTAATAAGTACCTACCTACTTCTGTATTGTTCAATATTGTGCAATAGTGGTCAAAACTGGACCGTGAATGAACCTTGAGCCCAGATACGAATTCACTTAGACCGAGTGCTACTCGATTTGTAGATTTGCAAATCAGAACGAATGATTTGAATATTATACAACCACGTTGGATAAGTGTTACATAACACATGTTAGTACTTAGGTATCATTTTTTTTTTAAATAAACATTTTATTATACATTTAGGTTAGGTCCACATTGCCGTGGGAATTTTGGAAAATACCCTAAGCAACTTAGACTCAAAATTTTACATTTCTAGAGTTCAATTGGACATGTGATGCTGGTAAAGAATGTTGCGCATACCATAGACAGCACGACATACTAATAAATCTATTCTCGACCAGCTCAATGATAAATAGACTCATGTTACCAACGAGATCTAAGTTATTTCGGTCACATAGCTCGTAGACAGCCTGCCAATCTTGATAAACTGGTACTTGTTGGGAAAGAAGACGGTAAAAGACCACGGGGCAGATCTCCTACCCGCTGGTCTGACCAAGTGAAACAAGGAACGGGACTTCTATAGCCACTGCCCCGAGAAACGCCGAAGACGGTCAACGAATCCGTTAAAGCGTTCCAGGACGAACACGACCTTCAGTAATGAAGAACACGATTATGAAGAAGAATCCAATTAGATCCAGTGGCTTTAGCTGTGCTTTGATATGTCAATCAGTTTTCTGTTTTATATATGTTTTGCTGATAATTTACATCCACTTGGCATTTACCTCACCTAAGCCAAGCTAAAAAACACTGAGAAGCATCACAAGTGAGTAATTAGGTTAAACGAAGCTCGAGTCTGATCTTAGTTCGCTCAAGTTCTGAGTCCTTACCTAACCCAGCTAAGGAATTCATTCTCATACACAATATATAGCTTACTATAAAGCTAAGATCACGCAGAGAGATCCGTAGACCGCTCGATGTAGAATTATCATTGGATCGTTACACGAGACAGCATTAGCCGCGCTCGCGCAGCCAAGGTCTAGATAATAATCGGACGATAAGATAAAGGAGAAACCGACAGCCTGATAATAATGTTACCGTAATATGCACATTACTAGTGTTGTACGCGCAGAACACACAACAAAAGTAAACAGTTTGGATGTTCGTGTTAAAACAATAATCACTGTGATGGACAAGTTTATAAGCTGCGCATGATTGTTATAGTCAAGATATAGGTTTTGTTTCTAGTTTTTACCGGAACGGCCCAATGGGAGGATCGTAATTTACTGTTAAATGCACACATATTAATTTAGATTTTTAGTGATAGTATGTTTATTTATTTAACTGTTTAAGTTCTTTTTGTACAATTCTATCTTATGCAGGTTAGTACCTACGGTGTGGTTCCCAAAAAAGAATAGAACCTCTCCATCTCTTTCCCATGGATGTCGTAAAAGGCGGCTAAGAGATAGGCTGGCTTCTTTTAGGCGATGGGCTAGCAACCTGTCAACATTTGAATCTCAATTCTATCAGTAAGGCTATCAGCTGAACGTGGCTTATTAGTCTTACAAGACTCCTGGCTCTGTCCAGCCCACAAGCGATATAGATGTCTATATTATATGAATGAATAAATGCGGGTTAACTAAGCCAACTGAGTATTTATACATACCATACCATTATATGTATAGGAACAGATTATAACAAGAATTTCGTATTATGTGGAGTGCCAAACACTTCAAATGTAACATACTTAGTCAAGTGTGAAACTTTGTTTCGAAATGTTATTGTATTAAATTTATGATAGTGAACATTCCTCTACTTTTGTTTTGTACATCTGCTTTAGTGTTTTCAAACAGATTAAAACTTGTTAGACCATTAGATTCCTATTATATCTGATCTGACAGATTGAATGAATACGTTAATTATTAAAATAAATGATTTCAGTTCTGTGCCGTGTGGTTCCCGGCACCAATACAAAATAGAATAGGACCACTCCATCTCTTTCCCATGGATGTCGTAAAAGGCGACTAAGGAATAGGCTTACAAACTTGGGATTCTTTTTTAGGCGATGGGCTAGCAACGTGTCACTATTTGAATCTCAATTCTATCATTAAGCCAAATAGCTGAACGTGGCCATTCATTCTTTTCAAGACTGTTGGCTCTGTCTACTCCGCAAGGATATAGACGTGACCATATGTATACGTATGTATGTTTTAGTTCTGTGTTTATGCAAACTACATGTAAACAGAAAAATAAGTACATCTTTATATTCTTGTTTGTGATGAAGTTTGAATTTGAAAGTGTTATATGTGTTACAGTCAAAAATTTTGAATTCCCACATAAGTCGACCCTGATGGAACAACTAGTATCCTATAAATTAAATCCTAGGCACACAAAACGCGCACGAGAGAGAAGGTCGACAATTTTCTAATCAAAGGTCCTTTGTGTGTCGTAAGGACGCTGGGACCACCTTGTGAAATAAGATACATTTAGGTTGCGACCTTATAAAATAGGTTTGCATACATACATACATAAGGTCACGTCTATATCCCTTGCGGGGTAGACAAAGCCAACAGTCCTGAAAAGACTGAATGGCCACGTTCAGCTATTTGGCTTAATGATAGAATTGAGATTCAAATAGTGACAGGTTGCTAGCCCATCGCCTAAAAAAGAATCCCAAGTTTGTAAGCCTATCCCTTAGTCGCCTTTTACGATATTCATGGGAAAGTGATGGAATAGTCCTATTCTTTTGTATTGGTGCCGGGAACCACACGGCACAATAGGTTTGAGCTAAATTTATACACAGCAGCATTTAGGGCAATGACAGATAAAAACTCTTCGCCTTTACATTCAGCTGTCTAGAGTCTGGATTTCAGGAACTTTGCTTTGAAACCGTAAGAAATAATTTTTAAATACATTTTGATGTATGTATGTGGATACTTAAGTATCTCAGGAAGAGTTTGGTCGTAGTGAAATTCAAACTTGAGAATCTAACGATTCTATCCATTACTCAAATAACTGTTTTTCATTTAATTTCCAGAAATGAGATTTTTATTTTAAAAAAAAATCTCTAGAAAGTAACCGTTCTTCAAGGAAAAAACAATATTTAACCTAAAATGGTAACACATTATTTTATAAATGAGCTAATGAACTTAAAAAATCGCTACTTTTTTTTTTTTTTTTTTTTTTTTGACTATGAGAACATAGTTTGCCTGAGGGGCATTCACTATTACAGCGGGACATTTTTAGGCGAGGGCTTGACGCTCCTCCTAACAGCCTTTTCGGCAAAAGCGCGCAAGGGGCTCCCAGTTGGGACGAACCTCGGCCTTGGACTTTGCCTTTGAGCAATGCGAGCAATGCAAACTCGCGAGCGGATGCAACGCTCAACCTTATGGGTTCTAATCTTGACTATCCTGCCTTAGGGGCCTAACGTGTCGGCGTGAAGCGCCCTGGTACATTGCGGTACCTGGTAAAAGAGCTACTGTTCCTACTTCTTCGCGCCCTGTTCCGGTGGGCGCGATGGGGACGGTATCGATAACCTTGCCTCCTGGCGGGCGCAGGGTTATCGGGGGGGCGGTTGGCAACCGTGATGGGGTCGTCCGGATCGTGGAGGACATTCCTCGGGCGTCGGCGGCGCAACGGGGCGTCTGGTCTTGGTGTGTAGTCTGCGGCCTGGACCACCAGAGGGTTGGGGTGGGTGGCAGCTTTTTCAAAATAGCGCTCCGACACGCCTTTGAGAAAGTCTGCTATTGTGGGGAGCTCCAAGTCCCTGTGCAGGTCGCGTGTTCGAAGACCCAGGGGCGAACCCGTGGCTCTCCGCGCGAACCTGTTTTGGATACGTTGGAGTTTTTCGATGTGGGAGGGGGCTGCGTGTGCGAATACGACGCTAGCGTAGGTCAGGACGGGGCGGATGCACAACTTGTAAAGAGTCAACTTATTTCTAAGCGACATCTTTGCGTTGCCTATCATGGGCGTGAGTCTGCCGAGGAAGAAGGCAGCTCGGTTTCTGACTTTCTGGATGTGAGGTCCGAAAGTCATCCCACTGTCGAGGGTGACACCCAGATACTTGGCTTGTCTGGCCCATTGAATGGACTTTCCAAACAAAGATATCGGCGTCAGGGGGGATCGGGTGCTGTAGGCTGAAGGCCTGGTGGCACCGCGGGGGTCTTGGGAGAAGAATACTGCCGTACTCTTTTCGGGGTTCACTTCGATCCTCCATTTCCTAAACCACTCCCCAAGTGCGTTAGCAGCTAGCTGGAGTCGTTTGGAAATGGTTTCACGTCGTGTGTCGGAGGTGAAGAGGGCCGTGTCATCGGCGAATAGAGCGAGTTCCACTTGGGGAATTTTGGGAACGTCGTTGGTGTACAGGGCGTACAGGATGGGGGATAGCACTGAGCCTTGAGGGACTCCTGCTTTTATGGGATGGGGGCTCGAGAGGCAGCCTTCCACTCTATAGCGAAAAGTGCGATTCGACAAAAAGTCTCTGATGATGCGCACGAGACTGTCTGGCAGTTGTAGGTTGGCCAGCTTGGCGATCAAGCCGGCGTGCCAGACTTTGTCGAACGAAAAAATCGCTACAGTAATCAGCACTGGTTATATGCTTATGCGTGTACTTCAACAGTGTACTACTGCCGCAGGCGACAAGCCAATTAGCGCGTCTTATTTTACCAATCATTTATCAAGCGGCCGCTAAATGAAACTGCTCGCCTCAGAAGGGCATACAAGAAATTATTCGTTTTATCAACTTTGCGCATATAGATCTCTATCAGAGTATTAAATTACTCATTTGTCCACTATGAAAACGGTATTAGACCTACCATAACATTGACAATTGAGTACATTTATCTCAGGAATGTTAATGTTATGCATATCCTCATGGTGGTTGAGTCCTCCTTGGGAGGAGCCCGGAGACCCCCTATGGCGCGATTCTGGAATACCCATACAAGATCTGCGTGGACTAGAAAGAAAGCGAATCTAATCCAGCTGTAATCATAACCACACTAACTAAGTGCTATGAGGATAATGATTTCATTATTTGGACTATCTACTAAAAAATAGTCCTTTAAGATTATAGAATTACTACGAAAAAATCCAGGGGAGGGAAAAGATCCAGGGGCCGTAGCCCAATACGATGGACCGATCAAATCAAAGATCATTTCAAAACATAGGTGTATAATGCATTGCATCTAGCAAAAGATGGCTGCAGATGGTCCGTGAGGAAATTATATCGGACATAATATCATGACGCTTACTGAGCAATTGACTGAAGAAAGAAGAGTACATTTACATTCCTCTTGTACATTTTACGTGCATAAAGTTTAATAAAATAAATAAAATTATAAATAAATAAATATATAAGAGACAAATTACACAGATTGAGTAAGCCTTGAAGTAAGTTCGAAACTTCGAAACGAGATACTAACTCAACGATACTACTTATATTTAATCATAAATACTTATACAGATAAACATCCAAGACACAGATCAATCAGAAAAAGTCCGTTTCTCATCATGCCCGGACCGGGATTCGAACCCGGGCGTTCGGTGTCACAGACAAGCGTATTACCGCTGCGTCACAGAGGCCATCATAAAACGGTAACATTACGACAAATTAGTCAAAACTTTAGATGAAGCGTTTAATAACAAAGCAGATTACATAACAAAGAATATATGTACATCCGAATTTAATTGCGTAATTCTGATGCGGCGTGTGTCATGATGTAGTATCACAATGTGGTCATTGTTCGCAAACAACTCATTATCAGCCTCGTTATCGCGAATGCTGCCGGTTCTACAAGAATAAGAGGCAGTCTAGCTAGCTACAAAGTTACCTACAAACATATAGAGACATGTGCTTATTGTGTATAATATACACAAGACATATAAACTCGGGATTCTTACGGTGAGGAAAAATATCGTAAGGCATGGATGTGCAGTATTGTGCAGGTTGATCATTCATGCAACCATGGATGCAATACGGGTTAGGTTTACCTGCAAAGTTTGCAGAGGTCCGATGGGAGTCGCTTCGTGTAAAAACCTGTCTCACCCAATCCAGGATGCATGGTCAAAGGCATACCTCGGGCTCCTCTCCAGAGAGGTGAGGATGCAACCGGGACTAAAGCCAGGAGGAAGATATAAACTAGGGATTCTAATTTTAGGTGACCTGTCATTATTTGAATCTCAATTCCATCATTAAGACATACGGCTGAACGTGTCCTTCCGGTCCTTTCGAGACTATGGCATTTTTTACCCCGACAGGGATAACGACGATTATATGTTTAATCTTATATGTCAAAACCCAATAAATTACACAGATTGAGCTAGCCCCAAATAAAGTTCGAGACTTGTGTTATGGGTTAATAATAACTCAACGATAACTAAGTAAGTATATTTTACAATTAATATATTCGCTTTAGGTAACACAAGGTCGCCTTTATTCTGTCTTCTCCGTCAATGTTTTAATGTGCTAGCTGGACTGAATTAATTATGAAATTCTATTTTAAATATGTATAATTCGCTATCCATGATCAATAACCTTCCTATTAGTTGCTAATTATGGCAACAAATCACCCAAGAACCGTTGTAATTATTTCAATTTATTAATGTTAAACACGTTTCGTTAGATTTGCTATAATTAACCGCATTTAATTTATATGTAGAGACAGCGTTCAGGATGTCAAACTTTTATCAGCTAAATATTATTTTATATACTTCTTAAGAGTTGCAATCATTTTGATGATAAAGATATATAATACATAAATACATACATATAATCACGTCTTCATCCCTTCCGGAGATAGAGTCAAACAGTCTTGTAGACCGATAGGCCTTTAGCTGTATTGACATTCGAATAATGACATAATGCTAGCCCATCGCCTACGAGAAACGTGTATTTTTCAACCTTGACATCGGCAAAATCATCGTTTTGTTGAACGATGGAGCCATGGATGGAGCCTTAATATTAAAAAGTGAAGTTCCGTGTGGTTCCCGACACCAATACAAAAAAGAATGGGACCATTCCATCTCTTTCCCATGGATGTCTTACATACTTGGGATTCTTTTTTAGGCGATGGGCTAGCAACCTGTCACTATTTGAATCTCAATTCTATCTTAAAGCCAAATAGCTGAACGTGGCCTATCAGTCTTTACAAGACTGTTGGCTCTGTCTACCCCGCAAGGGATATAGACGTGATTATATGTATGTATGTATGTAAGTGAAGTGCAGATCACTTTAAGCGTTGTAATTTCAATTTCGTGTCAATATTTTGATAGATTAGCTACATTCGGATTGATAAATTCTTCGGGCGGGCACAAAATAAATAAACCTTAACATCACGTAACACTGCTGATAAGATTATGTAAATCACGGGTTGCGTAATGAGAGGTACCTAAAAGTTGAAAAATTATATCCGAAACTGAATTTGTATTTATTAATATTAATTAATTAATTAATATACATATAATAAAATTGTAGAAAAGTGCTGTCTGTACATTGAAAATAAAAATAAAAAAAATAGCAGGGGTTATTGTTATGTCGATGTCGAACCCAAAAACGTAATTAACTTTTTTTTTGTCTGTTTGTCGGTTTGTCTGTTTGTCGGTTTGTCTGTTTGTCTGTTCACGCTAATCTCAGAAACGGCTGAACCGAGTTGGATGCAATTTTCACGAATATATTGTGGTATGCTTCAGTTATGCTTTAGTGTTTGTTTCATGTCAATCGGTTCATAAATAAAAAAGTTATGTCAAATTAAAGAATCACGTCGAACACTATTCTATGCTTATACATAGGCACCATTAATCTCCGCAACTATTTGACGGATTTGGTTGAAATTTTGTACCGACATATTTTAGAGCCTGGCGCAACATAAAGACTACTTTTTACCGCGGGAAAACATCCGTTTCCCATGGGAATCGGTAGTATATTGTTTTTTTAACGCCTGTTCCGGTCAACGAACGACGTCGATCATTGTTACTACTACTTAGTTACTACTGATAGGTAAATTACAATCATTAATAGAATATGTTATAGTTACTTATTACCTTGGAATTGACTGGATTACCATGGGAAAAAAATTAAAAGGGCTCATCTAAATTCTTTCTACTTAAGTTAGTTTAGGCTGATATCATAAACTATAAGAATAATTTACCGAGGGAAATCATAGTACTCCCATGGGAATGAAAAAACATTGTTCTTTTACGGCTGAAGGTAGTTTGTAAGCTGTTGAATTTTAAGAATAATGTCGAACAGATTCCTTCCAGTTTCCCGTGGGTCTGAGATGTTATCCCGCGGTAAAAAGTAACATAAGTGTTGTTATTTCCAAGCCTAAACTAACTGTTTGCCAAATTTCATCCATATCTGTTCAGTAGTTTTTGCGAGAAAGACTAACAAATATGCGTCTATACAAAGTTTCGCGTTTATATTATTAGTAAGAGTTAATTCTATTACGAATAACTACTTTTTTTCTCTGTTAGTAGAATTTACTGAAACTTTATAATAATTTTTATTTATAATAAATATCTTTATAGAGAAGTTAAATAAAAATTATCGGTTTAGGAATCGCGGTTCAGCTTAGGATGGACGTTTGTCGGTTGCATACGACGACTGCGCGCGCGGGTAGGTATATAAAGCGCGCCGAGAACCGCGCCGCGCCATTAAAGTAGGTTTTTTAGCTACCCAAAATGACTGTGATTATGATCCAAAATAAAAATAAGTATATATTTAAAAAAAAAACGCTGCTCATAGTCACTATTCCACGCGAACGAAGTCGCGGGCACAGCTAGTAAATAAATAAATATATAAGAGACAAATTACACAGATTGAGTAAGCCTTGAAGTAAGTTCGAAACTTCGAAACGAGATACTAACTCAACGATACTACTTATATTTAATCATAAATACTTATATAGATAAACATCCAAGACACAGATCAATCAGAAAAAGTCCGTTTCTCATCATGCCCGGACCGGGATTCGAACCCGGGCGTTCGGTGTCACAGACAAGCGTATTACCGCTGCGTCACAGAGGCCATCATAAAACGGTAACATTACGACAAATTAGTCAAAACTTTAGATGAAGCGTTTAATAACAAAGCAGATTACATAACAAAGAATATATGTACATCCGAATTTAATTGCGTAATTCTGATGCGGCGTGTGTCATGATGTAGTATCACAATGTGGTCATTGTTCGCAAACAACTCATTATCAGCCTCGTTATCGCGAATGCTGCCGGTTCTACAAGAATAAGAGGCAGTCTAGCTAGCTACAAAGTTACCTACAAACATATAGAGACATGTGCTTATTGTGTATAATATACACAAGACATATAAACTCGGGATTCTTACGGTGAGGAAAAATATCGTAAGGCATGGATGTGCAGTATTGTGCTGGTTAAACATTCATGCAACCATGGATCCAATACGGGTTAGGTTTACCTGCAAAGTTTGCAGAGGTCCGATGGGAGTCGCTTCGTGTAAAAACCTGTCTCACCCAATCCAGGATGCATGGTCAAAGGCATACCTCGGGCTCCTCTCCAGAGAGGTGAGGATGCAACCGGGACTAAAGCCAGGAGGAAGATATAAACTAGGGATTCTAATTTTAGGTGACCTGTCATTATTTGAATCTCAATTCCATCATTAAGACATACGGCTGAACGTGTCCTTCCGGTCCTTTCGAGACTATGGCATTTTTTACCCCGACAGGGATAACGACGATTATATGTTTAATCTTATATGTCAAAAGACAATAAATTACACAGATTGAGCTAGCCCGAAATAAAGTTCGAGGCTTTTGTTATGGGATACTAACTCAACGATAACTAAGTATATTTTACAATTAATATATTCGCTTTAGGTAACACAAGGTCGCCTTCATTCTGTCTTCTCCGTCAATGTTTTAATCTGCTAGCTGTTCTGAATTAATTATGAAATTTCTGACTATTTTAAATAAATATAATTCGCTATCCATGATCAATGACCTACCTATTAGTTGCTAATTATGGCAACAAATCACCCAAGAACCGTTGTGATTATTTCAATTTACTAATGTTAAACACGTTTCGTTTGATTTGCTATAATTAACCGCATTTCATTTATATGTAGAGACAGCGTTCAGGATGTCAAACTTTTATCAGCTAAATATTATTTTATATACTTCTTAAGAGTTGCAATCATTTTGATGACAAAGATATATAATACATAAATACATACATATAATCACGTCTTCATCCCTTCCGGAGATAGAGTCAAACAGTCTTGTAGACCGATAGGCCTTTAGCTGTTTTGACATTCGAATAATGACATAATGCTACCCCATCGCCTACGAGAAACGTGTATTTTTCAACCTTGACATTGGCAAAATCATCGTTTTGTTGAACGATGGAGCCATGGATGGAGCCTTAATATTAAAAAGTGAAGTGCCGTGTGGTTCCCGACACCAATACAAAAAATAATGGGACCACTCCATCTCTTTCCCATGGATGTCTTACATACTTGGGATTCTTTTTTAGGCGATGGGCTAGCAACCTGTCACTATTTGAATCTCAATTCTATCTTAAAGCCAAATAGCTGAACGTGGCCTATCAGTCTTTACAAGACTGTTGGCTCTGTCTACCCCGCAAGGGATATAGACGTGATTATATGTATGTATGTATGTAAGTGAAGTGCAGATCACTTTAAGCGTTGTAATTTCAATTTCGTGTCAATATTTTGATAGATTAGCTACATTCGCATTGATAAATTCTTCGGGCGGGCACAAAATAAATAAACCTTAACATCACGTAACACTGCTGATAAGATTATGTAAATCACGGGTTGCGTAATGAGAGGTACCTAAACGTTGAAAAATTATATCCGTAACTGAATTTGTATTTATTACCATATTGCTATAAAATTACAACTTTATAGTACATACTTGAATCTTGTGCGTGCGCACGTTGTTATATTTGATGTGTTTGTAGTAGTAGGTAGTAAAAATAGAAACCAACTTATAGGTATTATACTTAAGTTGATTTTCAGTACGTACCAAAACGCTCTTTGATATTTTACACGAGTAATACAAAATTTTGATACTTGGGTAGTATAGGTACTTAATTTGTTACTTATAACTAGACAATTTTCAAGATGTAATACATACATTTCTAAATCCCTTTCGGGATAGACAGAGCCAACAGTCTTGAAAAGACTGAAGAGCCACTTTGAGGAATGTAATTTCTCTTCAGAAGTCAATATCGTTGAGCTTTGCCGGCCTCACCTTAGTTTTATAAACCTTTCAGAAAAGTATTTAGACAAGTGGATCTTATAATGGTTGTGACACCACAATGTTCTCCTACATTGCATCTCAATTCTGAGATTTTTTTGACATCTTCTAAGCGAGGCAAGACGACCACACATTATTCCTCTAGTCCCAGTGCAATATAGCATGTCTATTGTCTACATAGAATTACTATTTCGTAGATAATAAACCTACGTCACTGAAGGTTTAAGTTTATCTGTCAATAGGTACATGAAACTCATAAAAATGGCGATCTTTCCGGGATCAAACCGCGCCCGCAGCCACTCATACGCATCGTTCACGCGCCAATCAACTGCTGCAGACAGAGCCATAGCTCATGCGCATAACGTCTCCTTCGCAATATTTCGCGCCAGGAACTTAGAATAAAATTTGATTTTGTAAGCAAAATTATTAATTAAAATATAGAGTAATTAAGATATCATGATTTTTGCCCAAGTTCAAGTCCCTGATGCGACATTTTGCGAGAAGGGGACATTTTGCGTATAAGCCACCGTTATCTAAGGTGAAGAAGGGTAGAATCTACGCGCGGAAAGAGAAGCAGGTAGCACACACTATTTCTTTATTTATTTTATCTTTAGTGTACAAAGTACACAACATAAATTATTGTATAGGATAATTAACGGCCTAATATCTACCAGACAATCACGGGTCATGCAAAAAGTTTAATTTTTTTTGAGCAATAATAATCAGACTACCTATAATCATAAATCCTCATAAATTTAGCGACTCCTACGCAACGTTCACGCACCAGTCAGCTGTAGCGGTAGACAGAGCCGTTATCTGCGGCGGTAGACGGCTGGACCCGGAATCGTCCTATCTTTTTAAGAGGTCACATCACACGTTTTGCGCGTGACGGTAACGATATGTTTTATTTGTAAACATGTTTTATTACCAATCTCATGTGAATGTTAATTTTAGTTGCCAACCAGGTTTGTATTATATATATATATATTTATGTAAATCACTACTTATTTCTATAGATATTTCTTCCAGCAGGCCCACGACAGAAAAGTGTACCTAAAGAAAGGCATTTTATTATTTTAAAATACAAAAGAAGAGATTATAATATATTAATGAAGGTATAAAAATAAAATCATAAACAGGCCTTAATGACATTGAAAACGATCAAAACTTATTTTTTAATTAATATTGGATTAGGCATTTGTCTTTCATCCCACCTGATGGTAAATGACAATAAAGAGAGGTTTATGTCGAATCTTGCGCACTCTTTCGTAACCTAACCAACAGAGTACATAAATGCTAATTTTTTCTAAAACAAGAGATTGTAAAGTTACTAAAGAGGTCTCTGGTAATCGCAATCTTCTCCAGACCTAGGAAGACTAAGGAAGTTAATATAGATGAGAGAGTATTTGTAATCTTCGAGGTTTCTCTATTTATTTATGTACGTAAGCACTTTTTACAAATTAAGGAAAATACAGTATAGAAATAGGAATCTCCATTACCCTTACTAAGGTGACGAGATAGATAATCAAATTTTATATTCAGGGATTTTAAATTGTCTCTTAGCCTTGAACTGGTTTACTTGACATTCCTAAACGCAGAATCATCTCTCTTATCGGACATTCAGACAACAAGTAGACTTTGAATTAACTAAATAAAAAGCATAAACACTTTTGGCGACATCTATAACAAAAAGTCTAAATCGCGCATGCAAAGATTTCACGGATTGAAGCTATATATACAACCTCCGACACAATAGCGTCGAAGCCGCGGTTCCCCAGGCATAACACCTAGCCTGGCGGAAGATCTTCCCTTTGGTGGCGGTCGAGCCGAAACATCGCTCCCGCTAAACACTTAAACCATGTGACAACACGGGTCAAGACACGTGCGAGTTGTAAGTCAGGAGTAGACGTATGACCACAGAGCAATGAAGTTTAGTAGCACCGGGTTGGTTCTGTGCTCTGTCCCGGAAGAAGCTACCGAACGGATATCAATATCACACGTAATACTGAAACAACCAACAAGGTCAAGGTTGATTAGCACTGCGCCGGCGCATGAGTATCGCGAAATCTCGAATCTGTGCGTCCCTCCCGGTGCCACGTAAACAGTGACAGTTAGAAAGAGACCGAGCATCCGTGGGAGTTCGCAACATCCATCAGTTAACGTCCGCATTCCCGCTGAAAATAAATCATCAAATTATACAGTGATACATCACTCACCCCGACAGCCTACTAATGTTAATTGGTTTAAAAGTGACAAAGTTAATTATAATCATGTTTCTTTACGAGTTTTAGCAAAATTAACATCGGATTTGTTGTTTTTTTGATTGATTGATCGAATTTCAGAGTGAATAAATTTTATTTACCCAATTAAGATTAGATTTTCAGCTTTTGAGCCCTTCAGTTTTGATTTATTTCGCGTCTGCATCCACGTGCAGAAAGGAATGATACCAAGTAGTTAAGTCAGAGGGCTCTATTGATTTATAGTTTTTAAAGTTATTGTAGTTCGGATTCCCTCCCTTGCGGGGTAGACAGAGCCAGTAATCTTGAAAGGCCAAGTTCAGCCGTTTGGCCTAATGATAGAATTGAGATTCAAATAGTGACAAGTTGCTAGCCCATCGCCAAAAAGAAGAATGCCAAGCTAATAAGCCTATAACTTAGTCACCTTTTAAGACATCGGAAAGAGATAGAGTGGTCATATTCTTTTTTTCATTGGTGCCGGGAACCATACGGCACTTTTATTTTAAATCTCAATTAAAATCTCTAGGAGAGCGGCGCGCCATATTAATCTGGCGGGAGGTGTGACCGTTTGGATGCGTTCTTTTGCCTTCGTGTAAAATTCGTCACATCTACTTACACCAACTAATGTTATGATGCGAAAGTTAGTTTGTTTGATTGCTCAACCTTCACGCCTAATCTACTGAATCTTCTTGAAATTATTATTTTATAATGATTATTAATAAAGAGTTTGTAGAAAGCAAACTGAACTTCCCAACCCGTTAAAAACTTTGGTTCCCGTGGAATAGATATAAATAAACATCACGATTTAACACATTAATAGGTAGGTAGATTGTAGCCAAAACCCGCCAAGTCATGGGACAAACCTCTTTATAATTATTAGAAGTTCAAATTGAAAAAGAATTCACGTCATCTGACCGAAATCTAGATAAAACCAGTTCAGCGATATCAAGAACGTGCCAACTCAAAACCTCCAGCTTAGCGACACAAGACACGTGATAATTTATGTCTTATCTCGAAATTATATACTGATATAAAAAATAATCGCAGTCTGTGTTATTTAAATTTCTTGTAAAAATAATATCGATTTTAGTCGCAAAATACTAAATGACGCGAGTTGTTCAGGGTCAATAGCGCGCGTAATGAGCGAGCCCTAGTTTACTTAAAGCGTTATTACTATTAATAATTACGTGATAATATGCGAAATATGTCTTAAACTGAAACTACTAATAGTACCATCTCACAGAAACAATACCTAAAATATCTCTTTATTATTGATTTCGTGTATCTAAATATCAGTTTTTTACTTTCGGCTATTTCCCTATTTATTTACACATTTTTAATCATAACAATCGTTAACATAATCTCTATATTTCACCGACTTGATAATGATCGATATTTTTTTATTTTAAAGAGCAATTTATTAGATTTTCCTTATGTGATGGATTTCTTATGGCGGAAGTCTTTCAGTCTTTTCAAGACTGTTGGCTCTGTCTACCCCGTAAGAGATAAAGACGCGATATGTGTGTTACGTAATTTTAAATATACATAGACTCTGCGGTTGGGCTGTGCTTTGATATGTTAGTTAACCTCAAAAATAGAGAAAATATTAAGAATTTTCTAAGGTGTTTGTTATTTGCACAACTTAAGATTCCTCGAATGATTGAGCTTATCTATATATAATAAATAAACACGATAAAAACACACCTAATCGTATACAAGACCACATAAACGTATTAACATTTTTATTATGAATAAAACATTTTTTTCCGACGTCATAGCCGATCATTACTTACGTATAGAAAATAGAGGGACCGGTTCGGTTTGTTAGTTGCGATATTATCCAGATAGGCATTTACGTTAAAAAATTTATAGTGTAAGTATAAATAAGATGAAAATTATTTTAGTCGTTTTTGCGTGAGATTGAACAAAACGTCGACATAAATCTCCACAAATTTTTGCACTATTTTTTAATATTAATTAAGAAGAAGGTTTGATTTTGGCGCTGACCGGGAAAGTATGGCGTATATTTATTTTTGGATTTTTTTTTACAAAATATTGATCTATGGTCTCGCCCGTACAAGATATTCTCCCAGATTTTGGGAGAAATTGGTATATATTCTTCTTCTATTTAAAAAATGGTAATTAAAATATCAGGATAAAAAAGCACGGTTAACCACGGACTGATTTTTATGAATTTTGGTAAAGAGGTCGTTCTAGATACGAGGTCCAACAAAGGCTAAATTTCTGCGGTCGGAGTTGCGAACGGAAGATAGAATATTAAGAAATGCTTTCAGATGTATGTCATATATAAACCATAAGTATGACGTTTGATAGTGGTACGTACATAATTATGTACGTATCGTATCGGGCCATTTCACCGGTCATCGACTCGTCTCATTCACGACGAACCTAATTTCCTATCTTATCATTGGCTTCCCTTCCATATGTTTAATTAGGTCCTACCGATACTGTATTTCAACAGTCGCAGTAGCTTTCGATGAGGAAAACGCATATGAATTAAATATATTTGATTAGATTTTTTTATAAATATAAGATATGGATTAAATCCGCAGACAGAGTCAATTGTCTCTAAATGATTCGAAGGCTACATTTAGTAGGCTTAGTGAAAGAATAAACTTTATCTAGTGGTAGGCGGAGGCCCTGGCAGAGGGTGCAATTGGGAACACACCGAGATGAGTGATAGGTTGCTAACCCATCGCCTAAAGAACGAATCTCAAGTTTTGAAGCTATTCCTTTAATTTAATTTTACAATCTGGCGGAAAGGGAAGCAGTGATATAGTGTGCAGCTGGCACACACCACTGCCGCCACCAGTCTAATCAGCATGGAAGCTTGTACTGGTGTTTTAAATTTGCTTATTCTCTTTTTATTCTTATAAAGTGATTCTATTCTAGTGATGCAAAGTTCAAGAAACCAAACGACACATGCATAATATCACACTTGTTCTGTCCCAAGTAAATAAAACGGGCGTTATCATGTGCTCAACCAATGTAGGCCAAAACATACGTATAAGCTTATCATTTATTTTCAATTACTTCAATTTTTTTCCCAAAATTTGAGCACATGGTAAAAATCCCAAAAATTTAAAAATCAAACAAACCTAGATCTCGATGAAGGTGTTTCTCCATAAAAATAAAAGAAGTAGGAAGTTTGTTTGTTAAATATCTAGTGTTGTAGTGTAGGTGATCACTGATCACCTCAATACTTTAAGTTTCACCATATTTAAAATATTTAATTTTCTTTCTATGAGGTACGGAGTGCGCTTAACTTCAGTTATATATGTCAATAAATATTTCTTTAAAAAAACCATCTATAAACCATTCTATTTTAAATCTTTCCAGACAAGGAACAATAACAAATGTATAAAATTATTCATCCACTTAAAGGGTGCTATTTTAATATTTTATTATTCCCTGAATTTGTAGAAGTAGCAGGTGAATGTATTGTATGGTACCGCTCTCTAGTCAGCCGGTCATATGATGCGCGCGTGCGTTTCTCGTAAACAGAGCGAACGGGCGCCGCTTTTGACCCTCTGATAACAAGCGACTCTCTGATAACACGAAGATACTGGTGGGTCGCTCGACTATAACACGACTGATTAAAGAAACTATTCGTTTCTCAGCTTCAATGTAGAGAATGGCCGTTTTCATTTGCACGTATAACATACAGCATGTTAAGAGAACAATTTGTATCGACCGATAAGAACTTAAGTTACATTGGTTGGATATAATCTGTATCGAACAAAGATGCGCAATATTACAAGTTATAAAATATCTTTTATTGTACGTCAGACCAATCAGCAATCGTCAGAAATATAATGTATAAAAATAGGAGATTTTAATGTAATTATTTCTGCATATAGATGAATTCTATTGTTTTAACTTTTCTTATCGTATTATTGTTAATTTTGTACGAATTGATTATGAAGTGGATATTTGTTATTGTTTGTGATAGGCTAGTATATTAAAGTTTATAGTGTAATTGTGTTCTTTTTTTTCAAATTGTAAAATAATCATTGATGTATCTATATTAATTTAATTCTATACTGTCTTTAATCTCTCGTTAGCAGACATATCCAAGGTATTAAAAAGTTGCATTTATATAAAATCATTATTATTGAGCCCTTGGCGAAAGATCAATGTGTTTGTCACAAATTCGAACCGGAACTCCACTGTGTCATGGCAGTGAGATCCTTTGATGTGCTTTCAATAATATTGACCGATCGTTTATTAGCTCCTTGCATAAACAAACAAGTGAATTTTGGAGTCTCATAACTTACGTCTAGCTCTGATTTATAAATAGGTAACTGGCCAAAGTCCTGAATGCTAACATCATAAAATTAAATGTTCGAGAAAACGTGAAGTAGGTAAGTAGATATAAAAACAACTCACAGGATGAATAAGATTTATTTGTAAATTAGAACAATTGAGCAATAAACGATACCATATCGAACCTAATTTTTTTTTCGTAAATCATCTTACTTTGACGAAACTGGTATTTGGGAGAATTTCAGATTCTAGATTTTGTAAGGTCAATAAAACCATAAATTGGGATAAGTCAAATAATGTGATGGTATTTGGTATATTGTAAGTAAAGAAATCTGTGTTTAAAGTGTGCAAATAGATGAGTGTGACAAACTACAATTATCGGGAATAATGATAGTCTGCCATGTAAATTTACACATTGAGAACCTAACTGAACTGAATGCCAATCAAGCAAATGAAACCAATCGTCTAAGATTGTCTGACAATATCATTCGAGAGCATCTAGAATGCATTGAAAAGGAACCTGCTTTTCTGTAATAGTCGCAGTCTTGAAAAATGTTAAATATAATCTATAGTAATTACTAATTACCGTTCATCAAGAAAGAAAATTTTACTCAGGCTTTAATTAGGCACATAACTTGGTCAAATGTTTGGCGAATCAAAATTAATGTTTGTAACAATACTATTTTGGATTAAAATTTCCAGGTTATAATAAGAAGCTCAGTTGTAACTCATGGTCCATTAACTTTACCAAGATTTTTTACTAGTCGTTAAAGGCCGATGTATTTAGTATCGACGTTATTGTGTAATAATTTAATTTCAAAAGTTAGATGCCATTAAGTATTAACTAATGAATAAATCCCCTAAGAGTTAAAAAAACTTTCAACACTTATAAAAGCATATTACCTACGTACCTATATCTGTTGATATATTTATTGATAGCAATTAAACTTAAATATTACAGAATTATAATGCTAAAATTGTATTTCCTTTAAGTAGGTATGTGGCTAGCTGGTTCACATTAAAATTGCATCTTAATACTCCATATCCTTATCTAATCTTCAGTCTTGATATTATTTAGTTTGGCGCTGAAATTCAATAATCAACCTATCTACTTAACGAATTATTACTTCTACAGTATTTAATTCTTCTACATTAGCTTCCCTATAAGCAAAACAATGCCATTTCTAATATAGCAGCAATATAAAATTGAAGCAATTAGTAGGTTAAAAGATTACCAACTTGGACAAACTAAAATATTGAAAATGCTAATTTATTAATTTCATATTTTTCTGTGGCATTATTAGCTGTTTATTTGGTAAAAAAATAACAAATTTTAAATAGTCTATACCAGACCTTACCTCTCGCACCATTTCCCTGGCTGACTGCCGCTCCATTCACTTTGATCGGCCTCCCGTCTGCAGTGCATTTTAATAACATATTTCTTTTATATGTTCACTTTTGGTCCAATCAACACATTTTCATATTTTGCACAATGTAACATAAACTTATGTGTTTGTATTTCTATAGAGTTAATTTTTCCCTTCGCGCCAACCGATTGGCTGCCTCGCGTGACGTCAAAAGTCAATTTGAAACCACTCGACTAGACACATAACTTATTACCTTGTAGTCTTGTTTCCATTTTATTCACTTTTATAAATCACAGAATGGTTCACTCAACACGTTGTCACACTATATACAGCAATTTGTCGGTAAACGCGAGTAATTGACTAGTAAATCGCTCAATGGATTAAAAGCCATAATACCAACTGAGTAGCAATGCAAAGCAACAGGCTGACTGATCAAACCAACTAAAGTGAAATTGCAGCGAATTGCGGCAATGTTTTGATACGCATTTCGATTGCTTTGCTTTGCGAGTTGCGAGATTTCGAGAACTCAACGTGAATGTGAATGAAACAAGTCTGAACTTGGCAACAGATGTCACCTGCTAACATCTGACTGACGTCGTCAATGAATGTCATTAGAAACTGTCTATGCCCCGGGCTTATTTGTGATGAGTGATTCTGGCAGCTAAGGCTGGCAACATTTTGCTGTCATATGGTTGGTTGGCTTGGCCGCCATATTGGATTTTGTCGGCGTCGCGCCATTATACCGTTTGTAGGTATCTAAATTTTTAGGAGTGATTGACGCGACGTGGTGATTATATTGCAGTGTTTTATATTTTATGAAAATGGGAAAGAAAGATAAAAAAGAAAAAGGTGAGACCAGTGACGGCTCTAGCGAAGAAGAAGAATATGTTGTAGAAAAGGTCCTAGACAAACGGACCGTCAAAGGGAAGGTTAGTGATATTTGTATATTTCAATGATTTTATTATGATATGTATAATAGTTTTTGTTTACTTCTTTGCTTAGTACGGCATTCAATAGTTTCAATAATAAGATGAATGTGTAAGTGTTTTCTTATCGATGTAAATAAAACCAAATTTAGGTTATGGCATAAGCATCACAGCATAAATATTAGCATTTTACGAAGGGTACCTAGTATCTTTACAGGCACTGGGCCGATGGGCCACTTTATCTAATAGAATTTAATTTAAAATATTTCCAGGTTCAATATTTATTAAAATGGAAAGGTTACAAAGAGGAGGAGAGTACCTGGGAGCCGGAGGAGAACCTTGATTGTGAAGAGCTTATTAGGACATTTGAAGAAAACAGAAAAGAAAAGGAAGTAAGAACGATAGAAATTAATAATAATTAACATAACATGGCCTTTCAGACTTTTTAAGACTGTTGGGTCTGTCTACCCTGCAAGAGATATAGGTGTGACAACATTTATGTAATAATAATTACTTATAGTAAACTCTTGTGGCAGTTTTATGCAGCAGCAGCAAACTGAATATTACAGTGAATGTATATGTAAATATATATTTAAGACAGACCCAATCACAACATTGATTATGGGCTAGCTAAAATGTTTAAATGCTATTGACAGCCTACAGTCATGAATGTTAATGTAGGTATTCCATTTGTGCAAGCAACTCCTCTCAAACTCTCTTGAGCCTTGACCACCGACAGGGTCCTTAACCTCCTGTCATTGGGTGTCATTCTACATTATTTTAAAATGTTGTAAAAAGAATAATAAATATACATTATAAAGCCAAACAGCTGAATGTGGTCTTTCAGTCTTCTCAAGACTGTTGGCTCTGTCTGTCCCTCAAGGGATGTAGACATGACTATATGTATGTTTTTATTTTTGTAATATGCAATTGAAATGTATTTTTGTGACAGAAATCAAAGAAGCCGGAAGATAAAGGAAAGAAGCGTGTCCGGGAGTCTAGTGACGATGCGGGCTCCACGCGGAAGGGGCGGGGCACCAGCGTCTCGTCCGTAGAGGAGCCTAAGGAGAAACGAAGCAAGGACGAGAAGACTAAGTCTGGATTTGATAAGGGATTGAAGGCTGAAAAGATTATAGGTATTGCCCCAAATCTAAAATTTTCATTACATCGACTTGTGAATATCAATGTTAATTTTTTACCATTTTTGATAACTGTTGGAGAAACTTGAAATTAGTTTTATATCATGAGTCTCCTCCTGGCTTTAGGTGCTGTTTTAAGATCAAGCGTAAAGCAACTGGATGTACAGTTCCATATAAAAAAATAAAACAAAATAGTGTCCTTAACATACTTGACATTTGTACATCACTTCAAGTTTTATGAAAAAAGTCCTAAAAATTGAAAAAGTTTTATAAAATTTAAACCTTATTTACGTACAATAATGTTGAAAATAAAACCTGCTTACTTTTTTTTATATGTAATATGTAAAAAACAACTTTGGTTTTGAAAACACGATAATGCTATGAATTTTTATGACACCCTGTACTATGTAGAACAAGAGAGGGGTGGAGTTGCCTTTGTTAATTTTAAAAAACTAATTTTAAGTGGAGTTAAGTGGAGCGTAAGCCTATATCATATCACAAGTTATAATTGCATTATAAAGTTTGAGGAGGTCTTTGTCTGTGAAAAACGGACACTTAACTGTAACGTACTTAATAAATTATAAATAGGAAAAAATAACTAGTTGTCACTTGTTTCTAGGTGCGTCGGACGCGACCGGCGACCTCATGTTCCTAATTAAATGGGCGGATTCCGACGAAGCAGAGCTGGTGCCTGCCAAAATTGCCAATGTCAAATGTCCACAACAGGCAAGTACTCATATTCTAAATTAATATTTTGTTCATTTTACATTTCATACATACATTATAATCACATCTATATCCATTTCGGGATATACATAGTCAACAGTCTTGAAAAAGACTGATAGGCCATGTTCAGCTGTTCGGCATAATGATAGAATTGTGATTCAAATAGTGACAGGTTGCTAGCCCATCGCCTAAAAGAATCCCAAGTTTGTAAGCCTATCCCTTAGTCGCCGTACACGACATCCATGGAAAAGAGATGGAGTGGTCCTATTCTTATTTATATTGGTGCCGGGAAGCACACGGCACCTTTCAATAAATTGAATTTAACTTATATCTTACCTATTAGTATTTGTCAAAAAGTTACAAGCTTCAAATTACTTAAGCACTTAATCCACTTGAGGCTAGCGTCCCTTTTAAAGAATAGAACGGTCTTCAAAATTGTCACCAGCCCTAAAGAAGACATATATAAAAATAAATATTTTATCTTCCAGGTTATTGCATTTTACGAGGAAAGGTTGACGTGGCACACTCCGGCCGAGTCAGAGTGAAGCCGAGTAGGTTAAGATATTTTAAGGACAGGATGTGTCGTTGTGCGAGTTGAGGATGCCTGTAATTTACACGTATGTTTCATATAAAATGACGGATATGATGATTTATCCATACTAATTAAGTCCAGTATTTTTGTAATTATATGATGCGATTCCAAAATTTTGTTGCATGTTGCGTTATCTTTCACGTCTTAAATAAACTAGTAATCTCTGGGCGCATTGTGTGACTTGGTATTTTTGATAGATTTAGGTTAGAATTTTTTTTTTTTACTCTTACAAAGACACCCATTTTGTACAGAAAAGTATGCATTTGTTTTTTGTTCAGTTCAAGAACGTACCACATAGTTGTTTCTCAATGATACTTTGATAAGCCAAGTTATTTTTTTCTTACCTATTTGCGACCTTGACAATTAAGTTTATGCATTATGAAACAAAATATGTATTGGGAGACATATTTAGTTTTCCAGTGTCTGATGATGCTTGCAGTGAGCTGTGAAATAAGTCGAAAACATTTACAAGTTCATTTCACTGAAATTGGATGAAATGCACACGTAGAAACCTTACAATCTCGTGTAAAACAATTTTTTTGCTAAGCGACAGTTTTGTTTCACAACTTTAAAATTACGAGTAAGGTGCTTAAAAATTACACATTAATGTACTGTTTCACTCGAGCGTTATTTATCTCGGGCATATTATAGGCATAGACTGATACAAAAAAAAAAAAATTATGTCGTCCACATAAAATTTATGTGACACATATTGTAATAAAATACAAACTTATCTTCTATTCTTTATCTAATGTAAAAAAAAACTGTAAAATTCCTTAGATATATTCCACTCGATGTCTGTGGGTTTAATTTCTAGAACAGTGACTTTATGTTAAATACTTAAATTCTAATGAGTAAAAGATTTACAAGTATTAGAATTCTTTTATTTGTCATAAACAAAGGTTATAAATAATATATAAACTACGATACACAATACATTTAATAATCATATAAATTTTAATACTGAAAATTATTATTTATTTAATCAAATTCAAGACATGTCTAATTTACTGAATACATTTTCCAAAATGTCTACAACATTTCTGCATTGTTTAAGTACCAGTTGAAATGAAAAATATATTCTTTTCCTAAATAAATACAAACGATGCACGATTATTTATGAAAATAAATATATTATTATAGAGAGCATAATAAAATATTATGGAGTACTACAAACCTAATTAAATGCAATACATAATATCTTAAAAACGAGAGTATTTTAACTCTTAAGATAATCATTTTAATTTTATCACCAGATCCAGCCATCTTGGTATATTCTGAGGGCAATTTATGCCTGATACTTGTAGTCGTGTTTGCTCAAGCCATTGCTGAAATAAAATGATTCAGAAGTAAGTAATAATAATCAGTATGTGTAATAGAAAAAAAGAATAGGACCATTCGATCTTTTCCCCATGGATGTCGTAAAAGGCGATTATGGGATAGGCTCATACAACTTAGAATTATTTTAGGCGATGGGCTAGCAAACTGTCACTATTTGAATCGCAATTCTATCGTTAAGCCAAACAGCTATCAGTCTAGCTTGCAAGGGATATCAACGTGATTATAGTATGTATGTATGTAATACACTCTTATGACTACAGTCACCTCTAAAGAGGAGCCGGGGTGCGCCTTTGACTATGTTTCTGCCCCGTGCCCCGACGATTTTATAGCGCGAAAAACTTTAAGATCCAAGGAACATTTGATCGATTTAGAAATAGTGTTAATCTAAATTCTGTACTTTTTGTCTAACATATTTAAATTTAAAAGATATATGTATATGGTCCTATCTGATTGAGAGGGGGCATTGGTCTCTCGTGTCATCAGTTGTGTGTGAGCACCAGGGAGTGCGCGGTGCGCTGACCTGAGCTGCGCCACGTGGCCCGGCGTGTGCTGTATGAGCGGCGCCAGCCTCTCCGTGAACCGCTGGAAGTTGCGCTCGAGCTCGCGCTGGTACTCGCGCTGGTCGCTGCCTATCAGGTTCTTGTTCTTCCTCAGGGCGTCGTGACATCTGATAATTAAAAAATATATATTTATCGTAAAGAACGAAGGAAGACAAGGCGAATGTACGTTGATAAAATAAGAACGTCCTGGTGAAGGGTCAGGTCAAGATTTATCCTAAACAGACGAGTTTGCATGAAGAGAGTTATGAACGTAGATAGCGAAAGAAGTATGCAGGCAAATGGAAATAGGTAGTCTCTGCCTACCCTTTCGGTTCAAAAGTGTCATTTTATGTATGCATGTATTTTTTTAGTAAGGATTATGTCTTTAAAAAATGGTTGTTACATTAAGTGTTAATTTATGTAGCTATAAAAATCGTATTACAAAATATAAAAAACCTTACTTTTTGGAGAAATCCTTGAACGCGAGCCGCAGTTTGTTGGTCAATCTCGTGGGGGGCTGTGTGCCGTCAGCCACCGGCGCCAGAAATACCTAAATTAACCATAAGATTAATAACAGTCCGCCAGTAAGACCGCCTTTGCTCGACATATTCATAATACATGTTTCTACTACACATGTATTTTTTTAATGGACAATAAAGGTAATTTGCATTGTATTGTATGTATGAAGTTAATATATGTAAACGTGTTTGTATCGTCCCAGAGCGCTAAACCACGCCCTTCACGGCCAGCGGCACTTATATACTTACAAACTTGGAATTCCTGTTTTAGGCGATGGGCTAGCAACCTGTCACTATTTGAATCTAAATTCTATCATTAAGCCAAATAGCTGAACGTGGCCATTTAGTCTTTTCAAGACTGTTGGCTCTGTCTACCCCGCAAGGGATATAGACGTGACCATATGTATGTATGGTATATGTATTGTATAGTACCATGTATTGTATAGTACCTGGGCGAGCTCCAGCGGCCCTTGGTTGACGGTGGTGCCGATGCAGCCCTGCACCACCATCTGCAGCATCTTGGCGTCCGCCGGCTCCTGGCTGGTGGCAGCCGCCAGCTCGTTGATCTGAAAACCAAAAAAATAACAATAACACCTTCTTTTTTTCTTCTTCTAAGTTTCATAACCAAGTTATTTTAAAAGATCTGCAGTGTAGTTTGTTATATTTAAGTGATGTGACGTCAATTCGTGAGAGTGAGACGTGATTATGTCATACACACATATAATTACGTCTATATCCCTTGCGTGGAAGACAGCACCAATCTTGAAAAGACGTTTAGCCGTTGGGCTTAATTAAAGAATTGAGTTACATATACTTACAGGTTGCTATAGCCCGTCGCCAAAAAAAAGAATCCCTAGTTTGTAAGCCTATCCCTTAGTCGCCTTTTACGAAATCCACTGGAAAGAGATGAAATGGTGTTATTCTTAAGAGTGTCATAAAATAAATTAACAGCTCTGGGGACGCGGCAGTGCCCCCCCCCCCCCCCCCCTAAGTTAAGCAAAAACAAGCGGCACGGCCGTACCATCCTTTTCTCGAAGCAATACAGGCTATTTTCGACCCCCCCTATAATTTCATTGTGGTATACAGGGTGACATTTAAAACAACTGCATCCTTTTAAACATAGACTATACCCATGCTTCTGAGCTGTTTGAGCCTATTTTTATTTAAATTAAACGTCATCATTTTCACATTTAAAAAATCCTCAAAAACTACGTCACACGCTTTATTAAAGACCAATACTACAAAAAGAAATTAAAACTAAACATGTAAATAAATGTCTGAAAAATAAATTATTTTTCTAGTATCAAGATCAAGTAAAGTACAGAGTTGTCGAGATCGCTCAGCTGAATGAATAGGGATGTGGACTGTACTCAAATAAGTATAAAATTTTACCACGAAAAGGTAGTTTCTATAGTAAAAATAATAAAAAACACAATATTTTCCTCAATAAACAAGGGATTATTTTTTTATTTAATAAAATGTAATAAAATATTTCACCTCAAGTCACGTGACAATGAACACCAATCAAAACGCGTGATGTCACGCGTTGCAATACAAGAATTTTCGCTGCCAAGTATTATGGTGTTTGTTGATATTTGGATCATATTATTACCGTGATTTCCTTCCGATTATCTTTTTGAATAAATTTTTAAAGGCTTTCCCATAATGGAAAGTGGATATATTAAGGCAGATAGTTCAAATTTGCCAAGAATTGATTGCTTTACGGTGGCTAATTTCTTCGCAACAAATAGTAACTTCTGCTCTGCTGAATTTAGAAATGTGAAGACATCCATGTAAGTAATATACTCAAGATACATTATTACAGCAATAGTAGGCATTTTTAAATTATAAGGTAAAAACGAAATAATATGATTTTGCCATATCATTGGCCAACTATAATGAAAGAACGAAACATTGTTTACATTATTTCTAACCTAAAAATTCGAGTTTTCGTCTTTGAAAACTTGAAGAGAAAAAATATTTTAATATGTACAAGTAAATGTAACAAATATTATCAAACTTACATTAAAATGATCCTCACAGAAATACATTTTACTTTGTGTAGATACAAGTGCCGGATCCCGACGAGCTAATTGAAGCCACTTTTTCCGCATCGTTTTTGTACGTGGAACGTGAATAAACAGTTTTCAGGTGTTTTAATAGTTGTACTTTTACACTGCGGCACCGCACAATATTTATAAAATTTTGAATTCATATTATTATCACACAACTACGAAATAACTATTACATACATACAACTTCGACAATATTTTATAACGCGTGACGTCACAGCGGCCGTTTGACAGGCATCCGCGTTTTGGCGCGATATTTTAAATGGAATTTTAAATAAATTATTTTAAAGGAATTACTTGAAATAAAAAAATAATAATAAACAGTTTGGGTTATATTTGGTACTTATGCATGGTTTTAAACACTTTCCCAAAAATAGTCCACATCCCTATTGTGTCGTCGACCTCTGAATCTTACGCGTCGCTTTTCCGCCGTCCGGCGGGGTGATATGACGTATTTAGGATCGTGAATTTTGATACTTTAATTTTTTTCGTACTTTCTAAAATGAACCGATAATTTTCTTTTAACGTTTTTAAATATCCTTTAGATGAGTACACTTAACAGATAAATTTATGCAGTTGAATTAAAAGTCACACTGTATATATATATATACTAGAGGCCGCCCGCGACTTCGTCCGCATGGAAACCCTATCAATCCCGCGGAAACTCTGTGATAAAATGTAGCCTATGTGTTATTCTGGGTCTTCAGCTACCTACATACCAAATTTCATGGTAATCGGTTCAGTAGTTTTTGCGTGAAAGAGTAACAAACATCCATACAAACTTTCGCCTTTATAATAGTAGTAGGAAGTAGGATAGTAGGATATATATATATGTGTAGCCAGCTACCTTCCTCTGGATGTCCTCGATGGCGACCTCGACGGGCGCCAGCACGAGCTGCGCGCGCTGCACGACGGGCACGCGCGTCTTCACGTACGGGAAGTGGTGCGCCGTCGTCAGGATCGTCTTGCGCTTGCACTGCTCCGCCAGCTCGCCGTGCGCGCGCCCGCTGGCCGTGAACGGCGTGGCGTACATGAAGCGCTCTGGGACGGTACAAACACGTTGTTTATTTACATACATACATACATATGGTCACGTCTATATCCCTTGCCGGCTAGACAGAGCCAACAGTCTTGAAAAGACTGATAGGCCACGTTCAGCTGTTTGGCTTTAAGATAGAATTAAGATTCAAATATAGTGACAGGTTGCTAGCCCATCGCCTAAAAGAAGAATCCCAAGTTTATAAGCCTAGCCCTTAGTCGCCTTTTACGACATACATGGGAACGAGATGGAGTGGTCCTATTCTTTTTTTGTATTGGTGCCGGGAACCACACTGCATTACATATATTAACTTTATACATAATATATAAAATCTCTTTAGGCAAACTTGGCGGGCTCGGGTACTTTTGACCGTACATAACCAGTCGTATTGAAGAGAATTAGTTCTTATGTAACAACCTGAAATGGCTACTAACCTCAGATAGTTTTTTTATTTAAGCCCCGTTATAAAACAATTGTTAAGTGCGCGTTTAATACCGTAAGTATTTATGAATAGTGAAACAATTGATTCATAATTAAATTTCAATTTACAATTTCGGATTTTCATTCTACTTTCAAAATCACGTTGAACATGGACATAATCATTGATAGAAAATTTATTTATATTTTATTATAATTTAAAAAAGTGGCCAGTATCAATTATTTTTTTTTTACCACCGTTTTAATTTTAAAATTTAGTCTATATACTATCTGAGAAATGTCAATTACTTTGCAAGTGATTGTAGGGAGAATACGTAGTATAGCATAGAAAAAAGGCGGACGTAGTGTGGCTTAGAAAAAAGTGAAGCATCGTAATTGTACGCATTTTGTGCGAGTGATAGAATATTAGATAAAAGATGACACATCTATAACGTAATGGCGGCCGACTGTCACTCTATTGGTGAGTGTGTGCGTTAGGCGTATATATACTATTGGTGCTTCATTTTACCGTGTGGTTCCCGGCACCAACAGAAAAAAAGAATAGGACCACTCCATCTCTTTCCCATGGATGTCGTTAAAGGCGACTAAGGCGTAGGCTTATAAACTTGGGATTCTTCTTTTAGGCGATGGGCTAGCAACCTGTCACTATTTGAACCTAAATTCTATCATTAACCCAAATAGCGGAACGTGGCCTATCAGTCTTTTCAAGACTGTTGGCTCTGTCTACCCCGCAACGGATATAGACGTGATTATATGTGATGTGTGAAATGCTTCATTTTGCCGCATAGCGAAACTCCGTCCGCCTTTTCCTCTACGTCTTCGGTACCTACGAAAATTTGATTAAAAATTGTCCACTAAACTCACTGATATTATAATTCCGCTCGTAATGCGTGACCCTTTTCCTCAGCTCGTGCGGCTCGAAGTACGGCTCCACGTACGTGATCTGAATGTACGCCTTGTCAGGGTCCAACGTGCTGGGCTCAACGTTATTGGAGTCCTTTATGATGACCACGTTCTCAGGACCGAAGCGCTGACCGTAGAAGTTCTGGAGTGAAAGAGTACATTACAAACATAAAACAGTTGTATATCCCTTACAGGGTAGACAGAGCCAACAGTCTTGAAATGACTGATAGGTCACAATCAGCTGTATTGCTTAATGATAGAATTGAGATTCAAATAGTGACCGGTTGCTAGCCCATTGCCTAAAAGAAGAATCCCAAGTTTATAAGCCTATGAATGTCAGTAAATAAGTAAGTAGATGCTTTATTGTTCACTAAAGGAGTACATTACAAATAAAAAACAGTAGTACAGTACAAAGGCGGGCTTATCCCTAAGTGGGATCTCTTCTAGCCAACCTGACAATAAGAGGATCGCTTACGAAATTGAGACAAGGGTGAAAAACAGTTCATTTAGGAGGTATGATTCTTAAGACTTAAACAATTAGGTATATACGTACACTAGCTGTCCCGGCAAACGTTGTTTTGCCAAATAATTTTTAAGTAATTTCTAGTTAAAAAAAATGTTAAGGGTGGACAACCCTTATCACTAAGGGGTATGAAAAATAGATGTTGGCCGATTCTCAGACCTACTCAATATGCTCACAAAATTTTATGAGAATCGGTCAAGCCGTTTCGGAGGAGTACGAACATTGTGACACGAGTATTTTAAATATAAGAAAAATAAATAAAGTTAAGTCTCTGCCTACCCCTCCGGGAAAGAGGCGTGATTTTATGTATGTATGTATGTATAAATATACAAACATGTATGTATACTAAATAAATAACCAATTTAAGACTCGAGAAAGAATTTGTTAAGAATTTTATATGAAGAGGCAGTCATACATACATATAGTCATATCCCTTACAGGGTAGACAGAGCCAACAGTCTTGAAAAGACTGATAGGTCACGTTCAGCTATTTGGCTGATAGAATGAAAATTCAAACACTGACAGGTTGCTAGCCCATCACCTAAAAGAACAATCCCAATCTTATTAGCCTTAGACGCCTTTCACGACATCCATGGGAACGAGACGGAGTCATCCCCATTCTTCTTTTTATCGGCACCGGGCACCGCACGGCAGTCAGTCAATACAAATCAGTCAGTCAGTCACCTCGAGCCTGCTGAAGATCTCCGGCAGTTTGGTGAGAGCGTGCTCCTTGTACACGAACTCGTCGCCGTCCAAGTCGCCGAAGCGGGCGCCGTAGAACGACACCCTGAAGTACGTGCCGAACACACGCTTGCCGTGCAGTTGCTCTATACGAGTGAAGGCCTCGTTCAGTTTGCTGAGAAACAAAAAAACATAAAAAAATTAGTAATTTTAAAGTTTATTATTATTTGGAAAAATATAAGAAATATTAATTTAAAATTTGTATACTTGCACAAACAAAATGATACATAGAGATCGGATAATCGGATGCATATTTACCTAAACTAATATTTTGGCTAAGAAAGTATGGAGGCGCCTTCTTGCTTTTGGGATTCGAATTATTTTGAATCCCGGAAATTTTATTAAACAAGAAATTGAAACTTATCGTATATTAGGTATAATAAACACCTTTATAGACATAAGTGATGGATGATCATATTTATTAAAAAATTACCTACCTACCGGGATTCCTGAATTATACCGTGTGATTTTTTAGTCAGTACAAAAACTTTCTGAGGTTATTCAGACCATCAAACTGAACAACTTTCACCATTAGAACATTAAAGTGTATCATTGCCGAATCCCGGAATTTTTGAGGTACAGAAGTACGTTCCATACTAACCCAACACCACAACTTTAGGTAAATATGCATCCGAATATCCGATTTCTGGTGATGCATTAATTGTTTTTTTTTTTTATATTTTATTATTTGGAAAAATATAAGAAATATTAATTTAAAATTTGTATAGGTACTTGCACAAACAAAGTGATACATTAATTGATTTTTTTTTAAATATATTTGGAAAAATATAAGATGTTACGTATGTTATAATATATAATGTTATTTTGTTAATATATAATGTTATAATGTTGTCAGGGCATGATGAGAAAATAACTATTCTGATTGGCCTGGATCTTGGATATTTATCTATATAAGTATTTATTATAAAATATAGTATCATTGTGTTAGTATCTCGTTAAACAAGTCTCGAACTCACTTTGAGGTTAACTCAATCTGTGTAATTTGTCCCGTATATTATATTTATAAAATCGCGCCTCTTTCCCGGAGGGGTAGGCAGAGACTACCTCTTTCCACTTGCCACGATCTCTGCATACCTATTTCCTTCGCTTCATCCACATTCATAACTCTCTTCATGCAAGCTCGGCGGTTTCGGGTACTTTGACCTGACCCTTTACCAGGACGTCCTTAATTTGATCAAGATACGTTCGTCTAGGTCTTCCCACTCCGACCTTTCCCTCCACACTCTCCTGTCATGTCACATGTTAAAAATTAATGTGAATTAAATGAGTATTAATTCATTCATTCACCTGTGAATGTTGGCGAGCTTCTTATAGTCCCGGTGTTGTTCGGCTATGGGAATGAGAACTTTGTACACCTCGTTAACTGTCTCGTACATGCCGGCCGTCATCAGCTCGCTGGCTGCATGCTCTAGGAGTGCCTGTAAAAATACATACATATTCTATACTATATCTAAGGGTCAGGTCAAAAGTACCCGAAACCGCCGAGCTGGCATGAAGAGAGTTATGAATGTGGATGAAGCGAAGGAAATATGCAGAGATCGTGGCAAGTGGAAAGAGGTAGTCTCTGCCAACCCTTTCGGGAAAGAGGCGTGATTTTATGTATGTATGTATGTATCTATACTATCTATCTATACTACTATTAGGTGCCGTGTGGCTCCCGGCACCAATACAAAAAAGAATAGGACCACTCCATCTCTTTCCCATGGATGTCGTAAAAGGCGATTAAGGGATAGGCTTTCAAACTTGGTATTCTTTTTTAGAGGCTATGGGCTAGCAACCTGTCACTAGTTGAATCTCAATTCTATCGTTAAGCCAAATAGCTGAACGTGGCCATTCAGTCTCAAGACTGTTGGCTCTGTCTACCCCGCAAGGGATATAGACGTGACCATATGTATGTATCTATACTAATATTATAAAGCTGAACAGTTTGTTTGTTTGTTTGAACGCGCTAATCTCAGAAACTACTGGTTCGAATTGAAAAATTCTTTTTGCATCAATAGACCATTTGTCGAGGAAGGCTTTAGGCTATATAACATCACGCTGCAACTATAAAGAGCAAAGAAATAATGGAAAATGTGAAAAAAAAAAACGGGTCAAATTTTATCATCCTTGAGGACTTCAATGATGGCCAAAATAACTATTCCACGCGGACGAAGTCGCGGGCACAGCTAGTTTTATGATAACTTCGTTTAAAAAAATATTTTTTTAAGAAGTTATCAGCACCCTGAAAGGAAAAGAACGTGTGAGAGGGTCACCTGCAGTTCATGATGAGTGAGGTGATGATTTAGCATCATCACCTCCGCACAGCTCTCGTCCAGCACGTTGTAAGTGGCTTTCTTCAGCTAGGCGGCACCTTTCCCCGCCAATAAAAATAAAAGATTGGACCACTCCATCTCTTTCCCATGGATGTCGTAAACGCGACTAAGGTATAGGCTTATTAACTTGAGATTCTTCTTTTAGGCGATGGGCTAGCAACCTGTCACTATTTGAATCTCAATTCTACGATCAAGCCAAAAAGCTGAACGTGACCTATCAGGTTTTCAAGACTGTTGGATCTGTCCACCCCGCCAGGGATATAGACGCGACCATATGTATCTATAAACCTGTCACTATTTGAATCTCAATTCTATCATTAAACCAAACATCTCAACGTGACCTATCACAGGTTTTCAAGACCGTCTGTTTTCAAGACCACATGCACGCAGATCGATGAGGAGTAGCCTCAGCCCCTGACCTGCAGCTCGTGATGCGTCAGATGGTGATGCAGCGTGTCGGCGCAGCTCTCGTCCAGCGCGTTGTGGGTGACCCGACTTTTTTTTTTACGACTTCCATGGGAAAAAAATGTGGAGTGGTCCCATTCTTTTTTGTATTGTTTCCAGGAACCACACGGCACTGTTTCAAGACCACATGCACGCAGACCGATGAGGAGTAGCCTGCCCCTGACCTGCAGCTCGTGATGCGTCAGATGGTGATGCAGCGTGTCGGCGCAGCTCTCGTCCAGCGCGTTGTGGGTGACCCGACTTTTTTTTTTACGACTTCCATGGGAAAAAAATGTGGAGTGGTCCCATTCTTTTTTGTATTGTTTCCAGGAACCACACGGCACTGTTTCAAGACCACATGCACGCAGACCGATGAGGAGTAGCCTGCCCCTGACCTGCAGCTCGTGATGCGTGAGATGGTGATGCAGCGTGTCCGCGCAGCTCTCGTCCAGCGCGTTGTGGGTGACCCGCTGCAGCAGCGCGGCGCCCCGGCCTCCGGCGCACAGCTGCTCGGCCACCAGCGCCGCCCCGTGGACCAGGCACATGCCGGCCTCCGCGTGGTTGGAGCGCTGCGGGAGTTGGGACTCCATTTATTTTTTTTTGGTGGTCAAGTGCAAATTTGTTTATACACACATAAAATGGCAGAGACTACCTCTTTCCACTTGCCACGATCTCTGCATATTTCCTTCGCTTCATCCACATTCATAACTCTCTTCGTGCAAGCTTTCAGGCGGTTTCGGGTATTTTTGACCAAATTTGTTTATCTATACTAATATTAATTAAATGTTATTTATGCACACGCCATACCGCTACAAAATTCATATCTCCTCTCATAGGTCTACTGGAAGAGATTTCTTTTGAAATAAATAGCACCTTTGTACTATAATAACTGTATAGAATGCTCCTGTATATAACATTGTGTACATAAATAAATAAATATTATAAAGCTGAAGAGTTTGTTTGTTTGAACGCGCTATTCTCAGGAACTATACTGGTTCGAATTGAAAAATTCTTTTTGTGTTTTGAATAGAACATTTATCGAGGAAGGCTTTAGGCTATATAACATCACGATGCAACTATAAGGAGCGAAGAAATAATGGAAAATGTGAAAACAAAAAACGGGGTAAAGAGGTAGGAGAGGTAGACAGAGCCAACAGTCTTGAAAAGACCGAATGGCCACGTTCAGCTATTTGGCTTAATGATAGAATTGAGATTCAAATAGTGACAGGTTGCTAGCCCATCGCCTAAAAAAGTATCCCAACTTTATAAGCCTATAGTAGGAAAGTGTTGAAATTACACATTTTTAAGTCAAGCGCAAATTAAAAGGGTCAGGTCAATAGTACCCGAAACCGCCGTTGCCTTGCATGAAGAGAGTTATGAATGAGAGTTATGGACGAAGCGATGGAAGTGTGCAGAGATCGTGGCAAGGTAGAAGGAGTGGACCCGGAGTGGTAGTCTCTGCCTACCACTCCGGGAAAGAGGCGTGATTTTATGTAATGTTTGTATGCAAATTTGTTAATTTAGCAGAAAAAAAAGTGCCGCGTGGTTCCCGGCACCAGTACAAAAAAAGAATAGGATCACTCCATCTCTTTCCCATGGATGTCGTAAAAGGCTACTAAGGGATAGATAGGCTTACAAACTTGGGATTCTCTTTTAGGCGATGGGCTAGCAACCTGTCACTATTTGAATCTCAATTCTACCATTAAGCCAAATAGCTGAACGTGGCCATTCAGTCCTTTCAAGACTGTTGGCTCTGTCTACCCCGTAAGGGATATAGACGTGACCATATGTATATATGTTGTATCCAATTTAGAAAATAAATCTATTCTATTCTTACTTCCATATGCTTCTGCGCCATATTGTTCAGCCACGTGAGTCTCAGATCGGGGCTGTGCTGGTACCCTCGGGCTATACGGTGCATCAGGTCCAGCAACATCTCGGGGTCCTCCTGGAACTCCTTCATCTTGACCGTGTCGGACAGGATCATGTGTAGATTGAACACTAAGTCTTTCACCTGGAAAGATGCCGTAGTTATTACTGGAGAAATAGAATCAAGCCGATGATGAAGTGAAACATAAAACTGTACATATATGTAATACTGGAATCACACGTTGCGTGTTAAAACATGTTGCATGTTAATATGAAATTTTATAACTTTTTCTTTCTAAAAAGAGCCGTGTGGTTTCCGGCACTTAAGAACAGGAACATTCCTCATCTTACTCATAGATTTCGTAAAAAGCGTAAGGGAAAGGCTAATAAATGTGAGATTTTTCTTGTAAGCGATGGACTAGCGACCTGTCACTATTTGAATCTCAGTTGCACCATTAAGCCATACAGCTGAACGTGGCCTTTCAGTCTTTTTAAGTCTGCTATATGTATGTTTTTCTAAAATGATAATTAAAGTTATCATTATTGTATAGAATTGGTAACATGTATGAAACTTTGTGCATACGTAGAGGTAGGTAGAGACGTATCATGATTTCGGTAAATAAAAAGTGTTGGATAAATATATATTTTTAACAGAGTTGAATTGGCTTAAACTAGATTCATTGGAACACAAACACAACACCCAGAACTGCATCCGAATATCTCTAAAAACTTACATAGGAGTAACAAGCAATAGCAGTTACAAATTGTGGAATTTAAAAGGTTTCAATAATGATTTAAAGTGACTCGTTCAGAAGGTCATTCGTTCGGGATGACAGACGGATTTGCAAACTTGCAGGGTAATATTTCATCGACAAAATTTTCTTACCAACATGATCGCCGACTGCTTTGTCGTGGACTTTGTAAAATAAACATCAAAATTTATTTTAAATATATTTTATTATAACTAGCGGCCCGCCCCGGCTTCGCACGGGTGGACATATTTTTGTGTTTTTTTTTTAAATAAACAAAGAGTAAAAACAAATTTATGCCTATGTCACTTTTGAAGGTCTATTCTATATCTGTGCCAAATTTTATCAAAATCGGACCAGTAGTTTTTGAGTTAATTCCACACAAACATACAAAAATACAAATCTTTCCTCTTTATTATTAGTGTGGATGTGGATAAATGTGGTATTTGTTGAAAGAATTTCCTTCGAATATACATTATGAAGTTTTTTTTCTTATAGTTTAATTGGTATCTTATTCCGCATATACGCGTATAGATTTGAATTGTTACATAATCTTGGTAATTATTTGACGATAATTTCGTTGACCTGTTTCCTGCAGTGGTAGTATCCCACATCTGAGCTTAGTGGTGGGGTTTGAACCCGGAACAGGTCATGATGAAACAATATCCTTGAGTTACCCCATAAATAACACAAGTAAATATTTTACGCGTTGTCTAAAGCGCGTTGTAGGTTTCTTCTTGAAGGTCTTGGCCGACGCTAATTACAAGGCTTTTCTTTCTAGTAAAAATATAGAAAAGTTAAAGGTAAGGTTTACAAACTTACCTGTTCCGGGAAGGTAGTCCCTTGTAGATCGGTATCATGTTCCGCGTAAACCAGTATAGTCTTCAGCGCCCGCCGCAGAGACTCCTCGCTGAAGGTGGTGGAAGTCCCCACGAGGGAAGACAGGGACATCGTCACTTGCATCTTTACGCGGCTGAAGTTCTGTCGGAATACATTACATGGAGTGTGAATGTGTTGTCCTAATAATTTCTTTTAGAAGACTGTAAAAGACTCACACCCAAGAGCTGGGTATTTATAAGATTGAAAGACCACGTTCGGCGGCGCTCGTGTTCTTAAACTTGTTGGATTTCTTTATGTTGGTGTTTAAGACCGGATAATTACCCTATACTGCTCTAACTACTAAGGGGATATAGATAATTAAAAACTATCCACCAGGAAACTGGTATAATGAGAAGCAAGAGACAAATTTACAAGGTTGGCACAGGAGCCGTATTAATAAGAGATTGTATATAAGAACTAGCTGTCCCGGCAAACGTTGTTTTGCCATATAAATAATTTTTAATTTCTAGTTAAAAAAATGTTAAGGGTGGGCAACCCTTATACTCTATAATAGATGTTGGCCAATTCGCAAACCTATTTTTAATATGATCACAAAATTTCATGAGAATCGGTCAAGCCGTTTTGGTGGATTACGGGAACGATATATATAAGATAATGGTCTACTAAAAGTGAAGATACAACGACAATGCGTCACTGAACATATTCAATGCAGTGCAGAAACGCAGTGCTGCCTGGAGCCTGTAAGACAGTGAGCGGCGGAGACTCACGTTGCCCAGCTGGTAGTGCTGCCGCATGAGCGCGTACAGCGTGGCGGCGGCGTGCTGCCTGGAGCCTGTAAGACAGTGAGCGGCGGAGACTCACGTTGCCCAGCTGGTAGTGCTGCCGCATGAGCGCGTACAGCGTGGCGGCGGCGTGCTGCCTGGAGCCTGTAAGACAGTGAGCGGCGGAGACTCACGTTGCCCAGCTGGTAGTGCTGCCGCATGAGCGCGTACAGCGTGGCGGCGGCGTGCTGCCTGGAGCCTGTAAGACAGTGAGCGGCGGAGACTCACGTTGCCCAGCTGGTAGTGCTGCCGCATGAGCGCGTACAGCGTGGCGGCGGCGTGCTGCCTGGAGCCTGTAAGACAGTGAGCGGCGGAGACTCACGTTGCCCAGCTGGTAGTGCTGCCGCATGAGCGCGTACAGCGTGGCGGCGGCGTGCTGCCTGGAGCCTGTAAGACAGTGAGCGGCGGAGACTCACGTTGCCCAGCTGGTAGTGCTGCCGCATGAGCGCGTACAGCGTGGCGGCGGCGTGCTGCCTGGAGCCTGTAAGACAGTGAGCGGCGGAGACTCACGTTGCCCAGCTGGTAGTGCTGCCGCATGAGCGCGTACAGCGTGGCGGCGGCGTGCTGCCTGGAGCCTGTAAGACAGTGAGCGGCGGAGACTCACGTTGCCCAGCTGGTAGTGCTGCCGCATGAGCGCGTACAGCGTGGCGGCGGCGTGCTGCCTGGAGCCTGTAAGACAGTGAGCGGCGGAGACTCACGTTGCCCAGCTGGTAGTGCTGCCGCATGAGCGCGTACAGCGTGGCGGCGGCGTGCTGCCTGGAGCCTGTAAGACAGTGAGCGGCGGAGACTCACGTTGCCCAGCTGGTAGTGCTGCCGCATGAGCGCGTACAGCGTGGCGGCGGCGTGCTGCCTGGAGCCTGTAAGACAGTGAGCGGCGGAGACTCACGTTGCCCAGCTGGTAGTGCTGCCGCATGAGCGCGTACAGCGTGGCGGCGGCGTGCTGCCTGGAGCCTGTAAGACAGTGAGCGGCGGAGACTCACGTTGCCCAGCTGGTAGTGCTGCCGCATGAGCGCGTACAGCGTGGCGGCGGCGTGCTGCCTGGAGCCTGTAAGACAGTGAGCGGCGGAGACTCACGTTGCCCAGCTGGTAGTGCTGCCGCATGAGCGCGTACAGCGTGGCGGCGGCGTGCTGCCTGGAGCCTGTAAGACAGTGAGCGGCGGAGACTCACGTTGCCCAGCTGGTAGTGCTGCCGCATGAGCGCGTACAGCGTGGCGGCGGCGTGCTGCCTGGAGCCTGTAAGACAGTGAGCGGCGGAGACTCACGTTGCCCAGCTGGTAGTGCTGCCGCATGAGCGCGTACAGCGTGGCGGCGGCGTGCTGCCTGGAGCCTGTAAGACAGTGAGCGGCGGAGACTCACGTTGCCCAGCTGGTAGTGCTGCCGCATGAGCGCGTACAGCGTGGCGGCGGCGTGCGCGCGCGCGGGCGGCGCGGGCGCGGCGCAGTGCCGCAGCAGCACGCGGCACGTGCCCGACTCCTCGCCGCAGCACGACCAGCCCAGCTGCACCACACCGGGGATTGATAAATAAATATATACAGGACAAATTACACTGATCGAGTTAGCCTCGAAGTAAGTTCGAGACTTGTGTTACGAGTGTGAGGTGTGTGTATATCTAATTATACCTTAACATCTATCTATAAATAATAAAGGTGTTAAACGCGCATGTGACGTACCTGTATTTTATATCGGGCGTTTAATATTCGATTATTTATAAATAGTAGAATGCAAGGAAAAAAGTTTAAAATAAGGCAAAGTCTTTTAACACAATAATATCTTTTTGTGCTGTGCAAAACACTTAATATGTTATCATATATCTTTCTTTTGCCATACAAAAGTACAAACACTTGTCTCTCTTCATTTTTACAGGTTTTAGGTATTAGTACTCAGACTAGGTACCTCAATTAGGAGTTCACGACAAATTTCAGGCCAAAGAGACAACTTAAAATACCAACGAGTACCTTGGCGATGAGCGCGCGAACACTCGCGAACATGTGCTGCAACACTACCGTGCTCTGGTTGCGTTGTAACGCGCGTAATATCACTTGCAACGCGGCGGTACACACGCTTTGTCCGCAGTCCAGATTACTGCATGTCTGAAATTCAATATAGGTATTAGGTAGAAATAGGTTCCTACATGTAAGTAATAGCTCTATTTATAAACAGCTTACGAAAGATATTTTCAAATAAATCACACTGCCAAAATAAGAATCGATACTTTGAAAAAGAATTGAAGAGTAAAGAAGTGAAGTTTAGTGATGATCTTGTTGCAATCCAAGATATAGCTTCAACGCAGTTACCCCAAAAATTTCCACTTCTCTTTCGCGGTTTTAAAATAAGTCTCAGGTATACCTATCGCAAATACTTCTTGCCTTGAGCAGCCACCAGAAGGGTATTGGCACCCAATCAAAAAAAGAGCCTGGTTTTAAAGAATTCAAAATTAATAATGAGTTATAAAAGTACCTGTACAATAGTCTCCAAAGCGTGCAACAAGGTCAACGACACTTCAGCGGCGAGCGAAGCGGACAGATCGGGCGCTCCGCTCGCTTGCTGCGAGACCGGCTCCCGCCCGCGGCTCCACTCACCTTTCCGCCATCGCTCGCGCTTGCAGCCTGCAGTAGACCCCGCTGAAGTCACGAGGCACGTCAGGGGCATGCGGGGATAGGGAGCAGAACATGCAAAACTACTATTGCGAGACTGGACTCCAACATTGATGTAAAAATGTGGATTGGGGCGAGAAAATGGGGGTGAGAAACTAACATAGTTTGAGACTTCGACTGACTTCGCAAGATGGAATTTACAGTGACTATCGTATTGGTGGTCAGTGTAGATATTTGACATTGACAGATATGTGATCGAAAAAGATGATTTGATAGGGTAATAAAAGTCTATATGTATTCCTACGAGACTCACTACCGCCCACTAACTGCGAGGCTAGACTAGTAGAAAGTGTGGATTTTATACGTTAAGGGGTGAGAAACATTGTTGATTCTACGACTAACTTTGCAAAATGTGAATTATGGTTAATTCGTATACAAAAAAATTGCGCAATATCGCGAGACGGAGAGAGAGATAGTTTAGGACGCGAATTCTTGATGTCTTACGGTGAGAAACAATCATTTATTGAGGTTCTACTACTTTTGCAAGAGGGAACTGTGACCATTTTCGTGTAAAACGTAAGTTATAGACTTTATGGGGAAGGAAACCATTGACTTGACACAAAAAAAAAACAATTTTGAAGGGCAAAGAAAATATCTACAGGTTTGAAAACGCCTAAGGTATTACAGCTTGCTTTTGTAAAAGACGTAAAGGTTGTGCTAAACACTAAGGTCGGCCGTGTGCCTTTTTATTTACTTATATTATTTTATACTTAATTAAGGGAAATAATCAGTATTTTTTTTTTAATTAAGAAACTATTATTATACTTAATCACAGCACGGTCCGCCTTTAATTGACCATCCAAACTCATCGCTTAACGACGAACGAACCATTGAGTTTATAAGCATGAAAGTGACACTTTACATGCTGTAAAAAGATTTCGCATAGTTAATATAGCATGACTAATTTTAGCCTCTGAGGTCTTAAACCCATATTCTAACTAAGGTACCGTCTCTTCGACGTCCATATGAAGACCGAAAACACATTTTCAATATCACAATAAATTATAATGTCAAGTTTAGAAGTAGACTAGTATAATCCTACCTTTTCTCCTCATGATGAAGTCGGACCTGGCTGACCCTTGTCCCAGGATAACGTCCTCCAGCTTGGCCTTGATATCGGTCGTCTTGCGCACGTTCTGCTGGGCACACTTCATGATTTCTTTCCGGCCCTGTTGAGAGACAAATTAGATTAGATTAGAGACATGAAAGAGGGTACTTTTTCAGGGAAGCCTTACATACATAAAATCACACCTCTTACCCAGGTTGGGTTAAAGCAGAGACTAAATGTTTTAACTTGCTACGATTTCTGCATACTTCTTTCGCATCATCCTAGTTCTTAAATCTCTTCATGCAAGCTCGTCGGCAGCATATTATTACACTTTTGACATAAATTATTATCAATTTATCGACCCTATCTTTATCTTCCTTTCTCATCATTTTTGGATTTCAAACCATACCTTATACTATTTGCACTGGAAACACAGGTTTAACGAAGTGGCAGTAAATTGTTATTAGCCCTTTCTTTCTTTATCTTTCTTCTTCCTGGCTTTAGTCCCGCTTGCATCCTCACCTCTTTGGAGAGGAGCCCGGGGTATGCTTTTGACCATGGATCCTGGATTGGGTGAGTCAGGTTTTAACATGAAGCGACTCCCGTCTGACCTCCGCAACCTTTGCAGGAGAACCTAACCCGAATTGGATCCATTTTTACACATCCAGCTGCCCGAAGGTGTGTTGTAGGTAGGTACATCAAAGGAATGTAACAAGAGCTTATTAAAAATATAAATTAAATATTATATTTCTGTCGACATGTAACAAAGACAATTCTTGGAATTTAACAAATAACAGAGTATTATCGAATTAGATGTAAGCAGACACCATGTAGTACCTACATCCCCCTCCAGGTAAATCAATTTAGTATATAAGAAAATTATCAATCAAATAAACGTTAGTTTTTACTCGACCGTGATTGTTTCATTAATTGCCCGTTCCCAACATCATATGGCGACCCTCCTGTTACATTCTTTTAAAATACCTACTTACTACAGGTGCAGGTTTTCTCACCATATTTTCCCTCACCGTAAAAGCATCGGTTAGTATACAAACTAATATACACAACTTTGAATCTATCTTGTACCACGATGTCCGATCATTTCTTGTATTTCCACGATGATTACACATGCTACCGCTTCTTCTGCACTGACGCCTTGGAAGCGGCAGTAAACTTAGTTTTAAGTAATTTATTTGACGTCAACCAATGTTATTCAACCATACGTTTTGCCAATTATCAAGTGATATGAAGTATCCTATAATAATGAATAAAAATTTTGAACATACATACATACATATCATCACGTCTATATCCCTTACGGGGTAGACAGAAACAACAGTCTTGAAAATACTGAAAGGCCACGTTCAGCTATTTGGCTTAATGATAGAATTGAGATTCAAATAGTGACAGGTTGCTAGCCTGTCGCCTAAAAAAAGAATCCTAAGTTTATAAACCTATCCCTTAGTCGCCTTTTACGACATCCATGGGAAAGAGATGGAGTAACCCTATTCTTTTTTGTATTGGTGTCGGGAACCACAAGGCACCGAAGATCCGTTCAGTGGTTTACCTAAGTATGTAAGCCTATCCCTTAGTCGCCTTTCACGACATCCATGGGAAATAGATGGAGTGGAGTAGAATCCTATTCTTTTTTTGGTATTGGTGCCACCACGGGAACCGCACGGCACACGGCAATAAAATTTAGAATTTCGAATTTGAATAGGTACCTTATACTCCTGGCACTTGAAGCACAGGTCGATGAGCGCCAGCAGCGCGCGCAGCCGCGCCGGCGGCAGCTCGGCCGCGCACGCCGCCAGCGCGCCGCGCTCCGTCCACTTCAGCACCCACACCAGGCACATGAGCAGGTTGCGGCTGGTTTCGCTGTTGAAAGGGGCTCGGCCGCTCTGGGGAAAGGCAAAAAAAAAAAAATTTTTAAGTAATTTCTAGTTTTAAATGTTAAGCGTGGAAAACTCTTATCACTAAGGGGTATGAAAAATTGATGTTGGCCGATTCTCAGTACGAGAAACATACAAACATACTAGCTGTCCCGGCAAACGTTGTTTTGCCATATAAATAATTTTAAATTTTTACTTAAAAAAAAATGTTAAGAGTGGACAACTCTTATCACTAAGGGGTATGAAAAATAGATGTTGGCCGATTCTCAGTACGAGAAACATACAAACATACTAGCTGTCCCGGCAAACTTTGTTTTGCCATATAAATAATTTTAAATTTTTATTTAAAAAAAAAATGTTAAGCGTGGACAACTCTTATTACTAAGGGGTATCAAAAAAATTGATGTTGGCCGATTCTCAGTACGAGAAACATACAAACATACTAGCTGTCCCGGCAAACGTTGTTTTGCCATATATATAATTTTAAATTTTTATTTAAAAAAAAAATGTTAAGAGTGGACAACTCTTATCACTAAGGGGTATGAAAAATTGATGTTGGCCGATTCTCAGTACGGGAACGAACATTGTGACACGAGAATTTTAGGTATATATAAAATAACCACGTTCAGCTGAATGGTTTAATGATGGAATTGAGATGAATATAGCGACAAGTTGCTAGCCCATCGCCTTAGAGAAGGCGCCTATATTTTATTTTATTTCGTCAACATGTAAAACGGAATGGAATAAATGTTTTAGTATGGAATATTGAGTTATGATTTAACCATTGTAACTCATAGCCTGTTTTTTAAAAATATTCTGATTTTCCTTTTTATCTTGGTGCAAAAAAGAGCTCTTCTATGTATGTCATAAACTTGGGATTCTTCTTTAAGGCGATGGTCTAGCAATCTGTCACTATTTGAATTTCTATTTTATCTTTGAGGTGAACGTGACCTAACAGTCTTTCAAGACTGCTGGCTCTGCCTACTCCGAAAGGCATATAAATGTGATAATATGTATGTATGTCAAGAGCAAAAGAGAACGAGCTTATTGTCTCTCTCATCATCAAAGCGTTACTTAGGCATGGTGAGTGTGGCGACATCTCTACGCCACTCGTCACAACATCCAACCAAACAACTACTGTCAATTATCGTGAAGAAATCGACGCGCTCAACCAATAGCAGCGAAGAATCTAAATCGCGATTTCAAAGATTTCATGGATTGGAGCATAAAAACAATTTCCGACACAACATCGTCTGTCGCGCGGTTCCCCAGACTTAACACCTAGCCTGGCGGAAGATCTTCCCTTTGGTGGCGGTCGAGCCAAATCATCGCTCCCGCTACAGTGAGAAAGGTATTAAAATTACCTGCTTGAATTCTCCATCGGGCGATGGTGCCGAATACAAATTACCGAACTGGCCTAGATCGCTGTCGAGTTGAAGAACGTCTGAAACAAAATAATGATTATACAATTATACATACAATGTACCTTGATCAAATTAAGGACGTCTTGGCGAAAGATCAGGTCAAGAACTTGCATGAAGAGAGTTATGAATGTGGATGTAGCGAAAGAAGTACGCAGAGATAGTGGCAAGTGTAACTATTGGCTGTTTGGTCGACTTTGCGTGATCCCTGCTGCTATTGGCTGTTGACGTGTGACGTAGAGATGCCGCTCTATAGATAACCTATCCAATGAGTGCCACGGTATAACTGCTGCAGCGCGTCCATAACGGCTCCCAAAATAGGAAGTTAAGTTTGCGCTGCTATTGGTCGACGTCCCTTGTATATCTGCTGCTATTGGCTGTTGACATGTGACGTAGAGATGCCGCCCTGTAGATTACCTTTCCCGTGAGTGCCGCGGTACAACTGCTGCAGCGCGTCCACAACGGCGCCCAGTATAGGAAGTTAAGTTTGCGCTGCTATTGGTCGACGTCCCTTGGATCTCTGCTGCTATTGGCTGTTGACGTGTGACGTAGAGATGCCGCCCTGTAGATTACCTTTCCCGTGAGTGCCGCGGTACAACTGCTGCAGCGCGTCCACAACGGCGCCCAGTATAGGAAGTTAAGTTTGCGCTGCTATTGGTCGACGTCCCTTGTATCTCTGCTGCTATTGGCAGTTGACGTGTGACGTAGAGATGCCGCCCTGTAGATTACCTATCCCATGAGTGCCACGGTACAACTACGTCCATAACAGCGCCCAATATAGGAAGTTAGAAAGCCGCCAGTCTCGTATTGTAGCTTCATTTAGAGTTTGCGCTGCTATTGGTCGACGTCCCTTGTATCCCTGCTGCTATTGGCTGTTGACGTGTGACGTAGAGATGCCGCCCTAAAGATTACCTTTCCCGTGAGTGCCGCGGTACAACTGCTGCAGCGCGTCCATCACGGCGCCCAGTATCGGCAGGTAGAGAGCGGCCAGTCTCGCGCGGACCTCCGGCCGCGACAGACGTGTGTCCGCGTCGTGCGCTGATAGCAACGCGGCCACGCTGTTTACAGCCGCGCCTTGTAGCACTGGGCTCCTGTGATAAATGTTCATGTTAATTGTCGAAACGGCGAAAGGAAAAGACGAAAAAACATTGCGACCGGTTTGGGGTTTTACGGACATTTATGCGGAATATCGGATTGCGTGAAATGTGTATTATATGGTGGACGCGCCTTTCTTAATATTGCATAGTTAAAACAATCTAATGAAAGATAAGTGATTCTCTTGGAAATAGAAATAGATTAAAAGTACTTACTGCATCCCAAAAGCGGGATTGGTCACTTCAGATATCTTTGATAAGTTAATAAAATTAAAAATAAACAAGCCACTCACATCCTCGAATCACGTGCTCCGTCTTAACAATAATATATCAAATCAAAATGCATTATGAAATCACTAACTATAGCTCCAAAGCGTTGGTCAGTTCAGTAAACAAGTAACCCGCCAAGTAGTGCCTTGAACGGAACTCAACTGATGCTGGACGGCTGATACGCTGGACTGGGCAGATCACCAGAGAGTGACCAGATTGTGCCGGAGACACAGTCCAAATAGATTAAAAATACTTAGTACCTACTTATTGTTTATGGAGAGAATTGTTTATCAGCTCAGCCATCTTTTCTTTTTCAAAAGGCAATAAAATTAAAAATAAATAAGTTATTATCTTCCTCGGACGACCTCCTCTATCATTACGACAATTACTTTCAAAAATACATGAAACCAAAGCTGATTAAAATGGATTATAAACACTCACTGCAGCTCCAAAGCGTTGGTCAGCTCAGTTAGCAAGAGCCCCGCCATGTAGTGCCTTGAACGGAACTCGTGGCTCAACTGATGCTGGACGGCTGATACACTGGACTGGGACGCCAGGGAATGAGAAGATGGCGCCGGGGAGACAGTCCCGGGACCGCTGCTGGGAGCCGGCGGCAGATTAAGGGACACGTAGTGTTCGTGGGAGCAGATTATGCGAAGGAACGCGAGCTGAGGAAGAAAAATGGTTATAAGTTGAAATCATAGACATAAAATATAGTTGATCTGATGATGAAATGTGATTAAACCAATATAAAATACTGCCGTGTAGTTGGCTACAAAAGAAAAGTATATGGTAACGATACGAAGATATAAGTGCCGTGTGGTTCCCGGCACCAATAAAAAAAAGAATAGGACCATTCCATCTCTTTCCAAGGGATGTCAATACAAAAATACGACTAAGTAAGGCTTGTAAACTTGGGATTCTTCTTTTACACGATGAGCAGCCTGTCACTATTTGGATCTCAATTCGAACACTGAGCAAAACAGCTGAACGTGGCCTTAAGATATCAAGATAGTCGGCTCTATCCACCCAGCAAGGGATGTTCACGTGACTATATATATATATATATATATGTGATGGTGAAATTCCATTTACATACATACATATCGTCACGTCTATATCCCTTGCGGGGTAGACAGAGCCAACAGTCTTGAAAAGACTGAATGGCCACGTTCAGCTTAATGATAGAATTGAGATTCAAATAGTGACAGGTAACTAGCCCATCGCCTAAAAAAGAATCCCAAGTTTGTAAGCCTATCCCTTAGTCGCCTTTTACGACATCCATGGGAAAGAGATGGAGCGGTCCTATTCTTTTTTGTATTGGTGCCGGGAACCACACGGCACTTTCAAATTCCATTTAGCGTACCTTATAGTGAACAAGCGGTACCGCATCAGGCAGCGATGCGATCTTGGCCGACATCTGCTTGTAGTAACTCCGTATCAAGTTGAACACGTATCCGCGGTCCATTACGCTCAGCAGATCGAACAGGAAGAACGCTAAACTGTTGTTCAGGCTTTGCGTTAGCCGGCTGTTCTTGCCGTATCTGTAATGGGTAAATTTTGTAGAATAAAGTATGAATGGTTTTGTGATTTCGAATGATGTTATGTAGGTACATTAGTTTGAATACTAATTGATGCCGTGTGGTTCCCGGCACCAGTACAAACAGAATATGACCACTCCATCTCTTTCCCATGGATGTCGTACAAGGCGACTAAGGGATAGGCTTACAAACCTGGGATTCTTTTTTTAGGCGATGGGCTAGCAACCTGTCACTATTTGAATCTCAATTCCATCATTAAGCCAAATAGCTGAGCGTGGCCTATCAGTCTTTTCAAGACTGTTGGCTCTGTCTACCCCACAAGGGATATAGACGTGATCATATGTATGTATGTTCTAATTGATGCTCTTACGGCGAGGGAAAAACATCGTGAGGAAACCATCACATTCAGTGTTAGATGTGTAACCATGGATCCAATACGGGTAAGGATTACCTGCAAAGGTTGCGGAGGTCAGATGGGAGTCGCTTCGTGTAAAAACCTGTTTAATTAACCCAATCTAGTATCTATGGTCAAAGGCATACCCCGGGCTCATCTGCAGAGTGGTGTTGATGCAATCGGGACGGGAAGCCAGAGGAAGAAGCATGTTTCGTAGAAAGTGAAAGCCCCTTTGTGCATACAAATCAAAACCAAAAGCCCATCTGGCGACTCATTCACGAAAGTAAAAAAAAAATTGTAAAATTGATTGTCGTAAGAAATCGCATCGATAACTTATTATAACAACACTATATAAATCAAATCAAATCTATCTTGATCAAATTAAGGACGTCCTGGTAAAGGGTCAGGTCAAGAGTACCCGAAACCGCCGAGCTTGCACGAAGAGAGTTATGAATGTGGATGAAGCGAAGGAAGTATGCAGAGATCGTGGCAAGTGGAAAGAGGTAGTCTCTGCCTAACGTGAAAAAGAGGCGTGATTGTATGTATGTATGTATGTATGTAAGAGCTGTCAAAATTAAAATAAATTATCGCACAAGGTACAGCGCGGATGGTCGGATGGTCAGATGATGGGATTTGATAACAAAAAAAATGGATAAGTAACTAGAAAGATGGGAGGTTCTTTCAACATTCGGACTTAGGTGGTCAAAAATAAATACCTAGAAATGATCTCCGAAGTGACATTGTTGACAAGTGTGGTCAAATCATCCGTGAACTGCTCCGGGAAGCGAGCCTTCCTCGGCGCTTCGTGGGCGCCGCTCCAGTATAGATATTCCACCATAGACTTCACCATCAGCTCGAACAGGGCCCTGGAACATGCCATATTATTAACATACATACCGTCACGTCTATATCCCCTGCGGGGTAGACAGAGCTAACAGTCTTGAAAAGACTGAATGGCCACGCTCAGCTATTTGGCTTAATGATAGAATTGAGATTCAAATAGTGACAGGTTGCTAGTCTGTCGCCTAAAAGAAGAATCCCAAGTTTGTTAGCCTATCCCTTAGTCGCCGTTTACGACATCCATGGGAAAGAGATGGAGTGGTCCTATTCTTTTTTGTATTAGTGCCGGGAACCAATATACAAATCTATATTTTTAGTGTTAATATCGCTTAAAGTAATCGGAATTTTACACTACATCTCCACGTACTCCATATTATTTAAAAACTACGAATCCTGTGTCTTAAAATAAGATTATTTATTGTCTCTATACGCTTTATTTACTAAACCGAACATTTTGAAATTTTGCGTATGTATAATTATTATGAGTCTAGAGAAGAACATAGGGTATTTTTTATATCGGTAAAATCTACAGTTTCCGTGGGATTTGCGAAAAAAACCTGTATTCTTTTGTCGGTGTATTTCATGAACGCCAAAGTTCACAAGGCGGCGCATAATATTTTCTGAAAAAACTATTGAAAATAATGGTTTTATTCAAGATGCAAGAGTAACTGAATGCCTTCCGGAAACTAAAATAAATACTACTCTGTCAAGAAAGTAGCAGGAAAAGATCAATAATACACAAACTGTTTGTTATTCATCCAAATTTATTTTATCACCTTCAAAATATGCTCCTTTAGAAACGATACACTTACGCCAACGAATAATCCAATCATCAAAACATTTTTTAAACGCTGTTTCCGGAATTGAGGTCAGTTCTCGCCGCGAATTCTCTTTTATGTCTTCTACCGATTGAAAACGGGTGCCACGAAGTGGTAATTTGAGTTTAGGAAAAAGAAAAAAGTCGGCTGGAGCCATATCTGGTGAATATGGTGGTTGCTCGATGGTATTTGTTGAGTGTTTGGTTAAAAATTCGTTCACAATGATGGCCTTGTGCGAAGGTGCATTATCATGATGCAAAATCCAAGAATTTTCTTTCCACAAATCTGGCCTTTTTCGTCGGATTTGCTCTCTTAAACGCCGCATAACACTCAAATAATATTCCTTATTTACCGTTTGACCTTCCGGCAAGAATTCCGAGTGCACAACACCGCGATAGTCAAAGAAAACAGTCAACATGACTTTGACTTTTGAACGACTTTGGCGTGGTTTTTTCGGTTTCGGTTCAGTTGGAAGGCGCCACTCCGAAGCTTGTTGACTAGTTTGCATGTCAAACTCGTAAACCCACGTCTCGTCACCAGTAACAATGCGTTTCATGAATGTTGGGTCGGAATTGACTCGTTCTAGCATGTCCTCAGCGACTCTCATGCGATTGAGTTTTTGAAAAAAATTTAGGTCTTTTGGGACTAGCCGAGCGGCAACATGTTTCATACCCAAATTATTAGTTAAAATGGTACGGATCGACTCGTGAGATACAGAAAGTTCGGTGGCTATCTCTCTCAAAGTTGAATGAGGATTTTCAGTCACTATTTCCTTCACTTATGCGATGTTAACTTCAGTTGCAGACGTTGATGGCCTACCAGAGCGAGGCAAATCTTCCATCACATCTCGACCGCTTTTGAACGCTTTGTACCACTCATAAGCACGAGTTTTTGATAAAGTCGATTCACCGTAAGCCTTCTGTAACATTTTCAGTGACTCCGAACACAATATTCCATTGGCAATGCAAAATTTAAGACAAACTCTTTGTTCGATGTTTTTATCCATTATGAAATTAGCAATACACACTAGATATGATATAACTAAAAATAGCACTGTATTTAATGTAAACAACAGATGCAACTCAAACTCCGCGCCAAAATAAAAAACAGTTGTGCCAATCTAACAACAACAAAAAAAACAAAAATTTGAATTTGGAACCATAAATAAATAATCCATTCCCGATACTTTTCTGACTGAATGTATATACGGGACAAATTACACAGATTGAGTTAGCCTCGAAGTAAGTTCGAGGCTTGTGTTACGAGATACATTTTACTCATCGAAACTACATATCCAGACAATATTTTAATTACACTTTTGTTTGTCTGTGAAAACCTGTAAGTGGCATAAGTTCATACTATGACGTCCACGATGTAGATTTAATACATCTATATTTGTAAATTGACGTCCGATGAAAACGCTGCAGTGTAGTTTGCTCCGCCGCTTCTTCTACAAATGCGCTTTGGAAGCGGTAGTAGTTATAAATAGATTTAAGTGATGTGACGTCAATAAGTGATTCCTTGTATCTAATTTTGAAAATAAATCTATTCTATTCTATGAGTGCCGTGTGGTTCCCGGCACCAATACAAAAAAGAATAGGACTACTCCATCTCTTTCCCATGGATGTCGTAAAAGGCGACTAAGGGATGGGCATATAAAATTGCGATCCTTTTTTTAGACTAGCAACCTGTCACTATTTGGATCTCAATTCCATCATTAACCCGAGCAGCTGAACATGGCCATTCAGTCTTTTCAGGACTATTGGCTCTGTCTACCCCGTAAGGGATATAGACGTGACTATATGTATGTATGTATATCTATTCTATGATATAATCTTCGTAAAAATGTAATGAAATGTTACCAAGAATTGTGCATAGCCAGATCTCTGGTAGCCCCGCTTGCCACCACCCACTGCAGAGCCAACTCCTCGTGCAATATCTTGCAGGAACTGTCGGTCAGAACTGAGAACAAATCAATTGAATTAAATGCTATTAGCTCTCTCTCTATATGAGTTAGGTTCCCTTACTAAAATTGCTGAGTTCAGACTGGATTTGCTTCGTGTAAAAACCTGACTCATTCAATCCAAGGGTCCTAAAAGTAAGTCAAGCATCTAGTTCGCCTTTGTACCATATCAGTCTGTTTTGTGCTGTTTTGTATTTTTTACTCTTATGGTGCAATAAAGAGTTTTATCTACATACATACATACATACATATGATCACGTCTATATCCCTTACGGGGTAGACATAGCCAACAGTCTTGAAAAGACTGATAGGCCACGTTCAGCTGTTTGGCTTAATGATAGAATTGAG